>NC_086444.1:777316782-778516782 GCF_028390025.1 Pseudophryne corroboree | reverse complement strand
TAGCTACAATACACAGGGGTGATAGAGATAATCGAGTGGCTGGAGGGGGGTCCCCTTGATTTAAGGGGCCCCCACTCCTCCAGGGTACTCCGGCCAGGTGTGACTAGTTGGGTATTTAATTCCATGGCCGCAGGGACCGGTATAAAAGTCTCCCCCGGCTGTGCATTATCTGTCCAGCTAGTGGAGCCCAGTGCTGATTCAAAAAATATGGGGAACCCCTACGCTTTTTTTGTCCCCCTTATTTTTTGCACCAGGACCAGGCGCAGAGCCCGGTGCTGGTTCTAAAAAGATGGGGGATCCCGTGTCCATTTTTTCCGTATTCCTGCCGGAATTCGACTGCAATTGCATATACAGTACTGTACCCCTTAATGTCACTGCTTACAGTATACAGTATTTAGACATGAGCTTGTGTACAGTATCTGTCATGAGGTGCTTTTTTCACTGACACTATAACTTTTTTCTATTGTGATATACTGTACAGAGGCGGCAAACTAGCCAAACGGGAATAATCAGCTTCTGCAGAATATAATGAGATGCTACAGTACATGCCTATATTCTGTGAGTGACTGCGGCTCTATGAAATTAAATCAGAAAATTTAAATATGAAATGCATTACTAATGTGTGGCATTACTGTACTGTATGTGTATAAGGTGTACTACAATATTTTCTGGTGTAACATAAGGAAAGGGCACTACTGCATGGTCTAATGCAGTGGTTCTCAAACTTGGTCCTCAGGACCCCACACAGTGCATGTTTTGCAGGTAAACCAGCAAGTGCACAGATGTATTCATTACTAACTGACACATTTTAGAAGGTCCATACAGTAGGTGGAGCTAATTTTTTCACTTGTGATTCTGTGAGACCTGCAAAACCTGCACTGTGTGGGGTCCTGAGGACTGAGTTTGAGAACCTGTGGTCTAATGTAAATAAAGATGAATGTGGTGGGGTGTAATGTGAATAAGGGGCATTACTGTTAGGAGTAATGTGGTACTATGATATGATGTCATGAGAATAAGAGACACCACTGCATGATATAATGTGAATAAAGTTGCAGTACTGTGTTGTGTCATTTCATCTTCGGGTATTATTGTGTTACCATGCCCCTTCCCAGCAAGAACATACTGTACACTGTTTTGGGCTGGCACTAAATGTGCACATTGTTCTTATTTAGATTATAGGGGGTAGGAGCGCCAAAATGGGTGATGGTGCTGGGAAAGGGGTGCAGGGTTAGAGGCGGAACTACGTAGCATCTGTGCAAGAGGGCATCAGCCAAAATCTAGCCTAGGGCATCATGTTGGTCAGGTTTGGCTCTGATAATACTGTATACTGTACTCTTACTGTACTTTGCATTCAATACAGATACTGTTTGCACACAGGTTTTACATGAATCATTGGCAATGCTGCAGGAGTGTCTCATTAGGCAATCTAAAATATACCACGACTATGGGTGGGGATACAGTAGGGAAGTTCTGTCACCATAAGCTGTCTGCTGTGTATAGCATATTTCCATCTGAGATGCATTTGTGTGTTTGTAATAAGAAAAAAACATTTTACTGTACATTTAGTGGATACAGTATTTCTCCCCCATAATGACGTATCATACTGTACAGGTACCCTCATGTACTGTACCGTACCATACTGTAAAATTGAATATTTATTGGAAAAACATCAATATTAATGTAAAAATAAAGTATTACAACATCCGATTCCATGTACTGCACTGATCAAAATGTACAGTACTCTTATTCAGGACTTATAAAACTGAAAATAACTGTTCATACAGTACACATCAATAACATTACTACTGTATAATATTCTACATTAGTTTATGCAATAATCAGACAAAGGCAATTTTATCATTTTTTTTAATAATGCACCAATTTAAAATTTTAAACAGAAAATACAGAACTACATATTTGTGGCTTGACCATTTCTTTCAACTACAACAGGTAATACTTTATACAGGTGATTTATATAATTATTACAATGTTCAGGTGTGAGTACTTCTAGCCAAAATTTCTTTATCCCATCCACCAGTTGCTGTTTTGTTGTTGGCTTTGCAACACTCCTAACGTACCTCTTCAATTGAGCCCACACTAATTCGATTGGGTTCATGTCTGGTGATCTATATAAAAATAAAAAAAAAGCGCATAGAAAAAATTAATTACATTACAGTAAATAGAGAAAATTAAACATACAATATTGTACTGTTTATTAAACAAAATTTTTTTTTACAGTACTAGAGTGCTATCCAAAATTTTACTTGTACACTGTTGAAAGAATACTCACTCTGGTGGTGTGCGTTCCCAATTCATACCTTTCTCTTCCATAAATTTGGCTGAGGCGGAGTGTTTAGGATCATTGTCTTGGAATATCCTATGGTGAGTTGGGTAATATTTATTCACAAATGGCACCATACATTTCTCTACTATTGTTTCTTGGAAAAATTTCTTATCCATGATTCCTACAGAAATCAAAAAATGTTGTTCATTAATAAGCAACTCCTTTTATTGTGCAGTTACACGTACTCTACAGTACAACATGTATTTTTACAGAACACAGGCACAGAATAAAGTATAGTACTGTACCTTCGAAAAATAATAGGGGACCAGCTCCTAATCGTGATATGCCTCCCCATACATGGACTTTCAATGGATGCTTTGGGCGTGGTTTTAAAGAGATATGGTTACGTTTCCTGAATGACATTCTGGAGAACCGCTCAAGGGCAACAGACGATTCATCTGTGAAAATGACATCATCAAATGTTTCACCACTCTCAATCCATCGCCGTGCCTGTTCCACTCTCTTTTCTTTATTCACATCTCTTATCATTGGAGATATCCTGTGAAGAGCCAAAAATAATGAAATCAGATACAGTTATGAAATTACAGATTTACAGATTACTGTATATACAGTAGACTGTATGTGCAGTATACTGTATTATATACCTACTGTATACATTAAACTGTACATACAGTACATTAAGTTACATACAGAGTAATATATATATACATACTGTACATACACACAAACACACACACACAGTATACAGTATGTAATCATCACAATAAGCCGGCAATGCTTCATTGCTGTCTCTGAGTGCCTATACAGTAGGTATCTCTTTTGGGATAGAATATATACAGTATATACACACACACATACTGTATATAGTATAAAGTACACACTCTGTATAATGATTTATGGCATTATTATATCACGTATCAAGGGATTATTAACAGTGCATTTACTGTATGGTTTATACTGCTTTCAGTATTTTACCTTGTTGCGCCAAAGGTCCATCCCATTTTCCGTCGCATCCTTCTGATGCTGGTGGCCGATATGTCCAGGTCATACTTGGAATGGAGAATTTGTTTTATTTGCAGAGCAGTACGCTCATCATCCTCACGAGTTAGTTCCTCCACAATTTGTTGCACTCTCCTACAGTACAATACAGTATGAAAAATATGAATTCATGAACAGCGCAATCACAGTTACAATTGATGAAGTTTTTATTTTATTTCAAAAAAATTGTTTATGGTATAAAGCAAGTAATTTAAACATTACAGTAGTGTACAGTACGTACCATGTGCATTTTGTAGGAAATACAAATCTGGGCGTTGTTCTCTCGAATGCATGATAGCGCACCGTTTCTAAAGTGACTATAATGCCACTTTCCTTGAGCCATGCATGGATCTCTTTGATGGTTTTATTTTCTTTTTTCATGTTGGCGATTATCTTGCTCATCGTTTTGTTGATAGTTACTGGCATGTTGTCCAACTATAATTCCTGTATGGAGAGAAAACATTTGTGAATACTGTAGTCTAAAATTTACACATCTGAAAATGCATAAGAGTTTTATGATAGAAGTTAATACTGTACAGTACATGTTTACTATCCAGTACCTGATGTTCAAATTTAAGTATTGTATACTGTACAGTACTGAAAATACAACTTCAGTGTTATGGACTGCAATTAGTTTCCTGTATGAAACAGATACAGTACAGTAAATAACCCTCCTTGGAAGTGCATGGGCCCTGTGAGACTTACAGTAGTGTACAGCATAAGGGTCGACTGACATGATGTACAAGCATTACATACAGTACATGTCAGTACTGTATGTAAATTCTTCAATTATTGCCTAACAACAATGCTGCTTACTGTATATTAAATACTGTAGGCCTAGAAATGTGCATCTCAATATAGTAGTTAAAAACACAGGGGCCTATGTGGATAAGCGAGTTCTATGCACACTAAAAATGGCCACCGACCGTGAACCCCCAGCACGTGGCAGCGCTCAGATATGTAGTGAGATACAGTATGGCATACATTTCAAACTCCAGGGGGCAATGCTGAAGGAGCGTCACAATCCCCTAGCTCAATTACACTGGGATAAGCGAGGTCTACTGTATGCACATTACGGTATACCGAGCTGGATCGCTTAGCAACCTGACAACATGGCCGCCGACCATGAACTCCCAGCACGTGGCAGCGCTCGGATATGTAGTGAGATACAGTATGGCATACATTTCACACTCCAGGGGGCAATGCTGAAGGAGCGTCACAATCCCCTAGCTCAATTACATTGGGATAAGCGCGGTCTATGCACATTACGGTATACCGAGCTGGATCGCTTAGCAACCTGACAACATGGCCGCCGACCGTGAACTCCCAGCACGTGGCAGCGCTCGGATATGTAGTGAGATACAGTATGGCATACATTTCACAGTTCAGGGGGCAATGCTGAAGGAGCGTCACAATCCCCTAGCTCAATTACACTGGGATAAGCGAGGTCTACTGTATGCACATTACGGTATACCGAGCTGGATCGCTTAGCAACCTGACAACATGGCCGCCGACCGTGAACTCCCAGCACGTGGCAGCGCTCGGATATGTAGTGAGATACAGTATGGCATACATTTCACAGTTCAGGGGGCAATGCTGAAGGAGCGTCACAATCCCCTAGCTCAATTACACTGGGATAAGCGAGGTCTACTGTATGCACATTACGGTATACCGAGCTGGATCGCTTAGCAACCTGACAACATGGCCGCCGACCGTGAACTCCCAGCACGTGGCAGCGCTCGGATATGTAGTGAGATACAGTATGGCATACATTTCACACTCCAGGGGGCAATGCTGAAGGAGCGTCACAATCCCCTAGCTCAATTACACTGGGATAAGCGAGGTCTACTGTATGCACATTACGGTATACCGAGCTGGATCGCTTAGCAACCTGACAAAATGGCCGCCGACCGTGAACTCCCAGCACGTGGCAGCGCTCGGATATGGAGTGAGAGATGGTATACATTTTAAAATACACCGGGATAAGTTGTATAGGCCATGGAGCAATGCACAGGGACATTCATCATTTACGTACAGTATATAAATAATTGTAAACCGTAAATGAAAGAATTACCGGTCAAATACTGTATGACGAAACTGTGTCAATGAGCTGGAACAGTATGGCCTGTGAAGAAGTTTTCGAAGGCAGAAACGGAGAGCAAATTATCAGGAGATTTCTGAAAGGTCGGAGAAGATCCACACAGCAAGTCTGCTTACGAGGAAACAGCTTTGCAAAGTGGGTAGCGGGGCGGTGACTGAGACGCTCTTTTATTCACATTCACACAAAAGGAATTCTTACCGCTGTGATTGGTGCCAATATAGGCGCATTCATCCTTACACCAATCACAGAGCATACTGTACTTTTGAATGTGAATAAAAGAGCGTCTCAGTCACCGCCCGCTACCCACTTTGCAAATCTGTTTCCTCGTAGGCAGACTTGCTGTGTGGATCTTCTCCGACCTTTCAGAAATCTCCTGATAATTTGCTCTCCGTTTCTGCCTTCGAAAACTTCTTCACAGGCCATACTGTTCCAGCTCATTGACACAGTTTCGTCATACAGTATTTGACCGGTAATTCTTTCATTTACGGTTTACAATTATTTATATACTGTACGTAAATGATGAATGTCCCTGTGCATTGCTCCATGGCCTATACAACTTATCCCGGTGTATTTTAAAATGTATACCATCTCTCACTCCATATCCGAGCGCTGCCACGTGCTGGGAGTTCACGGTCGGCGGCCATTTTGTCAGGTTGCTAAGCGATCCAGCTCGGTATACCGTAATGTGCATAGACCTCGCTTATCCCAATGTAATTGAGCTAGGGGATTGTGACGCTCCTTCAGCATTGCCCCCTGAACTGTGAAATGTATGCCATATTGTATCTCACTACATATCCGAGCGCTGCCACGTGCTGGGAGTTCACGGTCGGCGGCCATTTTGTCAGGTTGCTAAGCGATCCAGCTCGGTATACCGTAATGTGCATAGACCTCGCTTATCCCAATGTAATTGAGCTAGGGGATTGTGACGCTCCTTCAGCATTGCCCCCTGAACTGTGAAATGTATGCCATATTGTATCTCACTCCATATCCGAGCGCTGCCACGTGCTGGGAGTTCACGGTCGGCGGCCATTTTGTCAGGTTGCTAAGCGATCCAGCTCGGTATACCGTAATGTGCATAGACCTCGCTTATCCCAATGTAATTGAGCTAGGGGATTGTGACGCTCCTTCAGCATTGCCCCCTGAACTGTGAAATGTATGCCATATTGTATCTCACTACATATCCGAGCGCTGCCACGTGCTGGGAGTTCACGGTCGGCGGCCATTTTGTCAGGTTGCTAAGCGATCCAGCTCGGTATACCGTAATGTGCATAGACCTCGCTTATCCCAATGTAATTGAGCTAGGGGATTGTGACGCTCCTTCAGCAGTGCCCCCTGAACTGTGAAATGTATGCCATATTGTATCTCACTACATATCCGAGCGCTGCCACGTGCTGGGAGTTCACGGTCGGCGGCCATTTTGTCAGGTTGCTAAGCGATCCAGCTCGGTATACCGTAATGTGCATAGACCTCGCTTATCCCAATGTAATTGAGCTAGGGGATTGTGACGCTCCTTCAGCATTGCCCCCTGAACTGTGAAATGTATGCCATATTGTATCTCACTCCATATCCGAGCGCTGCCACGTGCTGGGAGTTCACGGTCGGCGGCCATTTTGTCAGGTTGCTAAGCGATCCAGCTCGGTATACCGTAATGTGCATAGACCTCGCTTATCCCAATGTAATTGAGCTAGGGGATTGTGACGCTCCTTCAGCATTGCCCCCTGAACTGTGAAATGTATGCCATATTGTATCTCACTCCATATCCGAGCGCTGCCACGTGCTGGGAGTTCACGGTCGGCGGCCATTTTGTCAGGTTGCTAAGCGATCCAGCTCGGTATACCGTAATGTGCATACAGTAGACCTCGCTTATCCCAATGTAATTGAGCTAGGGGATTGTGACGCTCCTTCAGCATTGCCCCCTGAACTGTGAAATGTATGCCATATTGTATCTCACTCCATATCCGAGCGCTGCCACGTGCTGGGAGTTCACGGTCGGCGGCCATTTTGTCAGGTTGCTAAGCGATCCAGCTCGGTATACCGTAATGTGCATACAGTAGACCTCGCTTATCCCAATGTAATTGAGCTAGGGGATTGTGACGCTCCTTCAGCATTGCCCCCTGAACTGTGAAATGTATGCCATATTGTATCTCACTACATATCCGAGCGCTGCCACATGCTGGGAGTTCACGGTCGGCGGCCATTTTGTCAGGTTGCTAAGCGATCCAGCTCGGTATACCGTAATGTGCATAGACCTCGCATATCCCAATGTAATTGAGCTAGGGGATTGTGACGCTCCTTCAGCATTGCCCCCTGAACTGTGAAATGTATGCCATATTGTATCTCACTACATATCCGAGCGCTGCCACGTGCTGGGGGTTCACGGTCGGTGGCCATTTTTAGTGTGCATAGAACTCGCTTATCCACATAGGCCCCTGTGTTTTTAACTACTATATTGAGATGCACATTTCTAGGCCTACAGTATTTAATATACAGTAAGCAGCATTGTTGTTAGGCAATAATTGAAGAATTTACATACAGTACTGACATGTACTGTATGTAATGCTTGTACATCATGTCAGTCGACCCTTATGCTGTACACTACTGTAAGTCTCACAGGGCCCATTCACTTCCAAGGAGGGTTATTTACTGTACTGTATCTGTTTCATACAGGAAACTAATTGCAGTCCATAACACTAATATTAAGCCCACTCCATTATCCACTCCTCCCCTGTGTATTAAACACCCCCTACCACCCTGGAAGTCATGTACCAGGGCCCCTTCATTCAGCACAATGCCCCCTTCTACAGTTTAGTGTTCTCCTTCCTGCCCCATCTGTGCAGTAAAGGAATAATTAGCAGAAATTATTTCTCCAGGTCCTACTGTACATACTGAGCGAAAGATAGAACCCCCCCTATCCCCCGCGGAGCATCAAAGCTGCCGCTGATAGCTCCCCCCACCCCTTCCGCTGGTGAGTGGGTAGGGGCCCCAGTGCATTGCTGTGTCCAGGGGCCCACACTGCTGTTAAGATGGCTCTAGTAATTGAGCTAGGGGATTGTGACGCTCCTTCAGCATTGCCCCTGGACTGTACCATACTGTATCTCACTCCATATCCAAGCGCTGCCACGTGCTGGGAGTTCACGGTCGGTGGCCATTTTGTCAGGTTGCTAAGCGATCCAGCTCGGTATAACGTAATGTACATAGACCTTGCTTATCCCGGTGTACTACAGGTATGTGCAGTAGTACTGAATGATTGCTATCACTTGTGGTGAAACACCTATCTTATCAAATACTGTAACTACTGTACAGTATAGTTGTTCGCACAGGTGATGGTAATCATACTGTATATTTAAACTGAAGTCCGTAACAGAGCATTCTGTCCCTCCTGCAGAGGTTCTTGTTGGGAGGCACAGGGAAAAAAGGCAAATACTGTACAGTATTTGCACTTTACTGTTGTGCACTTTATTTGAAAATGTACAGTTGTTTGCTATTTTTAGCATGCTGTGCTTTACATGTTTTCTTATTGTGGTTTTTATATTTTTAGACAAAAGACAAAGAATGCAGACTACCAGATTTTACGGGAGTGCCAAAACCCACCCATCAGTGGCACCGAAACTTGCTGCAGTAGTCCCACAAAAGAAGAAGAAAACTGCCAAGGCGGCTCAGAAAGAAAATGTGGTGAAACCACGAAAAAATGCCAAGGCAAAGAATAATACGTTGGAGCTGATATGTGGTGTGGCAAATGATGTAATTGTTCCATCTCCTGCAGATCACAGTGTTCAGCCAATGAATCTGGAAATACCGGTGCTAGAGGACGTGACAAACACGCTGCATCAGGAAGCTTCTTTTTTGGACCATGTAGCCACCTCTGGACAAGAAGACATGACACATTCACCACGAAGAAGGTTGCATTTCACAGATGTGAACACCAAAGTGCAGGACTGCCAGTGTACCTGTCCTGTTTTACTAAAGGAGCTACTCAGTAAGGTGACCAATATGGAGTCAGAAGTTGGTGGACAGGTCAATCAGCTGCAGACCGATGTGGCTGGCCTTAAAGAAGGCATAAAGGAACAGATGGTAGAAGCCATGAAGAAAGTCATTGAACAAACGAGGGAAGAATGGCAAGTTGGAGTTTGCCGCACCATCATTGCAACACACCACCAAGCGGTTCAAGTCAGCGCCCTGGACGACCGAGGCCTGGAGGACCGCAGAGGAGGCCTGGAGGACCGCAGAGGAGGCCTGGAGGACCGCAGCGGACTGGACGAAGTCAGCGGCATGGACGACCACAGAGGAGGCCTGGAGGACCGCAGAGGAGGCCTGGAGGACCGCAGAGGAGGCCTGGACGACCGCAGAGGAGGCCTGGACGACCGCAGAGGAGGCCTGGACGACCGTAGAGGAGGCCTGGGGGACCGCAGCAGCGGACTGGACGAAGTCAGCGACTTGGACGACCGCAGAGGAGGCCTGGAGGACCGCAGAGGAGGCCTGGACCACAGCAGCGGACTGGACGAAGTCAGCGACTTGGGCGAACGCAGAGGAGGCCTGGACGACCACAGAGGCCTGGAGGACCGCAGAGGAAACCTGGAGGACCGCAGAGGAGGCCTGGAGGACCGCAGAGGAGGCCTGGAGGACCGCAGAGGAGGCCTGGACGACCGCAGAGGAGGCCTGGACGACCACAGAGGAGGCCTGGACGACCGCAGAGGAGGCCTGGACGACCGTAGAGGAGGCCTGGGGGACCGCAGCAGCGGACTGGACGAAGTCAGCGACTTGGACGACCGCAGAGGAGGCCTGGAGGACCGCAGAAGAGACCTGGAGGACCGCAGAGGCCTGGACCACAGCAGCGGACTGGACGAAGTCAGCGACTTGGGCGACCGCAGAGGAGGCCTGGAGGACCGCAGAGGAGGCCTGGAGGACCGCAGAGGAGGCCTGGAGGACCGCAGAGGAGGCCTGGAGGACCGCAGAGGAGGCCTGGACCACAGCAGCGGACTGGACGAAGTCAGCGACTTGGACGACCGCAGAGGAGGCCTGGAGGACCGCAGAAGAGACCTGGAGGACCGCAGAAGAGACCTGGAGGACCGCAGAGGAGGCCTGGAGGACCGCAGAGGAGGCCTGGAGGACCGCAGAGGAGGCCTGGAGGACCGCAGAGGAAACCTGGAGGACCGCAGAGGAGGCCTGGAGGACCGCAGAAGAGACCTGGGGGACCGCAGAAGAGACCTGGAGGACCGCAGAGGAGGCCTGGAGGACCGCAGAGGAGGCCTGGAGGACCGCAGAGGAGGCCTGGAGGACCGCAGAGGAGGCCTGGAGGACCGCAGAGGAGGCCTGGACCACAGCAGCGGACTGGACGAAGTCAGCGACTTGGACGACCGCAGAGGAGGCCTGGAGGACCGCAGAAGAGACCTGGAGGACCGCAGAGGAGGCCTGGAGGACCGCAGAGGAGGCCTGGAGGACCGCAGAGGAGGCCTGGAGGACCGCAGAGGAGGCCTGGAGGACCGCAGAGGAGGCCTGGACGACCGCAGAGGGCTGGACGACTGCAGAGGCCTGGATTCAAGTGTGCTGTTGCCAGGAACACCAATGATGACCAGCACACCTGCTCACAGGCCACTTCGCAATACATTCGGAGGCTCTCTGAACAATATTGCCCTGGCTGTCATCTCAACTTCCCTGGACGACCATCTGTACAGAGCTTCAAATGGACATATTCAGAAATATGCATATTCTCTGTTCCAGCACCATGTACGGTACGACAAATACTTGACGTGGGCCAATCGTGTGAACTTTGATGGTTCCAAGGGCAAACTTCCGCTGCCCAAAAATCTGGTACATGACATCATGGCTAGGTGTGAACGCCGCGTGAGGATTGGTGATCCAGAAAAGAGGAAGATAAGGGATACCATAAACTCTGTGCTGAGAACGAAGAGGAAAATGACTTGGAAGCTCGACTATGATGAAACCAGATCATTACCTACCTCCTAGCTTCAGCACATCAGCTTCACACAGCTGAAGCTAAAAAATTGTGTCAATGTACCTGTATGACCTGTACATTTTCTGGGGCTGCATGCACTGTGCTGAATCCACTTGGAGCAGCTTGGTTACTCAAAGGGGAGTGCATGAACTTGGCTCACCACATTCCTGGTAATGTAAGGGCCTGTTACAAGTTGCCCCTTTTATTCCTGTTGATTTTTTGGGCGCTGCTGTATCTATCCAGTAGCAGCCGAGTCCATTGTGCTGTGTCCATCTGGGGCCTTGGGCTGCGTTTCCATCCAGGGGCTGCTGTTGTCAGTCCTCTATTCTGGTGTCCGTATGCGACAGTGTTAAAAAGCAAAAGACAAAAACGAAAAATAATTCAAAAAAGCAAAACCTAAAAATAAAGTACAAAAACCATTACCCCGCACCACCACCACAAAAAAATAAATTATAAAAATGTTAAAGTTGATATTGTTACTGTATTTGTGCTGTTACCTTTTGATTAAAGTACCGTACAGTATGTGTGATGTTGGCTTTATTACAATACAGTACAGTATGTGTGATGTTACATGTTCCAAATGATTTTGTCCGTAAATAAAGTGTTTCTTAAAATAAACATGACGTGGTTTCCAATGTTTGTATTCCCAACTTCCTGTACTGTATAAATTAGTACTACTGTATGATGGGAATTCAATTAAGAGTGGTATACTGTATGTAAAACAACTTGGTTAGGCATCTTGCATTTCATATTTTAATAAAAACCACAGGAAACTTCTATTTTTAAAAGTTTATTGAAGAAAAAAAAGGTGTTTTTTTAAATAAAGTTTGAAAGTTAATTAAAACAAAAAAGTAGTTTGTTCTTCGTTACATTCTTTTCTTGTGTATATAGATATCTGTGGGGGAAAAAAAAAAAAGTATTAAAGTAAAGACACTCATGTTCATTTGTTTTCCAAGAAAATTTGTGGAACCACACAGCCCAGCAATAAGTCATGCTGGGCTGTGTGGTTCCACAAAAGGCATGCGGTACAAAGTGAAATAGTGGTGTCAGTGGTCAGCACTTTGACACGCTAACATTTGTGGAACCACACAGCAATGGCTGACACACATAAAATGGCTGACACACATAAAATGGCTGACACACACAAAATGCCTGACACACACAAAATGCCTGACACACACATGCTGGAGTGAAAACACATGTTTGCCAAACAGTCGACAGCACATGTCGGCCAGATGGCCGACCAAACTTGCTCCAAATCACCCCAAACTGGCCAGAAAGCACCCCAGCACACTCAGGAGGTACTGTACACCACAGCTAAATTAGGAGAGAATTTCATTACAAACAGCCAGATCTTGCAGATTATCTGCCAGATAATTGTATGGTGTACAGTATGCCTATCTTATACAGTAGAAAAAGATACTATACAATGGAGTACAAGAACAAAAATTTTTATTAAATAAAATTAAATTAATCTTAATAAAAAATTAAAAAAGTGGTCCACTAAGAGGTGGACCACCACCCGCAGGAGCTGGATGGCACGCTGCAACTGTTCTGTGGGAAAAAAAGGACAGTATTACAAAACAAATACTGAATACTTTACAGTGTAGTAATGGCAATACAGTACTTTACTCTATATTAGACAATATTGTTATTTACAATGTACAGTACTGTATTGTCAGTACAGTAAATCAAACACTACTGTATGCTGTCGAGGTAATTTAAACATTGCTTTAGTTTACCTCTTGTATAAGTGGGCTGCTGCCTGCCCGCTTCTGGGCCAGCCCACCTGTCTTGCCCCTGTCTGGGGCCCCCATAAATAATTGGCACTATATTGGAGAAAAAAAAACATTTAGTCACATTCAAATAGTAAACAATTATTACTGTATACTGTAGGTACAGTATTATACTGTATTGCTGGTATTCAAAATATAAAGTACTGTACAAGAGTTTAGCTTCAATAGGTCATAAACAAATTGTCAAAGGAATAAAACACCACAGTACAAATACTGTAGACATTTACTGTATGTATTAGCAGTCATGACATTTCATGACCGCTTCAGAAAAAAGAGGGTTACAGTACTGTAGGTGGTGTTGTAGGGAGTACTATCCATAATAGTGGACTGTACTCAGAGCCAGCCATAAATAATATGATTCCCTAGTCAAGTTTTTGGATGCTGCCCCCTTGCACAGATGCTATTTCCGCCTCTGAGCCTGTACCCCTTTCCCAGCACCATCACCCCTCAACCATAGCAGTCCTCATTTTGGTGCTCCTCCAACTTACTGTACTGTATGTTTAAAATAGCAACAGTGTGCACATTCGGTGTGCATCCCAAAACGGTGCATGTTCTTGCTGGGAAGGGGCATGGCCACACAGTAATTCCCCAATCTGAAATGACGCCACACAGTACTGCAACTTTATTCACAACATATCATGCAATAGTGTCTCTTTTTCTCGTTACATCATATGATAGTACCACATTACTCCTCAAAGTATTCCCACTTATTCACATTGCATCACATCATATTGCTCTTTGTTCACATTAGACCACACAGTAGTGCCCTTGCTACAGTATATGTTACACAACAAAGTACTGTATACACATAATGCTGCACATTAGTAATGCATTTTGTATGCACAGAATATACTGTAGGCATGCTGCATATCATATTAATCAGCAGAAGCTGCTTGTGCCCCTGGGCATTTGGCAAGTATGCCTATGCCTAGGGCAGGCTCAGACTGGAGATCAGTACGTAATCCCGCTGGACGGGATCCCGGCAGTTAAAATACAGACGCCGGAATCCCGACCACACAATCCCGACAGGGGCGGCGAGCGGAAAGCAGCCCCTTGCATGCTTGCTTCGCTCGCCACGCGGTGGGCACGGTGCCTCGCTACGCTCTACACACTATTATATCAGTAGTCAGGAAACGCAGCATGCATTTGTGTAGTGAAGAGGGTGAAAAAGGAGAGAAAGTACAGTTTGTACTGTAAGGTTATGTCAGAGGGTGTGAAGATGATCAGCTCAGTGTTATACATGTTACAGTAAGTTAGAATACAGTACAGTGCATTATGTATTTCTATTTTATTACCAGGTGTCTCCTCCACTGGTTGGCGACGGACTGTAAAAAGATAAAATACAGTTAGTCATATCAGTTGGACTTAAAGTAATGTTGGAGAAAAAAAATACTGTAATTGCAGTACCAACTATTGCTACTGTACAGTATATTTATTTACCAAAATGGTATTCTGGCTCGTCGTCTGTGGGTAAAAGAGAAGAATATTATAAGATACAGTATACAGTAAAAAGTATAGTAATAGTAAACTAGTGTCCAGGCCTAGTGACAGGTGGGTAAAAAAAAGGTATGCTTGTGACAGGCATGGTGATTCCAAGGGACCCCACCGAGACCATCAGAAAATTTGTGAGTGGCCCGTATGCCGGTGATTATGACTAGACTAAGGTAGCAACTCTTTTTTGCTTTGAATTATGCATACTGTACAGTACTGTACTGTATGTGCATATTGTACAGTACACTTAAAATATTTAGCAGTTACTGTAGTGGTAATTTGTAGTGGCAAATATGAGAATTCTAACTACAGTATATGAAGATACTTCTCTGACAATTACAAATATTACCTACTGTACTGCATTATCGTCTGTAAGTGTAACTACTGTAGATAAATGTTAATGTGGAATGTGATTGGTTGCTACTGTATGGGCAATATCACCAGTTCAAACAAAAACAATCATCTAAAGTCCCCCATCCACTATTCCGATTTGTGCAATTTTTATCCGATTTCTACGCATTTTCCTGAAAAATCTGATGAAAAGTGCTACTCTGGTGGAATCAAATCAATGTCAGTGATAATTCTTACCACTAAATGCCGCCTCATCGTATTCATCATCCTCCTCGGCGGCCTGTTCCAGTGTAGGAACTATGAAAAAACATTAATGAGAAAAAAAAGGTTCATTCCAGGAAATACACTACTTTACACCTAACCGCTAGAATCCTGACTGCTGGTCATGCAAACCCAACCCATTGGTTTAACACAATGTACAGTACAGTACAATACTTTAGTTTACTTACCAAGTTGGGGAGAGGGCTTTTTCTCCCCTTCCTCATCACTGTCAATAATTACTGAGTGGAAAATAAAAAAATATTATAAACAAAATACAGTAGAGTACAGTTACTACAAAATTGCACAGTAGTACAGTGCTACAGGAGGCAGAGATATATTCATAATACAGTAGGAGCAGAATGACTGTCCAGCGGTAGGGGACATACAGTACTGTATTTAAAAGACCTGCTGTCTGGATCCCGACATTCAGAATGCAGAGTGTGGATTCAGAGTATGATTGGAGGGTTAGGCTAGTGGAGGGTGGGTCGGATGCACAATTTTGGGCACCATAATACAAAATGGATATCGTGGAACTACAAAAGGTTTAGAGGCGGGCGACCAAAGTGATGAAGTGGATTGAGAAGATGGAATACAAGGAAAGGCAGGCTAGGCATGTTTACATTGGAAAAGAGGAGATTAAGAGGGGACATGATTAACCTTTACAAATATACTGTATACAGTAAGGGGACAATACACAGGAACTGTTTTTGATAAGATGGACACAGAGGACACGTGCACAGTAACTCTTGTTGAAGTAGAGGCGATTTCGCACAGAGGCGAAAAGGGGTCTTCACAGTGAGGGAAATACTGTACAGTACATGTTTGGAATTCCCTGCCTGAAAAGTAATAAAAGTGGACTTGGTCAATACTTTTAAGAATGGGCTTGAGAAAATCCTACTGTACTTACTATAATCTGGCTCCTCTTCCTCCCCCGAATCAATGTGAATGAGCTCCTCCTCCGCCTCTGTATCAATTACGAGGCGGTCTGTGTGTAAAAGATGACAAGTATTGTAAAATACAAAAATTACAGTAATACTGTAAGAAACTAGTGTGTCTGTAACAAAAAGTAATTATTACCACTTCCGGAGCTCTCGGATGGTGTCGGCGGTGGTGGTGGTGGTGGTGTTGGTACTGTGGGAAAAAAAATAACAGTACTGTAAGTGAAGCTGTCAATTGGAAACATGTACTGTACAGTATCCAGGACACATGTACAGTAGTGTAACGATGACAGTCACACCAGAATTCTCGTTACACAATACCTGGCAGCGCAGCAGGTGGTGGTGGTGGTGGTGGTGATGGTGTTGTTGGTACTGTGGGAAAAAAAATAACAGTACTGTAAGTGAAGCTGTCAATTGGAAACATGTACTGTACAGTATCCAGGACACATGTACAGTAGTGTAACAACGATGACAGTAGCACCAGAATTCTCGTTACACAATACCTGGCAGCGCAGCAGGTGGTGGTGGTGGTGGTGGTGGTGGTGTTGTTGGTACTGTGGGAAAAAAAATAACAGTACTGTAAGTGAAGCTGTCAATTGGAAACATGTACTGTACAGTATCCAGGACACATGTACAGTAGTGTAACAACGATGACAGTAGCACCAGAATTCTCGTTACACAATACCTGGCAGCGCAGCAGGTGGTGGTGGTGGTGGTGGTGGTGTTGTTGGTACTGTGGGAAAAAAAATAACAGTACTGTAAGTGAAGCTGTCAATTGGAAACATGTACTGTACAGTATCCAGGACACATGTACAGTAGTGTAACAACGATGACAGTAGCACCAGAATTCTCGTTACACAATACCTGGCAGCGCAGCAGGTGGTGGTGGTGGTGGTGGTGGTGTTGGTACTGTGGGAAAAAAAATAACAGTACTGTAAGTGAAGCTGTCAATTGGAAACATGTACTGTACAGTATCCAGGACACATGTACAGTAGTGTAACAACGATGACAGTAGCACCAGAATTCTCGTTACACAATACCTGGCAGCGCAGCAGGTGGTGGTGGTGGTGGTGGTGGTGTTGGTACTGTGGGAAAAAAAATAACAGTACTGTAAGTGAAGCTGTCAATTGGAAACATGTACTGTACAGTATCCAGGACACATGTACAGTAGTGTAACAACGATGACAGTAGCACCAGAATTCTCGTTACACAATACCTGGCAGCGCAGCAGGTGGTGGTGGTGGTGGTGGTGGTGGTGGTACTGTGGGAAAAAAAATAACAGTACTGTAAGTGAAGCTGTCAATTTGAAACATGTACTGTACAGTATCCAGGACCAAAAAGGGGTCCGGCCAATAAACAATCTGCATCAGAGAAGCAAGATACAGTATGCTTAAAGTATACAGTACTATATACTAGATCGCCAACAAACGTAAATTAACAAACAACTATCACTGGAATTGACCATCCTCATCCCGTAGCGAAGCACGGGTATTCAGCTATCTACAATGTTATTTATACTTTGTGTTTAATATTTACATTTAGTTTTGTAAACAGACATTCTTAACATTAACGGATTGCAGCGAGTTATCTGTGATGGTCAGGACAGGGGGTTGGGACTATAGAAATCACTATGTACTGTACACTACTGTATTTGACAATACTTACCAGCTTGGCGGCGCCTGTCCCGCCTCCTGTGACGTCGTGCTACCAGCCCTGTAAAAATATATATATACACAGTATAATGGCAGCATACTGTACAGCCAATGAAATTCAACATTGACAGCATCTTTATGACATCACAATAAATGGAATTGTTCATTCTAGTACCCTGCACCTAATCACTCAGGAGGGCATAGTGTACTGTACTGTCTTCAAAACTTAAGGGGCACATTTCTAAATGTGACATACAGTACAGTACACTTACAGTATCGCTACAGTACAGTAGGTCCAGGGTATTAGACAGAACACTACCTTTATAGACATTGTAACACACATAAGCATTGCCCTTATAAACATTATGACACACATCAGCATGCAGCCCTCCCACCCTTAACCATCTCAGTACTGTTCATTACATTACAAATTGATTTCATGACAGATGATGCAGTACTCACCTGAATTCATCTTATTCACGTCATGTCACAGTAGTGCAGTTTATTCACGTCACAGTACTGTCCTTGATTCACGTTGTGTCACACAGTAGAGCACCGTATTCACGTCACAGTACTGTCCTTGATTCACGTTGTGTCACACAGTAGAGCACCGTATTCACGTCACAGTACTGTCCTTGATTCACGTTGTGTCACACAGTAGAGCACCTTATTCACGTTACTGTACTGTACGTCACAGTAGTGCAGTAGTATATCCACATTACGTCACAAAGTAGAGATCTGCCACAGTCATGAACCTTATAACACATTATGCAAGAGTAATGCACGTCAGAACACATTAGGCCACTGTAACATCCCTTAGAATAATTTCTGCCAAAGTAACATCCCTTAGAACACTGTACTATCTGAAACACAAATTTCTGCACACTGCACGACACACTGCAATTAAACCACACAATGCACTGCACGACTGCATAGTGTATGCACTGCGTGATATGACAAACTGCACATTTCCCTGCAAAATATGATACAATGTACACTACACAAAAAACTGCAATTACCACATGTGTATACAGTACACTGCACGACAGTGCTGGCCCTAGCCAGATACAGATACAGCCGCAGTCACGCAAAATATAGGCATGCCGCATATCATTTTAATCAGCAGAAGCTGCTGGTGCCCCTAAGCATAGCAAATGCCCTAGGCATTTGCCTACTGTAGTTTGCCTATGCCTAAGGCCGGCTCTGCTGCACGATGTGATTCACTATGCATTACACTCACTGCACAATACCATATACTGAATGTACACTGCATGACACGCTGCAATTACGCAGCACGATACACTGTGATACATTGCATATACTGTACACTGCATGATACTGTACACTGCACAATCGTAGACCACGTGGATTGTAAAGAACTACTGTATATATACACAAGTTTAAAAAAATAACAATTGTTTTTGTAAAACGCATGTCGATCTTTTTCCATGTCAACTTAACGACCATGTCAACCTACAGTAACTGGTGTCAACCAATTTCAAAAGCCGCACCATCTAGGTCCACGCCAAAAAACAAATTGACCTTTTGACCCGGGTTAATGTTTGGTCCTTGTTTAACCATTTGTTTACCACAAATACTGTACAGTGCTATATAGACCGGATACCTGCTGCTACAGCAGCCCCTGCTATAATGTACTGTACCTGTAACTACAGTAACTTAAAGTACAGTAATCTACAGTAATGTACTGTACTTACAATCCCTTATGGCCTGCAGGCGTCGTGGGGTCCTCCTCACGAGGTCGCTCCATCTCCTCTGGAGAGACCTCACCGTTCTCCTCCGGTTGTAGGTCCGGAGGATATCCCTGCTGGCCCTCCTATATGACCTAACCTTCTCCTCGTTGCTGGCGAGAGTTCTGTCCCGCCAGCGAACGAGGAGACGCAGCTCACCCAGAGCATAGGGACGGTCCCGTACAGCAGCCATAACCGTCCTTATGCTCAATGAGCGTCTCAGACGTCGTGCGCCTCAGACGTCGTGCGTCTCAGATGTCGTGCGGTCCAGGCATTCAACGTACAGTACTGTAGTTACTGTACTTTGTGACAGTTTCCCTTAGTTTTAAATATGCCCTTTCTTTGACCACAGTATTTTCCACTGTCTTGCCCTACGCCCTTCCCTCCTGGGAGCCTTCACAGGTCTTATGCAATACACAAATACCGAAGATGCACAGTCCGTCAGAATACACTCATTTCATTCCCGCTGTTTAGGTGCATTTAGCGTAAAGAATCGCTCCTGCAGATGTACTTTGATTTATGTGAAATCTGTGTGCATCCTTCCATTGACTGTCTTACAGTGTAAATAAAATAATACAGTGCATTATTACAGGAAAAAAAAAAAAAAAAGAAAGAAAGAAAGCACATCAGGTCTTGAACCCTGGACCCCCAGCGAGGGAGGTGGGAGCCTTCACCCCTAGCCCACGACGCCTCATGAGAGATTTCCAATTTCATGTGTGAAAGTACTGCAAACAGCGGCCGGCCCCCGCCCCATTGCTGTTGGTTTATGCCTTAGAGGACTCGGACGCTCGCATTTGTAAAGCACGGTGTTTTCCTCCGCCTCCGGCTAGCCTGCTGCCCTTCCCCCATGGGAGCCTGCACAGATCATGCAGTAGACAGGGAGGGAATGCAAATGCTGGTCATGTGCAATACACAAACGCCCACTGTAGTACTGTTTTGCTCACTTACAGTACTGTACTGTAGGTTGCATTTAGCGTAAAGAATCGCTCCTGCAGATGTACTTTGATTTAATGTACAGTATGTGAAACCTGTGTGCATCCTTCCATTGGATGTACTGTATTGGAGAGAAATTTTTTTTTTTTAAAGTGAATGTCACGGGAACACATTAAAAATAAGGTTGGCACTTCCTTCCCATTGGTGTTGGTTTACAGTATGCCGTAGTGTACTCGGACGCTCATGTAATTGCATTTCAAAGGCACAGTATTTTCCATCGTCTCCCCCCTACCCCCATCGCCCTTCCCCCCTGGGGGCCTGCACAGGGAGGAAATTCAGGTCCTGTGCAATACACAAACGCTGAAGATCTACAGTACTGTTTTGCTCAGTTGGTAGCGTCAGAATACACTAATTTCATTCCCGCTGTTTAGGTGCATTTAGCGTAAAGAATCGCTCCTGCAGATGTACTTTGATTTATGTGAAATCTGTGTGCATCCTTCCATTGACTGTCTTACAGTGTAAATAAAATAATACAGTGCATTATTACAGAAAAAAAAAAAAAAGAAAGAAAGAAAGCACATCAGGTCTCGAACCCTGGACCCCCAGCGAGGGAGGTGGGAGCCTTCACCCCTAGCCCACGACGCCTCATGAGAGATTTCCAATTTCATGTGTGAAAGTACTGCAAACAGCGGCCGGCCCCCGCCCCATTGCTGTTGGTTTATGCCTTAGAGGACTCGGACGCTCGCATTTGTAAAGCACGGTGTTTTCCTCCGCCTCCGGCTAGTCCTCCATTCCCATTATGCATTAGCGAACTCAGACGCTCATATATTTTAAAAGCACGGTGTTTATACATTGTACTGTACATTCTTCCTTTTACACAATTACTGTAGTTGCGTCTCCATACACATACTGTACAGTACTCCATACTTTTTCCACCGCCTCCCGTTACGCCTACAGTATTGCCAGAGCTGTAGATCAATCCGCCGCTATACTGTACGATCGAAAGTACTGGATTAGTGGAGCATTAGCGACACAGTGGTGGAGATGTGTAATGCATGATGAGTATCTAGATCGCCTCAACGCGCCTGCCTGTGATGAAACTCAGCTATCGCATTAGCGTGACTAAACGCCCGTCTCGGCGGAGAAACAGTCAAGATAAAGGTGGCTACATCTGTATGACTCTTTGGCATTAATACTGTACACCATATTAATGGGAGTAGTACATCATACAATACCCTTAACATCATAAAATATATCCTGGTAAAACAGAATTATCCAGTACGTAGGCAAACTGCCAAGAATATTTGCTGAGCACAATGCAACAATTGTTGCCAGTTTTCACATGAATAGTAACATGCATTAAAGCTAGAGAATTATCAGTTACTGTCTATAGTGATACATTAAAGAGTAGACACAATAAAAACGCTTAGGTTTTTTTTTTTAAATCTTATATCTTTTTCAATTTCCTTCTTAAGTATTCACATTGTCATTTAATCTTTACACCACTATAATATGGTTTTTTTTTTAAATACTTTGCATAAATGTTGTTTGCATCAGGGTGGTATTATAATACACTTTTAAACAAAATAATAAATGTTGTATTTCAATATTTAGTGCACCCTAGACAGATCCTTTCCGTCTGTCCTTTGCAACAATATGATTTGTGGTCGCACTCACACTGTTTGATATAACAATTGTATCTTACTACTACAGGTTGAGTATCCCTTATCCAAAATGCTTGGGACCAGAGGTATTTTGGATATCGGATTTTTCCGTATTTTGGAATAATTGCATACCATAATGAGATATCATGGTGATGGGACCTAAATCTAAGCACAGAATGCATTTATGTTTCATATACACCTTATACACACAGCCTGAAGGTCATTTTAGCCAATATTTTTTATAACTTTGTACATTAAACAAAGTGTGTCTACATTCACACAATTCATGTATGTTTCATATACACCTTATACACACAGCCTGAAGGTCATTTAATACAATATTTTTAATAACTTTGTGTATTAAACAAAGTTTGTGTACATTGAGTCATCAAAAAACAAAAGTTTCACTACCTCACTTTCACTCAAAAAAGTCCGTATTTCGGAATATTCCGTATTTCGGAATATTTGGATATGGGATACTCAACCTGTATTAGGGGTTCTCTATTACCAACTCTCTAGATAGAGTAAATAATTTTTTCCCTGTGCAATGGATTCCCCACTCCCCGTATCTCTCCCTCTTTAAGTATGCACCTCTGATTTAACAAAGGGATAGAGTGTCTTTAGTTCTTAAAAATGTAATATAACATCTTCAGCAATACATGAATACATTTTAAAAACAATAATATAAATTTATTCCTTTCAAGTAGTTTCCAGGCTTCGCGTAATTAAAATTACAGCGTGCATAGTAAACAATATTTCAAAGTGGTACTTTGCAGAATAAATAGGATCAGATTCTCTCAAACTTGTAGTTAGATGTGTTGGGCTAGTTTTTAATTAGCAATCAATGGTCCCAGGCTGAGTTGCCAAGGCACCACGGCAGTGAGCTTGTCATACCCCAGATTACTGCTGTCCACAGGTACTCCAGCACACCAGTCCATGCTACGCATTTCAGTCACTGGACCTTTGTCAAGAACGAATGGTGTGTCAGGATGCTGATGAGATTTAAAAACCTTATAGCTAATGGATTGATTAACAAGTGTCTGCCCAATTCCTGTTTCCGTTTGACCGGCAATGTGATGTCACTGGAAGTGACATTTCCACTATTTACCAGAAGAGACGTCACCGGAAGTGATATTTCCACAATTTACCAGAAGTGACGGCAGCGGAAGTAACGTTTTGCGTTTCACATGTGATCCACAATGTTTTCTATTGTTTAGACCCAATCCATAAGGAATCCTTTGATCAAGAGGCTGTACTGTATATCACTTTACTGACAGTAACTATCACTTTGGTGTTGCCTTGATTGATCAATTCCAGGCTTGATGATCTTCTAGATGATTACTTGTCTGCCATCTTTGTTAAGGGAATCATTGATTTTTTTCGATTATTTGAATTCTGAGCAGAAAAAAACTCACCACTACATACTTTTCTAATAAGGTACTTAGGGGGACATTTACTAAGCAGTGATAGGAGCGAATAAGTGAGCCAGTGGAGAAGTTGCCCCATCAACCAATCACCAGCTCTGTATCATTTTATAGTATGCAAATTATAGATGTTACTTCAGTGCTGATAGGTTGCCATGGGCAACTTCTCCACTGGCTAACTTCTCCGCTCTTATCACTGCTTAGAAAATGTCCCCCTAAGTATTCATATATAGTATTTGCCTAATACCAGAGTGGTGGTTTTTTATGCTCATTTGACATCCAATAATCCCAAGAAGGTTTCCATAAAAAAGAGAGAGAGAGAGGAATAAATGTTAATAAAATCAAAATAAAATTGTCGATACATATATTTCATAATGGAGAGGTGCAAAGAGTAAGATAATATATGGTATATAGTATAAAATGTGTTAAAATTAGTCTAAGAGCCATCTAATTTCAAAGTCCACATTGTGTCCCATAGGTTTAAAAGTGTTTAGTACAACGATCCAGGGCATCTCACTTTGCGCTAAGGACTTTTCTATGTTTTTGTTTCTCGAGTTGGGTTTTATTTGTTGTAGGCCTATAAATATTTTGAGCTGACCCTCACACTTATTATGTTTGGTAGAGAAGTGGTCAGACAGTGGATGAGTAGTCAACCCTTTGCGGATGTTGTATATATGTTCCGCAGCTCTTGTCTTCATGGATCTTGAGGTTTTGCCCACATATATTTCTCCACATTTACATTCAAGCATATATACCACATTTCTTGAGTGACACGTGATAAAATCATTTAGCATATATTTCTTCCCATTTGCTTTGAATTCTACAACTTTTCTTTCTATATTTGCTCTCGTACTGGTCCTACACATCGGGCACTCTCCACATCTGTGGAACCCTTTGTTGCACCCCTGGTTTGTGGTATTCTCTGCAAGGCTACTTTTTACTAGTTGGTTTTTGAGAGATTTGGCTTTTATGTAAATAAATAATGGCTTGTCTGGTAAATGACTGCCCAACACTGTCATTTGGGTTTTTCTTCTAGTAGGTTGCTTCTTTCAATTATGTCTAATTTTTCTCTTGCTTATTTGAAAGTGCATTCAGTGTAACCTTTTTCTTTAATTCTTCCTGACATCACATCCATTTGTTCCTCAAGGACATTCTTGTCAGTACAATTTCTCTTGAGGCATTTGTACTGACCCACTGGTATATTCTCCAGCCACCTGATGTTGTGTTCACTGTTTATATGGATGTATGAGTTGGAGTCTGTGGGTTTGCGGTGGGTCAATCTCCTTGCGATCACCCGTGCGAATGGATCCATCACACAAACCCATCGCTGAGCGGCGATCCGCTAGGTTTCCGTGCGACGTGCCTGCGCATTGCGGTGCATACGTATGCGCAGTTTGTGCCTGATTGCCAGCAGTGATCAGGTCTGAATTACCAGCAGTGACTCCTGAGCAGCAAATCACTGTTCTTGCAAATAAACTCCTTAGTGTCACCCCTGGTAGAATGTGAAGAATCCGGGAAAATTGACCTACAAAGCAGGGCACCAGGAGATTTATGGCTGAAACGGGATGCTCCCACCGGATGCGGGAGGGTAGGCAACAATAACTTACCTGAAAAGATTGAAAGGCATACTTGTAGCGGGAACTCACCATTGGGACAGAATGTATTCAACAGAATATTTTGTGTTTTACTATCCATCTGCAGTATTTATATAGTAATAATTAAAATACTTATAGTTATGCTTACTATACAAACCCTTTAAACAGGGACACTCATGAATTCCACTGGTTCTATGGCTGATTAAAACCAAATGAAATGCAGGCTTGAAAGTCAGCCAGCCACAAAAACTGTATAATTCATGAGTATCCCGGTTTAAAGGTATAGTATGGTAATTCTATTTCTAGTTAATTACAATACTACATACACATACTTCCCACCTTACGTCTCTTGGGAATAGGGACATGCTACGCCAGAGGCATGGCCACACTGGAGAGGGGGCAGGACCCCATGTGAAAGGGGGCATGGCCTAGCACAGTGAAACCCCCCCCCCCCCCACACACACACACACACACACCATTTTCATAATCTTTGAGGGAGTGCTTGACAGCCCCCGGCTCCTGTCCTTGCACTGATGCTGTGAACATGTGCACGGCATCTATTCAGTAATCACCAACTGCTTTTCAGAGCAGAGCAGCAGTTGGGAGGTTAGCATACAGCAGTGATACTTTATTCACTGCTTGAGATTTTTATCTCTTTTATGTTTACATTGTCACTATCCTGACTTATGCTCTCATGTTTACTAGGTTGTCTTGTGACATACCTCTGCCACTGTCCAGCAGATCAGGATATCCTGGTTGGCTGAGTTTCTTGCTTGAGAAGTCTGCTCAGCATACAAGCTGCAGCACCTTCAGTTTAATCATGAGCCCGTGAGATAAATCTGTAACATTTTGACTATATAGTCAAAATCTTAAGAAAAGTTAGTGCACATCTCAAGATGTTAGGGTGTGTACACACAGTGAGATCCTTGCTATGCCCGATTTTCACTTGCGATTTCCCCTGAACTCCCTGGAGCCCAGATAGCACAGATTTTGACTAACTTTTCTTGAGATATGGACTATGTGTGCTTACGATTTTGGCTTATGTGAGATTTTGGCTTATGTGAGATGTCATTGACATGTGAGATAAACTAGAGAGTACACCGATCTAGCAAGGATTGACTTGCCTGCACAGTCTATCTTTTCTTGCGATGCCGACCTGGCGGGACCACGCATCGGGATCGAATCGGGATCGCAAGGTGACTTTCACCTTGCGATCTGCACTAACTTTTCTTGCGATTTTGACTATATAGTCAAAATCGAAAGAAAATATCTCACCGTGTGTACACACCCTTAGGCAGCTTGCGATACAGATTCGATCCCAATGCGCGGGATCAGTATCACAAGGCTAGATAGACTGTGCAGGCAAGTCAATCTTGACTATCTACAGGGCTGGATCTAGACCTTGTGGCACCCCGGGCAAAAAAATAGGGGCGTGGCTTCATGAAGGGGCATGGTAAGTTATGCCCCCAGTAGTATTGCCCCCAGTAGAGTTGTGCCCCCTAGTGTGTGCTGCTTACAAAAAATAAAAAATAAAATTAATACTCACCATCCCCGCTCCTGATTTCTGACCGCTGTTGCCCTCCATGTCTGGCCACCGGCGCCGCTCCTCTGATCTATGGGAGAGACGTCATGACTTCTCTCCCTTAGCACCGCATAGAAATTAGAGGTCAACCATGACCTCTAGTGTCTATGTGCCGCTCCCACAATGCAGTGCGGTGCGCAATGACTTTATCATGCATCGCACAGCCCCGGGGGGCACCACCAGAAGTGGATCTTGCCACGGCGGCGGCGCCCTCCAGACGGCAGTGGCACCCTCCGGTAGGCAGCGCCCCAGGCAAAAATCCTTTGTGCCTGTAGCAAGATCCGCTACTGACTATCTAGTGTATTATCTAGTATGAAGTATAGTCAAAATTGGCAATTAGTCAAAATGGTGCATAGACAAAATTGTAGATACAGATAGTCAAAATCTGTGCTATCTGTGCTATCTGGGCTCTGGGGGAGTTCAAGGGAAATCGCATAGTCAAAATCGGGCATAGCAAGGATCTCACTGTGTGTATACACCTTTACTGTCTGTTGAAAATCCTTCCATTCCAGGCTGATTATTCACCTGAGAGTTCTCCAGTGTGTGAAGTCTACAGTTTCCTGACTGCAGCAGTGTATCAGTCCAATTAGCAGTGCTGGACCTGCACTGCAGAGATAAAGGGCCTAATTCAGACCTGATTGCTAGCAAGCGATTTTTGCACTGCTGCGATCAGATAGACACCGCCTACAGGGGGAGTGTATTTTAGCTGTGCAAGTGTGCGAACGCATGTGTATCAGAGCTGTACAAACTGATTTTGTGCAGTCTCTGCTAGAGATGAGCGGGTTCGGTTCCTCGGAATCCGAACCCGCCCGAACTTCATGTTTTTTTTCACGGGTCCGAGCGACTCGGATCTTCCCGCCTTGCTCGGTTAACCCGAGCGCGCCCGAACGTCATCATGACGCTGTCGGATTCTCGCGAGACTCGGATTCTATATAAGGAGCCGCGCGTCGCTGCCATTTTCACACGTGCATTGAGATTGATAGGGAGAGGACGTGGCTGGCGTCCTCTCCATTTAGATTAGAAGAGAGAGAGTGAGATTGATTTGAGACAGAGACACTTGATTTACTGGAGCTTAGGAGTACTGTAGAGAGTGCAGAGTTTAGTAGTGACTGACCACAGTGACCACCAGACAGTGCAGTTTTATTTAATATAATCCGTTCTCTGCCTGAAAAAAACGATACACAGTGACTCAGTCACATACCATATCTGTGTGCACTGCTCAGCCCAGTGTGCTGCATCATCTATGTATATATCTGACTGTGCTCACACAGCTTATAATTGTGGGGGAGACTGGGGAGCAGTGCCAGTTATAGGTTATAGCAGGAGCCAGGAGTACATATTATTAAAATTAAACAGTGCACACTTTTGCTGCAGGAGTGCCACTGCCATTTTGACTGACCAGTGACCTGACCACACTGACCACCAGTATAGTTAGTAGTATACTATATTGTGATTGCCTGAAAAAGTTAAACACTCGTCGTGTGACTTGTGTGGTGTTTTTTTTTTTATTCTATAAAAAACTCATTCTGCTGACAGACAGTGTCCAGCAGGTCCGTCATTATATAATATATACCTGTCCGGCTGCAGTAGTGATATATATATATTTTTTATATCATTATTTATCATCCAGTCGCAGCAGACACAGTACGGTAGTTCACGGCTGTAGCTACCTCTGTGTCGGCACTCGGCAGTCCATCCATAATTGTATACCACCTACCCGTGGTTTTTTTTTCTTTCTTCTTTATACATACATACTACATCTCTTTATCAACCAGTCTATATTAGCAGCAGACACAGTACAGTAGTCCACGGCTGTAGCTACCTCTGTGTCGGCACTCGGCAGGCCATCCATAATTGTATACCACCTACCCGTGTTTTTTTTTTCTTTCTTCTTTATACATACATACTACATCTCTTTATCAACCAGTCTATATTAGCAGCAGACACAGTACAGTATGGTAGTCCACGGCTGTAGCTACCTCTGTGTCGGCACTCGGCAGTCCGTCCATAATTGTATACCACCTACCCGTGGTTTTTTTTTCTTTCTTCTTTATACATACATACTACATCTCTTTATCAACCAGTCTATATTAGCAGCAGACACAGTACAGAAGTCCACGGCTGTAGCTACCTCTGTGTCGGCACTCGGCAGTCCATCCATAATTGTATACCACCTACCCGTGGTTTTTTTTTCTTTCTTCTTTATACATACATACTACATCTCTTTATCAACCAGTCTATATTAGCAGCAGACACAGTACAGTACGGTAGTCCACGGCTGTAGCTACCTCTGTGTCGGCACTCGGCAGTCCGTCCATAATTGTATACCACCTACCCGTGTTTTTTTTTTCTTTCTTCTTTATACATACATACTACATCTCTTTATCAACCAGTCTATATTAGCAGCAGACACAGTACAGTAGTCCACGGCTGTAGCTACCTCCGTGTCGGCACTCGGCAGTCCATCCATAATTGTATACCACCTACCCGTGTTTTTTTTTCTTTCTTCTTTATACATACATACTACATCTCTTTATCAACCAGTCTATATTAGCAGCAGACACAGTACAGTACGGTAGTCCACGGCTGTAGCTACCTCTGTGTCGGCACTCGGCAGTCCGTCCATAATTGTATACCACCTACCCGTGGTTTTTTTTTCTTTCTTCTTTATACATACATACTACATCTCTTTATCAACCAGTCTATATTAGCAGCAGACACAGTACAGTAGTCCACGGCTGTAGCTACCTCTGTGTCGGCACTCGGCAGTCCATCCATAATTGTATACCACCTACCCGTGGTTTTTTTTTTCTTTCTTCTTTATACATACTACATCTCATTATCAACCAGTCTATATTAGCAGCAGACACAGTACGGTAGTCCACGGCTGTAGCTACCTCTGTGTCGGCACTCGGCAGTCCGTCCATAATTGTATACCACCTACCCGTGGTTTTTTTTTCTTTCTTCTTTATACATACTACATCTCATTATCAACCAGTCTATATTAGCAGCAGACACAGTACGGTAGTCCACGGCTGTAGCTACCTCTGTGTCGGCACTCGGCAGTCCATCCATAATTGTATACCACCTACCCGTGGTTTTTTTTTCTTTCTTCTTTATACATACTACATCTCATTATCATCCAGTCTATATTAGCAGCAGACACAGTACAGTACGGTAGTCCACGGCTGTAGCTACCTCTGTGTCGGCACTCGGCAGTCCGTCCATAATTGTATACCACCTACCCGTGGTTTTTTTTTTCTTTCTTCTTTATACATACTACATCTCATTATCAACCAGTCTATATTAGCAGCAGACACAGTACTGTAGTCCACGGCTGTAGCTACCTCTGTGTCGGCACTCGGCAGTCCATCCATAATTGTATACCACCTACCCGTGGTTTTTTTTTCTTTCTTCTTTATACATACATACTACATCTCTTTATCAACCAGTCTATATTAGCAGCAGACACAGTACAGTAGTCCACGGCTGTAGCTACCTCTGTGTCGGCACTCGGCAGTCCATCCATAATTGTATACCACCTACCCGTGGTTTTTTTTTCTTTCTTCTTTATACATACATACTACATCTCATTATCATCCAGTCTATATTAGCAGCAGACACAGTACAGTACAATAGTCCACGGCTGTAGCTACCTCTGTGTCGGCACTCGGCAGTCCATCCATAATTGTATACTAGTATCCATCCATCTCCATTGTTTACCTGAGGTGCCTTTTAGTTGTGCCTATTAAAATATGGAGAACAAAAATGTTGAGGTTCCAAAATTAGGGAAAGATCAAGATCCACTTCCACCTCGTGCTGAAGCTGCTGCCACTAGTCATGGCCGAGACGATGAAATGCCAACAACGTCGTCTGCCAAGGCCGATGCCCAATGTCATAGTACAGAGCATGTCAAATCCAAAACACCAAATATCAGTAAAAAAAGGACTCCAAAACCTAAAATAAAATTGTCGGAGGAGAAGCGTAAACTTGCCAATATGCCATTTACCACACGGAGTGGCAAGGAACGGCTGAGGCCCTGGCCTATGTTCATGGCTAGTGGTTCAGCTTCACATGAGGATGGAAGCACTCAGCCTCTCGCTAGAAAACTGAAAAGACTCAAGCTGGCAAAAGCACCGCAAAGAACTGTGCGTTCTTCGAAATCCCAAATCCACAAGGAGAGTCCAATTGTGTCGGTTGCGATGCCTGACCTTCCCAACACTGGACGTGAAGAGCATGCGCCTTCCACCATTTGCACGCCCCCTGCAAGTGCTGGAAGGAGCACCCGCAGTCCAGTTCCTGATAGTCAGATTGAAGATGTCAGTGTTGAAGTACACCAGGATGAGGAGGATATGGGTGTTGCTGGCGCTGGGGAGGAAATTGACCAGGAGGATTCTGATGGTGAGGTGGTTTGTTTAAGTCAGGCACCCGGGGAGACACCTGTTGTCCGTGGGAGGAATATGGCCGTTGACATGCCTGGTGAAAATACCAAAAAAATCAGCTCTTCGGTGTGGAAGTATTTCACCAGAAATGCGGACAACATTTGTCAAGCCGTGTGTTCCCTTTGTCAAGCTGTAATAAGTAGGGGTAAGGACGTTAACCACCTCGGAACATCCTCCCTTATACGTCACCTGCAGCGCATTCATAATAAGTCAGTGACAAGTTCAAAAACTTTGGGCGACAGCGGAAGCAGTCAACTGACCAGTAAATCCCTTCCTCTTGTAACCAAGCTCACGCAAACCACCCCACCAACTCCCTCAGTGTCAATTTCCTCCTTCCCCAGGAATGCCAATAGTCCTGCAGGCCATGTCACTGGCAATTCTGACGAGTCCTCTCCTGCCTGGGATTCCTCCGATGCATCCTTGCGTGTAACGCCTACTGCTGCTGGCGCTGCTGTTGTTGCTGCTGGGAGTCGATGGTCATCCCAGAGGGGAAGTCGTAAGCCCACTTGTACTACTTCCAGTAAGCAATTGACTGTCCAACAGTCCTTTGCGAGGAAGATGAAATATCACAGCAGTCATCCTGCTGCAAAGCGGATAACTGAGGCCTTGACAACTATGTTGGTGTTAGACGTGCGTCCGGTATCCGCCGTTAGTTCACAGGGAACTAGACAATTTATTGAGGCAGTGTGCCCCCGTTACCAAATACCATCTAGGTTCCACTTCTGTAGGCAGGCGATACCGAGAATGTAAACGGACGTCAGAAAAAGACTCACCAGTGTCCAAAAAAATGCAGTTGTACCCAATGTCCACTTAACCACGGACATGTGGACAAGTGGAGCAGGGCAGGGTCAGGACTATATGACTGTGACAGCCCACTGGGTAGATGTATGGACTCCCGCCGCAAGAACAGCAGCGGCGGCACCAGTAGCAGCATCTCGCAAACGCCAACTCTTTCCTAGGCAGGCTACGCTTTGTATCACCGCTTTCCAGAATACGCACACAGCTAAAAACCTCTTACGGCAACTGAGGAAGATCATCGCAGAATGGCTTACCCCAATTGGACTCTCCTGTGGATTTGTGGCATCGGACAACGCCAGCAATATTGTGTGTGCATTAAATATGGGCAAATTCCAGCACGTCCCATGTTTTGCACATACCTTGAATTTGGTGGTGCAGAATTTTTAAAAAAACGACAGGGGCGTGCAAGAGATGCTCTCGGTGGCCAGAAGAATTGCGGGACACTTTCGGCGTACAGGCACCACGTACAGAAGACTGGAGCACCACCAAAAACTACTGAACCTGCCCTGCCATCATCTGAAGCAAGAAGTGGTAACGAGGTGGAATTCAACCCTCTATATGCTTCAGAGGTTGGAGGAGCAGCAAAAGGCCATTCAAGCCTATACAATTGAGCACGATATAGGAGGTGGAATGCACCTGTCTCAAGTGCAGTGGAGAATGATTTCAACGTTGTGCAAGGTTCTGATGCCCTTTGAACTTGCCACACGTGAAGTCAGTTCAGACACTGCCAGCCTGAGTCAGGTCATTCCCCTCATCAGGCTTTTGCAGAAGAAGCTGGAGACATTGAAGGAGGAGCTAACACGGAGCGATTCCGCTAGGCATGTGGGACTTGTGGATGGAGCCCTTAATTCGCTTAACAAGGATTCACGGGTGGTCAATCTGTTGAAATCAGAGCACTACATTTTGGCCACCGTGCTCGATCCTAGATTTAAAACCTACCTTGGATCTCTCTTTCCGGCAGACACAAGTCTGCTGGGGTTGAAAGACCTGCTGGTGAGAAAATTGTCAAGTCAAGCGGAACGCGACCTGTCAACATCTCCTCCTTCACATTCTCCCGCAACTGGGGGTGCGAGGAAAAGGCTCAGAATTCCGAGCCCACCCGCTGGCGGTGATGCAGGGCAGTCTGGAGCGACTGCTGATGCTGACATCTGGTCCGGACTGAAGGACCTGACAACGATTACGGACATGTCGTCTACTGTCACTGCATATGATTCTCTCAACATTGAAAGAATGGTGGAGGATTATATGAGTGACCGCATCCAAGTAGGCACGTCACACAGTCCGTACTTATACTGGCTGGAAAAAGAGGCAATTTGGAGGCCCTTGCACAAACTGGCTTTATTCTACCTAAGTTGCCCTCCCACAAGTGTGTACTCCGAAAGAGTGTTTAGTGCCGCCGCTCACCTTGTCAGCAATCGGCGTACGAGGTTACATCCAGAAAATGTGGAGAAGATGATGTTCATTAAAATGAATTATAATCAATTCCTCCGCGGAGACATTGACCAGCAGCAATTTCCTCCACAAAGTACACAGGGAGCTGAGATGGTGGATTCCAGTGGGGACGAATTGATAATCTGTGAGGAGGGGGATGTACACGGTGATATATCGGAGGATGATGATGAGGTGGACATCTTGCCTCTGTAGAGCCAGTTTGTGCAAGGAGAGATTAATTGCTTCTTTTTTGGGGGGGGTCCAAACCAACCCGTCATATCAGTCACAGTCGTGTGGCAGACCCTGTCACTGAAATGATGGGTTGGTTAAAGTGTGCATGTCCTGTTTATACAACATAAGGGTGGGTGGGAGGGCCCAAGGACAATTCCATCTTGCACCTCTTTTTTCTTTTATTTTTCTTTGCGTCATGTGCTGTTTGGGGAGGGTTTTTTGGAAGGGCCATCCTGCGTGACACTGCAGTGCCACTCCTAGATGGGCCCGGTGTTTGTGTCGGCCACTAGGGTCGCTTATCTTACTCACACAGTCAGCTACCTCATTGCGCCTCTTTTTTTCTTTGCGTCATGTGCTGTTTGGGGAGGGTTTTTTGGAAGGGCCATCCTGCGTGACACTGCAGTGCCACTCCTAGATGGGCCCGGTGTTTGTGTCGGCCACTAGGGTCGCTTATCTTACTCACACAGTCAGCTACCTCATTGCGCCTCTTTTTTTCTTTGCGTCATGTGCTGTTTGGGGAGGGTTTTTTGGAAGGGCCATCCTGCGTGACACTGCAGTGCCACTCCTAGATGGGCCCGGTGTTTGTGTCGGCCACTAGGGTCGCTTATCTTACTCACACAGTCAGCTACCTCATTGCGCCTCTTTTTTTCTTTGCGTCATGTGCTGTTTGGGGAGGGTTTTTTGGAAGGGCCATCCTGCGTGACACTGCAGTGCCACTCCTAGATGGGCCCGGTGTTTGTGTCGGCAACTAGGGTCGCTTATCTTACTCACACAGTCAGCTACCTCATTGCGCCTCTTTTTTTCTTTGCGTCATGTGCTGTTTGGGGAGGGTTTTTTGGAAGGGACATCCTGCGTGACACTGCAGTGCCACTCCTAGATGGGCCCGGTGTTTGTGTCGGCCACTAGGGTCGCTTATCTTACTCACACAGCTACCTCATTGCGCCTCTTTTTTTCTTTGCGTCATGTGCTGTTTGGGGAGGGTTTTTTGGAAGGGACATCCTGCGTGACACTGCAGTGCCACTCCTAGATGGGCCCGGTGTTTGTGTCGGCCACTAGGGTCGCTTATCTTACTCACACAGCGACCTCGGTGCAAATTTTAGGACTAAAAATAATATTGTGAGGTGTGAGGTATTCAGAATAGACTGAAAATGAGTGTAAATTATGGTTTTTGAGGTTAATAATACTTTGGGATCAAAATGACCCCCAAATTCTATGATTTAAGCTGTTTTTTAGGGTTTTTTGAAAAAAACACTCGAATCCAAAACACACCCGAATCCGACAAAAAAAATTCGGTGAGGTTTTGCCAAAACGCGGTCGAACCCAAAACACGGCCGCGGAACCGAACCCAAAACCAAAACACAAAACCCGAAAAATTTCCGGCGCTCATCTCTAGTCTCTGCGCATACCAGGACTTACTCAGTCGCTGCAATTACATCAGCCTTTCCGGTACTGGAATTGACTTCAGGACCCTCCCTGCAAACGCATGGATACACCTGTGTTTTTTCAGACACTCCCTGAAAACGGTCAGTTGACACCCACAAACACCTTCTTCCTGTCAATCTCCTAGCGATCGCCCGTGCAAATGGATCCATCACACAAACCCATCGCTGAGCGGCGATCCGCTTTGTACCTGTGCTACGTGCCTGTGAATTGCGGTGCATACGCATGCGCAAACGCACAGCAGCGATCAGGTCTGAATTACGCCCATTGTGAATGCATTTACTCTCAGGGGGTAATTCAGATCTGATCGCAGCAGCAAATTTGTTGGCTTATGGGCAAAACTATGTGCACTTCGGGGGGGGGGGGGCAGATATAACATTTGCAGAGAGAGGTAGATTAGGGTAGACTATATTGTTTCTGTGTAAGGTAAATACTGGCTGCTTTATTTTTACACTGCAATTTAGATTTCAGTTTGAACACACCCCACCCAAATCTATCTCTATCTGCACATGTTATATCTGCCCCCCCTGCAGTGTTCAAGGGCTGTGTAGACAGGTAACCCAGGTCTTCCGGCCTGGAACCCATTTACCTCCCAACCACAGCATCCTGCGGGTGGTTGGGGGAGAGAGCACACACTGCCTCCACTGCTGTCTGCGCTGCCATGCAGACAGCAGTGGTGCCGGTGGGGTAGGTGAATGGATGTCGCTCTTATGAGTGTGGCGTCCATTCACCACACAGATGGAGGCTGGAGGCAGCCCAGCAGCATCTTCCAGAGCGCTGAGCTTGATGTCATCTCTATGTGCCGGCCTTAAAGACACTGCACCTGTGTGCAATGTGTGCGGTGCTGAACCGGGAATATCCCGGGTCGGCACTGCAGTGTAAATTGGATAAATCCCAGATCCGACCTGGATTGGAATCATTTTCAAAGCCCGGGTCGGATTTGGATTTTGGTGTAATAGCGGTATAAATCTGCCAAATCCCACCTAAAAATGTGGCCTTAATTTTGTTTTTGTGGTAGATGAGGCATTTGTTTTACATGAAAATGTTCTGAACCATTTCCCCAATGACTGCGAAACAGAGAGTATAAAATGTTTAATTATAGATGATCATAGGCAAGGTAAGTAGTGGAGAATACCTTTGAACAATAGGTTTTGGCTTTTAAGTACTATCATAATTTAACAGGTGGAAAAAAAATGATTGTGTTGTAAAGGCATGCTGTGTCCTAAAAAAGATTTTATGCACAAAATCTCTGGGGGTGATTCAGATCTGATCGTAGTTGTGCTAAATTTAGCATATCCACGATCAGTTACTCATACATGCAGGTAGATGCACAGGGCTACTCCGCCCCGCATGCTAGGCCCTGCCCCTTCCCACCCCCCACACGGATACAAAAGCATTGCACGGCAGCAATGCTTTTGCACCTGCTGAGTAGCTCCCTGTCTGCGCAGCCTAGCTGCACTGGCAGGCAGCTATACGTCACGTTCGCGTTCATGCAGCAGCCGCGGCCCGCCCCTGCAATGGTCCGACATGACTGCGTTGTACGGACTGTGCCCCACCAACGGCATTCTAACGCCGTTGGTACACCCCCTCCCGCCTCGTCAGCCTCGGTCTGTCAATCAGGCAGAGGCGATCACAGCCCAGAGATGCTTTTAGCATCTTAACGGGCCTCCCGTGGGGCGTGGGTGCACTCCCTAAAGGGCTTCAGCCTGCGATCGTTGCCGCTGCAGTGATCCAGTCTGAGTTAGGCCCTACAGTATGTTGGCAACACGTGGCTTCTCCACTTAAATGATGGACAGTATGGAACAAGTGGAAGAAGCATGGAGATAGACAGCATTGAAGACTGCAGCCCAAAAAAAGGTCAACTGCTGTAACTAAATTATTTAGCATATTTTAATGTTGTTGGTGGTGTAAACTGGAAAAATGGCAAAATATACACAACTACAGTATGTGTTTTTTCTGTCTAAACAATTACTATTTCTTAAAAGTTTCATTTGTTGTTGCTGTTTGAATGCATGCCTCCCAACTTATTTGTCCCCTGAAGAAGGACATCTTCAAGTGCCGAGGAAATTAGGGGGAGTGACCTCATGATTAGGGGGCATGGCCTTGTAGCTAGAAGACATGGCCTCATGGCAAGCGCTGCAAGTGCAAACCACGCCCCCGTTTTTGTCATTATGGGAGCATGAACAGCGCTCAGTGAGCTACTGCCATGCCCCCTGTCTCTCTCTGCCCGGGAATAGACGCTGTACACACAGCATCTATTCACTGCTGCTCTGCTCAGAGCTGCTAGTGACAGGGTGATCTCCCAACTGCCCCCCTGTCACTCGCAACTGTGACCCACGGGTGAGGCAGGGGGACAGACAGTGAAAAATGGGACTGTCCAGCCATAATCGGGACAGTTGGGAGGAATGTGAATGAAGTACAGCCAGTTACTTATACATCATGTAATACCATCAGTGAGACATCTTGTTGGCTAAAAATTTATTCTGCAGCAGGGCAATGGGCCCAATTCAGACCTGATCACTGTTGTGCGAAGTCGCCAAACAGTGACAGAATGGTGCGAAAATTTAAATTGCAAGGTGTTTGCAAGGTGATTGGCCAGACGAGGACGTTTGTGGGTAGTGACTGGCCATTTTCTGGGAGTATCAGGAAAAACTCTGGCGTGCCCAAGCGTTTTCTGGGAGGGTGTGTGACATCATCTCCAGCTCCAATCAGCCTGTTTCTATCGCACTGTAGAGTAAGTCCTGGGCTACGCTCAGACTGCACAGTATGGAAAAATCATTTGATGGTGAGTGACTGGCGAACGGATTTGCAGATGTCCGCTGTCTGGCGGAATTTTCGCACTGCGTACACAAGCATTTTCACACTTGTATAGGGCGGGTTTTCGCTCTCTCTGGGTGGTGGCTATCTGATCTCAGACCTCTGCAAATTTGCAGCACAGTGATCAGGTCTGAATTAGACCCAATGACCCCAAACATACAGTCAATGTCATTAAGAACGATCTTCACCGTAAACTTTGCCAGGGTGACAAATCCTATTTTCATCCCTGATGTTAGTATCAGTTTCAGCGCCCCCCCCTGGAAGATCTGCTACTTGAGTGAGCTCAGCAGAGCCAATTGCAGTCTGTGTTTGGTTTCATCAGAGGAATAAGCAGAATATCACATAACAGCTGGAAGCAAAACAAACAGGACCAGGAACTGCATCCGGATAGCAACGTAAACTGATCTTGTGCTTTCTGTTTTCTAGGTACAGTATTATAGTACTTATAAGACAAAATGCAGATAAATATTTACTAGGTAAAGTAGCTGCAGGGCTAAGCTGGGATTATGAGGGACATTTACTAAGTAGTGATAAGAGCGGAGAAATGTGCCAGTGGAGAAGTTGCCCATGGCAACCAATCATCACTGAAGTAACATCTATAATTTGCATACTATAAAATTATACAGAGCAGCTTCTCCACTGGCTCACTTCTCCGCTCTTATCACTGCTTAGTAAATGTCCCCCTAAAAATCAACACTGGTATTTAAAACACACAGACCCACTTCAGCCATAGTGTATGGCTCCTGGTGTTATCCTCTTGGTTTCTCAAGCTACTCCCAGTGACAACATGACATCACATCATGAATTACATCCATCCTGTTAAGCAAAGAGTGCCAGGAGGTGTATCTGCTCGCTAGGCCTCCAAATGACTCAAGGGCCCTACAGACACGGCGATCTGCCGCCGATCTGCCCGACCACCGATATGGCAGACGAGCGACCCGGCGGCGAGGGAGAGGTGATGGGGGGAGTGAAGTTTCTTCACTTCCCCCCGTCACCTGGCTCCATAGCAGTGCATGTAAATATGGACGAGATCATCCATACTGGCCTGCATGCAGAAGCGACGGGGCACCAACGATGAACGAGCACGGGGCCGCGCATTGTTCATCACTGGGTGCCTCCACACTGAAAGATAAGAACGGTATCTGGTTCATTAATGAATGAGATTGCTCATATCTTTCAGTAATATCGCCCAGTGTGTAGGGTCTATAAGCCTCTGACTGCCAACTTAGGGCAAATCTAAACTTTTTTTTATAAGAGGAGTGTTTGAACAAATTAAATATACTAGTCAACTGGGTATCAGCTAAAGTTTACTGTATTCTGACAGTTTACTGTATCTGAAAAATTAACTGAATCCTAATCGTTTACTGTAGAGAAGAGCTGGTTCAGATCCCTGAGATCCGAACCTTACCGAACCTCCCTACCCGAGTCAGGATCCGAGTCAGGCTCGGGTTTTGCCACCTGACTTGGAAACCAGAAAAAGGCAAAACGTTATCATTCCGCTGTCGAATTCTCGGGCGGTTTGGATCCCATATAAGGAGCCACGTGTCGCCGCCATTTTCACTCCGGCATTGGAGAGTGTATAGAGAGGACGTTTCTCCGTTCTCTCAGTGTCCTCAGTGTCAGTGTCTTGTGCTGCATCTGTCCAGTCACAGTGCTTGGGTCCTCTGCTGCCATATGTCCAGTGCTGCTGTATGGGGTGCTGTGTTGTGCTTCACCAGTTCAGGGTGGTGTAATTTGTGCTGCATTAGTCCAGTCACAGTGGTGGTGTACTCTGCTGCCATATGTCCAGTGCTGCTGTATAGGGTGCTGTGTTGTGCTGCATCTGTTCAGTGGTGGTGTATTTAGAGATGAGCGGGTTCGGTTTCTTTGAATCCGAACCCGCACGAACTTCACTTTTTTTTCCACGGGTCCGAGCGACTCGGATCTTCCCGCCTTGCTCGGTTAACCCGAGCGCGCCCGAACGTCATCATGACGCTGTCGGATTCTCGCGAGGCTCGGATTCTATCGCGAGACTCGGATTCTATATAAGGAGCCGCGCGTCGCCGCCATTTTCACTCGTGCATTGAGATTGATAGGGAGAGGACGTGTCTGGCGTCCTCTCCATTAGAATAGAGATAGATAGATTAGATAGAGAGAGATTGTGCAGAGTCGCAGACAGAGTTAGTTTACCACAGTCAGTGACCAGTGCAGTTGCTAGTTAACTTTTATTTAATATAATATATCCGTTCACTTCTCTCTGCTATATCCGTTCTCTGCCTGAAAAAAAAAAACGATACACAGCACAGTCAGTCACACAGTGTGACTCAGTCTGTGTGCACTCAGCTCAGCCCAGTGTGCTGCACAGTCATCAATGTATAAATTAAAAGCTTATAATTAATTGTGGGGGAGACTGGGGAGCACTGCAGGTTGTTAGCAGGAGCCAGGAGTACAATTATATTAATTAACAGTGCACACTTTTGCTGCAGGAGTGGTGACCAGTGCCTGACCACCAGTATAGTATTGTTGTATACTACTAATATCTCTTTAAATATCAACCAGTCTATATTAGCAGCAGACACAGTACAGTGCGGTAGTTCACGGCTGTGGCTACCTCTGTGTCGGCACACGGCAGGCAGTCCGTCCGACCAGAATTGTATTATTTATTATTATATACCTACCACCTAACCGTGGTTTTTTTTTTCATTCTTTATACCGTCATAGTGTCATCCTAATTGTTACGAGTATACTACTATCTCTTTATCAACCAGTGTACAGTGCGGTAGTTCACGGCTGTGGCTACCTCTGTGTCGGCACACGGCAGGCAGTCCGTCCGACCAGAATTGTATTATTTATTATTATATACCTACCACCTAACCGTGGTTTTTTTTTCATTCTTTATACCGTCATAGTGTCATCCTAATTGTTACGAGTATACTACTATCTCTTTATCAACCAGTGTACAGTGCGGTAGTTCACGGCTGTGGCTACCTCTGTGTCGGCACACGGCAGGCAGTCCGTCCGACCAGAATTGTATTATTTATTATTATATACCTACCACCTAACCGTGGTTTTTTTTTCATTCTTTATACCGTCATAGTGTCATCCTAATTGTTACGAGTATACTACTATCTCTTTATCAACCAGTGTACAGTGCGGTAGTTCACGGCTGTGGCTACCTCTGTGTCGGCACACGGCAGGCAGTCCGTCCGACCAGAATTGTATTATTTATTATTATATACCTACCACCTAACCGTGGTTTTTTTTTCATTCTTTATACCGTCATAGTGTCATCCTAATTGTTACGAGTATACTACTATCTCTTTATCAACCAGTGTACAGTGCGGTAGTTCACGGCTGTGGCTACCTCTGTGTCGGCAGTCGGCAGGCAGTCCGTCCATCCATAATTGTATTATAATATATACCACCTAACCGTGGTTTTTTTTTCATTCTTTATACCGTCATAGTCAGTCATACTAGTTGTTACGAGTATACTACTATCTCTTTATCAACCAGTGTACAGTGCGGTAGTTCACGGCTGTGGCTACCTCTGTGTCGGAACTCGGCAGGCAGTCCGTCCATCCATAATTGTATTATAATATATACCACCTAACCGTGGTTTTTTTTTCGTTCTTTATACCGTCGTCATACTAGTTGTTACGAGTATACTACTATCTCTTTATCAACCAGTGTACAGTGCGGTAGTTCACGGCTGTGGCTACCTCTGTGTCGGCACTCGGCAGGCAGTCCGTCCAACCATAATTGTATTATATACCACCTAACCGTGGTTTTTTTTTCATTCTTTATACCGTCGTCATACTAGTTGTTACGAGTATACTACTATCTCTTTATCAACCAGTGTACAGTGCGGTAGTTCACGGCTGTGGCTACCTCTGTGTCGGCACTCGGCAGGCAGTCCGTCCAACCATAATTGTATTATATACCACCTAACCGTGGTTTTTTTTTCATTCTTTATACCGTCGTCATACTAGTTGTTACGAGTATACTACTATCTCTTTATCAACCAGTGTACAGTGCGGTAGTTCACGGCTGTGGCTACCTCTGTGTCGGCACTCGGCAGCCCGTCCATAATTGTATATACCAGTGACCTAACCGTGGTTTTTTTTTCTTTCTTTATACATACATACTAGTTACGAGTATACTATCTCTTTATCAACCAGTCTATATATTAGCAGCAGACACAGTACAGTGCGGTAGTTCACGGCTGTGGCTACCTCTGTGTCGGCACTCGGCAGCCCGTCCATAATTGTATATACCACCTAACCGTGGTTTTTTTTTTCTTTCTTTATACATACATACTGCAGTGCCACTCCTAGATGGGCCCGGTGTTTGTGTCGGCCACTAGGGTCGCTAATCTTACTCACACAGTCAGCTACCTCATTGCGCCTCTTTTTTTCTTTGCGTCATGTGCTGTTTGGGGAGGGTTTTTTGGAAGGGCCATCCTGCGTGACACTGCAGTGCCACTCCTAGATGGGCCCGGTGTTTGTGTCGGCCACTAGGGTCGCTAATCTTACTCACACAGCTACCTCATTGCGCCTCTTTTTTTCTTTGCGTCATGTGCTGTTTGGGGAGGGTTTTTTGGAAGGGACATCCTGCGTGACACTGCAGTGCCACTCCTAGATGGGCCCGGTGTTTGTGTCGGCCACTAGGGTCGCTTATCTTACTCACACAGCGACCTCGGTGCAAATTTTAGGACTAAAAATAATATTGTGAGGTGTGAGGTATTCAGAATAGACTGAAAATGAGTGTAAATTATGGTTTTTGAGGTTAATAATACTTTGGGATCAAAATGACCCCCAAATTCTATGATTTAAGCTGTTTTTTAGTGGTTTTTGAAAAAAAACACCCGAATCCAAAACACACCCGAATCCGACAAAAAAAATTCGGTGAGGTTTTGCCAAAACGCGTTCGAACCCAAAACACGGCCGCGGAACCGAACCCAAAACCAAAACACAAAACCCGAAAAATTTCAGGCGCTCATCTCTAGGTGTATTGTCCTGCATCAGACCAGTGGTAGTGTCCTGTGCATCAGCCATCAGTCATTCCAGTGACCAGTCACAGTGGTATCCTCTGCTGCCATATGTCCAGTGCTGCTGTATAATAATAACAACAAGTCCCTTACAGTGTTGCTGTGTTGTCCTGCATCAGACCAGTGGTAGTGTCCTGTGCATCAGCCATCAGTCATTCCAGTGACCAGTCACAGTGGTATCCTCTGCTGCCATATGTCCAGTGCTGCTGTATAATAATAACAAGTCCCTTACAGTGTTGCTGTGTTGTCCTGCATCAGACCAGTGGTAGTGTCCTGTGCATCAGCCATCAGTCAGTCCAGTGACCAGTCACAGTGGTATTCTCTGCTGCCATATGTCCAGTGCTCCTGTGCCACATATTGTGTTATATAACTCCAGAAAAATAATGGAGAACAAAAATTTGGAGGATAAAATAGGGAAAGATCAAGAACCACTTCCTCCTCATGCTGAAGCTGCTGCCACTAGTCATGACATAAACGATGAAATGCCATCAACGTCGTCTGCCAAGGCCTGTGATAGTAGAGGGCATGTAAAATCCAAAAAGCCAAAGTTCAGTAAAAAGACCCCCACATTTTTTTTTAAATGGTCTGAGGAGAAACGTAATCTAGCCAATATGCCATTTACGACATGGAGTGGCAAGGAACGGCTAAGGCCCTGGCCTATGTTCATGACTAGTGGTTCAGCATCATATGACGATGGAAGCCCTCATCCTCCCGCTAGAAAAATGAAAAGAGTTAAGCTGGAAAAAGCACAGAAAAGAACTGTACGTTCTAAGATGGTATCACAAATCCCCATGGGAAGTCCAAGTGTTCCCAACACTGGACGGGAAGAGGTGGCTCCTTCCACCATTTGCATGCCCCCTGCAAGTGTTGGAAGGAGCACCCACAGTCCAGTTTCTGATATTCAAATTGAAGATGTCACTGTTGAAGTACACCAGGATGAGGATATGGGTGTTGCTGGCGCTGTGGAGGAAGTTGAGGATGAGGATTCTGATGGTGATGTGGTTTGTTTAAAAGAGGCACCGGGGGAGACACCTGTTGTCCATGGGATGAAGAAGCCCAATGTGATGCCTGTGCAAAATACCAAAAAAGCCACCTCTTCAGAGTGGAATTATTTCTCCATAAATCTGGATAACAGGTGTCAAGCCGTGTGTTGCCTCTGTCAATCTGTAATAAGTAGAGGTAAGGACGTTAACCACCTAGGAACATCCTCCCTTATATGTCACCTGCTGCGCATTCATCAGAAGTCAGTGTCAAGTTGTGAAACTTTGGGTAAGAGCATAAGCAGTCCACTGGCACCTAAATCCATTCTTCCTGTTGTACCCAAGCTCCTGCAAGCATTACCACCAACTCCCTCAACGTAAACCTCCTCCTCAGTCAGGAACATCAGTAGTCCTGCAGGCCATGTCACTGGCAACACTGAGGAGTCCTCTCCTAACCGGGATTCCTCCAGAGGATCCTTGAGTGGTATGCCTAATGCTGCTATTGTTGCTGCTTGGAGTCAATCGTCATCCCAGAGTGGAAGTCGGATGACCATTTGTACTACTGCAAGTAAGTAATTGACTGTCCAACAGTGCTTTGCGAGGAAGATGAAATATCACAGCAGTCATCCTGTTGCAAAGCGGATAACTGAGGCCTTGACAGCTATGTTGGTGTTAGACGTGCGTTGGATATCCGCCATTAGTTTAGTGGGACTTAGAGAATTGATGGAGGTAGTATGTCCCCGGTGCCAAATCCCATCTAGATTCCAGTTTACTAGGCAGGATATACCGAGAATGTACAGAGACGTCAGAAAAAGTATCCTAAAAAATACAGTTGTACCCACTGTCCAGTTAACCACGGACATGTGGACAATTGGAACAGGGCAGGCTAAGAACTATATGACTGTGACAGCCCACTGGGTACATGTATTGCCTCCTACAACAACAGTAGTGGCACCAGTAGCAGCATCTCGCAAATGCCATCTCGTTCCTAGGCAGACTACGCTGTGTATCACTGCTTTCCATAAGAAGCACACTGCTGCCAACCTCTTACGGAAACTGATGGACATCATCGCACAATGGCTTAACCCACTTAGACTCTCCTGGGGACTTGTGATATTGGAAAATGCCACCAATATTGTGCGGGCAATACATCTGGGCAAATTCCAGCATGTCCCATGTTTAACACATACAATTAATTTGGTGGTGCAGAATTTTTTGAAAAATGACAGGGGCGTGTAGGAGATGCTGTTGGTGGCACGAAAAATTGCAGACCACTTCGGAATTCAGCCACTGCGTGCCGAAGACTGGAGCACCAGCAAACGCTCCTGAACCTACCCTGCCATCAACTCAAGCAAGAGGTGGTAACGAGGTGGAATTCAACACTCTATATGCTTCAGAGGATGGAGGAGCAGCAAAAGGCCATTTAAGCCTACACATCCACCTACGATATAGGGAAAGGAGTAGAAATGCACCTGAATTAAGTGCAGTGGAGAATGATTTCTGTGTTTTGCATGGTTCTCAAACCCTTCAAACTTGCCACACATGAAGTTAGTTCAGACACTGCCAGCTTGAGTCAGGTCATTCCCCTCATCAGGCTTTTGCAGAAGCAGCTGGAGGAATTGAAGGAGGAGCTAAGATAGAGCGATTCCACAAAGTATGTGGGACTTGTGGATGGAGCCCTTCATTCACTTTGCCAGGATTCAAGGGGGGTCAATCTGTTGAAATCAGAGCTCTACATTTTGTCCACCGTGCTCAATACTAGGTTTAAAGCTACGTTGTATCTCTCTTTCCAGCAGACACAAGTCTGCAGAGGTTCAAAGACCTGCTGGTGAGTAAATTGTCAACTCAAGCGGAACGTGACCCATCAACAGCTCCTCCATCATTTTCTCCCGAAACTGGGGCTACAAGTAAAAGATTTCCTAGCCCACCTGCTGGCAGTGATGCAGGGCAGTCAGGAGTGAGTGCTGACATCTGATCCGGACTGAAGGACCTGCCAATGGTTACTGACATGTCTACTGTCATTGCATATGATTCTGTCACCATTGAAAGAATGGTGGAGGATTATATGAGTGACAGCATCCAAGTAGGAATGTCAGACAGTCCGTATGTATACTGGCAGGGAAAAGAGGCAGTTTGTATGCCCTTGCACAAACTGGATTTATTTTACCTAAATTGACCCCCCCCCCCCCCCCCCCCCCCCCAGTGTGTACTCTGAAAGAGTGTTTAGTGCAGCCGGTAACCTTGTCAGCGATCGGCATAGGAGGTTATTTCCTCAAAATGTGAAGAAGATGATGTTCATCAAAATGAATTATACGATAAATTCCTCCAGGAAGACCTTGACCAGAAATTGCCTCCAGAAAGTACACAGGGACCTGTGATGGTGGATTCCAGTGGGGATGAATTTTTACTCTGTGAGGAGGAGGATGTACACACTGAAAGGGGTGAGGAATCGGAGGATGAGGAGGAGGTTGACATCTTAACTCTGTAGAGCCAGTTTGTGCAAGGAGAGATTGATTGCTTCTTTTCTGGTGGGGGCCAAAACAAACCACTCATTTCATCCACAGTCGTGTGGCAGACCCTGTCGCTGAAATTATTGGTTTGTTAAAGTGTGCATGTCGTGTTTATACAACATAAAGGTGGGTGGGGGGGCCAAAGGACATTTCCATCTTGTACCTCTTTTTCTTCTTTGCATCATGTGCTGTTTGGGAACTATTTTTTTAAAGTGCCATCCTGTCTGACACTACCGTACAAGTCCATGGGTACTGCCTAATAAGTCCTGGGGTACTGCCGTATAAGTCCAGTCCAGTGGTGCTGTCTTGTGCTGTATCAGTCCAGTGGTGGTGTCTTGTGCTGTACAGTATATTATTTACTCCAAATAAAAGGGTTACATACATTACTTAAATATTTTCCAAATAATTTTTACAGGGTTTACCCTGTGTGGTGTATGGGTACGCCCGCCTGTGCTGCATATATTAAAATAGCTCCAAATAAAAGTGTTTTTATTATGCAAAATAATTTTACAGGCTTTGCCGTGTGTGTTTGGATTAGGGCATGTCCCATGTTGTTTGTGCCGCACACTTGTGTCGCTTAGCTTAGTCATACAGCAACCCTGGGGCACCTCTTTTTTTCTTTGCATCATGTGCTGTTTAGGGACTAGTTTTTTAAAGTGCCATCCTGTCTGCAACTGCAGTGCCACTCCTAGATGGGCCAGGTGTTTGTGCCGCACACTTGTGTTGCTTAGCTTAGCCATCCAGCTACTCATTGCACCTCTTTTTCTTCTATGCTTGATGTGCTGTTTGGTGCCTATTTTTTAAATCTGCCATCTTGTCTGACACTGCAGTACCACTCCTAGGGGTAAATTTACTAAGATGGGAGTTCTATTTAAGATGGGGTGTTGCCCATAGCAACCAATCAGATTCTTTTTATCATTTATCTAGCACCTTCTAGAAGATAATACCTAAAATCTGATTGGTTGCAATGGGCAACATCCCATCTTAAACTGAACTCCCATCATAGTATATTTACAACCTAGATGAGCCAGGTGTTTGTGCCGCACACTTGTGTCGCTTTGCTTAGTCATACAGCCACCTCGGTGCAACCTTTTGGCCTAAAAACAATATTGTGAGGTGTTCAGAATAGAGTGGAAATGAGTGGAAATTAATGTTATTGAGGTTAATAATACTGTAGGATCAAAATTACCCCCAAATTCTGTGATTTTTAGCTGTTTTATGTATTTTTCAAAAATCATCTAGATCCAAAACCAAAACCAAAACATGAAAGGGTGGTTTTGGGAAAACCAAGCCAAAACCAAAACACAAAAGTGGAATTAGAGCCAAAACCAAAACACGAAAAGTGCCAGCCGCACATCTCTAATAAATATATATATATATATATATATGAGAAAAACTAGGCGGCACTCGTTTTTCTCATGAGTGGGAGCGCCATGCCTCATAGAGGAATTTGTTCTATATTCAAGCAAGGAGGGCACCCTGGCCTTTATATATTTTGTCCAGAGTGCCAGACGGGAGCATTATTCGCAGCTAAAGGAAATATATATTATGGACAGGGTGGCTTCCAGGGGCACTAGCTTGAGAATATATAATAGGAGGGGAGGTTTGCATGAACAATATCATAGGAAGATTTACTTTGTGTGTAGGGGTATCTAGGGGTAATATTCCAGATACAGTGAATACATGACAGAAGTGAGGGTGGGGGGAAGGGGGGATAGGGGTTACAAGAACTATATAATAAGAAGAGGGAATTTGGGGTTGGGTGGTGTCCAGGGGTAATATCACTACTACATAGTATATAAAAGGAACAGGGGGTCTTCCAGGGGCCATTAATCTCACTACAGTGTGTCACATGCAGTAGACCCAAAGGGGGCAATCCTGTGTGATATGCACTGGAGGGAGAGGGGGAAATAAGGGTGTGTTTAGAGATATTATAAGGGAGGAACAGGGCATGTGGTGACACAGGCAGTTTCCCCATACAACATGCGGCAGCTAGAACTCGTCCAGAGAGGAGCTCCAGCACGCATCCATTTCCCCCAGTGTTCTGAATGCCGATACCTCCCGCCCATTATAACCAACGTTCTCCAGTGGTACCTGGGCAAATGCAGGGGGGTGCCATCCATGGTTGCTGCTCCAGCGTCATTACAGCAACAGGGACTGGACCAAGTGATGGGGGAAGGGGGAGATTGTAAACTATTTTTCCCCTCAATTTGCGGGTAGTCGGAGTACACGGTTTAAAGACAATTGTTAGGTACTGCAGTTCTGTTTTTTGTGCTCCTGATCTTCGGGGCCCCCTTGTACTTCGGGGACCTGTACGGGTGTCCCCTTTGTAATCCCTGTTGCCGGGCCTGACTGGCGGTCAGGAGACCGCTGGTCGGCATACCGACACCGGGATCCCATCAGCATACCGACACCAGGATCCCGGCGGGGGGCGACGAGTGCAACAAGCCCCTTGCGGGCTCACTGTGCTCGCCACGATGCGGGATCGGTGACGGGTTCCATTGGGATAGTGAGGGGGGTGGGATGTTGGTGGAGGTCATGTGACCATCGGCCTACCGACTGCCAGTCATATGAATACTACCCTTTGGTGTCCTCCATGGGGTGATATACCCCCAATATAGCAAATATACCAAATACAAAATGGCGGCATTTTGTGTAGTAGCAAAAAAAAGTGTGTCTATTCCCCTTACGTTTCAGGACTGAACCCATTGTTGTTATTTCTGAAAGACACGGCTGTGGAATGTGACCTGATGATGGTGAGAGATCCCAGCTGGACTGTATCAGGTAATTATTAGAGATGTGCGGCGGGCACTTTTCGTGTTTTGTGGTTTGGTTTTGGTTCTAATTCCCCGCTCGTGTTTTGGATTGGTTTTGCCAAAACCACCCTTTTGTGTTTTGGTTTTGGATCTGGATGATTTTTGAAAAAAACATAAAAACGGCTTTTTGCCTCGTTCTGGTTTCCAAGTCAGGCAGGAAAACCCGCGCCGAGCTTGGATCCAGGCTCGGGATGTGAAGTTTGGGGGGGTTCAGTTCTCAGAGAACTGAACCCGCTCATCTCTAATATAGATAGATAGATAGATAGATAGATAGATAGATAGATAGATAGATAGATAGATGTATATACATATACATTATATATATATTATATGTATATATATTGCTAGTAACCTATATTAATAGGATGAATTTATTAATAAAGGAGTATAAATAGATCTCCGTTGGATCGTTTTTTCATATTTATGTCTCCTTTATTTTAATATCTGCTTTCATTATGCATTCTGTATAAACAATGAAATTACTGTGCAGAATTAGGAGAACAACTATACATTAAGCCATAGGGACCAGAATATAAATATCTCCTATATATTTGTTCAGATCTGTGACTCTGTGACTCATTTCCTAACACTGGGCGTGGCTAGGAGCTCTCATTGGGTTAGCACCAGGTTTATCACACCCAGCCCACAGCTGATGGGCCGAGAAATGCCTTCCCACACAGGTTACATCCAATGGGAGGCTCTGCCCTTTGCCTGCTGTGTGTTCCCTGGACTCCACTCGGCTGCAGAGGGACTCGCCGTTGTGAGGGAAGCTGCGGTGCCTGGCCCGGCCACAGGTGCCTTTACCGCCTGCTGTAGGGAGTGCCAACAAAGGTCAGCAGCTTAGCTGCTTCCAGGTGGAGAAGCAGGAGGAGCATTACCTACATCTTCCCCACTTCCAGCACCACCGGCCCCCTCCACCATCTGCGGCACCACCGAGGTTGACCCTCCACCACCCGCAGTAGCTCCAGTCCCTCTCCCCTACCAGCAGAACCCCCGCAACCACCCCTCCACCACCTGCAGCACTCCCACATCTGCCGCTATTCCACCCTTGGCACTCCCGCAACCACCAGTCCCATGGTGGCTCCGGACTCCCTTCCCAACCCGCGGCACCCCCGCACCCAAGGCGCCACCACACCCACCCCTCCCCCACCAACGGCATCCCCATAATTGCCCCTCCCCAACCCATGGCAATCGCTGTCCCCCTCCCCCATCTGCGTCTCCCCGCACCCACCATTCCCCCAACCACAGCACCTACTTGGTGATTCATCTTGCCCTGCTTGTGCTGTTCACGTAGTCGCAAGGGGCTAAAGCCCCTTAACCATCGCACACCCTTTGTCCGTGCACTATTTAACCACTCAAAAAATTAAGATTGGAGGTAATACTCCATATAATAAAAATATTGCATGCCCCAAGTGCGTGCAAGGGTTAAGGGGTCGTAGCCCCTTCTGATGGTGTGAAGAGTGCCCCTAGGGCACGATGAATCACCTAGTTATACAATATCTATGTTCTGAACTCCATTGTTAGAATTACACTCCTGGACATACCATCTCACACTTTGAGAGGGTATGAGTTAGAAACATAGAATTTGTCAGCAGATACAGTAAGAACCACTTGGCCCATCTAGTCTACCCCTTTTTTTACATTATTTTTATCTCTAACCTTATTTGATCCTTATTTCTTTGTAAGGATATCCTTATGTCTAGTTAACGTAGCAACTCGCAAATGTAATGCGGTGCAAGATTTAATAATATTTTTTTACCTGCTCGAGATAATACAGACCAGAAAGCATGTGAGTTTTTTTAGCCAAGTTTCAAATTGCAATTTCACTCTTTTGAAAGGTCCTCATTCATTGGCAAACAAATGACCCATGACTGCTACCTCACAAAACCTATATAAATCCCTGAGCCACCATTTTGTCTTTGATGGGGAGTGAGGCATTTTTCAGAGAAGGGACTTGTGAGAGAGTAAGGTAGTGTGTGTGTTTTTCAGGGGATCCGGTCTGAAGATCGACAGTGTCTAGGTCGACAATGTTTAGGTCGACCACTATAGGTCGACAGTCACTAGGTCGACATGGATGGAAGGTCGACAGGGTTTCTAGGTCGACATGTGCTAGGTCGACATGAGTTTTTCACATATTTTTTTTGTGTGGATTTTTTCATACTTAACGATCCACGTGGACTACGATTGGAACGGTAAAGTGTGCCGAGCGAAGCGGTAGCGGAGTGAAGGCACCATGCCCGAAGCATGCCATGCGAGGGGACGCGGTGCACTAATTTGGGATCCCGGTCACTTTACGAAGAAAACGACAAAAAAAAAAATCCTCATGTCGACCTTTAGACCTGTCGACCTAGCACATGTCGACCTAGAAACCCTGTCGACCTTCCATCCATGTCGACCTAGTGACTGTCGACCTATAGTGGTCGACCTAAACATTGTCGACCTAGATACTGTCGATAAAACGAACCACACCCGTTTTTCAGCATGTCTGCCAGGACCCTTGGAGAGCAGAGGATGGAGGAGGACAAGTTAGTTGTGGGTGAGACAGTGAGTGAGGGAGGTAGTGTGGAGGAGGAGGCTGAGGTGATTTCTGGTGGTGGGGTGGAGGTGGAGATTTTAGTCCCTAGGCTCGGCAAGACATGCATTTCTTTTACCAAGGCCTGCACACCAGACCTAGAGCCAAATGTAATAGAGTGATAGTTTCAAAAAGTGAGAGATTTGGTAAGATTTTGCATTTTTTTTTAAAGTGGCAATCATTTACACAGCAAGATCAACCTGATTTTGCAGTGTAAATAATTTCCACTTTAAAAAAAAATGAAAAACCTTACCAAATCTCTCACTTTCTGAAACTCTCACTTTATTACATTTGGCCCCATGATGGACAGGAAGAAAGATGTGGTTGGGCATCATTAATGCACTCAATGCAGTGATCACGTTGTGATATTCCATTATTTTAAATAAACATTTAAATACCAGTGTTATTATATACTGAAGACACAAGTTGCGTCTAATTACCATACACGATAATAGTGCGCTAAATGTTGCAGCAATACGTCCCTTAAGAAAAAGCAAGTAGTCACACACATAGTTTACTGAGGTCCAATGCTCAGATATATATAAGTGTATTTGATATTAAAAAGGTATGCATACAAAATAACATAAGTACAATATATATCATTAAGTAAAACACATATAAGCATATGAAATAGGTACAGAGTTACAATTACATATGAAACAGTAACAGCCAGTATACATCACCCTTAGCTCAGAGGACAGACATCACCAGATGGAATCAGCAACACTGAGCTTCCTGGGCAAGGGAAAATACTTATATACTGTGTATTGGAGAAGGGGCTGGGTCTTCTGCTATTGGTCCAGGAGAGGGAGGTTTCTCATTCATTGTGTGTTATTGGTCATTTCGAACACTGGGTGATACCTAATCTTGTGATGTGATTACAGTTGTTTACCTCTGGGATTCCACCTGAAGACCAGTTCAAACTGACCACAGTATCATACAGGAATATACATGAATCCGGTATCACTAATAACTTGTTGCCGTAATAGGTGACACTTTCCTCGCAACTACCAAATTATTACTTATGTGACCATGAACAATTTGATCCCACACACGGTGTCCTTATGCAGTCCCGTCTCTGTACTACATATATGGCTTGATATTTAATGGAACAATACCTTTATATATATATATATATATATATATATATATACAGTTGACCAATTGTGTATAGGCTATGTATAACTCATTGTGTAGGGGACAGGTCAGTGCTGTGTAAACCAGAAAGCCAGAATACATATGACATCAATAACTGGTCTGTATTTTATTTATATTGTGTATAACTTCATGGACACCTGGCATAGCTCACTTAAAATGCACACAAGATTCTGGTAAGTGCAGGGGTGTGTTAGTTAGAGCACACAACCCAGAATCTGCATGTCCTTAGCAGTTGTATGGTATCTGGCTTCTTGTTTGTTATAGACAATGGCAACACGGGATCAATGGGATAATCACCAAGCCTCAATTGTTCGGGTTAACAATGGGGGCAAACAACGTTATTAACACATTCACTCAGTCAAAGGTCTATCTTCCATGGACACAATGCCTATTATGACAAAACAATCTGATATGTTTAAGACACCATTTGATTTGTATTCCTAGATGTACCACATTTGAATGTATGTAAGAAATATTTCCTATTGTGCTACAGTATGATATTTATTAACAAATGCGTCTTCTGATAGCATGCGTGTTTGACGCATGCATCGTAGACGCATCCATTAGTAAATGCCATAGTGTATTCTAAATATCGAAATATGCAATTTGACTTTGACAGACCACCCTTTGATAGTAAACAAAAATTATCACAATTTTCTAATATTAATACATACAAATAGAATTGGTGACATAGATATATGTATACATTATTTGGCACATATATGCATGGTATTGTTATCTGATTATATCTTCAATTTCTGTATCGTATGGTAGGTCTGCTTCATCATTGAACAAGGATTATTATTTCAGGTAGTATCCTTCCTAGATAACGTAAACTTTTGGAGTTCAGGGAGAGCCACTGAAACACTTTTCTTCCACTTATAAAATACACATCGTCTGAGAGAATATAGGGAACAGAATGCATCATTATAATAGCACATAGGATTCCAATAAAAACACCATCTCTCTCATCTGATCAAAACATGTTTCTGGCTGTATGACATTCGAACAATAGCCTAGTGACACTACCAGTTATATATATATATGTCGAAAGTGCTTCCCACATATATCAATCTCTTGTACAGTCATGGTATTAATTATCTCTTTATCTGCTCTGTGTGAATAGGCCATTGTCTGATTGTACCTGATTACCTCCCAATTTCCTGGTTTCCTGAAATTGTTGAGATTTAAACATACTTATCTATGGTACTGGTGGATCTTAAGACTAGGGGGTCTAGTTATATTATATTCCTTATAAACTGGTCCCCTCCTCCATGTAATTCAAGTACCTCAGCTAAAGAATATGGCACTAATCCTGCATTATTTTGTTTTACACGTACCTGTGAGCACACCCAATATTTTGTTTAATTGGAAACCTTACCCACTAATGAATGATAATCACTCAAAGGATATCTGTCAAATTCAACCTTACCACTTGACTGACATCTCTGGATGCACTCATCTTCAATTATATGGTCGCAGTAACTACAAAATACAGTATTCCTCAGACAATAGCCTATCACATTGCCTCTGTAACTACTAAACCTTTGATTTACTCTGGCTTTAAACAAAGTGATAGGCTGATCCTGGGAGCCTATAAAGACATCACTACTTTCTCTAGAACCATTTCCAGTTCCACACTCGACTCCTCAGGAACCCTCACAAAAATAGAATGTCCTGGAAAAAATGTTTGTCAACAGAAAAAGAAAGATAGAACAAAACAAATCTTGCTTGTAGCAAATCCATCTTACTACGACTGGTCTTTTTGTAATCCCTTAGTATGCTCAGATAGTGTTCAATATTGCCACCTCTCAGTCTCCACGGAACAGATTCTCAAGTGATATTTCTGTGATTTCACTCCATTTTATGAGTTCCTTCCGGACTAGCGACTTTCTTGCAATTGGAAGCGTGGACCCAAGTCTCTCTCTAGGCTACGTTTCACTGAAATCGTGCTGGTCAACAAAACTTGGTACTGTCCTTCCCACCTGTCTATTAGGCAACCTGAGCATAAGAATAATCACACAGTCTCTTGGTTCACAATCAAGACAGTTAGTGCTTTGCATATCAGGAATCAACATTTTCAAGTTCTTTTGCTAAGTACTCAAATGCTGGCTCATCTTGATAAGGTACTGTTCTGTCACCTCATTGGTGTATTTCAAATCATGGTGCGGATCGATCATGACATAAGGTTGTCTTCCAAAAAAAAAAAAAATTCAAAGAAGGTGATTAGTTAAGTAGAGATCTGGAAGTGGTTCAGATGCTACATGACACTGGCAGTGTCTTTGACTACAGTAGTCCAGTTTCAGCTATCACTTTGCTCCTAATCCTAGGGATACCATATCTACAACCAAATTCTTGCATGATTTTCTTTACAGTTAAAACAGTATTGCCAGTGGCATCTGGAAATGTTTTTACCAAACTTGAAAATACATCCAGTGCATATACCAATACATTTTTTTTTTAATTCCTGCAGGGTGTTAACTGTACGAAGTCGATTTGTATTACCTGAAAAGGTCCGTCTGCAGGAGGATTATGGGATAGCTCATCTGGTACTGCCTTACCAAATGTTCATCCATGCAAGTAAGACAGGACATTGCTTTCCTGCTCACCGGAGAGGAGAACCTGGCGCACTCCAGTAAGCTCTTACCAATTTACACATACTTTCCTTACCCTAGGTGAGTCAGACCATGTGCCGCCTCAGCTAAGTTTAGGAGGTATGCTCTGGGGGCTACTGGTTTACCTTGTCCATCTCTCCAGAGTCCGGAGGACTCTTAGCCATATCCCTTCGCCTTCCAGACCTCCTTTTCCTGTAGCGAACACAAATTTTGCATCTCAATTTAATTGTTGTGTGTTTGAAATGTAGACTACCATGAGCATCACTCCAAAAACATCTCTAGAGTCGGTATATATATTGGCTGACGTATCTTCTGCCAACTCGCATACCCTGGTCAGTGAGACCAGCTCAACGACCAGTGCTGAATGCGGTCTGCCCTAAAGGTTTCAGCTTCTATACTACTCGGTCGTCTACAACAGCATATCCTGTGCATAATTCTCTCTGTCTGTCTGTCGTAACTACCGTCAGTCTAGAGAAAAAAATCAGGTCTGTGTTCATTAACAGGTTGTCACTTATGTCTGGTCTCATAGTAAAGGTCTGATTCAGATATTCCATACAATCATGCGCATCAGTGTCCATACAAAATTTTCCTTCACCAGTATTCTCATCCTCCACCCTTTGTGCACATGCAATAATTTACTGGTGCCATCAGTGACAGCTCCAATTTTGTAACTCATGCTGATGAGACATGCTGGGTTCTGGCAGAATTTTGAAGGACAGATACGGCATGTGGTGTTTTAACTTTCAAATCATGTACCAGTACTATGTCCTCACTTTTACTTACCAACAATGCTATTTTAACTACATTTCTTCTACAAGTGGGGAGTGCACCTGCCACAGTAAACAAATATGAATGGAACAGAGAATAGCGCTTGGTGGAAACAAAAGCAGCCTGGGTGTATTCTGGTGACTCCCAATCACCTAAATGACTAATGGACAGCAGATATTTGTTGAATACACCATTGGCGCTCCCACCCTTTGAACAAAAGTCACGTGATAGTCTTGATGAATAGTCCCAAAGTAGATCCTATGTTTCACTTGTAGGATTCTTCTTTCTAGTTGTTAGTTTTTCTCCAAAAATTAATTCAAGATTTTCCTTCAAAAGGAATTTCATGGTCTTCTGCTTTCTCTACTTGAATCCATGTTGAATTGATTATCAATGTGAATGTGTACTGGAGTGTTATCAAAACAATCCTTTCATCCCTGGCTGCTGTGCTGAGAATCTCCGTCCACAGTAGGGAATTCCTGAGTCCAAGGTGCAGAAGTTGGTTACCCAGCAATTACAAACCACATTGTCAACTAAATTTGTGCAAGGAGGAGCAGGTCCCGTGAATCGGCTGCAGTGATGCCAGTTCTGTGCTGCCCAGCGGGCAGACGCTTGGAGGAGGCAGCTGTCCCCGCTGCGCTGCTGCTGGGCGGGTGACTTGAGAATGTCTCCCAAAGGTTCCCGGAGTGTGGGTGACAGAGAGGGCGGCGATGATATCTCCTGCCCACAATCCACAGCGTTACTATAATCACACAGGGAGACTCCAGTGATGGCTGCCATCACTGGAGTCTCCCTGTGTGATTATAGTAACGCTGTGGATTGTGGGCAGGAGATATCATCGCCGCCCTCTCTTTCACCCACACTCCGGGAACCCTTGGGAGACATTCTCGAGTCACCCGCCCAGCAGCAGCGTGCCGGGGACAGCCGCCTCCTCCAAGCGTCTGCCCGCTGGGCAGCACAGAACTGGCATCACTGCAGCCGATTCACGGGACCTGCTCCTCCTTGCACAAATTTAGTTGACAATGTGGTTTGTAATTGCTGGGTAACCAACTTCTGCACCTTGGACTCAGGAATTCCCTACTGTGGACGGAGATTCTCAGCACAGCAGCCAGGGATGAAAGGATTGTTTTGATAACACTCCAGTACACATTCACATTGATAATCAATTCAACATGGATTCAAGTAGAGAAAGCAGAAGACCATGAAATTCCTTTTGAAGGAAAATCTTGAATTAATTTTTGGAGAAAAACTAACAACTAGAAAGAAGAATCCTACAAGTGAAACATAGGATCTACTTTGGGACTATTCATCAAGACTATCACGTGACTTTTGTTCAAAGGGTGGGAGCGCCAACGGTTTATTCAACAAATATCTGCTGTCCACCTGCCACAGTGTCCAATTGGGCACTGTAGTATGCTACTGGTCAGATGGCATCACCATGTCTCTGTGTTAAAACCCCTACTGGACACCTAGCTGTCTCTGTACTGTGTAACTCAAATGGTTTCTCGTAATCAGGTATTCTCAGCACAGGGGCTCTTTTAGCTTCTCAAATGCCAGTTCGGATTCCTCAGTATGAGAAACCCGTTCTGGTTTGTTTGATGAAACCATTTCCTGTAATGACAATGCCAAAATAGAGAAACCTGGGATTTAAAGTAGTAGCGTCATGTCCTGTATCCTGTCTTTCGTTAAATGTCTGAGTCTTCGTGTGTGTCAGTGTTCTAAGTATTTCACCCTTGTCCTACACAACTGCAGTTTATCCTTTGAGACCATGTGTCCTGTCTGGAAGAGATGAAACAAAAGTTTTTAGTATCCGCCAGTGAAGACACAAATGTATTGGAGCACAGTAATAAAGTAATCTACATTGTATCAATAATGATCTCTTATTGGGCTGAAAGGATAGTAAGCAGCTATGCAAGGCCTGGGAGAAAATACTCAGGCTGTCAATGAAGCCTTGGGAGAGTCAGGTCCATGTATTGTACCCCCTTTGTGAAAGCAAAGCTGAAGAGGAAACAGTGAAGAAAACAGAATAGAGATTAGTGACAGTAAAGTTAGTAGAGGTAGAGAGGATTTTTTTTTAAATGACAGCTGCATTGAGCACTACGGGGAATTGATTCTTAACTACTTGGGTTTCCCCCCTTAAATCTTGTGCTTACTGTGTTACTACTGGGACTACCTTAGCCACCAATCCAGTGTCCTGTGATGAACATGAATCTAGAACAGTGGAATGCAACATTAGTCTTTGAGGAGTATTTAACATACCTTGCACTTCCTGAGTGGTAGTACAATATATATATATTACACATTTCAATTTACACAACAAAATCTCTGTCGAGTAAGCAGTCAGGGGCCACTGCTGCCAGGAGAAAAAGAAAATAGTTTAGCATCATAGGCCCAATCGTAACTTCTGCAGGTTTTGTCAAAGGGTAATGCTGCACTTCTCTCGTTACTCCCATTTGCAGAATTCTTTTTTTTTTACCCGTGATTTTCAATCCTAACAGAGAATTTTCTAGTTCTACAAAAAGCTACTAGATCATGTGAAGTATTAATTTAATCCTTCTCATCCCGTATTACGGGTCTGAAAATGTTCCAACAAACATTACCGAGCTTTTCTAGACAAGGGCATTCCTCGCTGGCCTCACCTCGATGACCTATTTCCTAGAAATGAATACTTCTTAAGTGATAGTTACAAAGAAGCACCCTGGGGGTTACCCCTTCTCTTTCCGCTTTTCTTCTGGGAACTACTAATGTGCGGACAGGATATTCTCTATTTATGTCATTACTTTCCTGATTTTTTTTATTTTTTATTTTGGGTCTTACTATCTATGTACTTGAATTGCACCATACTTACCAGTTCCACTGGTCTCAGCCACTTCCCATGCAGGCTATAGCTCCTCTTTTACCTGTTGGGTATTACTCCTCTGAGTGCATGAGGAATGGCCGAAACCAGAGTCGAGTCACCATCTCCTCCTGAATAAAATGTTTGAAATTCGTTAGTACATAGTATAGGTTACATTTATTTTTCATATTGTTTTTTCCATTTTTTATAGTTTGTATACTGGCTGTAACTGCTTCCCCATCCACATATGGCGGTGGTGGTGTACCTGCTTTCCCTTTTTACTTCTCCTCATTGTTGCTATGAGTTCAGTTATTATGTTTTCGTTCTTATGTTATATGACTTTGGTCAAACATTTTTATTATCATGCTACCTGCAATACCTCAGGATAAAAACCACCAATTATTGGAAATTATATTTCACCATTCTCATTCACATGTACTCGATCAACCATAAGCCAATGCGTACTTACCCTTCCGCATTACCTTCAGACCCTCTATGCCCTTCACCAACCTGAACCATGGTTGGGTCACTCATATTTTACAGAGACGATTTCATAGGGCTACGTCCCTACCACCTTGAACCCGGCAGACCCTTTGGGTTTGTCTTGCTCCTGGTCCCTATGTAGCACGGTTCCCTGCATAAACCTCTATTTCCCATTGTGATGAGATAAGATGTTCCCTGTCAGCAGAGCTGGTGGGCAATTTTCCGAGGACCCCCAAAGACTCCTTCCTTAGTAGACACAGCTAGTCCGACACCTAAGCGAGCAGTGCACGCTACAAGGGAATTGTAATCTCAATCACGTCCGTATCTCACCTACAACTGTGCGGACCAATCATACAGCACAAGGACACTTGTTCTGCTTGTGCCCTGCAATTGAGGAAACTGTATGAACTCGGCAGACCCTTTGGGTCTGCTTTGTTCCGGAACTAGTGTATCTTAACCAACTCTATCGATTTGGGAGACAATTTAACTAGGCAATGCCCCCGGCACCTGGCTAATTGGTTTAAAATGGGCTACGATTCCAACACCCTCATATAACGTAAGGTAGTGATCCTCCACATCCACTGAACCTCTCTTTGGATCAGTGTAATCACTGCAGTACCTCTCGGTTTCACACTCATACAATTCACTTTCAATCTTCACACAAACAATATTTTTCTGTACAGAAAAGGAATCATTTACCAGTGATTGATAACAACCCCCTAGAGGTATTACACTTCAATTCATATTTGCTATTGACTATAAATAAACTATGATTCGGATTGGATAGTTATATTGCAGAACCTACACTAATATAAATATCAATATATAATAATAATATTAATAATAATACAGGTTGAGTATCCCTTATCCAAAATGCTTGGGACCAGAGGTATTTTGGATATGGGATTTTTCCGTATTTTGGAATAAGTGCATACCATAATGAGATATCATGGTGATGGGACCTAAAACTAAACACAGAATGCATTTATGTTACATATACAACTTATACACACAGCCTGAAGGTAATTTTAGCCAATATTTTTTGTAACTTTGTGCATTAAACAAAGTGTGTGTACATTCCCACAATTCATTTATGTTTCATATACACCTTATACACACAGCCTGAAGGTCATTTAATACAATATTTTTTATAACTTTGTGTATTAAGCAAAGTTTGTGTACATTGAGCCATCAAAAAATAAAAGTTTAATTATCTCACTCTCACTCAAAAAAGTCTGTATTTCGGAATATTCCGTATTTCGGAATATTTGGATATGGGATACTCAACCTGTAATAATAATAATAATAATAATAATAATAATATTATAACACACACACACACACACACACATATATATATATATATATATATATATACATACACACATATATATATATATACATACGTACATACATATATATATATGTGTGTGTGTGTGTGTGTGTGTGTGTGTGTGTGTACACATTAATTTATTACACTCTATAAAACTCATACAGCAAATATATTAATACACATATACAGGATGTAGCATCTAGAGCAGCCTAATTTGCATCTCAACAGATGTCCACATACTCTTGTCCTAGGTAGTTGAACAAGTTCATTAGCATTTCAATTACGTAGCTCTTGTAACAGACAAAGGGTTTCACTTTAAACAATAAGCCTGTGCCTGCAGGTATTTACACACTCATTATCTCCAGTTCTAAGACAATTGACTATGGCATGGGTTAGTTAAATTCATTGGTACCTTTTAAATGGTGATGGTTTGGACATATTTATTGTTTACTTGTGACAAAGGTAACAGATTGTTTAACAATGGCTTATTGTGATGTTTAATTCAGGAACAGCTGAAAAAGAGCTGTTAGTTAAGTGGATAGGAAGTGACTTTAAGGTGTGTTGGTTTTAAGACCAATGCAGATTTGTGCAGCATGCACTTGCTATTCATTACTGTAACTGCATTAAACCTAAAATGGCCACTGCTCCTCTCGCCTCCAAGCCATGTGTTTGAACCCAAAATGGAGTCTGTAAGCCAAGCAGCCAGAACACACAAACACTAGCTCTCTCTTTTGTTACAAGTAAATCCCAAATTATACAAGCACCGGAAGTCGCCCTGATGGACAATTCCCACTGCGTGCTAACAAAGCTTCCACTTGCCGCGTCTTTTTCGGCACGAACAAAGCTTTGTTATTTCAGGCTTATGCTAGTATTATGATGCCTAAATGCTTGCACAGTTTTTTAAGCATTCTTTAAACTTACTTAACAGATCAACAATCCAATCTGAATCAAACACAATATGACTTATTGAACTCCATTAGCAACAATAAAGAGTACCCTGTAACATTTCTAATATTGTGCATCTTTGTCGCACCCAAAGACAACAAAGAAATCTATTGCCCCTTGATTCATATCAGCGTCTCAATGATAGCGCAAAATGTATGTGGTTCATCGGCATCAGATGCGGCCACCCTTAGCCAGTAGACCACAGCGCGTCTGTACTGCACATCATATAAGGATGTGATATTGCTGCTAGAGCCCCCAACTGTGAAATTCTATTATTTTAAATAAACATTTAAATACCAGTGTTAATATATAGTGAAGACGCAAGTTGTGTCTAATTAACATATATGATAATAGTGCGTTAAATGTCGCAGCACTATGTCCATTAAGAGAAAGCAAGTAGTTGCACACATAGTTTACTGAGGTCCAACGCTCATATGTATATATATATATATATATATATAAATGTATTTGATATTAAAAAGGTGTGCATACAAAATAACATAAGTACAATATATATCATTAAGTAAAACACATATAAGCATACGAAAGAGGTACAATTACTTAAGAAACAGTTACAGCCAGTATACATTACCCTTAGCTCAGAGGACAGACATCACCAGATGGAATCAGCAACACTGAGCTTCCTGGGCAAGGGAAAGTACTTATGTATTGTGTATTGGAGAAGATACACATATGGGGCTGGGTCTTCTGCTATTGGTCCAGGAGAGGGAGGTTTCTCATTCATTGTGTGTTATTGGTCAGTTCGAACACGGCGATACCTAATCTTGTGATGTGATTACAGTTGTTTACCTCTTGGCTCCCACCTAAAGACCATTTCAGACCGACCACAGTATCATACAGGAATATGTGAGAAAGAAGGAGGCTGCGCTATCAGAGGAAAGAACAATGTCAATCACTAAATGTGTAATTTAAAACAATTTAATAAAAAACAATAATTCTTTAAAAAACAGTACTTCTGTGCAAGATAATATGCCAAATATATGCAAAAATGGATGTTACCAATTATATGCAAGAATTGGAGTTTACCCAAGGTATTGGGTTAGTGCAGTGTCCCATAAATGGTGAAAAAGCTGCAAGGTCTATGCAGTGAAACACGTCAGTTATTTACCCTTTGGAACAGGACATTTTTTAATTGGACCCGAACCAGCCCAAACCGTTGACCAGCTATCCAGAGGAGTCCGAGAGAGGCACCATCCTATCTCCGCACTGCATGAGGTATTCACCATTTATGGGACTCTGCACTAACCCTCTAGCGGCATATGGAACTTTTTCATGGACTCTCTTAATTACCATCTAAAAGGGACTCTCCATAGTGGATTATAACTGGACGTATCATTTATGGGCAAAGTGTGGAACAGATCCTAGAGAATATAAACCATCAGTCCTGTACCAATACCTTGGGTAAACTCCAATTCTTGTATATAATTGGTAAAATCAATTTTTTGCATATATTTGGCATATTATCTTGCACAGAAGTACTGTTTTTTAAAGAATTATTGTTTTTTTATAAATTGTTTTAAATTACACATTTAGTGATTGACATTGTTCTTTCCTCTGATAGCGCAGCCTCCTTCTTTCCCACAGTTTCCTTCCAGGGAGTGACTTTCCCGTATTATTGGCTGCTGCTTAGCTAAACAACTTGCCTCACAGCGCCCGAATATTTCTGGGTATTTTTACCTTATTTTTGTATCATACAGGAATATACATGAATCTGGTATCACTAATAACTTGTTGCCGCAATAGGTGACAATATCCTCGTAACCACCGAATTATTACTTATGTGACCCTGAACAATGTGATCACACACATGGTGCCCTTATGCAGTCCCGTCTCTGTACTACACGTATGGCTTGATATTTAATGGAACAATACCTATATGTATATATATATATATATATATATATATATATACACACACACAGTTGTGCTCATAATTTTACATACCCTAGCAGAATTTGTGATTTTCTGGCCATTTGTCAGAGAATATGAATGATAACTCACAAACTTTTCTTTCACTCATGGTTAGTGGTTGGGTGAAGCCATTTATTGTCAAACAACTGAGTTTACTCTTTTTAAATCATAATGACAACAGAAACTACCCAAATGACCCTTATTAAAAGTTTACATACCCTGGAGATTTTGGCCTGATAACATGCACACAAGTTGACACAAACGGGTTTGAATGGCTACTAAAGGTAACCATCCTCACCTGTGATCTGTTTGCTTGTAATCAGTGTGTGTGTATAAAAGGTCAGTGAGTTTCTGGACTCCTGAAAGACCCTTGCATCTTTCATCCAGTGCTGCACTGACGTGTCTGGATTCTGAGTCATGGGGAAAGCAAAAGAATTGTCAAAGGATCTGCGGGAAAAGGTAATTAAACTGTATAAAACAGGAAAGGGATATAAAAAGATATCCAAGCAATTGAGAATGCCAATCAGCAGTGTTCAAACTCTAATTAAGAAGTGGAAAATGAGGGATTCTGTGGAAACCAAATCACGGTCAACTAGGCCAACAAAAATTTCAGCCACAACTGCCAGGAAAATTGTTCGGGATGCAAAGAAAATCCACAAATAACTTCAGCTGAAAGACAGGACTCTCTGAAAAAAAGTAGTGTGGTTGTTTCAAGATGCACAATAAAGAGGCATTTGAAGAAAAATGGGCTACACGGTCGAGTCACCAGAAGAAAGCCATTACTACGCAAATGCCACAAAGCATCCCGCTTACAATACTCCAAACAGCCTCAAAACCTCTGGAACAAAGTCATTTGGAGTGCTGAGACCAAAATATTAACTTTTTGGCCACAACCATAAACTAGAGATGTGCACTTGAAATTTTTCGGGTTTTGTGTTTTGGTTTTGGTTTTGGGTTCGGTTCCGCGGCCGTGTTTTGGGTTCGACCGCGTTTTGGAAAAACCTCACCGAATTTTTTTTGTCGGATTCGGGTGTGTTTTGGATTCGGGTGTTTTTTACAAAAAACACTAAAAAACAGCTTAAATCATAGAATTTGGGGGTCATTTTGATCCCAAAGTATTATTAACCTCAAAAACCATAATTTCCACTCATTTTCAGTCTATTCTGAATACCTCACACCTCACAATATTATTTTTAGTCCTAAAATTTGCACCGAGGTCGCTGGATGACTAAGCTAAGCGACCCTAGTGGCCGACACAAACACCTGGCCCATCTAGGAGTGGCACTGCAGTGTCACGCAGGATGGCCCTTCCAAAAAACACTCCCCAAACAGCACATGACGCAAAGAAAAAAAGAGGCGCAATGAGGTAGCTGTGTGAGTAAGATAAGCGACCCTAGTGGCCGACACAAACACCTGGCCCATCTAGGAGTGGCACTGCAGTGTCACGCAGGATGGCCCTTCCAAAAAACACTCCCCAAACAGCACATGACGCAAAGAAAAAAAGAGGCGCAATGAGGTAGCTGTGTGAGTAAGCTAAGCGACCCTAGTGGCCGACACAAACACCTTGCCCATCTAGGAGTGGCACTGTAGTGTCACGCAGGATGGCCGTTCCAAAAAACACTCCCCAAACAACTCATGACGCAAAGAAAAAAAGAGGCGCAATGAGGTAGCTGTGTGAGTAAGATAAGCGACCCTAGTGGCCGACACAAACACCTGGCCCATCTAGGAGTGGCACTGCAGTGTCACGCAGGATGGCCCTTCCAAAAAACACTCCCCAAACAGCACATGACGCAAAGAAAAAAAGAGGCGCAATGAGGTAGCTGTGTGAGTAAGATAAGCGACCCTAGTGGCCGACACAAACACCTGGCCCATCTAGGAGTGGCACTGCAGTGTCACGCAGGATGGCCCTTCCAAAAAACACTCCCCAAACAGCACATGACGCAAAGAAAAAAAGAGGCGCAATGAGGTAGCTGTGTGAGTAAGCTAAGCAACCCTAGTGGCCGACACAAACACCTGGCCCATCTAGGAGTGGCACTGCAGTGTCATGCAGGATGGCCCTTCCAAAAAACACTCCCCAAACAGCACATGACGCAAAGAAAAAAAGAGGCGCAATGAGGTAGCTGTGTGAGTAAGATAAGCGACCCTAGTGGCCGACACAAACACCTTGCCCATCTAGGAGTGGCACTGCAGTGTCACGCATTATGGCCCTTCCAAAAAACACTCCCCAAACAGCACATGACGCAAAGAAAAAAAGAGGCGCAATGAGGTAGCTGTGTGAGTAAGATAAGCGACCCTAGTGGCCGACACAAACACCTGGCCCATCTAGGAGTGGCACTGCAGTGTCACGCAGGATGGCCCTTCCAAAAAACACTCCCCAAACAGCACATGACGCAAAGAAAAAAAGGCGCAATGAGGTAGCTGTGTGAGTAAGATAAGCGACCCTAGTGGCCGACACAAACACCTGGCCCATCTAGGAGTGGCACTGCAGTGTCACGCAGGATGGCCCTTCCAAAAAATACTCCCCAAACAGCACATGACGCAAAGAAAAATTAAAGAAAAAAGAGGTGCAAGATGGAATTGTCCTTGGGCCCTCCCTCCCACCCTTATGTTGTATAAACAGGACATGCACACTTTAACCAACCCATCATTTCAGTGACAGGGTCTGCCACACGACTGTGACTGAAATGACGGGTTGGTTTGGACCCCCACCAAAAAAGAAGCAATTAATCTCTCCTTGCACAAACTGGCTCTACAGAGGCAAGATGTCCACCTCATCATCATCCTCCGATATATCACCGTGTACATCCCCCTCCTCACAGATTATCAATTCGTCCCCACTGGAATCCACCATCTCAGCTCCCTGTGTACTTTGTGGAGGCAATTGCTGCTGGTCAATGTCTCCACGGAGGAATTGATTATAATTCATTTTAATGAACATCATCTTCTCCACACTTTCTGGATGTAACCTCGTACGCCGATTGCTGACAAGGTGAGCGGCGGCACTAAACACTCTTTCGGAGTACACACTTGTGGGCGGGCAACTTAGGTAGAATAAAGCCAGTTTGTGCAAGGGCCTCCAAATTGCCTCTTTTTCCTGCCAGTATAAGTACGGACTGTCTGACGTGCCTACTTGGATGCGGTCACTCATATAATCCTCCACCATTCTTTCAATGGGGAGAGAATCATATGCAGTGACAGTAGACGACATGTCCGTAATCGTTGTCAGGTCCTTCAGTCCGGACCAGATGTCAGCATCAGCAGTCGCTCCAGACTGCCCTGCATCACCGCCAGCGGGTGGGCTCGGAATTCTGAGCCTTTTCCTCGCACCCCCAGTTGCGGGAGAATGTGAAGGAGGAGATGTTGACAGGTCGCGTTCCGCTTGACTTGACAATTTTCTCACCAGCAGGTCTTTGAACCCCAGCAGACTTGTGTGTGCCGGAAAGAGAGATCCAAGGTAGGTTTTAAATCTAGGATCGAGCACAGTGGCCAAAATGTAGTGCTCTGATTTCAACAGATTGACCACCCGTGAATCCTTGTTAAGCGAATTAAGGGCTCCATCCACAAGTCCCACATGCCTAGCGGAATCGCTCCGTGTTAGCTCCTCCTTCAATGTCTCCAGCTTCTTCTGCAAAAGCCTGATGAGGGGAATGACCTGACTCAGGCTGGCAGTGTCTGAACTGTCTTCATGTGTGGCAAATTCAAAGGGCAGCTGAACCTTGCACAACGTTGAAATCATTCTCCACTGCGCTTGAGACAGGTGCATTCCACCTCCTATATCGTGCAGAATTGTATAGGCTTGAATGGCCTTTTGCTGCTCCTCCAACCTCTGAAGCATATATAGGGTTGAATTCCACCTCGTTACCACTTCTTGCTTCAGATGATGGCAGGGCAGGTTCAGGCGTTTTTGGTGTTGCTCCAGTCTTCTGTACGTGGTGCCTGTACGCCGAAAGTGTCCCGCAATTCTTCTGGCCACCGACAGCATCTCTTGCACGCCCCTGTCGTTTTTTTAAAAATTCTGCACCACCAAATTCAAGGTATGTGCAAAACATGGGACGTTCTGGAATTTGCCCATATTTAATGCACACACAATATTGCTGGCGTTGTCCGATGCCACAAATCCACAGGAGAGTCCAATTGGGGTAAGCCATTCCGCGATGATCTTCCTCAGTTGCCGTAAGAGGTTTTCAGCTGTGTGCGTATTCTGGAAAACGGTGATACAAAGCGTAGCCTGCCTAGGAAAGAGTTGGCGTTTGCGAGATGCTGCTACTGGTGCCGCCGCTGCTGTTCTTGCGGCGGGAGTCCATACATCTACCCAGTGGGCTGTCACAGTCATATAGTCCTGACCCTGTCCAGCTCCACTTGTCCACATGTCCGTGGTTAAGTGGACATTGGGTACAACTGCATTTTTTAGGACACTGGTGAGTGTTTTTCTGACGTCCGTGTACATTCTCGGTATCGCCTGCCTAGAGAAGGAAGTGGAACCTAGATGGTATTTGGTAACGGGGGCACACTACCTCAAGAAATTGTCTAGTTCCCTGTGAACTAACGGCGGATACCGGACGCACGTCTAACACCAACATAGTTGTCAAGGCCTCAGTTATCCGCTTTGCAACAGGATGACTGCTGTGATATTTCATCTTCCTCGCAAAGGACTGTTGGACAGTCAATTGCTTGGTGGAAGTAGTAAAAGTGGGCTTACGAATTCCCCTCTGGGATGACCATCGACTCCCAGCAGCAACAACAGCAGCGCCAGCAGCAGTAGGCGTTACACGCAAGGATGCATCGGAGGAATCCCAGGCAGGAGAGGACTCGTCAGAATTGCCAGTGACATGGCCTGCAGGACTATTGGCATTCCTCGGGAAGGAGGAAATTGACACTGAGGGAGTTGTGTGGGTGGTTTGCGTGAGCTTGGTTACAAGAGGAAGGGATTTACTGGTCAGTGGACTGCTTCCGCTGTCGCCCAAAGTTTTTGAACTTGTTACTGACTTATGATGAATGCGCTGCAGGTGACGTATAAGGGAGGATGTTCCGAGGTGGTTAACGTCCTTACCCCTACTTATTACAGCTTGACAAAGGCAACACACGGCTTGACACCTGTTGTCCGCATTTCTGTTGAAATACTTCCACACCGAAGAGCTGATTTTTTTGGTATTTTCACCAGGCATGTCAATGGCCATATTCCTCCCACGGACAACAGGTGTCTCCCCGGGTGCCTGACTTAAACAAACCACCTCACCATCAGAATCCTCCTGGTCAATTTCCTCCCCAGCGCCAGCAACACCCATATCCTCCTCATCCTGGTGTACTTCAACACTGACATCTTCAATCTGACTATCAGGAACTGGACTGCGGGTGCTCCTTCCAGCACTTGCAGGGGGCGTGCAAATGGTGGAAGGCGCATGCTCTTCACGTCCAGTGTTGGGAAGGTCAGGCATCGCAACCGACACAATTGGACTCTCCTTGTGGATTTGGGATTTCGAAGAACGCACAGTTCTTTGCTGTGCTTTTGCCAGCTTGAGTCGTTTCATTTTTCTAGCGAGAGGCTGAGTGCTTCCATCCTCATGTGAAGCTGAACCACTAGCCATGAACATAGGCCAGGGCCTCAGCCGTTCCTTGCCACTCCGTGTGGTAAATGGCATATTGGCAAGTTTACGCTTCTCCTCCGACAATTTTATTTTAGATTTTGGAGTCCTTTTTTTACTGATATTTGGTGTTTTGGATTTTACATGCTCTGTACTAAGACACTGGGCATCGGCCTTGGCAGACAACGTTGATGGCATTTCATCGTCTCGGCCATGACTAGTGGCAGCAGCTTCAGCACGAGGTGGAAGTGGATCTTGATCTTTCCCTATTTTTGGAACCTCAACATTTTTGTTCTCCATATTTTAATAGGCACAACTAAAAGGCACCTCAGGTAAACAATGGAGCTGGATGGATACTAGTATACTTATGGATGGACGAGCGACTGCCGACACAGAGGTAGCTACAGCCGTGGACTACCATACTGTGTCTGCTGCTAATATAGACTGGATAAAAATGAGATGAAATTAATATATATATATATATAATATCACTAGTACTGCAGCCGGACAGGTATATATATTTATTATGTAATGACTGATGACGGACCTGCTGGACACTGTCAGCTCAGCACCGCAGACTGCTACAGTAAGCTACTATAGTAGTATGTATCAAGAAGAAAGAAAAGAAAAAAAACACGGGTAGGTGGTATACAATTATGGATGGACGAGCGACTGCCGACACAGAGGTAGCTACAGCCGTGGACTACCGTACTGTGTCTGCTGCTAATATAGACTGGATGATAATGAGATGAAATTAATATATATATATATAATATCACTAGTACTGCAGCCGGACAGGTATATATATTTATTATGTAATGACGGACCTGCTGGACACTGTCAGCTCAGCACCGCAGACTGCTACATGAAGCTACTATAGTAGTATGTATCAAGAAGAAAGAAAAAAAAAAAACACGGGTAGGTGGTATACAATTATGGATGGACGAGCGACTGCCGACACAGAGGTAGCTACAGCCGTGGACTACCGTACTGTGTATGCTGCTAATATAGACTGGATGATAATGAGATGAAATTAATATATATATATATATATATAATATCACTAGTACTGCAGCCGGACAGGTATATATATTTATTATGTAATGACTGATGATGGACTTGCTGGACACTGTCAGCTCAGCACCGCAGACTGCTACAGTAAGCTACTATAGTAGTATGTATCAAGAAGAAAGAAAAAAAAAACCACGGGTAGGTGGTATACAATTATGGATGGACGAGCGACTGCCGACACAGAGGTAGCTACAGCCGTGGACTACTGTACTGTGTCTGCTGCTAATATAGACTGGATGATCATGAGATGAAATTAATATATATATATATATATATAATATCACTAGTACTGCAGCCGGACAGGTATATATATTTATTATGTAATGACGGACCTGCTGGACACTGTCAGCTCAGCACCGCAGACTGCTACATGAAGCTACTATAGTAGTATGTATCAAGAAGAAAGAAAAAAAAACCACGGGTAGGTGGTATACAATTATGGATGGACGAGCGACTGCCGACACAGAGGTAGCTACAGCCGTGGACTACCATGCTGTGTCTGCTGCTAATATAGACTGGATGATAATGAGATGGAATTAATATATATATATATATATAATATCACTAGTACTGCAGCCGGACAGGTATATATATTTATTATGTAATGACTGATGACGGACCTGCTGGACACTGTCAGCTCAGCACCGCAGACTGCTACAGTAAGCTACTATAGTAGTATGTATCAAGAAGAAAGGAAAAAAAAAAACCACGGGTAGGTGGTATACAATTATGGATGGACGAGCGACTGCCGACACAGAGGTAGCTACAGCCGTGGACTACCGTACTGTGTCTGCTGCTAATATAGACTGGATGATAATGAGATGAAATTAATATATATATATATATAATATCACTAGTACTGCAGCCGGACAGGTATATATATTTATTATGTAATGACGGACCTGCTGGACACTGTCAGCTCAGCACCGCAGACTGCTACATGAAGGCTACTATAGAAGTATGTATCAAGAAGAAAAAAAAAAAAAAAACCACGGGTAGGTGGTATACAATTATGGATGGACGAGCGACTGCCGACACAGAGGTAGCTACAGCCGTGGACTACCGTACTGTGTCTGCTGCTAATATAGACTGGATGATAATGAGATGAAATTAATATATATATATATATATATATATATAATATCACTAGTACTGCAGCCGGACAGGTATATATATTTATTATGTAATGACTGATGACGGACCTGCTGGACACTGTCAGCTCAGCACCGCAGACTGCTACAGTAAGCTACTATAGTAGTATGTATCAAGAAGAAAGAAAAAAAAAACCACGGGTAGGTGGTATACAATTATGGATGGACGAGCGACTGCCGACACAGAGGTAGCTACAGCCGTGGACTACCGTACTGTGTCTGCTGCTAATATAGACTGGATGATAATGAGATGAAATTAATATATATATATATATATATAATATCACTAGTACTGCAGCCGGACAGGTATATATATTTATTATGTAATGACTGATGACGGACCTGCTGGACACTGTCAGCTCAGCACCGCAGACTGCTACAGTAAGCTACTATAGTAGTATGTATCAAGAAGAAAGAAAAAAAAAACCACGGGTAGGTGGTATACAATTATGGATTGACGAGCGACTGCCGACACAGAGGTAGCTACAGCCGTGGACTACCGTACTGTGTCTGCTGCTAATATAGACTGGATGATAATGAGATGAAGTTAATATATATATATATAATATCACTAGTACTGCAGCCGGACAGGTATATATATTTATTATGTAATGACGGACCTGCTGGACACTGTCAGCTCAGCACCGCAGACTGCTACATGAAGCTACTATAGTAGTATGTATCAAGAAGAAAGAAAAAAAAAAACCACGGGTAGGTGGTATACAATTATGGATGGACGAGCGACTGCCGACACAGAGGTAGCTACAGCCGTGGACTACCGTACTGTGTCTGCTGCTAATATAGACTGGATGATAATGAGATGAAATTAATATATATATATATAATATCACTAGTACTGCAGCCAGACAGGTATATATATTTATTATGTAATGACTGATGACGGACCTGCTGGACACTGTCAGCTCAGCACCGCAGACTGCTACAGTAAGCTACTATAGTAGTATGTATCAAGAAGAAAAAAAAAAAAACCACGGGTAGGTGGTATACAATTATAGATGGACGAGCGACTGCCGACACAGAGGTAGCTACAGCCGTGGACTACCGTACTGTGTCTGCTGCTAATATAGACTGGATGATAATGAGATGAAATTAATATATATATATATATATATATATATATATATATATATAATATCACTAGTACTGCAGCCGGACAGGTATATATATTTATTATGTAATGACTGATGACGGACCTGCTGGACACTGTCAGCTCAGCACCACAGACTGCTACAGTAATCTACTATAGTATGTATCAAGAAGAAAGAAAAAAAAAAACATGGGTAGGTGGTATACAATTATATATATATACAATTATATATATATATTAAACTGGTGGTGATTAATTAAACTGGTGGTCAGGTCACTGGTCACACTATCAGCAACTTGCAAGTAGTACTCCTAAGCAGACAATCACAATATACTGGTGGTCAGTGTGGTCACAATGGCAGTGTGGCACTCTGGCAGCAAAAGTGTGCACTGTACGTTAAAATATGTACTCCTGCTCTCAGACTCTAACTGCTCCCTACTGTCTCCCCCACAAGTCAGATATACAGTCACACTATCACTTCAGCAAGTAGTAGTACTCCTAATGCTCCCCAAAATTACTAAATACTGTGTCTCTCTCTACTCTAGTCTCTTCTCTATAAACGGAGAGGACGCCAGCCACGTCCTCTCCCTATCAATCTCAATGCACGTGTGAAAATGGCGGCGACGCGCGGCTCCTTATATAGAATCCGAGTCTCGCGAGAATCCGACAGCGGGATGATGACGTTCGGGCGCGCTCGGGTTAACCGAGCAAGGCGGGAGGATCCGAGTCGCTCGGACCCGTGAGAAAAAAGCTGAAGTTCGGGCGGGTTCGGATTCCGAGGAACCGAACCCGCTCATCACTACCATAAACGTTACATTTGGAGAGGAGTCAACAAGGCCTATGATGAAAGGTACACCATTCCTACTGTGAAACACGGAGGTGGATCGCTGATGTTTTGGGGATGTGTGAGCTACAAAGGCACTGGAAATTTGGTCAAAGTTGATGGCAAGATGAATGCAGCATGTTATCAGAAAATACTGGAGGAAAATTTGCACTCATCAGCCCGGAAGCTGCGCATGGGACGTACTTGGAAGTTCCAACATGACAATGATCCAAAACACAAGACCAAGTTGACCTGTCATTGGCTACAACAGAATAAAGTGAAGGTTCTGGAGTGGCCATCTCAGTCTCCTGACCTCAATATCATTGAGCCACTCTGGGGAGATCTCAAACATGCAGTTCATGCAAAAAACAGCCCAAGAATTTACAGGAACTGGAGGCTTTTTGCCAAGAAGAATGGGCAGCTTTACCATCTGAGAAAATAAAGAGCCTCATCCACAACTACCACAAAAGACTTCAAGCTGTCATTGATGTTAAAGGGGGCAATACACGGTATTAAGAACTGGGGCATGTAAACTTTTGATCAGGGTCATTTCGGTAGTTTCTGTTGTCATTATGATTTAAAAAGAGTAAACACAGTTGTTTGACAATAAATGGCTTCACCCAACCACTAACCATGAGTGAAAGAAAAGTTTGTAAGTTATCATTCATATTCTCTGACAAATGGCCAAAAAAATCACAAATTCTGCTAATGTATGTAAACTCATGAGCACAACTGTATATATATATATATATATATATATATATATATATATATATATACATACAGTTGACTAGTTGTGTAAAGGCTATGTATAGCTCATTGTGTAGGGGACAGGTCAGTGCTGTGTAAACCGTAAAGCCAGAATACATAATACATGCGATCGCACACTTGCAAAGCAAACATACTGTACACTCCCCTATAGGCGGCGACTGTTTGCAGTGCTGCAAAAAATAGCCAACTCGGACTGACCCCCCTTGTGCCTTAAATTTATTTATTTAAAAAACAATGCAGCTACAGCAGTCAGTCGGAAGGAACCTGTAAAAAAGAGACCGACACGCCATCAAGAGAATCTTGCTGGTAAGTCCCAAAATAGAGAATAAAAAACATTACTGTACTTACTGTGTTTTTTTGTGGTCTCCAAAATCTTTATTAATGTCTCTCACCATTTGGTACCCTATTTTGCTTTGTATTTACAACATACATGTTAAGCAATATTATGAAGCCTCATATATGTATTTTTAAAAAGCCATTTTTAATCACATAGCAAAAATAAATACTTATGTTTTTTCTCCATTTATAAAACATCAAAACCAGCTGAAGTTGTGTTGCTGCAGTGCTGTTTAAATATGATATTGGGGTGCAATGCCAACTGCCATAGAGCACACACCAATGATGTTGGATGTTGTTCCATTTTGCAGTTGTCTCTACCAATGTTTATTTTTTTATGTGCAGTGCACCTCAAACTCTTTTCCTCCCACTATTGTAAGTAATACAGGGAATTATTGCTATTTCTGCACTTTGGTAAAGTTTATGGTTTTTGAGTAAAAAAAACAATTTTTCCGCCAAAAAATTTCATATGTAAATTTTCTTAGAAAACTTCAAATACTTACCTATAATGTTTATGTTGAAGGACCAATATGCCCATGACCACCCAGACCATCGATTGAAGAGGGATAAGATGCAGTCTTAGTGTTGACACCTATCGACATGCTTGACATCCCAGATGTGTTGATACCTGACAGCAATACCAAACAGCAGGACCAAGCACACCTACACCATACCACAGTCCATCTGTGGAGGACTTTACACTGTCCTTGGACTCTTTTAGGAACACAGATTTTAACAACTGGCACCCAGAAAGACCAGTAGCACTTTTTGGACGACCACTCCATGACTTGTCAGCCACAGTCCCAGTTTCTCGTAATTTGGAAATTAGGACCTGACAGTGTTATGTGAAATTGGAGCTCTTTCTGGGTGCCGGTTGTTCAAATCTGCAGCTACAGTATGACATGGAAATTTCATTCTCCAGACATCAAAATGACCTGAATTCTCTCCTCTTTTGTTGAAGCAATCCTCAGTTACTTGCAACAAAAAAGTGTTGTTACTTTTGAACCATAACTTTTCAGCAAATTCTGATGTTGTTTGACATGTTACGTGACCCCCTTTCCATTTGAAAAAAACTGAATTAGATTCAAGATGGCGCCCATGTTCGGTACATACCCTCAAGGATAGCCTACCTCACCCATACCTTACTGGAGTATTCAGTTTTCCCATATCCTGCACAGTTTTTGAAACAAAAGGGTATACTGTGACTTTTGAATCAACTTGTATATTTATATATATATATATATATATACTGCTCAAAAAAATAAAGGGACCACTTAAACAACACAATGTAACTCCAAGTCAATCACACTTCTGTGAAATCAAACTGTCCCCTTAGGAAGCAACACTGATTGACAATAAATTTCACAAGCTGCTGTGCAAATGGAATAGACAACAGGTGGAAATTATAGGCAATTAGCAAGACACCCCCAATAAAGGAGTTGTCCTGCAGGTGGTGACCACAGACCACTTCTCAGCTCCTATGCTTTCTGGCTGATGTTTTGGTCACTTTTGAAAGCTGGCGGTACTTTCACTCTAGTGGTAGCATGAGACGGAGTCTACAACCCACACAAGTGTCTCAGGTAGTGCAGCTCATCCAGGATGGCACATCAATGCGAGCTGTGGCAAGAAGGTTTGCTGTGTCTGTCAGCGTAGTGTCCAGAGCATGGAGGCACTACCAGGAGACAGGCCAGTACATCAGGAGACATGGAGGAGGCCGTAGGAGGGCAACAACCCAGCAGCAGGACCGATACCTCCGCCTTTGTGCAAGGAGTAACAGGAGGAGCACTGCCAGAGCCCTGCAAAATGACCTCCAGCAAGCAACAAATGTGCATGTGTCTACTCAAACAATCATAAACAGACTCCATGAGGGTGGTATGAGGGCCCGATGTCCAAAGGTGTGGGTTGTGCTTACAGCCCAACACCGTGCAGGATGTTTGGCATTTGCCAGAGAACACCAAGATTGGCAAATTCGCCACTGGCGCCCTGTGCCCTTCACAAATGAAAGCAGGTTCTCACTGAGCACATGTGACAGACGTGACAGAGTCTGGAGACGCCAAGGAGAACATTCTGCTGCCTGCAACATCCTCCAGCATGACCGGTTTGGCAGTGGGTCAGTAATGGTGTGGGGTGGCATTTCTTTGGGGGGCCGCACAGCCCTCCATGTGCTTGCCAGAGGTAGCCTGACTGCCATTAGGTACCGAGATGAGATCACAGACCCCTTGTGAGACCATATGCTGGTGCGGTTGGCCCTGGGTTCCTCCTAATGCAAGACAATGCTAGACCTCATGTGGCCGGAGTGTGTCAGCAGTTCCTGCAAGACGAAGGCATTGATGCTATGGACTGGCCCGCCCATTCCCCAGACCTGAATCCAATTGAGCACATCTGGGACATCATGTCTCGCTCCATCCACAAACGCCATGTTGCACCACAGACTGTCCAGGAGTTGGCGGATGCTTTAGTCCAGGTCTGGGAGGAGATCCCTCAGAAGACCATCTGCCACCTCATCAGGAGCATGCCCAGGCGTTGTAGGGAGGTCATACAGGCACGTGGAGGCCACACACACTACTGAGCCTCATTTTGACTTGTTTTTAGGACATTACATCAAAGTTGGATCAGCCTGTAGTGTGTTTTTCCACTTTAATTTTGAGTGTGACTCCAAATCCAGACCACCATGGGTTAATAAATTTGATTTCCATTGATAATTTTTGTGTGATTTTGTTGTCAGCACAATCAACTATGTAAAGAACAAAGTATTTAATAAGAATATTTCATTCATTCAGATCTAGGATGTGTTATTTTAGTGTTCCATTTATTTTTTTGAGCAGTGTATGTATGTGTATATATATATATATATATATATATGGAAAAAGTGGGGGATAGGGGTACCGGCGACCTGTGTTGTTTAAAAAGTACGTACTAAAAAACTTTAAAATTTATGAGCCAAAAAATATATATAAAAATAAACCAGTTTAATTAAGGTATAAAAGCTAATAGATAAAAATGTACAAATTTTTAAGAGATAAAAGTATATAAATATAAGGTAGGAGATTTGACTTAGCTTTAAAAATAGGCAGGGGGTCAGTGCAGGGAAACCAACGCGTTTCGTCACATATGACTTCTTCCCCTTTGAAGAAGTCATATGTGACGAAACGCGTTGGTTTCCCTGCACTGACCCCCTGCCTATTTTTAAAGCTAAGTCGAATCTCCTACCTTATATTTCTATACTTTTATCTCTTAAAAATTTGTACATTTTTATCTATTAGCTTTTATACCTTAATTAAACTGGTTTATTTTTATATATATTTTTTGGCTCATAAATTTAAAAGTTTTTTAGTACGTACTTTTTAAACAACACAGGTCGCCGGTACCCCTATCCCCCACTTTTTCCATACTTTTTAGCATTACTCTACCAGCACTGCATTTTTAGGGGGTGGCAGACACCTATAACAAGGTTGTGTGTGTGTTTTTAAAGGTTTTCTCTTTTATAATAGTTTTACATCATTTTGGAGTCTATCCCACAAGTGGCGCTGTATATATATTTTTTCTATATATATATATATATATATATATATATATACACACACACACGTAGGAAAGAGGTGGCACTCACGGGACTTTCACTACAGCAATGATGGACACAGCGGTCACCAGTCGAATATCAACGTTTTGTTAATTTACTAACATCATCAGGATACAAAGACAGGACAAAAAAAGCAAACAATTTATACCCACTTACCCCAACTCATGTGTCCTCGCCATCACCCTCGGCGCCGGGTCCTCTGACAACACCCTCCGGCGTTGCGCACTTCCTGTGCGCCCGACCACTTCAGACGGTTGCTCGGCAACCTTACACAACAAATAACAATGATGTGAAGCATGAGTCGTAACAGGCAAACAGCGCTCTCTGCTGTGTATCTCATATCTCGATGTCTGCAGTTATCAATCAGGGGTCCATCTTATTACAATTAATGTTACATTAACACAGAGCTCGGGGAACATTTATCCCAGAGACAAAAATACAACGTATAATAATGCAGAGATGACAAATCAATAATAGTGGTGCAGACTAAAAGATAACGAGCAACCTGAGCTGAATATGAGCAAATTTATCATATTGAGGCGGTGAATCCACCATGCCTCTTTCTGTAATAGGGCCTTACCCCTATCGCCTCCACGCAACCGTTTGGGGACAGTATCGATAATTTTATATCTCAGTGTTGCAAGGCCATGATTCAATGCTCTAAAATGCCTCGCAATAGGTTGATTGGTACCGCTTTTGCCACCTTCCAACACCTGGCGAATGGAGGAACTATGCAACTATTCCCCACATAGAGGAGACCACAAGGACAACGTATAATGTAGACGACAAGAGTACTAGTGCAAGTCAAAATATGGCGTATGGCAATTCGTTCCCCTGAGTGCGGGCGGGCAAACGAATCCCCATACTCCATAAAACTGCAAGTCGTACAGCCCGTACAACGGTAACAACCTGGTTTTCTAGACAAAAAGGTGGTAGGGCCACTGACTGACATAGCAGAGACATAATTCTTCACTAGCCAGTCTTTCAAATGTCTATTTCTGGTATAGCTAGGCATCAGTCTAGTCTTGTTGAGCATCTTAAGGTCTGGATCTGAGGTCACCACTGGACACAGATTCTTCACCACCTTTGAGATCGTGGGACTGGCAGTATTGTACTGTTGCACAAATGGAATGATGTCACCCTTACTCAGCTTCCTACTGTTTTTCGTGATTATTAAGGTTTTACACCGCGGAATCGCCAAAGCCTTCCTTTTAGCCTCCATTAGGTCATCCAACTTGTATCCCCTGGTCAGAAATTGACAAATCATAATGTCTGTCTCCTTCATGGTGTTACTCATATCATCAGAGATACGGTGTATCAGAAGAAATTGTGAGAATGGGAGTCCCTTCTTGGTGGAGGCTGGGTGTTGGCTACTACCATGTAGAATGGTATTGCGGTCTGTGCTTTTCTTATACAGTGAGGTATGGATATTCCCCTCTTGCAGAGAGATTAGAACATCTAGATAGTTCACACACTGAGTACTCATACAGTAAGTGAATTTAATTGTACTGTCCATAGAGTTGATTTTCATCATCAGGTCTTGAAACTCTATCTCCATTCCCAACCAGATAAGAAACAGATCGTCAATGTAGCGAACGAAGAAAGGTATCTTCTCTGCAACCTCTTTCTCACTGAAGAAGGCCTGTTGCTCCAGCTCGAACATGTAACTGTTCGCGAAGGCTGGAGCCACGCAGGACCCCATCGCACAACCTTGTTGCTGGACAAACCAGCGTGAGTCAAACAGGAAGTAGTTCCTATTCAAAGTAAGTTCTAACAGTTTAATGAAAAATTAAAGTTCTGGACCTGTATAGAGCGGACAGGATGACAATAATGTCGCAACAGCTGATAGACCCCCTGAGTGTGGTATATTGGTGTATAAACTCACTATGTCCAAAGTACATAGAAAGGCATTGGAGGGGAGTACAGGTAGATTTTGTAGACGTATAATAAGTGAGGTAGGTATTTTGAGACTGAACCACGGGTTGGAGAAAAACATCTAAGTATTGGGAAATTTTACAGTATATAGATTCCCTGGCGGCTATGATTGGGCGGCCTGGAGGGGCAGTAGGATGTTTATGTATTTTCGGCAACGTGTATAATACTGGAGCCACTGGATGTTGCTGTATTAGTGTTTTCATGGTTGCCCTAATGATAATACCATTAGTTGTGGCCTCCTCCAGTACCGCTCTTAATTCCGCCTCAAAACCTAGGAGTCGGGTCAACTGATAATTCAAGGTATACCTGTGGGTCTTCCAACTGTCGGTAGATCTCTTCCTTGTACCTGGGTAAGTCCTGTATAACAATCCCGCCCCCCTTATCTGCGGGGCGGATGACAATACTATTGTCACGACTGAGATTTTTCAGGGTCTTCCACTCAGATTTGGACATATTCGAGCTAGCCGACCTCAAGGACTGAACTGACCCACTGACCTGTTGTTCAAGTGATCGGTTGAAACATCTCAAAGAGGTATTCATGCTGATGGGATCAAAGTTTTATGTCCCTTTGATTTTATAGAATGGGTGGACTTAATCCGTATCAGATTGCCCAGATGCACCAAAGTGTTCACGAAGTCTCTACTTCCTATTAATCCGATATGCATCCAGTTTCCACTGGAAGTCATTAAACTGGCTAGACGGTACAAAGGAGAGCCCTTTATTCAACAGTTTCTTTTCCTCGGCCGGCAAAGTTCTACTAGAAAGATTGAAGACTATGTCTTCTTTACAGCCTTGTTCTTGCATTTTGATGACCCTTTGGCACTGTCCTCCTCTTCGGGTAAACGGTCTCCTCTTGTTTCTCGCTGAGCGCGAGTTCTGACACCTAAAGGGGGCTTGCCAGTGTTGGATCTATCAGTCGTCTCGTTCTCACTTTGAGATGACTAACCACCACTTGAAGTCTCAGTGTCACCCGCAAATCTCCAAAATTTTCTCTGTCGTGGATTATAAATCCTTTTGTAGCTGGAGATCAGTGCCCAGCGGTAAACTCTACCTTCAGTGTAATCTTTCTGTACCAAAGTGAGCTTGTTCCGCTTGAACTTAACCAAGTCTCTGCGGTAGTTCTCCACCTGTGTTGCTAATTTCCCCAACCAATCAGTGCTCTGGTATTGCCATATAGTGGTGAGATGCTGCGTCTCAAATTCCGCTTTTTTACTCTTAATCTCTTTCATTCTCTCGCTGACTCCTCGATGAGTAACAGGATCAGATCCAGGCTGCACTTATTCAGAATTGCGGCCCACTTGGGGCAGAACTCTGCATTGTATTTTCCTATTGTAGGGGAATTTCTGACTCGAAACCCCCTAGGGATCTGACCACTACAATGATAGTACGACAGAGTTACACCGTGTATGAAAAAGTCTATCTCCTTTTTGGACAGCCTCAATAATTGCACATACAGTTGCTCGGCAGATTCTCCCCAGTATGTTTGCTCAAAATGTTCCTTAAAGCGTATCGTGTCCGCATCTGCATCAGAAAAGCTCCAGGTTTCTCCTGTAGGGAGTGCGATATTCCTAATGCCTGTATTCTCCTGCATGCCCCCAAGAGAATAATTAAAAGCAAACAGGAATCAAGTCCTGAGGTGGAAAGAGCCGATGAGGTATAATTATAGAAAATGCGGGTGGTGCCTTGCCAAGAGGGTGCAGGAAACCCACTGTCAGTTCCAAGAAATGTCTCGTGGTAATCCCATACCAAGTATAGAAGAATAGCAGCTGGCACTCTCTCCTCCCACTGTACTATGCCCCGGTGCCTCCCAGAACGGTCTCATAACCAGATACACGTAGGAAAGAGGTGGCACTCGCGGGACTTTCACTACAGCAATGATGGACACAGCGGTCACCAGTCGAATATCAATGTTTCGTTAATTTAATAACGTCATCAGGATACAAACACAGGACAAAAAAGCAAACAATTTATACCCACTTACCCCACCTCATGTGTCCTCGCCATTGCCCTCGGCGCCGGGTCCTCTGACAACACCCTCCGGCATTGCGCACTTCCTGTGCGCCCGGCTGCTTCAGATGGTTGCTCGGCAACCTAACACAACAAATAACAATGATGTGAGCATGAGTCGTAACAGGCAAACAGCGCTCTCTGCTGTGTATCTCACATCACGATGTCTGCAGTTATCAATCAGGGGTCCATCTTATTACAATTAATGTTACATTAACACAGAGCTCGGGGAACATTTATCCCAGAGACAAAAATACAACGTATAATAATGTAGAGATGACAAATCAATAATAGTAGAGCAGACTAAAAGATAACGAGCAACCTGAGCTGAATATGAGAAAATGCTAGCTATTAAATAAATTAAAGAAGCCCCTGCATGGGAAATAGTAGTAATAATGACCTACATAATGCTGACCCTATAACAGGCAAGAATAACTAACAGTTCAAGGGAAGGTGCTCATTGAGACCTTTCGGGGTGATCATATTGAGGCGGTGAATCCACCGTGCCTCTTTCTGTAATAGGGCCTTACCCCTATCGCCTCCACACAACCGTTTGGGGACAGTATCAATAGTTTTCAATCTTTCTAGTAGAACTTTAATGGCCGAGGAAAATAAACTGTTGAATAAAGGGCTCTCCTTTGTACCGTCTAGCCAGTTTAATGACTTCCAGTGGAAACTGGATGCATATTGGTTTAATAGGAAGTTGAGACTTCGTGAACACTTTGGTGCATCTGGGCAATATGAGACGGACGAAGTCAACCCATTATATAAAATCAAAGGGACATCAAACTTTGATCCCATCAGCATGAATACCTCTTTGAGATGTTTCAACCGATCACTTGAACAACAGGTCAGTGGGTCAGTTCAGTCCTTGAGGTCGGCTAGCTCGAATATGTCCAAATCTGAGTGGGAGACCTTGAAAAATCTCAGTCGTGACAATAGTATTGTCATCTGCCCCGCAGATAAGGGGGGCGGGATTGTTATACAGGACTTACCCAGGTACAAGGAAGAGATCTACCGACAGTTGGAAGACCCACAGGTATACCTTGAATTATCAGTTGACCCGACTCCTAGATTTGAGGCGGAATTAAGAGCGGTACTGGAGGAGGCCACAACTAATGGTGTTATCACTAGGGCAACCATGAAAACACTAATACAGCAACATCCAGTGGCTCCAGTATTATACACGTTGCCGAAAATACATAAACATCCTACTGCCCCTCCAGGCCGCCCAATCATAGCTGCCACGGAATCTATATACTATAAAATTTCCCAATACTTAGATGTTTTTCTCCAACCCGTGGTTCAGTCTCAAAATACCTACTTGAAGGACACTACCTCACTTATTATATGTCTACAAAATCTACCTGTACTCCCCTCCAATGCCTTTATATGAATTTTGGACATAGTGAGTTTATACACCAATATACCACACTCAGGGGGTCTATCAGCTGTTGTGACATTATTGTCATCCAGTCCACTCTATACAGGACCAGAACTTTCATTTTTCATTAAACTGTTAAAACTTACTTTGAAAAGGAACTACTTCCTGTTTGACTCACGCTGGTTTGTCCAGCAACAAGGTTGTGCGATGGGGTCCTGCGTGGCTCCAACCTTCGCGAACAGTTACATGTTCAAGGTGGAGCGACAGGCCTTTTTCAGTGAGAAAGAGGTTGCAGAGAAGATACCTTTCTTCGTTCGCCACATTGACGATCTGTTTCTCATCTGGTTGGGAATGGAGATAGAGTTTCAAGACCTGATGATGAAAATCAACTCGATGTACAGTACAATTAAATTCACTTACTGTATGAGTACTCAGTGTGTGAACTATCTAGATGTTCTAATCTCTCTGCAAGAGGGGAATATCCATACTATGGTGGCCAATCCCGGGATCGGGATTGTCGGGATCCCGGGATTTAGGCACAAAAATGGCCGGGATTCAATCCCGGGATTGGAAGCTCCAATCCCGGGGATTGAGGGATCAGCGTTGAGCGTCCACAGGACGCTTCCTGCTTCCAGGTCCCCAGCGCAGCGTGAGAGGTCACGCTGCGCTGTTAGCTGCTGCTGGGAGCCGCCAGCAGCGTTCACAAGATGTTCCCCACCCGCCCGCCCCCGGTATATGGTGAGTTATATGTGCGGGGTGGGCGGGGCAGCATGGGGCGAGGGGGCGGCCACCTAGGTAAAAGCCAATCCCGGGTATCCCGGGAATCCCGGGATTGGTCATTTTTCAATCTCGATACCCGGGATTGAAAAAATGGCCTGGGATTGGCTTCCATAATCCATACCTCACTGTATAAGAAAAGCACAGACCGTAATACCATTCTACATGGTAGTAGCCAACACCCGGCCTCCACCAAGAAGGGACTCCCATTCTCACAATTTCTTCTGATACACCATATCTCTGATGATATGAGTAACACCACGAAGGAGATAGACATTATGATTCGTCAATTTCTGACCAGAGGATACAAGTTGGATGACCTAATGGAGGCTAAAAGAAAGGCTTTGGCGATTCCGCGGTCTAAAACCTTAATATCCACAAAAAACAGTAGGAAGCCAAGTAAGGGTGACATCATTCCATTTGTGCAACAGTACAATACTGCCAGTCCCACGATCTCAAAGGTGGTGAAGAATCTGTGTCCAGTGGTGACCTCAGATCCAGACCTTAAGATGCTCAACAAGACTAGACTGATGCCTAGCTATACCAGAAATAGACATTTGAAAGACTGGCTAGTGAAGAATGATGTCTCTGCTATGTCAGTCAGTGGCCCTACAACCTTTTTGTCTAGAAAACCAGGTTGTTACCGTTGTATGGGCTGTACAACTTGCAGTTTTATGGAGTATGGGGATTCGTTTGCCCACCCGCACTCAGGGGAATGGATTGCCATACGCCATATTTTGACTTGCAGTAGTACTCATGTCGTCTACATTATACGTTGTCCTTGTGGTCTCCTCTGTGTGGGGAAGACCACTAGACAATTCAAAGAGCGCATGTCGTTGCATAGATCCTCCATTCGCCAGGCGTTGGAAGGTGGCAAAAGCGTTACCAATCAACCTGTTGTGAGGCATTTTAGAGCATTGAATCATGGCCTTGCAACACTGAGATATAAAATTATCAATACTGTCCCCAAACGGTTGCGTGGAGGCGATAGGGGTAAGGCCCTATTACAGAAAGAGGCATGGTGGATTCACCGCCTCAATATGATCACCCCGAAAGGTCTCAATGAGCACCTTCCCTTGAACTGTTTCCTATAAGCTTTAGTTATTCTTGCCTGTTATAGGGTCAGCATTATGTAGGTCCATAGGTGTGCGCAGGGGGGGTGCCTGGTGCGTACAGGCCCCCCCTAATGTCTGGCACCCCGATCTCACATGCCCGATGCAGCGATCGCCGAGCAGGCTGATTACTGTCCCCTCTGCGCTGCACCCTGTCAGGACTGCATTACTGACCGGACACCTGGGTTAATCAAGGGTGCCACTGCCACCGGCTTTCAAACTCCCGGCTCCACCTCCATGTACAAAAACAGCGTGATGTGACGTGATTACATCATGCTGCTCGCATGCCCACCCATCACACCCGCCACATACACACCTCTCTCCTTCTATGCTATGCCAACGCCAGACACTGATGCGGAGCAGCATGCAGCCAGCGTTCCTCTTAGGAAGACAAATTCAATACTGGCAGGCAGTCGGCAGCAACATTGACATGTCACTCGTTTTTCCAGCAGCAGCAGTACTAGTCTGCGACTGTCAGTGTCAGTTTAGTTACTGACTTGTAAGTAAACTGCTGCAGCTTGCAGGGAAAAAAGAGGGGGAGCCAGACCAGGCTGAGGAGGAGCAGTGTAATTGCAGTGAGTGCCATCAGGGGTGTTTGTTTGGTGCACACCACAACATCTGACAATGTATCTGCTTTATTAGGATTCGTACAAAGGTGAATATTTTATATGCATTGACCATCAATAGATAGTGCTAGACTTGCCCAAAAGGCGGTGCAGGACACACCCCTCTCACAGTGCACCCCCTAATAAAATTTGCTGCGCACGCCAGTGTGTAGGTCATTATCACTACTATTTCCCATGCAGGGGCTTCTTTAATTTATTTAATAGCTAGCATTTGCTCATATTCAGCTCAGGTTGCTCATTATCTTTTAGTCTGCTCTACTACTATTGATTTGTCATCTCTGCATTATTATACGCTGTATTTTTGTCTCTGGGATAAATGTTCCTCGAGCTCTGTGTTAATGTAACATTAATTGTAATAAGATGGACCCCTGATTGATAATTGCAGACATCGTGATATGAGATACACAGCAGAGAGCGCTGTTTGCCTGTTACGACTCATGCTTCACATCATTGTTATTTGTTGAGTTAGGTTGCCGAGCAACCGTCTGAAGAGGCCGGACGCACAGGAAGTGCGCAACGCTTGAGGGTGTTGTCAGAGGACCCGGCGCCGAGGGTGATGGCGAGGACACACGAGGTGGGGTAAGTGGGTATAAATTGTTTGCTTTTTTGTCCTGTGTTTGTATCCTGATGACGTTATTAAATTAACGAAACGTTGATATTCGACTGGTGACCGCTGTGTCCTTCATTGCTGTAGTGAAAGTCCCGCGAGTGCCACCTCTTTCCTACATGTATCTGTTTGTGAGACCGTTCTGGGAGGCACCGGGGCATAGTACAGTGGGAGGAGAGAGTGCCGGCTGCTATTCTTCTATATATATATATATATATATATATATATATATATATATAGCAAACAAAAGAGGCGGCACTCGAAGTCAGCAAAAAACGTGAAATGTATTATCACAAGAGTGTTGACGTTTCGGGGACGTGCTCCCCTTGCTCAGAGCACGTCCCCGAAACGTCAACACTCTTGTGATAATACATTTCACGTTTTTTGCTGACTTCGAGTGCCGCCTCTTTTGTTTGCTACTATTCCGGGGTGACCCCCCTGTGGGAAGGCACAGGAGCAAGTATACTTCATTCTGCCATTTCAGTGGAGTGCCGGAGCCACTACAGCTATATATATATATATGCAGCATAGAATCGGCGGCACTCCCAGTCAAATAAATAGTCAAAGACCTAGTGAAACTTTCTACGTTTCGATTTTAGTGCAAAATCGTCATCAGGAACATGTACATTACAAACAGGCTTACCTTATATGTGCTCTAAACACCACCAGTGCCCCGCGTGCTTCCCCGCCATTTCCCGGGCTTGAACTGACATCATCAGCAGCGGCCCCGCCGTCGCTCTGACAACCAGCGCCAGCTTCCCCTCAGTGCTCCCCATCACCAAGGTTACTGAGTATAAACAACAGACGGCATTGCCGTTAAAATACATATCACAGCAAAAGGGTCCATTCTTAGAATAGAGAGCGGTTAACAGTTAGAGATAAGCAATAAACTTATATATGCACATATAGGAAACGTACTTATAAAAAACTACTAAATGTAAGATACTCATTAAGCCCAAACGGCTGTACTGTATTCAACTCAAAAATCCATCTCGACTCTTTTTGCAATAGTAACCTATCTTGATCACCTCCTCTCTTTTTGTCTGGTACATGATCTATGATCTTATTACGCAGCTGTGCCAAAGTGTGTCTACATTGTTTGAAATGCCTGGCAACGGGCTGGTCGATTGTTTTGCCCTCTAATGCTTGATGAATGGCACTTCTATGTTGGGCCATCCTCTCTTTAAATGTTCTAATAGATTTCCCAACATAGTAACTGCCACAGGGACATCTAATGAAATAAATCGTGTACCTGGTGGAACATGTAACTACATGTTAAATTGGGATTCTTTTTCCTGTATGCGGGTGTGCGAATGAATCCCCTACTTCCATATAGGTGCAAGTAGTGCACCCCAGACACCGATATACTCCTGTTTTTTTTAGTGATGTGCCCCGGACATTTTTCGGGTTTTGTGTTTTTGTTTTGGATTCGGTTCCGCGGCCGTGTTTTGGATTCGGACCCGTTTTGGCAAAACCTCACCGAAATTTTTTTGTCAGATTCGGGTGTGTTTTGGATTCGGGTGTCTTTTTCAAAAAACCCTAAAAAACAGCTTAAATCATAGAATTTGGGGGTCATTTTGATCCCATAGTATTATTAGCCTCAATTACCATAATGTCCACTCATTTCCAGTCTATTCTGAACACCTCACACCTCACAATATTATTTTTAGTCCTACAATTTGCACCGAGGTCGCTGGATGGCTAAGCTAAGCGACACAAGTGGCCGACACAAACACCTGGCCCATCTAGGAGTGGCACTGCAGTGTCAATCAAGACAGGATGGCACTTCCAAAAAATTGTCCACAAACAACACATGATGCAAAGAAAAAAAGAGGCGCACCAAGGTGGCTGTTTGACTAAGCTAAGCGACACAAGTGGCCGACACAAACACCTGGCCTATCTAGGAGTGGCACTGCAGTGTCAATCAAGACAGGATGGCACTTCCAAAAAATTGTCCCCAAACAGCACATGATGCAAAGAAAAAAGAGGCGCACCAAGGTCGCTGTGTGACTAAGCTAAGCGACACAAGTGGCCGACACAAACACCTGGCCCATCTATGAGTGGCACTGCAGTGTCAGGCAGGATGGCACTTCCAAAAAATTGTCCCCAAACAGCACATGATGCAAAGAAAAAAAGAGGCGCACCAAGGTGGCTGTTTGACTAAGCTAAGCGACACAAGTGGCCGACACAAACACCTGGCCCATCTAGGAGTGGCACTGCAGTGTCAATCAAGACAGGATGGCACTTCCAAAAAATTGTCCCCAAACAACACATGATGCAAAGAAAAAAAGAGGCGCACCAAGGTGGCTGTTTGACTAAGCTAAGCGACACAAGTGGCCGACACAAACACCTGGCCCATCTAGGAGTGGCACTGCAGTGTCAATCAAGACAGGATGGCACTTCCAAAAAATTGTCCCCAAACAGCACATGATGCAAAGAAAAAAAGAGGCGCACCAAGGTCGCTGTGTGACTAAGCTAAGCGACACAAGTGGCCGACACAAACACCTGGCCCATCTATGAGTGGCACTGCAGTGTCAGGCAGGATGGCACTTCCAAAAAATTGTCCCCAAACAGCACATGATGCAAAGAAAAAAAGAGGCGCACCAAGGTGGCTGTTTGACTAAGCTAAGCGACACAAGTGGCCGACACAAACACCTGGCCCATCTAGGAGTGGCACTGCAGTGTCAATCAAGACAGGATGGCACTTCCAAAAAATTGTCCCCAAACAGCTCATGATGCAAAGAAAATGAAAGAAAAAAGAGGTGCAAGATGTAATTGTCCTTGGGCCCTCCCACCCACCCTTATGTTGTATAAACAGGACATGCACACTTTAAAGAACCCATCATTTCAGCGACAGGGTCTGCCACACGACTGTGACTGAAATGACTTGTTGGTTTGTGCCCCCACCAAAAAAGAAGCAATCAATCTCTCCTTGCACAAACTGGCTCTACAGAGGCAAGATGTCCATCTCATCATCATCCTCCGATTCCTCACCCCTTTCACTGTGTACATCCCCATCCTCACAGATTATTAATTCGTCCCCACTGGATTCCACCATCTCAGGTCCCCGTGTACTTTCTGGAGGCAATTGCTGCTGGTGAATGTCTCCACGGAGGAATTGATTATAATTCATTTTGATGAACATCATCTTCTCCACATTTTCTGGAAGTAACCTCGTACGCCGATTGCTGACAAGGTGAGCGGCTGCACTAAACACTCTTTCGGAGTACACACTGGAGGGAGGGCAACTTAGGTAGAATAAAGCCAGTTTGTGCAAGGGCCTCCAAATTGCCTCTTTTTCCTGCCAGTATACGTACGGACTGTCTGACGTGCCTACTTGGATGCGGTCACTCATATAATCCTCCACCATTCTTTCCATGGTGAGAGAATCATATGCAGTGACAGTAGACGACATGTCAGTAATCATTGGCAGGTCCTTCAGTCCGGACCAGATGTCAGCACTCGCTCCAGACTGCCCTGCATCACCGCCAGCGGGTGGGCTAGGAATTTTTAGCCTTTTCCTCGCACCCCCAGTTGCGGGAGAATGTGAAGGAGGAGATGTTGACGGGTCACGTTCCGCTTGACTTGACAATTTTTTCACCAGCAGGTCTTTGAACCTCTGCAGACTTGTGTCTGCCGGAAAGAGAGATACAACGTAGGTTTTAAATCTAGGATCGAGCACGGTGGCCAAAATGTAGTGCTCAGATTTCAACAGATTGACCACCCGTGAATCCTGGTTAAGCGAAAAAGGCTCCATCCACAAGTCCCACATGCCTAGCGGAATCGCTCTGTTTTAGCTCCTCCTTCAATGTCTCCAGCTTCTTCTGCAAAAGCCTGATGAGGGGAATGACCTGACTCAGGCTGGCAGTGTCTGAACTGACTTCACGTGTGGCAAGTTCAAAGGGTTGCAGAACCTTGCACAACGTTGAAATCATTCTCCACTGCGCTTGAGTCAGGTGCATTCCCCCTCCTTTGCCTATATCGTGGGCAGATGTATAGGCTTGAATGGCCTTTTGCTGCTCCTCCATCCTCTGAAGCATATAGAGGGTTGAATTCCACCTCGTTACCACCTCTTGCTTCAGATGATGGCAGGGCAGGTTCAGGAATGTTTGGTGGTGCTCCAGTCTTCTGTACGCAGTGCCTGAATGCCGAAAGTGGCCCACAATTCTTCGGGCCACCGACAGCATCTCTTGCACGCCCCTGTCGTTTTTTAAATAATTCTGCACCACCAAATTCAATGTATGTGCAAAACATGGGACGTGCTGGAATTTGCCCAGATGTAATGCACGCACAATATTGCTGGCGTTGTCCGATGTCACAAATCCCCAGGAGAGTCCAATTGGGGTAAGCCATTCTGCGATGATCTTCCTCAGTTCCCGTAAGAGGTTGTCAGCTGTGTGCCTCTTATGGAAAGCGGTGATACAAAGCGTAGCCTGCCTAGGAACGACTTGGCGTTTGCGAGATGCTGCTACTGGTGCCGCCGCTGCTGTTCTTGCTGCGGGAGGCAATACATCTACCCAGTGGGCTGTCACAGTCATATAGTCCTGAGTCTGCCCTGCTCCACTTGTCCACATCTCCGTGGTTAAGTGGACATTGGGTACAACTGCATTTTTTAGGACACTGGTGAGTCTTTTTCTGAGGTCTGTGTACATTTTCGGTATCGCCTGCCTAGAGAAATGGAACCTAGATGGTATTTGGTACCGGGGACACAGTACCTCAATCAAGTCTATAGTTGCCTCTGAATTAACGATGGATACCGGAACCACATTTCTCACCGCCCATGCTGCCAAGGCCTGAGTTATCTGCTTTGCAGCAGGATGACTGCTGTGATATTTCATCTTCCTCGCAAAGGACTGTTGGACAGTCAATTGCTTACTGGAAGTAGTACAAGTGGTCTTCCGACTTCTCCTCTTGGATGACGATCGACTCCCAGCAGCAACAACAGCAGAGCCAGCAGCAGTAGGCGTTACACTCAAAGATGCATCGGAGGAATCCCAGGCAGGAGAGGACTCGTCAGACTTGACAGTGACATGGCCTGCAGGACTATTGGCTTTCCCGGGTAAGGAGGAAATTGACACTGAGGGAGTTGGTGGTGTGGTTTGCAGGAGCTTGGTTACAAGAGGAAGGGATTTAGTGGTCAGTGGACTGCTTCCGCTGTCACCCAAAGTTTTTGAACTTGTCACTGACTTATGATGAATGCGCTGCAGGTGACGTATAAGGGAGGATGTTCCGAGGTGGTTAACGTCCTTACCCCTACTTATTACAGCTTGACAAAGGCAACACACGGCTAGACACCTGTTGTCCGCATTTGTGTTGAAATAATTCCACACTGAAGAGCTGATTTTTTTTGTATTTTGACCAGGCATGTCAATGGCCATATTCCTCCCACAGACAACAGGTGTCTCCCCGGGTGCCTGACTTAAACAAACCACCTCACCATCAGAATCCTCCTTGTCAATTTCCTCCCCAGCGCCAGCAACACCCATATCCTCATCCTTGTGTACTTCAACAGTGACATCTTCAATTTGACTATCAGGAACTGGACTGCGGGTGCTCCTTCCAGCACTTGCAGGGGGCGTGCAAATGGTGGAAGGCGCAAGCTCTTCCCGTCCAGTGTTGGGAAGGTCAGGCATCGCAACCGACACAATTGGACTCTCCTTGGGGATTTGTGATTTCGAAGAACGCACAGTTCTTTGCTGTGCTTTTGCCAGCTTAAGTCTTTTCTTTTTTCTAGCGAGAGGATGAGTGCTTCCATCCTCATGTGAAGCTGAACCACTAGCCATGAACATAGGCCAGGGCCTCAGCCGTTCCTTGCCACTCCGTGTCGTAAATGGCATATTGGCAAGTTTACGCTTCTCCTCAGATGCTTTTAATTTTGATGTTTGGGTCATTTTACTGAACTTTTGTGTTTTGGATTTTACATGCTCTCTACTATGACATTGGGCATCTGCTTTGGCAGACGACGTTGATGGCATTTCATCGTCTTGGCCATGACTAGTGGCAGCAGCTTCAGCACGAGGTGGAAGTGGATCTTGATCTTTCCCTATTTTAACCTCCACATTTTTGTTCTCCATTTTTTAATGTGTGGAATTATATGCCAGTATCAATAGCAATGGCCTACTACTATATTTACTGCGCACAACTGAAATGCACCACAGGTATGGATGGATAGTATACTTGACGACACAGAGGTAGCTACAGCTGTGGCCTACCGTACTGCTATATTTAGTATACTGGTGGACACTGTGTCAGCAAACTGCAAAACTAAAATGCACCACAGGTATAGAATGTAGATGGATAGTATACTTAATGGATGATGACACAGAGGTAGGTACAGCAGTGGCCTACCGTACTGCTATATATAGTATACTGGTGGACACTGTCAGCAAACTGCAAAACTAAAATGCACCACAGGTATAGAATGTAGATGGATAGTATACTTAATGGATGACGACACAGAGGTAGGTACAGCAGTGGCCTACCGTACTGCTATATATAGTATACTGGTGGACACTGTGTCAGCAAACTGCAAAACTAAAATGCACCACAGGTATAGAATGTAGATGGATAGTAAACTTAATGGATGATGACACAGAGGTGGGTACAGCAGTGGCCTACCGTACTGCTATATATAGTATACTGGTGGACACTGTGTCAGCAAACTGCAAAACTAAAATGCACCACAGGTATAGAATGTAGATGGATAGTATACTTAATGGATGACGACACAGAGGTAGGTACAGCAGTGGCCTACCGTACTGCTATATATAGTATACTGGTGGACACTGTCAGCAAACTGCAAAACTAAAATGCACCACAGGTATAGAATGTAGATGGATAGTATACTTATTGGATGACGACACAGAGGTAGGTACAGCAGTGGCCTACCGTACTGCTATATATAGTATACTGGTGACACTGTCAGCAAACTGCAAAACTAAAATGCACCACAGGTATAGAATGTAGATGGATAGTATACTTAATGGATGACGACACAGAGGTAGGTACAGCAGTGGCCTACCGTACTGCTATATATACTATACTGGTGGACACTGTCAGCAAACTGCAAAACTGAAATGCACCACAGGTATAGAATGTAGATGGATAGTATACTTAATGGATGACGACACAGAGGTAGGTACAGCAGTAGCCTACCGTACTGCTATATATAGTATACTGGTGGACACTGTCAGCAAACTGCAAAACTAAAATGCACCACAGGTATAGAATGTAGATGGATAGTATACTTAATGGATGACGACACAGAGGTAGGTACAGCAGTGGCCTACCGTACTGCTATATATAGTATACTGGTGGACACTGTGTCAGCAAACTGCAAAACTAAAATGCACCACAGGTATAGAATGTAGATGGATAGTATACTTAATGGATGACGACACAGAGGTAGGTACAGCAGTGGCCTACCGTACTGCTATATATAGTATACTGGTTGACACTGTCAGCAAACTGCAAAACTAAAATGCACCACAGGTATAGAATGTAGATGGATAGTATACTTAATGGATGACGACACAGAGGTAGGTACAGCAGTGGCCTACCGTACTGCTATATATAGTATACTGGTCAGAGCCGTAACTACGTGTGTGCCAAGTGGGCTTGGCACACAGCGCAGTTGCCCTGAGGGCGCAACGGCCAGCGGCATGTAATGAGTCAAATTGACTCATTACATGCCGCCTCTGAAGTCTCTGCGCCGTGCGCCGCGCTGTGAGGATAGAAGACATCTGCGCCGGGCAGCGGAGAAGGAGGAGGGAGGGGGAGCAGGGAGCCGCAGCAGCGCTATGTTATTGGTAGTAAGCGCCGCTGCAGCATCCCCCTCTCCTTCCGTATTGGCTGCCGGGCAGCCAATACAGAAGGAGAGGGGGATGCTGCAGCAGCGCTTACTACCAATAACATAGCACTGCTGCGGCTCCCTGCTCCCCCTCCCTCCTCCTTCTTCTCACCTCACTGCGTGCACCGAGGGAGCTGCACGAGGAGCCTGTGACTGTCAGCGGGGAGAAGGTAAGTATATCCCTCTCTCTCTCTCTCTCTCTCTCTCTGGACACCGCCTGCCGCAATGTGTAAAAAATGGGACTGGCTACCGCAATGTGTAAAATGGGACTGGCTGCCGCAATGTGTAAAAAATGGGACTGACTGCCGCAATGTGTAAAATGGGACTGGCTGCCGCAATGTTTAAAAAATGGGACTGGCTGCCGCAATGTGTAAAAAATGGGACTGGCTGCCGCAATGTGTAAAAAATGGGACTGGCTGCCGCAAAGTGTAAAAAATGGGACTGGCTGCCGCAATGTGTAAAAAAATGGGACTGGCTGCTGCAATGTGTAAAAAGGGGGACTGGCTGCTGCAATGTGTAAAAAGGGGGACTGGCTGCCGCAATGTGTAAAATGGGACTGGCTGCCGCAATGTGTAAAAAAATGGGACTGGCTGCCGCAATGTGTAAAAAGGGGGCCTGGCTGCCGCAATGTATAAAAAGGGGTCCTGGCTGCCGCAATGTGTAAAAAGGGGTCCTGGCTGCCGCAATGTGTAAAAAGGGGGACACTGTCTGCTGTAATGTATAAAAGGGGCTTTACCTGGTGTAGTGGCGCTACTGTGCAGCGTAATTTGAATAATGTAGACTACTGTGCACCGTACTATGAATTGCTATTATTTTGTGGCCATGCCCCTTCCCCGCAAAGCCACGCCCCTATAATTTTTTTGCGCGCCTGCGCCGCGCACTGCCCCTGTTTTACATGGGGGGGCGCCACTATCGTTTCTTGCACACAGCGCTAAAATGCCTAGTTAAGGCACTGATACTGGTGGACACTGTCAGCAAACTGCAAAACTAAAATGCACCACAGGTATAGAATGTAGATGGATAGTATACTTAATGGATGACGACACAGAGGTGGGTACAGCAGTGGCCTACCGTACTGCTATATATAGTATACTGGTGGACACTGTCAGCAAACTGCAAAACTAAAATGCACCACAGGTATAGAATGTAGATGGATAGTATACTTAATGGATGACGACACAGAGGTAGGTACAGCAGTGGCCTACCGTACTGCTATATATAGTATACTGGTGGACACAGTGTCAGCAAACTGCAAAACTAAAATGCACCACAGGTATAGAATGTAGATGGATAGTATACTTAATGGATGATGACACAGAGGTAGGTACAGCAGTGGCCTACCGTACTGTTATATATAGTATACTGGTGGTCACTGTGTCAGCAAACTGCAAAACTAAAATGCACCACAGGTATAGAATGTAGATGGATAGTATACTTAATGGATGATGACACAGAGGTAGGTACAGCAGTGGCCTACCGTACTGCTATATATAGTATACTGGTGGACACTGTCAGCAAACTGCAAAACTAAAATGCACCACAGTGCACGCGGGGGCACTGGTGGTGTTTAGAGCACATATAAGGTAAGCCTGTTTGTAATGTACATGTTCCTGATGACGATTTTGCACTAAAATCGAAACGTAGAAAGTTTCACTTGGTCTTTGACTATTTATTTGACTGGGAGTGCCGCCGATTCTATGCTGCATTTATCTATTCTATACGGAGGGCACCCGGCCTGTTGAACTGTGTATATGGAAGCAATGAGTGCCGAACACGATTTACTGTATGTATTGTGATAGGGGACACCCTTTCCACAGTTAAGGCACCGGCTCCAAGTAGTAATTCATCAGTGGACTGCACTGTTTCTGCACTTGTATGCACCTGCACTTTAACATCTGAGTAATGGATCCAGCAAGTACTGAAGTTCCAGGATTCCAGCATACTGCCCTAGCAAGGGGAGAGTTGCTGACGTTGTCAGATGTGGATGCTGAAAGGATTCTGTTTAAAGATAAAATGTCACTTACAATGGAGAGTGAAACAGCAGAACAGATTTATAGCAAATTGTTCAAACTGAAGAAAAAAGAAACTGATTTTTATCTACATGGGGTATTGCTATCGGATTATTTTAGAGACCGCAAAATTCTGAGGGGGTTTAGGATACACAATATCCCCACTATAGGGCGGCATAGCCCAGAATTTTGTCGGAAGTGGGCAGCTGTATTGAACAAGGCCTCCTTTGATCTAATTTTATTAGTGATAGAGGAGGCCAATAGAGAGCTGACACTTGTGAGAGATAAAATTAAAGTTATGGAGGAGGTTTGTCGGGCAGTGCTGGTATCTGATGATACGTGTGATTGGATTACAAAATTGAATGGGCAGGTTGCAAAATATAAAAAGGACTAGCTAAAATTCAAGACCGCTAAATACAAAGTGGTGAGCCGTGACTATGAGGAGAATAGGGTGTACGCCTGGGTCAACTCTACTAAAGCCGAGATCAGGCAGAGACGACAAAGATACAGGAGAGGACCCAGGAGAAACCCTATGTACACGGAGACTACTAGTGGAGCTGGTTCTTCCACTAGTGAAGCAGAGGTGGCTGGACCAAGTCAAGCTAAAAGTACCGGGCGTCCCCCTTTAGGGGTTAGTACAAGGGCCCAAAGAAAGCCCAAAAAAGGGCAAGAACCAGAAGGGGTAAGCAATGCCAAATGGAAAACCGGGCCTCAATCAAAGAAGAAATGAACATTTACAATTTGTCCTCCAGGACATTAAAGCCGATGTAGATTACGGTGCTGCAAAAGGGATTGAATTTTGTCCCAACAAAGCCTTATTCTACTTTCAATTCTATTGTTGATATTAATAAATTTAGCAGACAATTGCGTCTTCGGGAGTTTTTTGATGCTAAAAAAGAGGTGGTGGTACAAAGAGAAAGTTGTCCAGTACGAGTTAAAAGTACATTTGACCCTGTATCTAACAATTCCTCAATTAAGGCGTATACTAATGCACTAATTTCCAAGCTAAACATCCTGACAAAAATCATGTTAAGGCACACCATGTAATTTATCTAAAGCTGAGTGGGATGCTCTAAAGGATTTTGAGACCTACGCAGATATAGTAGTACGCCCCGCAGATAAAGGGGGTGCACTGGTTATACAAGATCTGAGTGATTATAAGAATGAGGCGTTTAGGCAGCTTCTGGATACGTCAGTTTACTGTAAGTTGGAAGGTGATCCCACACTGCAGTACATGCGAGAACTTTCTGATTTATTGGAAGAAGCACGATCTGATGGTTACATCACAGAGTATGTCGTAACAGCACTACAGAAGAAATATCCGAAAGTACCCATTTTTCATACGAAACCAAAGTTGTATAAGAACAGTAAAAATCCGCCTGGCAGACCAATTGTGTCTGCCAGAGACTCATTGTTTTATGAAGTATCTAAGTACCTTGATCACTATATTCAACCAGTGGTACAAGCGCAGGACACCTATCTGAAGGACACTAACACCTTTTTGTCCAAATTAAGAGCATTGGGACAAATTCTCTCCCCCTGTTGGTTATGTACGGCTGATATAATCAGCTTATATACAAATATTCCATTAGATAGGGAACTGGAAGCTGTAAAGAAATTGTTGGAGATTAGTCCTTTATATGAAGGTCCAAATTTGTCTTTCTTTTTGAAATTGTTGCACTTAGCCTTAAGCAGTAATTATTTCTTATTTGATGATGTCTTCTTTTTGCAGACACTGGGCTGCGCAATGGGCAGTTGCGTAGCTCCGGTGTTTGCGAATGCATTTATGTTTGAGGTTGAGAGATTTATGTTTTTCGGGAGGTATTTTTCTGATAACATACATTTCTTTACGCGCTACATCGACGATATTTTAATGTTCTGGTTAGGTACAAGGGAACAGTTCATTGAGATGATGGATGTGGTCAATACATTAGATCCAAATATTAAATTTACGTGTGACATTCAAGCGATCAGCATCCATTATCTCGATGTAGAGGTTTCTCTGGTTAACAACAATTTGAGAACTTCACTATATTCAAAACCAACTGACTGTAATACGATGTTAGAGGCTAGCAGTTTTCATCCAGCCACACTCAAAAAAGGTTTGCCCTACTCGCAATTCCTGCGAGTACGCAGGATTTGCAGTGAGACTGATGACGAGAATAGACATCTCCAGAAAATGAGAAAGAGATTCCTACAGCGTGGATACGACAGTGGGGAACTAAATAGGGATATGTTAAAGGCGAGGTCAGCTCCAAAGATTCTGGTACCACAAGATCACAAATCTAATACCACTGATTCTATGGTCTGGATAAGCGATTACACTGACACTAATCTAGAATTAACAAAGGAAGCAAAACGTTTATGGCTTGTTGTTCAGCAAGGCGGGCATTTACCCTCAGTGAAAAACAAGAGGCTGATGCCTTGTTATAGACGAGGTAGAAATTTAAGGGATAGGTTGGTGTGTACGGATGTATCAAGACTAAAATCAGTGGTAGGTAATTTTTTAACAAAAAAAACAGGAGTATATCGGTGTCTGGGGTGCACTACTTGCACCTATATGGAAGTAGGGGATTCATTCGCACACCCGCATACGGGAAAAAGAATCCCAATTATACATGTAGTTACATGTTCCACCAGGTACACGATTTATTTCATTAGATGTCCATGTGGCAGTTACTATGTTGGGAAATCTATTAGAACATTTAAAGAGAGGATGGCCCAACATAGCAGTGCCATACATCAAGCATTAGAGGGCAAAACAATCGACCAGCCCGTTGCCAGGCATTTCAAACAATGTAGACACACTTTGGCACAGCTGCGTAATAAGATCATAGATCATGTACCAGACAAAAAGAGAGGAGGTGATCAAGATAGGTTACTATTGCAAAAAGAGTCGAGATGGATTTTTGAGTTGAATACAGTACAGCCGTTTGGGCTTAATGAGTATCTTACATTTAGTAGTTTTTTATAAGTACGTTTCCTATATGTGCATATGTAAGTTTATTGCTTATCTCTAACTGTTAACCACTCTCTATTCTAAGAATGGACCCTTTTGCTGTGATATGTATTTTAACGGCAATGCCGTCTGTTGTTTATACTCAGTAACCTTGGTGATGGGGAGCACTGAGGGGAAGCTGGCGCTGGTTGTCAGAGCGACGGCGGGGCCGCTGCTGATGACGTCAGTTCAAGCCGGGAAATGGCGGGGAAGCACGCGGGGCACTGGTGGTGTTTAGAGCACATATAAGGTAAGCCTGTTTGTAATGTACATGTTCCTGATGACGATTTTGCACTAAAATCGAAACGTAGAAAGTTTCACTTGGTCTTTTACTATTTATTTGACTGGGAGTGCCGCCGATTCTATGCTGCATTTATCTATTCTATACGGAGGGCACCCGGCCTGTTGAACTGTGTATATGGAAGCAATGAGTGCCGAACACGATTTACTGTATATATATATATATATATATATATATATATACACACACACACACACACACACACGTATCTACCAAGTATTCTGAAGTAAATAATTAATCTCCATTTGAATTCTATATAATATTCTCTGGCACTATGTATATATATATATATATATAAGGCAGATGTTTGGCACTCCACAATTTACTTGGCGGCAACCCTGGTTCCCTCCATAGTGATAATACAAAGGTGGTATGTATTGGTGGCACACATGGGATTCTTTTTTAAAACATGACACTGAAGCCACTGTGTTACTGTTTCAATTTAACATATACATCTTTGTCCTGATGAAAATTCATATGTTAAATTGAAATGTTGACCAGTGGCACTGTTGCTTTAGTGCAATTTTTTGAGGCAGAATTCTGTGAGTGCTGCCAATACCTACTATATATATATATATATATATATATATATACACACACAATGGACAAATGAGGCCATCTCTTGTGTATTCGGGGGGCACAGGCGCAAGTAAGCCTCACAAAGGCTGATGGAGTGCCGGAGTCTCTGTTGGATATATACATACATACATATATATATATACATACATACATATATACATACATACATACATACATACATATATATATATACACAAAGGGGGTACCTGGTTGCGCTAGGATGGAGTTACAGCAGCACCTCTAGATTAATCTCCTTTTAGCCATCAACTAGCTGATCTGAGGGTGCTAACACTGGTGTTCCTAATTTAAACCAACCGCCTTCACTGTAGATATATTTATTTAAAAAAATCATGCTTATTTATTCACAATAACATTGTTAAAATCAATAGTATACCAGCAGTAAATGTACAATTTTACAGAAAAACACTTTGGATGTGTTCAATTTGTGTTCAGTTCAGTACAGCACATTTCTTTGTAGATGTTTGTTCAGAATAAGGTACAGATTCTGTTTGTTCTGGATACAGTAAAGAAGATTGTTCAGAATACAGTACAGAAGCTGAATACAACATAAACCCAACGTATTTCATCCCAAAGACTTCCTCAGGTGTGCAAGATCAAATGCCCAATAAAGTGTTGTAAATGTAACTTGATAAAATTAATACACCACTGGTTGTGCCAGCTTGGGTTAATCAGAGTGTATTTTGCATATACAGTTAGTTAAGTAGTCCCGAAATTATAGGAAGCCCAGGAGGTGAGGAAGGTGATTTGTGTATCTTGGGTAAGTGATAGTATGTGGGGATAACAGAGTGTGCATTCAAGAAAAAAAAATATGTTGCTGTTTTTATAATGATGGAGTCATCATTCATCAATGATTTAAAAGCTTTTCTTTCTTTCAGATGTAGAATGTGTTTGTGATGTTTGTCTTTGTTAGTAGAAGTACATAATTTGCTAAAGTCACTAAGGGTGGCAGCGTAAAATTTTTTGATATATCCACTTTTATATTGAGTCGGATACAACTGATTTGTTCTTGAATTTAGCTCTATTTGGATCTATATCGTAAATTACTTCTATCTTGGGTTCTTACTCAGTATGAAGTTCATTCAACATATCTAATGCCACTTGATCCTGACTACCTAATAATATGGGTAAAGCAACTTTGCCCTTTCTTTTCATATTTTATTAAAAAAATATCTCTTTCTACATAGATCTTGAGTGTATCTATTAAGCTTAATAAACAGTTCAACTAGCGCTGGTTCTCTAGATTGGGTAAATTTAAGTCCTTTTGCAATAAGTGCTTTCTCACTTTCACTAAGAGTCTTAGATGAAATATTATATAAACCCTTATTCCTCTTAATCTTCTTAAGGTTTTGATGGGATTTTTTCTAACCTTGTGCAATGAAAGCACAAGATTTTTTTCTTGTGCTTTCATTGAACAAGGTTATCCACCAGATTTGTTGAATAAAGCAATAAATGAAGCTCTATAGACTAATCGTAATAACTTACTGGTTACTAAAAAAGTAAAAGAGAACCAAGCTGGAATGAAGTCAGGTCCCATATTTATATCAAAATATAACACACAATCAAACAAAATAAAACAGATTATTAAGAAAAACTATTCTTTATTGAAACATGATATAGAAGAAAAAACGAATATTGTTTCAAGAAAAATAGTAATCTTAAGAATGCATTGGCCCTAAGTCCTTTTAAAAGTTCAACCAACCCATCACAAGGAACAATCTAGATAAGTGGTTGGGTTTTAGGGAAGTCATGAAAGGGTGCTACAAATGTGGAAAAGATAAATGTATTACTTGTGGATTTATTTTGAATAAAAGCTTAGGGTTTGAGTCAAGCTCCTTGGGACAGAAATTCCAGATACAAAGTTTCATTCATTGTCAGAGCACCTTTGTTATATACCTTATTACTTGTGTATGTGGGGCTCAGTATGTGGGTAGGACAACCCGAACATTGAATAAAAGATTTCTAGAACATAGACGAAATGCACTCACAGGCATTGCGACACATAGTTTATCTCGACATGTCAAACAAACACCAAGGAGATATTAATGTCCTATCAGTACAAGGAAAAGAACATATAAAAAGAACAGATAGAGGAGGGAATAGATTCAATCAGTTATGTAAAAGAGAGGCATTCTGGATATTTTCTTTGAATACTATGTCCCCTATGGCCCTCAATAAGAGCATAGAGATGAACAATATTTAATCAATAAAATTTATATTATATCCTGGTTATTGCCCATAGTTCCTTTCCTTCCTCTTTCTCTTCCTTCTACTTTTTTCCCTTTGCTCTTTCTTTCTTTGTGTGGAAATCTAGTCATACGTTATAATATGATATATGAATTTATTCTTCCTCAATCTCCTTCTCTTTTTCCCTCTCCATCATCTTATAGTTATTAATGGGTGAGCCTGAATATAAATTTGTCACCATTTCTAGAAAGATGGGTTTCCAATAGAGAATTGTTTCTCTTTTTAAGAATGTTCTATATATGGTTTATCTGAAGATTGACGACATCAAAGTTAGGAGTCACTGAAGCGTCTGAGTATAATGAAGAATTATAGTGCATATATTTATTTATTTGTTTGTTTTTGGTAAATGGCTTTAGTATCAAAGATATTTCAAGGTTTTATATTAGAACCAATAAAGAACAAGTAATAAATAATATAAACATCTCTAACTTCCATCAGGGGATTGAACCCTGGACTTCTTACACACTGTCCTGACACTTTAACCCATTAGACTATTTTGTCTATTAAAAAACCTAGTCTTTGGAGCTAAGTATTATGGTTTCATTTATTTTAAAATAACCATTAAATTTAACATATTAGAGGTGGCCAAAAATCAAACCTGGGTCTCTGTGCACAGATGCTTTTGTACTCTAGGCTATGTAGCCTGCTAACATAAGTAACCTTTGAAACTTAATGTTGAGGCTGTTTTTTTTTATATAATGTATGTGTAACAAATTGAGATCTGTTACAATGTTTATTTTAATTTTGATACACTGAGATGTTTCCTAATCATGCCATATAAAATTGATGGTCTAACAAGTAATAAAATATATATTTTTTAATAAATGATTACTAAATAGATTACTCCACATAGTTGCTGTTTTACTTTAAATTTCAGATGTTGTCATTATTTCTAATGAGAAGTGACCTCTGATTGTACATTGATATCTTGATCACCTTGATCACTCATAACCACCCATTCAGAAGAAACCGCCAGAGTGCAAACGGCGGAGAAACGCATTAAGGGAAACTGACAGAGCATCCTCCACTATCCGCTGTGCTCCTGCCTATTCAATTACCAGAACCTGGTGCAGAGAACGGACGACAGTGCACAAGCCGCAGAGACGGATCAAAGTGCATAAGCCGCGGCCTCCCTCCCACTGCTCATCTTATACAGTAGGGCAAAATAAGTATTTGGACAGCCACTGATTGTGCAAGTTGACCCACTTAAAAAGATGAGAGAGGTCTGTAATTTCCATCATGGGTACACTTCAACTGTGAGAGACATAATCTGAAAAAAACCTAGGACATCACATTGTATGATTTTTAAAAAAATTATTTGTATATTCTTGCGGAAAATAAATATTTGGACAATAAAAAAGTTTAACTCAATAATTTGTAATATAACCTCGGTTGGCATTTACAAAGGTCAAACGTTTCCTGTAGTTCTTGACCAGGTTTGCACACATTGTAGCAGGTATTTTGTCCCACTCTTCCATGCAGATCTTCTCTAGATCTGTCATGTTTTGGGGCTGTCACCAGGCAATACGGACTTTCAACTCCCTCCACAGATTTTCTATTGGGTTGAGGTCTGGAGACTGGCTAGGCCACTCCAGGACCTTGAAATGCTTCTTATGGAGCCACTCCTTAGTTGCCCGGACGGTGTGTTTGGGGTCATTGTCATGCTGGAAGACCCAGCCACGTTCCATCTTCAATGCTCTTACTGAGGGAAGGAGGTTTTTGCCCAAAATCTCATGATACATGGCCACATTCATCCTCTCCTTAATACGGATCAGTCGTCCTGTCCCTTTTGCAGAAAAGCAGCCCCAAAGCATGATGTTTCCACCCCCATGCTTCACAGTGGGTATGGTGTTCTTGGGATGCCATTCTCCCTCCAAACACGGCGAGTGGAGTTTATACCAAATAGTTTGATTTTGCTCTCATCTGACCACATTACATTCTCCCAATCCTCCTCTGGATCATCCAGATGGTCACTGGCAAACTTTAGACGGTCCTGGACATTTGCTGGCTTAAGTAGGGGGACCTTTCGGGTGCTGCAGGATTTCAATTCATGACGACGTAGTGTGCTACTAATGGTAACCTTTGTGACTGTGGTCCCTGCTCTCTTGAGGTCATTGACCAGGTCCCCCCGTGTAGTTCTGGGCCGATTCCTCACTGTTCTCAAGATCATTGATACCACACGAGGTGAGATCTTGCATGGAGCCCCAGGTCGAGGGAGATTGTCAGTGATCTTGTATTTCTTCCATTTTTTAATAATTGCGACAACAGTTGATCTCTTCTCGCCAAACTGCTTGCCTATTGTCGAGTAGCTCATCCCAGCCTTGTGCAGCTCTACAATTTTATCCCTGGTGTCCTTAGACAGCTCTCTGGTCTTGGCCATGGTGGAGAGGTAGCAGTTTGACTGTTTGAGGGTGTGGACAGGTGTCTTTTATACAGATAACCAGTTCAAACAAGTGCCATTAATACAGGTAACGAGTGGAGGATAGAAGAGCTTCTTAAAGAAGAAGTAACAGCTCTGTGAGAGCCAGAAATCTTGCTGCTTGGTAGGTGTCCAAATATTTATTTTCCACAAGAACATACAAGTAAATTGTTTAAAAATCATACAACGTGATTTCCTGGGTTTTTTTTCAGATTCTGTCTCTCACAGTTCAAGTGTACCTATGATGTAAATTACAGACCTCTCTCATCTTTTTAAGTGGGTCAACTTGCACAATCGGTGGCTGTCCAAATACTTTTTCCCCCCACTGTACTTTGCAATACTAACTGCTCACCCACGGCCAAGTAAGACTGCATGGAGCAAAAGGGAAGTGCATACTCCTGATGGCAAGCTACAATTGGTGAGATCATAACATACGTGCGGGAGATAGTAGCATATCAAAGGCTGATAAACTGTTCTATACTGTATCTAACTGACTGCTCAGATAAGGATCCGTTACCTAAGGTCATTTGACCCATTAAGGAATTGGAGCTTACTATTTTGATACAGCAGAAATAAGAGGATTGGCCAGATCATTTAAACATCTGGTTTTACTAAATTGTGTTTTAACTGCGTATTACTCGGTATCTTTATATTGTGTATGTGATTTGCTATATCAGCATTTGGGAGCTACTTGTTAGGCACTATCTATGTGGAGATTTTAATTAAGGAAACTATTAATTTTTTGCACCTGATAACCTGTGTGTGCTTTTTGTATTTTCTTTCTTTTACAATCTCATTTAGTGTGTACACTCATCATTAACGACCCCCTCCCTTGTCTGAACATGTACATATGAGGGAGGTCCTTGATGACGTCAGCCATGCTGCAGCATGGGAGTCCCCCCCCACCCCCACCCCTCCGTTCCCCCACAGTCGCTCCCTTCTCCACTGGCAATATCGGCATCGGCTTGTCTAGTATGGATGGGCCTTAAGCCATATTGCTATAGCAGCCATAATATAATAATTTGAGTAATAGAGACATACTAAGTGGACACTGTTTTCTGTTTTATTATATACTTTATTTCCCCCTCACAATTTATATGTATGTGTTAGTCTGTCATTGATTTTTTTTAGTTTGTCATTGATTTTAACCTCTGTTTCATTGTTTTGTACCCAATATAAATTGGATATTTGCTAAACATAATAATAAAGGCGCACACATATTCCGCAGCACTTTACAGAGAATGTTTGTCCACTGCTACAATCTATATACTGTACCCTACCACATGTGCATGCACACACATTCACATTAGGGTTATTTTTTGTTTTTGAGCCAGTTAACCAACAAATATGTATTTGGATTGTGGGAGGAAACCGGAGTACCTGGGGGAAACCCATGCAAGCACGGTGAAAATATACAAAAACCACAAAGTTAGGGCCATAGTGGGAATTGAACCCATGACCTCAGTGCTGTGAGCAGGGGCAAAGTCAGAAATTTGTGGACCCCATAGCAACATTTTGAAGGGGGCCGTCTCAATGCTTCTAGAGAGACACCTCTCTGCAGCAGTTGTTCATTGTATGCCCCATAATAGTGCCCTAGTTTACTTATTGAACTATAGTAGTGCCTTAGTTAATATTATCCCCATAGAACTACCTTGTTTATTTTATTGAACAAAGTATTTCACATTGTAGAGTTGCCAGCCCAGTACACATTATGCAATACAGTACCCCTAATTCACATTACTATATACAGTGTCCACAGTTCATATTATGCCACACTATGGTGCCTTAACTTAATACTGTGCCATATTACAGTGCCCCAGTTCATATTACTACATGTAACATTACAATGCCCTCCAGTTCATTTTATAACACAGTGGAATGAGCAGGTCCAGTGGTGTAACCAGATATATTGTAGGATGAAACACAAAAGTTTATAAGGGTCCCTATGTACCACCCAATGGTTGAAAATGTATACAACACATGTAACTTTGACAAAGATGATGGGCCCCTCTCAGCTCTGGGCCCCATAGCAGCTGCAATCCATGCACCTATGGTAGCTACACCCTTGGCTGTGAGGCAGTAATGCTAATCATTACAGCGTTTGTGCTACACAAGTTACACAACTGCAGTGGCATTATTTTAGAAAGAGCGCTGAGTGAAAGAAAGTACGGGACGATCCGGTCACGTGACCCGGCAACACGGAAGTGAGCGAACATCGCTAAGCAACCAGGAGGAAACAGGAAAAGGGGAAGAGAGCCAGCACAGAGACGCGGTGGACAGCGGGGAACGGCATCAGGTGAGTCTCCATACGTGGCAGGGATCTTACAGGCAACAGCTCGGAGGAGTGTTAACTGGAATTTCCCTTGCCCTAGACGGTGTTACTCCACCAGACCGGCCGGGCTTCAGGGGAGCGCCTGAACCCAGGTGCAACACTGGAGACCGGGGTAGGGTTGAGGAAAGAGTCCGGAGTCAGAGCCATATCCATTTCATTGCAAATCCACACCGCATTGCTCAGCACTGTGCAAACCCCATTATCTACAAACCCACCCCAATACTTATCACAATCATAGCGCTCAAATACAGTGTATGCGGGATACCGCATGCAAAAAGACTTTACTGGAACTTGAAGGACTTCAGCTTTATATATCATTTTTTTAACCAATTAATTTTTAATTTTTCATTCATTTTTTGTGATTTCTTTTTTGCTTTTTTCTAAGTATTCACCTTCCCTTCCCTTTTCCCTATCAAGATTTGCTAGTATCGTACTTCTTAGTGTTACCAGAGTAAAAGAGTAAAAAGGCACTTTGGAGAACATACTATATTTTTAAAATAAATTTATTGGTTTATACTACACCTTTCTGCAATCATTTCATACTAACAGCATATATATTCACCTTTGGTATAGTGCATTGGTCCTTCCTGAGAGGAAACAATTGACAATTCATGAGTACAGCATGTCTATTGCACAGAAATAGGGCGGGGCCGAATTGACAACAAACAAATCAGCTGTACACATTTCAGTCACAATAAGGGCTATATCTGATACTGATATCTAATTGGAATAATTAATAAGCTATCACATAGTCTAGGACTGAGCGCAGTATGAAATCATAATATATACTGTATCAAAAGGCTTGTCACCTGTAAAGTGCAGCAGCTTGTCCGAAACACAAGAGACTCAGTGCGCAGCTAAAAAAAACCATTCATTTGTGCAGTCTTGACCAATTTATCTGCAGCAAGAGATCTCACATGGGACTGACCAATTTCAGAAAGAGTAGAGAAATTAGGGCATTGACAATTTTTGATGCATTAGTAGCTCCAGAGAGACAGACAGATGACAGCAATACCTTTGCAACACATTTTTACAATTAGAGAAATTGATCAACAAGGAAACAGGGTTATGGTGGGACACATACTCCCTAAAATGGTACCTACAAAATGATCTAATTCCAAAAGGTCTGAAAATCAAGAAAATACCCACGCACAATAAAGACAACATATTCTTCATGACAAAATGGAACACCATTCTCACAGATTGCTCAAAAAAACTAATTCAATTACTTGTAGAGAGCAACACGGGGGAGTTAAACACAATCAAGAACGACATTATTAAACTTAACGCCCAATTAGAACCCTACAAATAGGAGGTGGAATTCAAAAATCTTACAGACCTTACAGCACAGAGTCTTAAATCGAGAGAACAAGTTATTAGAGGTGAAAAAGAAAAAGATCCTTAGAGACAAATTTAGGGTAGGGAAAACACAAAAATGCAAGAAAGATACAGTAACATGTATAAGCTCGAACAAGCAGACCAGACACAAACAACTTTTAATAAATGAAAACCCTATCACACCCCTATACAAAAAACTCAATCTTACATACCAACAATATATGTCCAAATTACATCATGTAGGTAGAACCACGGACAAACACACATCATCAGTCTCCTCAGCAGGAGAGTCAGAGTCTGAAATTTCATTTTCAATATACGAGATAGAAGAGGGCTCCCACTACGAAGGTCTAGAAAGATTATCATTAGAGAAAGGATGGGAAAGCTGTAGCCAAGCACCCACATTTGTCACAGACAGAACACACCAGAGGATAGAAAAACAAACATCTTCCATTAGACAGGGATCTAACCCCAAAACAATACAGGAGACAGAGATACCACCAGTACAAGAAGTACAGGAACAAGAAAGTACCAGACAAACAGAAACATCAGGACCATGTGTTTCAGAACTCCACTTTTTAGGGGTCAGCAACACAGGGGGGCAAAACATAAACAGCACACCCATCATGAAAAGAAAATTAGAAGAACAAGAAGAGGATGTAGGGGGGGGGGGGGGAGAAAAGAACAAAAACAGGACACCACCCATAGTATAAGAATTAGGAAAGGGAATTTTCAATTTAAGTGATGTCACACTCACAGGCGACCATCTAAGACTTCTAGATAAAGGGTTAAAATTTGCACCAACCAGCAAACTTGACAAATTCAACACCTACCTTGACCTACACAGATCTGCACGTAAATTATGTTTGAAAAAATATTTTGCCACAACAGTACCAGCTCCAATAAGAAATGAGAGAGATGCAGAAACATTCAAACATAGCACATTGAAACCACCATCAAGCTTCAATCCAAGTCATTTGAGGGGTTCACAAGTAGAAGCATTTGTCAAAATGGTAGAGAGAGACAATGAAACACTAAATACAAATAGACATATGCACAATCTGACCAAAAAAGAGAAAACGGCACTACAAGATTTACAGGACAACAACTCATTGATCATAAAACCAGCGGACAAGGGGAGAGTAGTTGTACTATTAAACAAAGCTGATTACATCAAAGAGGCATACCGCATTCTAGATGACACACAGACATACAAGAAACTACTTCAGGATCCACCAAGACATTCCAGATAGAACTCGAATCACTCATACAGAAGGTAGCAGATTTATGTATTTTAAATGAACAGGAACACCAATACATAAAAACGCAACACCCAATAATCCCAGTATTTTATTATCTGCCAAAAATACATAAGAATCCACTCAACCCACCAGGCAGACCCATCATATCCAGAATAGGTTCTTTAACATCCCATCTCCCAGAGTATCTGGACATATTTTTACAACCTTATGTGCAAAAACAGAAGTCATATTTACATGACACAACACACATACTCAACAAGCTACAAGAGATTCAATGGGGAGAGGAATTATGGCTGGTCACTTCAGATGTTACCTCCCTATATTCAATAATAGATCACAGCCAAGGATTGACCAGCATTAAATACTCCCTAGGAAAAGACACAAATGTGGAGGACTTACAAAAATAATTTATTATTGACAGTATAGAATTTATACGGCAACATAATTACGCTTGGTTTGAAGGAACCTATTACTTGCAGACAACAGGTACAGCGATGGGCTCGATATTCGCCCCCAAGCTACACCAACCTCTTCATGAGTTGGTGGGAGGACAAATTCATCTGGTCCAATCCAAAGCCTGGGGAGAATCTCGTGCTCTGGACAAGATATATAGATGATCTGTTCTTTATAAGGAAAGGTGAGGAGCAGACATTGGTCAACTTTTTGCAAAACATGGACAATAATGATAATAACCTCAAATTCACAACTCAGTACAGCAAAAATAGTGTAGAATTTCTAGATCTTAACATTTTTGAGGTGAAACCCATAGAATGTAGGAAGTAAGTTCAAGATATATATGCACACTTACACAATTTTATTCAAAACAATTAGTACATTTATATGTGTACACTCGTGTTCATTTATTTATTCTAACCTTACTATTAAATTTATCAAGTTAATTTGTGTTCACAAAGTATTGGATAGACATACAGTTGTAGGGGGATAATCAGTCCAATGCAGCATATCACACCACAGAAAGACATCTCAGGGAAATAATTCAGGACAACTGCAATACTTTACCAGTATGTGCCATATATGAAAATGTTTTGGACAATTAGAATGGAGAAACTTCCCTTTATTTAAAAACACCATCTGCAAGTTTGTACTATCCCACCAGTGATGACACATTGGAAAAAGGACCAATGACAGAACAAACAGGCATCAGGTGATGAGGGGCGTGACTTTGCACGGACTTAAAAGAATGAGGAAAAGGGTTCCACATTTATCCACTTCTCCCAGAGGAAGGCCCCAAAGGGGTTGAAACACATTGGAGCTGCAGAAATCTACTAAAATACAACCAAATTGCTGTAAGAGGAAAGAGCGCTGAGTGCAAGAAAGTACGGGACGATCTGGTCATGTGACCCAGCAACACGGAAGTGAGCGGACATCGCTAAGCAACCAGGAGGATACAGGAAGAGGGGAAGAGAGCCGGTGCAGAGATGCAGTGGACAGCGGGGAAAGGCATCAGGTGAGTCTCCGTACGTGGCAGGGATCTTACAGGCAACAGCTCGGAGGAGCGTTAACTGTAATTTCCCTTGCCCTAGACGGTGTTCCTCCCCCAGACCAGCCGGGCTTCAGGGGAGCACCTGAACCCAGGCGCACCACTGGAGACTGGGGTAGGGGTTGAGGAAAGAGTCCGGAGTCACAGCCATATCCATTCCATTGCAAATCCACACCGCATTGCTCATCACTGTGCAAACCCCATTATCTACAAACCCACCCCAATACTTATCACACTCATAGCGCTCAAATACAGTATATGCGGGATGCCACATACAAAAAGACTTTACTGGAGCTTGAAGGACTTCAGCTTTATATATAATTTTTTTAACCAATTCATTTTTCATTTTTTGTGATTTCTTTTTTGTTTTTTTCTAAGTATTCACCTTCCCTCCCCTTTTACCTATCAAGATTTGCTAGTATCGTACTTCTTAGTATAACCGGAGTAAAAGAGTAAAAAGGCACTTTGGAGAACATACTATATTTTCAAAAAAATGTATTGGTTTATACTACACCTTTCTGCAATCATTTCATACTAACAGCATATATATTCACCTTTGGTATAGTGCATTTGTCCTTCCTGAGAGGAAACAATTAACAATTCATGAGTACAGCATATCTACTGCACAGAAATAGGGCGGGGACGAATTGACAACAAACAAATCATCCATACACATTTCAGTCACAATAAGGGCTACATCTGATACTTATATCTAATTGGAATAATTAATAAGCTATCACATAGTGTAGGACTGAGCGCAGTACAAAATCATAATATATACTGTATCAAAAGGCTTGTCACCTGTAAAGTGCAGCAGCTTGTCCGAAACACAAAAGGCTCAGTACGCAGCTAAAATCCCCATTCATTTAGACAATAAATATGCTGCAATGATCCAACATATAATAAAAATAGAACAAGACTTCACTAAATAATAAGCATACAAACATAGGCAAAGTTAGAAAAATCATGCAAACTTTTACAGTTACTATAAATAATGTAATAAAAATGATATTTTTTTCTACTGTATATACAGTATTGCAGATTTAATATTTTCTGGAATTATTGTCATTTTTTTTTCTTTTTAGATAAAATGATATTTAATTTTGCATTTTGTACATTAACGTTGCATTTTCTTAATTGATAAAAATAAACTATTAACACTTCTATTGTTGAAAGCATTCTTACTTTGCAGCATTTTTCCACACCTCCATTTTTGCACAGTACTGTATAAGTATTGTGACTCCACAGGCCATACCCCACTGTGTTCACATAACATATTGTATAAATACTGTGACTCCGCAGTGAGCGGTGATTTTGGAACAAAATTTCAAATACATAAATACTATTAAACTGTAGTTGATTTTGTACTACTTGTATGTGTGTTACCCTATATGGATTACAACGATCAGTTGAGAGAAGATCAGGAGCAGTAACCAAATACTAGCACTATCCTGATAGTACAACTTCTACTAAAGGTGATCCAGGGGGCAGTAAGTTTAGGAAAGGGCATGTGAAATCGAAATCTTTCACAATGTTAAAAAAAGGGGTAGTTGTATCACCATACAAAATGTCAAATCAGTGCCCAAAAAAAGAATATTAAGGCTTAAACTGTGTGTTCAGATTCAGAAATCCCTGAGAAGAGCCTAGAGGAAACCATGATAGCTATGTGTGAGTCTGATATTTCTCACACTGTCCTCATAATGAAGCCTCTTTCTCCTCCTTCCATGATTTCTTCACCTGCTGCACATGTGAGGAACAGTACAAGTAAAGTTGGTGATAAGGAAATAATAGAAATTGAGGATGCTTGTCTGTATGTGGAACAGGGTGAGTGAGATATGTGTGTACTACTACTGACACTGATGATGAGGCTGGTAATGATGTTGTTTGTGTAAATCAGCCATCAGTGGCAGTAGTTTTTCCCTGTGATAAAAAGAAAGCCTTTGTGATGCCTGTACATAAGACCAAAAAGGCCTTCTCCTTAGTGTGGGATTATTTTTACCCACACCACATGTGCATGCACACAAATCTTGGCAATGTTTTGTGATGGAATATGCTCCATTTGTAAGACCCAAATTAGTAGAGGAACAGATGTTAGCCATCTAGACACCTCCACCATTTGCAACATGTTCATTAAATTTATTTTGCAAGAATATAATGTAATTAACACCCTCACCATTATCCTCCTCATTAATGATCAGAGGTAGTCCTTCTAAAAAAATGTGTTTTTGGGGATCCAAACAAAGCAAGCACTTCAGTCCCTGTCGCTGACGTGTATGATTTGTTAAACTGTGCATGTCCTTTTTTATATCCAACTTAAAAGTGGGTGGGAGGACCCACGACAATTCCATGTTGCACCACTTTTCTTTCCATGATGAACTGTGTTTTGGGGGGTGGATTGGGGATGGTCTTTGCATTACTAATTTGCAAAACATTTTTAAATAGATATACTTGTAGTGTGTTTGTGCCACTACTTTGTTGCTTAGTTTAGCTATCCAGCCTTGGCCAATATTGGTGAAATATATTATGAGCTGTGAGTTGGTCAAAATTGACTGGAAACGACTTGAAATTAATGTTAATTTTTTTAAGTTTCATAAATTTTTTAACAAAATACAGATCCAAAACCAAAGTCAAAACAGGTGAGGGTACAAAACAAATCCAAAATCAAAACCATAACACAGGGGTCAGTGCACATATCCAAATGGGTGGTCTTCAGTATGCCGAATGTCGGGATCCCGGCGCACAGTATACCGGCGCCGGGATCCTGACACCCGGCATACCGACATATATTCTCCCTCATGGGGGTCCACGACCCCCCTGGAGGGAGAATAAATAGCATGGCGCGCATACCGCGCCACCGTGCCCACAGCGTGGTGAGTGCAGCGAGCCCGCAAGGGGCTCCTTTGTGCTCGCCACGCTGTCGGTATGCCGGCGGCCGGGCTCCTGGCGCCGGTATTCTGGTCGCCGGGAGCCCGGCCGCCGGCATACCATACTACACCCATCCAAATAATATATTACGTGTTGGCTTATTGCTGCATTTTTATTGTCTGAAGTGAATCATCGCTCCTTATTTCCACACATACTTATATCATTATCTACCCTTGTGATTTTCCTTTACTATATATTATACAGTTGATTAAATATTAACCATTTTACTAAAAAAAATATCTCTTTCACACTCTGCCCAGAATCAGTCAATGTTTATGTACAATGACAGATTAAATAGTGTGATGCATTGCCAAAAACTCAGCTTCAGAGTATAAATATAAGGTAGCTTCTGATTTGTGATTGCAAACTGTAGAGCGTAGAACCAACTCACAAAAAACAAGCAACAGAGAAACAGAAAAGAAGAAGTGGCGGTACCAAACCCGAAGTGACACCCCAAACATTTGGAAGACATGAGTTTTTGCAGCAGAGACATGAGCACTGCAGGGAAAGTATGCTTTTTTAACCCAGCGTCAGTAAGGATGGGTCATTATGACCTTGGCAGTTTTCACTTTATAATTTTTCTGAGTATTTTAACTAAAATATACAGATGGATTAACAAATATTTAAAAAAAATAAGAAATGTGGGATTAAATATTTCAGGGTAATTTTGACCCACCTGACTACCGGTGTAACAATTTTCTACCGTACTGATGCTGGGTAAATACAAAAATATGTTTCTAGATTTTAAAGCCTTTGGTTTCTTTTACAGTGAAACTGTTGTATTGTTAGATATTCTAAAACGAGGAGTGAGGCTTGTACTAATGTTTTGTTATACAATGAGTGGTAATGATCTTTGTATGCTGCGTTCTGCTTTCTTACATTTGCAATGTTGTCACTGATACTACCGTAAGAAAAGAAATCCTGCACTAGGAATATAGGTAATATATTTAATTTCCAGGGAATTATTATTTGTATTATTTCCCGTTCACATAGATTAAATTTTCATATCTGGAACATACATTTGGTGCAACCAACTGACTCAATACATACACTAGTACAAGAGCAGAGAAAAGGAATCAATTTGAATTGGGTGCACTCATTCCCTTCCACAAAATGATACTGTAGTTTATTTTTTTAAATTCTACATTTTATTCATATATCAATATTAAAATGTAAATACTCATATGTGAGACATGTATTTTATTTAATATCTCATATGATGTATCATATTCCCTTTTATTTGATATACAGTGTTTACATTAATATAAAAGTACAATTTATGGATACAAATGAAACATCCGACATACCAAACAAGTAAATTTGTACGGTATCAAAAACAAACAAACCCCTGCATTGAATTTGATTATGAAAATAACACTGAGTAAATGAATTAAACATCCTAATTACATTATACATATAATTAAAAATACTCTGCAAAAGCAAAGACGAAGTGGATTGTATAATTATCACTTTAAGTGTAATTACTAAGTTACAATCTATACTTGAAGCACATAACTGAGAACTAGAAAACTTAAGATCTCACAGTTGTAGAAAAGCTACACTAATAACAATTTTGTAATAAGAGATGATACACAGCATTTTTTATTCACACAAAACTTTTTTTTTCTTTTCTACACGTTAATCTATTTCTATTATTTCTTTATACTTTGCTTGATATTACCCTAATAAATGGAATATATGACACACCAAATGGGATAGTAAACAAAATACATGTATTGACATTTTAATATCGATATATATTAATAAAATTTTGAATTTTTAAAAATAAAGTACAATATCATTTTGTGGAAGGGAATGAGTGCACCCAATTCAAATTGATTTCCTTTTCTCAGCTCTTGTTCTATTGTAACTAATTATCTCCAAAGAATCATCTTTAATCAGTATGTGCCTTGCAGAATTATTTTATTAGCATATTATAGAACTTTTATGTTGGAAGCAACCCCCCCCCCCCCCCAAACCCCCCCCCCAAAAAAAAAAAACCCTGGGTACCGATGCAGACAATAGTGTTGACCCAAACAAGCATTATAAGGACATTATAAGGAATTGTCTGAGCACCATAGTCTACTCAAATTTATTTTTGATTAGAAGAGCTGGTTGTACTGTTAAGCCTCATACATAGTAAACGAGACAGTTAAAGATATCACTCAGAAAGGCCATTCTCAGCGAGATCTTTTACTATCTCATCTGGTGTGTACACTCAACATCGTTAACGACCCCCTCCCTCATCTGAACAATCCAAACGAGGGAGGACCTCATTAACGAGGGCCATGCTGCAGCTGTAGCATGGCCCCCACTCCCCCATCACTCCTCCCGCCGTCGCTCCCTTCACAGCTGGCATTGGCAAGTGTGTATGCACTTGCTGATGCCGACTCCCTGTCGGGTCCCTGCCGCAGCCAATATCACCGGCTACACACATCGGCAAGGGTGTACCCGGCTTTAGCTGAGTTCTTGCCATAGTTTTGTCCCCTCATTAAGTGGGCAATGGATTTTCTACATGTCAAAGATTACTTGGGTTGATTTAATTTACTGTTTTGATATATTGTAGTTGCATTCATGAAATAATACCTAAAATACCTAAAAGGTCATACACCAAATACACATTATAAGCAGTGGAGGATATACCACAAGGCAACCAAAGCGGCTGCTTAGGGCTTTGTGGGTCCCAGGAGGCCCAGCCGGTCCAAGGGGGCCTGACAACTAGGCTGTATAAAGCACATTTCCCGTGGACCATGAGCTCCGCTGAAATTGTCTGATAGCTGGGCTGGTTGAATACTCCTGGCAGGTTTCATTAATTAGACAGCTGTGTCCCCAGTTCTGCAGTATTGTGAGTGTGACCCGACATTACACACATGACTTCAGAAGCGCTGAGTGAAGAGCTCGGATGCACACAGGGAAGAACATTAGAACTTCCAGTGCACTTTATTACAGAATTTTCTATTTTATTTTGAATAACATCCACCTGCTACAAATTCCAGTCTGGTAGGAGTGGTGGTGGTGGAGGGGGGAGGTGGGGGGGGGGGTAATTGTGCGCTTGGTGGACAGTGTTTATTTAAGTACAGTTTACAACATCCGGCTGCTACAATCATGGCTGTGGGGGAGGCACACACTGATATGCTATTATTCTCAATTTTAAGTACTACCGTATATAAGAGATGCCTGCTACAATAAGTGGTGAAATAATGGGTATTATAAGTGATGGGGGACCTGCTAGGCTGCTGCAATCAGTAAGGGAAGGGGGAGGACACTTATATATAATGCAGTGGACACTAATGTTATTGGGTCTAAACATAAGTATTATAAAGGTACAGGTGCCTGCATTAAATATCATTGCCCCCCGCCCCCCCCCCCCCCCCCACACACACACACACACACTGATTTTAGCACATCCCACATCCCCTATTAGCAGGTCCCCCGTCCAATAGAATACCCATTATTGCACCCCTCAGTCAGATATATATATCAGTGCCTTCACGGGGACCTCCTAAATTTAGTGAGGGGGGAACTGATCTAAAATGCAGTAACTGAGTGGTGTAAAAATAGAAAGAGAATAGAAATAGAAGAGGTGAGGGGACATGTGCAATCAGGGAGAAAGTAATATACTACAATAGGCAATAATGAGGAAAAACAACAAATCATTTTTAGCAGAATCTGCAATCCAACCTGAATAACCCCCTTAGAACAGAAAATTATAATTTGACATCTCACATATTATAATAATAATAATAATAATAATAATAATAACAATAACAACAACAGCTAATATTATTAGTCGTAAATAAAAAAGAGTCAAAATTAGAAACCTTTGGTTCAATAACTAATCAGATATCCTGTATGATGGCAGCTCATTTGTATAAGTAATGAAACTGTTCTGTTTGTGTTCATAATATGAAACATTATCTAAAAATAAAATGGTTTGTTTTTAAGGTTATTAAATGCAGGGCAGCAGTTGCCTGGGAACCCCATAAGCCTCTCTCTATTGAGGAAATCGAAGTAGCTCCACCAAAATCTCATGAAGTTAGAATAAAGGTACTGTTACGTTTACTAAGAAGTCTAAGAAAGTGCTCATCTACTGTACAGTATGCCATACTTACCTCTGTTATCTACATTTCTGCAGTAACACTTATTAGTGTTTCTTTTGTGCTATACATTTTCTTTAAAATAAACAGCTGTAAACTGGAGACTGACTGACATTAGCACTGTAATGTGAAATGAAGTTTTGTCATATTTCTCCTCAAATGCCAGAATTCTATCACATTAAAATCAACATCACCAACTTGTATAATCATGTTATAGTCAAGTCAATAGGTCAAACAGTCCATAAGTCAACCCCACATGGTCACCATGCATTAGGTCGGCACTGACAAAAGGTCAACCTGTAAAGAATTACACTGGAAAATGTTAACAGATACAAAAGGCTTACTGGTTCAAATGTAGATTATAGGATGGAAAGCGCATTTCAGGGTGGGGTGTAATTGGGGGGGGGGAGGGGGGGAAGAGATAGCCTATGAAAGGGAAGAGTAAGTCTGCGTGTGAGTTGGTAATTACCTTGATACTTGGTGTGGTGTTGTGTGTGTCTATGCGTTATACAGATTATAATGAGTCGTTTGTTAAAAAGTTCAATGGGTGTACAGTATATTGAGCCACAATGCTCAAAGATTGTAAAAATATTAAAAAATCAGAAAATATAAGTTCAGAATTATCATTCAAATGTTCAATGGGAAAGTTATGAGAAAACTTAAAAAAAAAAAGAGAAAGAAAAAACATCAGGTTTGTCATGCAGACTCCCCTTTTTGCTGTGTACTTTCCTTATTTATTTATTTATTTATTTATTATTTATTACCAGTTATTTGTATAGCGCACACATATTCCGCAGCGCTTTACAGAGAGAATATTTGCCCATTCACATCAGTCCCTGTCCCAGTGGAGCTTACAATCTAAATTGCCTACCACATTTACACGCACACACATTCACTCTAGGGTTAATTTTGTTGGGATCCAATTAACCTACCAGTATATTTTTGGATTGTGGGAGGAAACCCACACAAGTACAGGGAGAATATACAAACTCCACACAGTTAGGGCCATGGTGGGAATTGAACCCATGACCTCAGTGCTGTGAGGCAGTAATGCTAACCATTACACTTTCCTTGTTCATATACCATTACTTACAGGTCACCCTTTGTGTTGGGTCAATGTCAGGTGTACTTTTAGGGCACACCTTCACCATAGGATCTTAACCCAGTACCTATGTCACCTTTGTATGCAGCCTAGTAAATTGTATGGGGTCTGTTTGTGACTTACAGCGGCATCCTGCTTTGTCAGTTCCACTCAAAAAAAGGGTATGGATTAATGCACTGTGCAGTGACAGGGTTGCGGGCCTGACAGAATTCTTGACAAAGGCACTGAGTGCTGAAACGCCTTGGAGGACACTGTTTTACAGAGACATCTACTCAGGGCCGGTTCTTGCCCTTGTGGCGCCCCGGGCAAAATGATAGGGGCGTGGCTTAATATGGGGGCGTGGTCAGTTACGCCCCCATTTGTAGCGCCGCTGAAAGAAAAGGGAAAAAAAGTATACTTACATCTCCGCTCCTGATTCCAGACCGCTGCAGACCTCCGCCGGTGCCGCTCCTTTCCTCGGATGCATAGACACTAGAGGTCAATTATGACCCCTAGCGTCTGTGCCACAATGCTGTGCGGTGCGCGATGATGTCATTGCGCACCGCACAGCAAAGGTCCTCTCCACGAAGGGAAACTAGACGCATAGCGTCTGGTTCCCTTCACAGCGGGGGACCAGCGGGGGGCACTGTGGGGGGCACAGTGGCAGATCTAGCCATGGTGCAGAGCCCTCCGGATGGCGCCGGCGCCCTCCGGAAGGCGGCGCCCCGGGCAAAAGTCCTGCTTGCCCGTGGCAAGATCCGCTACTGCATCTACTCAAAACACACAGCAGATAGAAGCTGTCTCCCTCTCCGGCTGGAGAGGGACCACATCACAGAGACACCACTAACACGGAGCCGCAGGTCACATGACCGGGTACACGGAAGCTGGAAATGAGAGCCTAAGCTGGATGGAGCAAGCCGCCTCACCGCTTTATAGACCACACTGAAGCCGGACACTGCAAACTGGGAAAAAGGAGTTCACCAGTCACAGTGGCGGAAGCTGAGCCGGCACAGGTTTCCTGGATATGCCACCGGCGGTAAGTAACACACAAGCACGCAACCCTGTCACTGCACAGTACATTAATCCATACCCTTTTTTTGAGGGGAACTGACAAAGCGGGATGCCGCTGGAAGTCACACACAGACCCCATACAACTTACTAGGCTGCATACAAAGGTGAAATAGGTTCTGGGTTAAGATCCTATGGTAAAGGTGTGCCCTAAGAGTACACCTGACCCAACACAAATGGGGACCTTTAAGTAATGGTATACGAAAAAGGAGAGTATATAGCAAAAAGGGCAGTCTGCATGACAAACCTCATGATTTTTCTCTTTTTTATAAGTTTCCTCATAACTTTCCTATTGAACATTTGAATGACAATTCTGAACTTATATCTTCTGATTTTTTTTCTTTTTATATTTTTTCTTTCTCTGAGCATTGTGACTCAATAAACACCCATTGAACTTTTTAACAAACAACTCATTATAATCTGTATAACACATAGACACACCAAGTATCAAGGTAATTACTAGAGATGAGCGGGTTCGGTTCTCAGAGAACCGAACCCTACCGAACTTTGCCTTCCGAGTCCGGATCCGAGCCAGGCTCGGATTTTCCCTCTTGACTCGGAAACCCAAACTCGGCAAAACTTCATCATCCCGCTTTCGGATTCTTGCGGGATTTGGATTCTATATAAGGAGCCGCGCATCGCGGCCATTTTCACTCCAGTCTCGTAGAGTGTATAGAGAGGACATGTCCAGTGTCTGTGTGTTGGGGCGGGAAAGTGGGGTGGCAAGTGTTGTGCTGCTCAGTCCAGTCCAGTGTAGTCACTCAATGTATTGTGCTGCATCAGTCCAGGCAGTCACAGTGTTGGTGTTCTCTGCTGCCATATATCCAGTGTAGCTGTAAAGTGGTGCTGTGTTGTGCAGACCAGTCCTGTGTAGTCAGTGTATTGTGCTGTATCAGTCCAGGCAGATATATCTAGTGTAGCTGTAAAGTGGTGCTGTGATGTGCAGACCAGTCCAGTGTAGTCAGTGTATTGTGCTGTATTAGTCCAGCCATTCACAGTGTTGGTGTTCTCTGCTGCCATATATCCAGTGTAGCTGTATAAAGTGGTGTTGTGTTGTGCTGACCAGTGGTAGTGTCCTGTGTCATCAGTGATTCCAGTGACGATATACGCTGCTGCTTTATATCCACTGCTGCAGTATAACAATTAGAACAACCTGTTGGGCTGCATCAGACCAGTGGTAGTGTCCTGTGTCATCAGTAATTTCAGCGACGATATACGCTGCTGCTTTATATATCCACTGTTGCAGTATAACAATTATAACAACCTGTTGGGCTGCATAAGACCAGTGGTAGTGTCCTGTGTCATCAGTAATTCCAGTGACGATATACGCTGCTTCTATATGTCCACTGCTGCAGTATAATAATTATAACAACAACCTGTTGTGCTGCATCAGACCAGTGGTAGTGTCCTGTGTCATCAGTAATTCCAGTCATTCCTATGACGCATATTGTCTCATATAACGGCCAAAAAAATAATGGAAAACAAAAATTTTGAGGATAAAATAGGGAAAGATCTAGAAGAACCACTTCCCCCTAGTGCTGAAGCTGCTGCCACTAGCCATGACATAGACGATGAAAGGCCATCAACGTCGTCTGCCAAGGCCGATGCCCAATGTGATAGTAGAGGGCATGTAAAATCCAAAAAGCCAAAGTTCAGTAAAAAGAACCAAAAAAAAGAAATTTAAATCGTCTGAGGAGAAACGTAAACTTGCCAATATGCCATTTACGACACGGAGTGGCAAGGAACGGCTGAGGCCCTGGCCTATGTTCATGACTAGTGGTTCAGCTTCACATGACAATGGAAGCCCTCATAACTGAGGCCTTGAAACTTATGTTGGTGTTAGATGTGCGTCCGGTATCCGCCATTAGCGCAGTGGGATTTAGACAATTGATGGAGGTATTGTGTTCCCAGTACCAAATCCCATCTAGATTCCACTTCACTAGGCAGACGATACCAATATTTTGCCATTTAATTCCAGTGATTTGGACATATAATTATTAATTACAGTGATTTTGAAAATTAATTCCAGTGATTTGGACGTATAATTCCAGTGATTTTGCCAATTAATTCCAGTGATTTGGACGTATAATTCCAGTGATTTTGCAGTATAATTTCAGTGATTTGGACGTATAATTATTAATTACAGTGATTTTGCCAATTAATTCCAGTGATTTGGATGTATAATTACAGTGATTTTGCAGTATAATTACAGTGATTTGGACATATAATTATTAATTACAGTGATTTTGTCAATTAATTCCAGTGATTTGGACGTATAATTCCAGTTGGAATTTTTGTGTCTCTTGGCTTAGTCATACAGCTACCTCATTGCACGTCTTCGACATCTTTGCTGTTTGAGGCCTAGTTTTTGAAAAGTACCATCCTGCCTGACACTGCCGTATGAGTCCAGGGGTACTGCTGTATTAGTCCTGGGGTACTGCCGTATAAGTCCACCAATTGCAGAATTTAAAAAAAATGACAGGGGCATGCTGGAGATGCTGTCAGTGGACCGAACAAATGCGGCCCACTCTCGACATTCAGCCACTGCGTGACACTACTAGATGGGCCAGGTGGTTGTGTCGCTTAGCTTAGTCATACAGCAACCTTGGTGCACCTTTTTTCTTCTTTGCATCATGTGCTGTTTGGGGCCGTTTTTTATATCTGCCCTCCTGTCTGCCACTGTAGTGCCATTCCTCGATGGGCCAATTGTTTGTGTCGCTTGGCTTAGTCATACAGCTACCTCATTGCACCTCTTCTACATCTTTGCATGAGGTGCTGTTTCGGCCTAATTTTTGAAAAGTACCATCCTGTCTGACACTGCAGTGTCACTCCTAGATGGGCCAGGTGTTTGTGCTGCACACTTGTGTCGCTTAGCTTGGTCATACAGCTACCTTGGTGCAACTTTTAGGCCTAAAAACAATATTGTGAGGTGTGAGGTGTTCAGAATAGACTGGAAATGAATGTTATTGAGGTTAATAATACAGTAGGAGCAAAATTACCTCCAAATTCTGTGATTTTAGCTGTTTTTATGTTTTTTTCCAAAAATCATCCAGATCCAACACCAAAACCAAATCACAAAAGGGTGGTTTTGGCAAAACCAATCCAAAACCAAAATACGAAAGTGGAATTAGAACCAAAACCAACACACAAAACACGAAAAGTGCCAGCCGCACATCTCTATAATTACTAGAGATGAGCGGGTTCGGTTCGTTGAGATCCGAACCCCCCTGAACTTCACCTATTTTACACGGGTCCGAGGCAGCCTCGAATCTTCCCATCTTGCTCGGTTAACCCGAACGAGGCCGAAAGTCATCATCCCGCTGTCGGATTCTCGCGAGATTCGTATTCTATATAAAGAGCCGCGCGTCGCCGCCATTTTCACTTGTGCATTGGAGATTGAAAAGCTCCATATCTGTGCTCAGTGTGCTGAAAATATCTGTGCTCAGTGTGCTGCAAATATCTGTGCTCATTGTGCTGCAAATATCTACGTTCTCTGCCTGAAAAGCTCCATATCTCTGCTGCAAATATCTGATCAGTGTGCTGCATTGTGGGGACCACCAGTATTATAGTTCAGTACAGTAGGCCATTGCTGTATTTTGCAGCTCCATGTCAGACTCAGTACTAGACAGTATCCTGATCATCAGTGCTCAATATCTGCTGCATTGTTGTGTGACCAGTATATATATATATTATATATAGTAGTACAGTGCAGCATTTTGGTGATCACCAGTATAGTAGTACAGTACAGTAGTCCATTGCTGTATCTTGCAGCTCCGTGTCACTGCAAGTATCCATATCTGTGCTGCATTGTTGTAAGCAGTATATATAGTAGTACAGTGCAGCATTTTGGTGACCAACAGTATATAGTTGTACAGTACAGTAGGCCATTGCTGTATTTTGCAGCTCCGTGTCACTGCAAGTATCCATATCTGTGCTGCATTGTTGTGAGCAGTATATATAGTAGTACAGTGCAGCATTTTGGTGACCAACAGTATATAGTTGTACAGTACAGTAGGCCATTGCTGTATCTTGCAGCTCCATGTCACTTCAAGTATCCATATCTGTGCTGCATTGTTGAGAGCAGCATATATATATATATAGTAGTACAGTGCAGCATTTTGGTGACCCATATACTACAGTACAATAGTCCAGTGCTGTTCTCGCTGCTCAGTGTCAGTTCTCCAAAGTATCATCAGTGCTCATTAAAATCAGTGCTCAGTATAATCAGTGATTGATCAGTATAATCAGTTCTCAGTATAATCAGTGGCGCTGTTAGACGTGCGCGCGTTTTCGCCATTAGTGCATTGGGATTTAGACAATTGATGAAGTTATTGTGTCCCCGGTACAAAATACCATCTAGATTCCACTTCACTAGGTAGGCGATAGCAAGATTTTACCAATTAATATCAGTGATTTATAATTAATTATTAATTACAGTGATCTTGCCAAATGATTTCAGTGATATTGTAATTTTCTTCCAGTGATTTGGACCAATAATACCATTGATTAGAACAAATAATTCCTGTGATTTTGTCATTTTCTTCCAGTGATTTGTACCAATAATACCATTGATTAGAACGAATAATTCCTGTGATTTTGTCATTTTCTTCTAGTTATTTGGACCAATAATACTATTGATTAGAACAAATAATTCCTGTGATTTTGTCATTTTCTTCCAGTGATTTGGACCAATAATACCATTGATTAGAACTAAAAATTCCTGTGATATTGAGGTGTTTGTGTCGCTTAGCTTAGCCGTCCAGCGACCACAGTGCACCTCTTTTTCTCTTTTTTCTTTGCATCATGTGCTGTTTGGGGACTATTTTTTTAAGTGCCATTCTGTCTGACACTTCCATATATGTCCAGTGGTACTGCCATTTGATATAATTCCTGACATTACTGCCATTAATTCCAGTGATTTTGCCATTTTCTTCCAGTAATTTGGACCAATAATACCATTGACTAGAACGAATAATTCCTGTGATTTTGTCATTTTCTTCCAGTGATTTGTACCAATAATACCATTGATTAGAACGAATAATTCCTGTGATTTTGTCATTTTCTTCTAGTGATTTGGACCAATAATACCATTGATTAGAACTAAAAATTCCTGTGATTTTGTCATTTTCTTCCAGTGATTTGGACCAATAATACCATTGATTAGAACTAATAATTCCTGTGATATTGAGGTGTTTGTGTCGCTTAGCTTAGCCGTCAAGTGACCACAGTGCACCTCTTTTTCTCTTTTCTTTGCATCATGTGCTGTTTGGGGACTATTTTTTCAAGTGCCATCCTGTCTGACACTGCAGTGCCACTCCTAGAGGGGCCAGGTGTTTGTGCCGCCTTTTGGGTCGCTTAACTTAGTCATCCAGCGACCTCTGTGAAAATTTTAGGACTAAAAATAATATTGTGAGGTGTTCAGAATAGACTGGAAATGAGTGGAAATTATGGTTATTGAGGTTAATAATACTATAGGATCAAAATGACCCCCAAATTCTATGATTTAAGCTGTTTTTGAGGGTTTTTGATAAAAAAAACACCCGAATCCAAAACACACCCGAATCCGAGAAAAAAAATTTCAGGGAGGTTTTGCCAAAATGCGTCCGAATCCAAAACACGGCCGCGGAACCGAATCCAAAACCAAAACACAAACACAGAAAAATTCCGGTGCACATCTCTACTAATTACCAACTCATACGCAGACTTACTCCTCCCTTTCATAGGCTAACTCTTTTCCACCCTTTCCCTCCCCGCCACCCCACAATTCCACTCCACTCTGAGTTGCACTTGCCAGCCTAGAATCTACACTCATACAGGGGGTTGGACACCTCCGTGTAAAGCTACACCTATACCTTCCCCTATCAGACCAGTGAGCGCAGTACTCCATCAAAAATCAAATGGTTGATGTGGCACTGGTTGACACACACATGTTTGACACATGTTGACACAACTTTTTAAGGGTTTTCATACTTTACCATCCACATGGACTACAATTGGGAATAGTTACCTGCCTGCAGCATGGTGAGTAAAGCAAGCCATACAAGGGGACATGGTAATTTGGGTTCTCTGTGCTCTGATGGTGAAAACAACACCAAAAAAATTAAAAATACATGTTATGCTGACCTTTTTTGTGTGGACTATTTCCCAAACGCCCTTTTTGTACCTATCGACCTTTTTTCTGTGTCGACTTTTCATAAATCAACATTTTGTCCATGTCGACCTTTTGTCAGTGTCGACCATAATGACTGTTGACCTTCTATACCATCATGTCTCCTGTACTCTATGTTTTTTTATAGGGAATACATACTAATTACCAGCGGCTAGGATGCCCGTTGTCAAGATACTGACCGCGGCATCCCAGCTGCCTGTATGATGGCAGTGAGATGCGCACTAAAAAGCCCCTTGTGGGATCGCTGCGCTTTCCATGCTACGGGCATGGTGGCTCGGCTTGCCACAGGTTTTATTCTCCCACTATGGGTGTCGTAGATGCCCACCAGTGGCGGATACAGACAGGGGCGAAAAGGGCAAACGCCCCCCCTACACATATTGCGGTGGGTCCGGTTAACGCGACGACCAGCACCTGCGGGCTGCGGCAGCACTAACACAGCTGCCGCGCCCGCTCCCGCCGCCGCTGAGAGTCTAAGTGAGGGAGAGAATAGTAAGTGCAGGGGGCCGGAGGCCGGAGCAAGCAGTGTGTTACTCACTGTCTTCTCTGCCGCGCCCGGCTCCCCTCCCCAGTCCCAGCGGTAGCGTCTATTTTCCCTTCATGGAGAGGACCTTCCAGGTCCTGATCACGAAGGGAGCATAGACACCCTGTCTCAGCCGCTCCGGCTCATCCTCCTCCTCAGTGATATGATGCCTCTGCATAATGACAAACACTGTCATGCGCAGTAGGCATTTGTGGATGCCAAGGATTCATTCAGTGTGCTACAATGTGAATTTCGGCTCATTCAGTGTGCTATAATGTGAGTTTCGGCTCATTCAGTGTGCTATAATGTGAGCTTCGGCTTATACCGTGTGCTACAATGTGAATTTTGGCTCATACCGTGTGCTATAATGTGAATTTCGGCTCATACCGTGTGCTATAATGTGAATTTCGGCTCATTCAGTGTGCTACAATGTGAATTTCGGCTCATTCAGTGTGCTATAATGTGAGTTTCGGCTCATTCAGTGTGCTATAATGTGAGTTTCGGCTCATTCAGTGTGCTATAATGTGAGTTTCGGCTCATTCAGTGTGCTATAATGTGAGCTTCGGCTCATACCGTGTGCTACAATGTGAATTTTGGCTCATACCGTGTGCTAAAATGTGAATTTCGGCTCATACCGTGTGCTAAAATGTGAATTTCGGCTCATACCGTGTGCTATAATGTGAATTTCGGCTCATTCAGTGTGCTACAATGTGAATTTCGGCTCATTCAGTGTGCTATAATGTGAATTTCGGCTCATTCAGTGTGCTAAAATGTGAATTTCGGCTCATTCAGTGTGCTCTAATGTGAGTTTCGGCCCAGTCAGTGTGCTATAATGTGAGTTTCGGCCCAGTCAGTGTGCTACAATGTGAATTTCGGCTCATTCTGTGTGCTATAATGTGAATTTTGGCTCATACCATGTGCTATAATGTGAATTTCGGCTCATTCAGTATGTTACAATGTGAATTTCGGCTCATTCAGTGTGCTACAATGTGAATTTCGGCTCATTCCGTGTGCTACAATGTGAATTTTGGCTCATTCAGTGTGCTATAATGTGAATTTCGTCTCATTCTGTGTGGTATAATGTGAATTTCAGCTCATACTGTGTGCTATAATGTGTACCATTGTTGTCCTATTACTTATGCCATCACAGGATCTATTAAAAGAAATGACTATTTATATAAAGCATTTTTATCTGCTAAAGTAAATTTATTTCACTTTTTTTTATTTATTTTTTTATTCCTCTCTGAAAGTGGACTGTGAGCCCAAATCTAGGCTGCATGATTGTGCATGTGTGATCTACGAATGTGCAGATGCATGCAGGAATGGCAATTCGCCAGTCTGTATCACCAGTGCGCAGGGTTCTCTCCAATAACTGGCAACAATAGGAAATTTTTGAAGCGAACGAGAGGGGCATTTCTAAGTGGGAGGAGCTAGGATTAGGAGAGGAGTCATCATTTTTAAACCGCCCCCCCCTAAAAGTTAAGTCTAGATCCGCCACTGATGCCCACAGAGGGAGGATAGCCTGGCTCGCCAGTATTCCGGCGGCATTTCATCACCTGTCGGGATCCTGACAGGTGGTCTCCTGATTGCCTCCCCATTATAGTTTGTAATAGTTATTACATTGTAGATGAAGATTAGAATTTAGACCAGTGGTTCCCAAACTTTTTTGAATCATAGCACCCTAGAGTATCATCATTTTTTTTCATGTCACCCTAGGCCAAAAGTTTTCTAGTGGTATATTTAGAAAGGAATATTAAATTAAGTAAACTGTGTTTATATGTTATCCTTAGGTTCAATTGTGTGGTGATGGACACAATTTGCTTCTGTTATGTTATATTATGATTGGCAGCCACCAGCACTGATTTTGCCTATTACATTGACCATCGATAATTTGCATTGGTCCTGGACCACCAACCCAGGCCACCCCTGCAAGTGTCCCGAGGCACCCCAGGGTGCCTATGCATACAGTGTAAGAACCACTGGTTCAGACAGTTGTTTGGAAGAGATAATGGTTCCCAACAATCCTGTGTTACTTTTATTTTTAAATGTAATACACTTGGGGCCCGATTCAGACTTGATCGCTACTGTGCGTGTTTTTGCAGCAGTCTTGGATCAGATAGCCGCCGCCCATAGAGAGTGAAAACCCGCCCTGTGCAAGTGTGTGAATGCATGTGTACAGCGTGTGAAAATTCCGCCAGACAGCGGACATCTGCAAATCCATTTGCAACTCACTCACCATCTAATGTTTTTTCCAGTCTGTGCGGTCTGTGCGTAGCCCAGGACTTACTCCTGCAGTGCAATACAAACAGGCTGTTTGGGTCCAGAGCAGACGTCACACACCCTCCCTGAAAATGCCTGCATTTTTCCAGACACTCCCAGAAAACGGGCAGTTACCATCGACAAACAGCCACTTTCTGTCAATCACCTTGCGAACGCCCCTGCAATCAAAATTTTTGCACCCTCCGGTTGCTGTTTGGCGGTGTGCCTGCGCATTGCGGTGCATGCACAGTCATTTGATAATTGGCCGCAGTGCAATTTCACACAACAGCGATCAGGTCTGAATCGGGCCCTTAGCTTTACAAATTATTATTAAGCAGAGTCATCAACTAAGAGCACGTAGAATTCAGCCATTTCACCTGACCACTGAAAGAAACATATTGTTTCAGTATGGCTATCCACATGTCTGCCCAAATTAACCTCTTCACTGCTGAGAGTGTTCAAGCTGCTGCTGAGCCCATTTTTCCATGTTTGTGATTGTAACATACAAACATCAATGGCCCTCATTCCGAGTTGTTCGCTCGCAAGCTGATTTTAGCAGCTTTGCACACGCTTAGCCGCCGCCTACTGGGAGTGAATCTTAGCATAGTAAAATTGCGAACGAAAGATTAGCAGAATTGCGACTAGACACTTCTTAGCAGTTTCTGAGTAGCTCCACACTTACTCGGCAACTGCGATCAGTTCAGTCAGTTTCGTTCCTGGTTTGACGTCACAAACACACCCAGCGTTCGCCCAGACACTCCCCCGTTTCTTCAGACACTCCCGCGTTTTTCCCAGAAACGGCAGCGTTTTTTCACACACACCCATAAAACGGCCAGTTTCCGCCCAGAAACACCCACTTCCTGTCAATCACATTACGATCACCAGAACAAAGAAAAAACCTTGTAATGCCGTGAGTAAAATTCCTAACTGCATAGCAAATTTACTTGGCGCAGTCGCAGTGCGAACATTGCGCATGCGCAATTAACGGAAAATCGCTGCGATGCAAAGAAAATTACCGAGCAAACAACTCGGAATGACCACCAATGTTTTTATTCTTTTTAGGCAGCACCCAATCAAATTATACCTTGTTTTTTTTTCCAGAAGACAGAGCATTAGCTTTTTGGTGCATTCTAATTTGACAAGTAAAATGTAATCTAATTGGCAAAAAAGTGTACAATTATAATTTTATTCTAGATTTTTATTTGTAAACACCACAAAAATATGTTGTGGTTCTTGCTTCAGCATTAAACCACCTTTCAAAAACAGGAAAAATCTGCACTTGAAAATGATAATTTTTTTTTTTTTTTGGATAATTTTCACTGTCTTGATTTAAACACTTACTATGGTTAGGAATAACACATCGCCCAAAGAAACCTGACATTTTTTAACTACTGCATTAAAGGGACACTTTTTTAACACAAGGCAGAGGATATCTGGTCTTTAGATCTTCCTCCCTTTCCTCAGTGAACAATTTTATTTTATGTAAATTGTTTTAGTAATAAATACTGATGGGGCACATAATTTGAAAGAGATGACTCGTCCCTTTCAAACATTAATGACCCTGTTCAGGTACAAGTGTGGTAAGTCACTAGTAGTCAGGTGATTTCAGGCAGGGCCGAAACTAGGATTGCTCTCACCCGGGGCAAGACAGTAAATTTGCGCCCCCTCCCCCACAATTTTTTTTTTATAATTATAATTAAAATACAATTATATATATATATATATATATATATATATATATATATATGTGTGTGTGTGTGTAAAAAATAGAAGTAATCAGTGCCTAATAATGCCTAGAAAATGACGGTGGGGACATAGAATGAAATTTAGTGAAAGTGATGATGAAGGCCTTTGCATTGGGACGAAAAGCGTCGGGAGTTACCATGGACCCTCTTTTGATGGACAGATAAGCTTTTATATCAATTGTTTCTTGTACATGTGATACCTGCTCGTTTTAAACCGTGGTTTAATTTATGTACTAAAGTAAATGTGAAAAATTATCTTTCTACTACGCTATTGTGGAGTGTGATATTCTGGGAGCGTTTCCAATTAACACTCACTAAGTAGAAAAATTTTATAAGTACATATAGGTTTAAACGGTACACACTATTGGTTGTTTCTTTTTCTCTTTTGCATATTACTGTGATGATATTGGTCTGAGGACCGAAGATTCCTATCTGAGATAAGTGCTTGTCCCATTTTTTTTCACTAAATTTCATTCTATGTCCCAACCGTAATTTTCTAGGCATTATTAGGTGCTGATTACTTCTATTTTTTACACATTCTAATCGCCATAATTTGTTATCAGCTGCCACCCACGTTTGTGAGGAATGCATGTGAAAATATTTTAATTCTAAGAAATTATTTTAATATTTTACTACAGATTATATTTGATCCACATGAGCGCACACTTATACATTTTGACGAATATATATATATATATATATATATATATATATATAAACAGAAGTCCAACAGTGTGGAGGTGCACTCTTCCAGTTAAATAATTTCTCACAAGTTCATCTTTCACAATAGCTTTATTGCAGTCAAATTTAGGCTTATTTAATCGACGTTTCGATCCTCAGTTTAGGATCTTTATCAAGATAAGCTTCCAGTTTATGAGAGCATCATATATTGATTACTGAAAAAACACAGAATAAAACACATAAATAGACATACAGTAAAAAAACAAAATACAATAAGGAAACAAACAAATAAAACATCAGTGGACCACCACGCCCCTCTTGGTCAATTATCAAAAAAGATTCATTAATCACCAAAGTGAATCATAAGTATTGGCCAGTGTCTCTATAGATAATTACCGTGTGTAAGCAAACCTACACCAAGGATATATATATATATATATATATATATATATATATCCCACACGTTACACCACAGAGGAGCCGCGTATACACATTACATAGATTGTATATGAGCACATTGACACACACGGTATAGGGACCAAATTCACACTGACGCACACAAAATATATAGGGACCAGATGCACACACACACACACACACACACACACACACACACACACACACACTGTATAGGGATCAGATGCACAATGACACACACACACTGTATAGGGACCAGATGCACACTGACACACACACACACACACACACACACGTTGTAAAGAGGGGGGGGGTAGCTGTCTGCCAGGCAGAGAAACATACCTCGTAAATCTCTCTCTGTCACAGGTGGGCTCCACCTCTCCTTCAGAGTCCAAGCTGCTTCACTGTGTTCCTCCGCTGTTCCCAGGCATGGGGGAGGGCTGTGTGCTCAGGGCTGCCGGAGAATGCAGTCTCTGTGAAAGCTCCCCTGTCAGAGGAGCCTGCAGAGTCCAGTGCAGGCGGCATGCTGCAGCGTGAGTGACTGTGACTCATTCACTGTCACTGACTGCATCCAGCGTGCCCTCATCAGTCCCGCGCTCTGTGCTCATGGCTAAATCCCGCCGGCCAGACTCCTGTCTCTGTCCTCTCTTCCTCTCCTCCCTCAACTCGGCAGCCAGCATCGCGCAGTGCCCTCAGATAATTTTGGCTGCGAAAACAGCCTCCCTAGCGCCCCCCTCATTCCAGCGCCCGGAGCGCGTGAACCCCAAGCCCCCCCTAGTTACTGCCATGTTCCAGGTGTACATGTCATACCTGTTCCTTCCCGCCGTAATCTGTCTCAGCCCCCTGAAGAGCTACAGGCGTCACTCCTGTGTACGTTTCGGCAGATAGATGAGGGAAACCCCCAGAGGACCTCCACAGAAAAAGTGGCAGAGAGAATGTATGCTAAAGGATTTTGTATTTATTTCTAGAGACTCTGAATACAGGCTAGAATGGGTCACTTCAATCACAGGAACATACTGTATGGCAAGCATTTCTCATATCATATCAACACAGGAATCACTAATGCCTACTTAACAGTGGTCAATTATTTCTACTTAGCCGTTTGCAATCATGTCTACTTAAGCATGGAATGATATAGTCACATACACTCTCAGTATGGTTTGGTTCAATTAAACTTAAATAGATGAAGAGTCCAGGACACAATGTCATCTTTGTGTTCAACACCAGTCCATGTGATTTTATACTAGTGATGAGCGGGTTCGGTTCCTTGGAAACCGAACCCCCCCGAACTTCACCCATTTTACACGGGTCCGAGGCATACTCGGATTCTCCCGTATGGCTCGGTTAATCTGAGCGCGCCCGAACGTCATCATCCCGCTGTCGGATTCTTGCGAGATTCGGATCCTATATAAGCAGCCGAGCGTCGCCACCATTTTCACTCGTGCATTGGAAATGTTAGGGAGAGGACGTGGCTGGCGTCCTCTCCGTTTATTAATAATATTTGTGCTTCTTATTGCTTAATTGTGGGGACTGGGGAGCAGCTGTATTATATAGGAGGAGTACAGTGCAGAGTTTTGCTGACCAGTGACCACCAGTATACGTTGTCTGCCTGAAAAACACTCCATATCTGTGCTCAGTGTGCTGCATATATCTGTGCTCACACTGCTTAATTGTGGGGACTGGAGAGCAGCTGTATTATATAGGAGGAGTACAGTGCAGAGTTTTGCTGACCAGTGACCACCAGTATACGTTGTCTGCCTGAAAAACACTCCATATCTGTGCTCAGTGTGCTGCATATATCTGTGCTCACACTGCTTAATTGTGGGGACTGGGGAGCAGCTGTATTATATAGGAGGAGTACAGTGCAGAGTTTTGCTGACCAGTGACCACCAGTATACGTTGTCTGCCTGAAAAACACTCCATAGCTGTGCTCAGTGTGCTGCATATATCTGTGCTCACACTACTTAATTGTGGGGACTGGGGAGCAGCTGTATTATATAGGAGGAGTACAGTGCAGATTTTTGCTGACAGTGACCACCAGTATACGTTGTCTGCCTGAGAAACACTCCATATCTGTGCTCAGTGTGCTGCATATATCTGTGCTCACACTGCTTTATTGTGGGGACTGGGGACCACCAGTATATTATATAGGAGGAGTACAGTGCAGAGTTTTGCTGACAGTGACCACCAGTATACGTTGTCTGCCTGAAAAACACTCCATATCTGTGCTCAGTGTGCTGCATATATCTGTGCTCACACTGCTATATTGTGGGGACTGGGGACCACCAGTATATTATATAGGAGGAGTACAGTGCAGAGTTTTGCTGACCAGTGACCACCAGTATATATAGCAGTACGGTACGGAAGGCCACTGCTCTACCTACCTCTGTGTCGTCAAGTATACTATCCATCTAGATTCTATACCTGTGGTGCATTTTAGTTTTGCAGTTTGCTGACAGTGACCACCAGTATATATAGCAGTACAGTACGGAAGGCCACTGCTCTACCTACCTCTGTGTCGTCACGTATACTATCCATCTAGATTCTATACCTGTGGTGCATTTTAGTTTTGCAGTTTGCTGACAGTGACCACCAGTATATATAGCAGTACGGTACGGAAGGCCACTGCTCTACCTACCTCTGTGTCGTCAAGTATACTATCCATCCATACCTGTGGTGCATTTCAGTTGTGCGCAGTATATATAGTAGTAGGCCATTGCTATTGATACAGGCATATAATTCCACACATTAAAAAATGGAGAACAAAAATGTGGAGGGTAAAATAGGGAAAGATCAAGATCCACTTCCACCTCGTGCTGAAGCTGCTGCCACTAGTCATGGCCGAGACGATGAAATGCCATCAATGTCGTCTGCCAAGGCCGATGCCCAATGTCATAGAAGAGAGCATGTAAAATCCAAAAAACAAAAGTTCAGTAAAATGACCCAAAAATCAAAATTAAAAGCGTCTGAGGAGAAGCGTAAACTTGCCAATATGCCATTTACGACACGGAGTGGCAAGGAACGGCTGAGGCCCTGGCCTATGTTCATGGCTAGTGGTTCAACTTCACATGAGGATGGAAGCACTCATCCTCTCGCTAGAAAACTGCAGTGCCACTCCTCGATGGGCCAGGTGTTTGTGTCGGCCACTAGTGTCGCTTAGCTTAGTCACACAGCGACCTTGGTGCGCCTCTTTTTTTCTTTGCATCTTTTTTTCTTTGCATCATGTGCTGTTTGGGGACTATTTTTTTGAAGTGCCATCCTGTCTGACACTGCAGTGCCACTCCTAGATGGGCCAGGTGTTTGTCGGCCACTTGTGTCGCTTAGCTTAGTCACACAGCGACCTTGGTGCGCCTCTTTTTTTCTTTGCATCATGTGCTGCTTGGGGACTATTTTTTTGAAGTGCCTTCCTGCCTGACACTGCAGTGCCACTCCTAGATGGGCCAGGTGTTTGTGTCGGCCACTTGGGTCGCTTAGCTTAGCCATCCAGCGACCTCGGTGAAAATTTTAGGACTAAAAATAATATTGTGAGGTGTTCAGAATAGACTGAAAATGAGTGGAAATTATGGTTATTGAGGTTAATAATACTATGGGATCAAAATGACCCCCAAAATCTATTATTTAAGCTGTTTTTGAGGGTTTTTTGTAAAAAAACTCCCGAATCCAAAACACACCCGAATCCGACAAAAAATTTTCAGGGAGGTTTTGCCAAAACGCGTCCAAATCCAAAACACGGCCGCGGAACCGAATCCAAAACCAAAACACAAAACCCAAAAAATTTCCGGTGCACATCACTATTTTATACATTGTCCATCTGGTGACAGTGCAACATTAGTCTCTGTATAGGTAAGCATTGAGCATTCCTTGGGGTAATAAACAGGGTAATAAATATCTTTGTCCCAGGACTTGAAATGGAGTCAGACCATGTTCATAGGATAGGATGAATAAGGCAATAAGCTCTGTATTTCAATGTATTACAGACAATGTCTAGCACAGGCTGGTGAATGCATAGAAGAAATGGGTGTCTCTCACCAAATCAGTGAATGTATTAGGTTTCTCCTTCTTCAGGGCAATCTGGGATGACTTGGACCTGTCATTTCCACTGGAATGCTTGGTCTGGTTGTGGCACCACAAGTCTCAGCCAACTCTTTAATGCAGTTTGTCTCTCTGGATACTGTCCCATTTCTTTCTTGTCTCCTATATCAGGCTTTCACACATCATGTAACTTTCTCTGCTGTCTGCTTCACATCTCCCCATCATGGGGGGTAATTCCAAGTTGATTGCAGCAGGATTTTTTTTAGCAGTTGGACAAAACCATGTGCACTGCAGGGCAGGCATATTTAACATGTGCAGAGAGAGTTAGATTTGGGTTGGTTATTTTGTTTCTGTGCAGGGTAAATACTGGCTGCTTTATTTTTACACTGCAAATTAGATTGCAGATTGAACACACCCCACCCAAATCTAACTCTCTCTGCACATGTTAAATCTGCCTCCCCTGCAGTACACATGGTTTTGCCCAACTGCTAAAAAAAATTCCTGCTGCAATCAACTTGGAATTACCCCCATGGACTCTTCCTTTTGTGTTCCAGCTAACACTTTTGTAGAACACCTCCCCCTTCACTTTCCTTGTTTTCCTCCATCCAGCCCCCAGCTTGAGGGGTAATTTAGTTGCTAGTGATGACACAGATAGGGGGGAAGTTGCTAACCCTTGCAGCTTGATATCTAGCTGGTCAGCAAGGTCTCTCCTGGGATGCCACATAATTATAGGGATGAGAGGTAACATAATGTTCTCCTGACCATGTTTTCCTTAGCGCAGGATAATATTGCATGTTGAGAATCAGACAGCTATGAGATGGCCACATTTTTTAAAAAAATGGAGCACTCATATTTTTTCTATGACTTGTTCTTTGCAGATTCTTGCTTCTGGTGTATGCGGGTCAGACAGCACTGCATTAAGTACAATACTACATACCAAATTCCCAGTCATTTTGGGTCATGAAGCTGTTGGAGTTGTTGAAAGTGTGGGTCCGGGAGTGACTCGGGTTAGACAAGGTGAGTCTTATGTAGTGATAGCTGCTATACTGAAATCAAATGTGTGGATGCATATATTAAAGGAATAGCATCATCAGATATTGTACAGTATTCTGAAATATTAATCTAGCCAGTGGTTGTGATAATATTGTGTGTTATTTTAGGCATATATAGCATTTATTCTAACATAACATAAGTGATGTGAAACCTTGAGTTCGACCTGCATAATAATCCCATACTAAAAAGATGTACAACATTTGAAGATCTTCATGTTCAGTTGAGGTATAGAGTTCTTGGATAAGTTAATTTTCTTTTATATCCTTAGGTGACAAAGTCATCCCACTTTACCTTCCCGAATGTGGAGTTTGCAGAGGCTGCAAAAACCCAAACACCAATTACTGTGAAAAAAATGAGTATGTTTGTTCTCTTTCTATTTGTTTGTTTCAATTCTAAAGACAAATGTGTAAAAGCCCGTACACAATTGGCGACTCACTCCAGATAGCAAAATCGTCTAGCGTTTCCCCTCCCGGGCCAGACCGCCATACATACACACTGAGCGGTATCATACAGTGACGTCATGCTGCGCCTGGCCTGAACATGCAGCATATGATGATATAGTCAGATTGAGCTGCATGCACAGATGACAGAGGCGGTCGTTAAAAAGGCCCGGGACCGCGCATTGGCCGTCATCAGCAGCATAGACACTGGGCGAAATTGTAAATGATATCACTCAGAATGGTAAAAATAAGCAATATCGCTTACAAAATCGCCTAGTGTGTATGGGCCTTAAAAGAGGATAAATCATATTAGTTTAGTTATAGATGGATCTTGGTGAAGACATAGGAACCTACTGTATCTATTATATTACAGGACAGTTCTGGCCCTCCATTAGTTAAACAACTTGTATAAAATAATTGCTGTACAGTACTTAAAATGTATTGTCATCCAAAATTGGAGTACAAAGTAATGTCCAAAGCAGATACCATAATCTTTCAGGAATATATTCTTTACCGTGTCAACTACTAAGTATGTCAAATTTAGCAAAGGCTCTACTTAATCAGTGAAAGAAGAGATAAGTGCCAAACAGGATCAATTTTAAAATTATTTTATATCATAATTGAATGGTTTAACATTGAATATCCCCCGGTTTATATCATCTATGAAGAAATTTTAGGGGCCCTTAGTTTTTTTTAATGAAGAAATACAAATCGTCAGCACAACTTTAAATCAAACATTTTTTTTAAATCAAACTTGCTATGATTTATCATACTACAGGTTGAGTATCCCTTATCCAAAATTCAAAATCACCCATTTTTGGGTCCCCTACTGAGATACAGACAAGATAGATAGATAGATAGATAGATAGATAGATAGATAGATAGATAGATAGATAGATAGATAGATAGATAGAGATATTATATTATATATCTATATAATATATCTATATACACATAATATATATTATATATATGTTATTATCTCAGTAGGGGACCTAAAAATGTGGGATTTTGAATTTTGGATAAGGGATACTCAACCTGTATTGAGCTATTTTTATTGCCTCTATACCAAGATAGCTGCTCACACAAGCAGTAATCCTGATTAAGCCTAACAGCTACACTTCAACTACAAACAGTTTGGTGGAAGATGAGAATGCAAGCTATCATCCTAGCATTGTTATTCCACATGGGCACTGTGAAGGTCAGAGGAGGCTGAGGGATCCAAATGGATTCCTGTTTGTATTCCGGACATTCTTCTAATAGGTAAGAATACGCTCACTCCATTTGAAGTTGGTGTTAGATACCAGAGTCAAGCTCCAAAAACTTTTCAGTGCTTGTTAAATAACTCAAAATACTCCAAATACTCACTCATACGTGTCTATATAAGAGAAAAGTAATACAAACTGACCCTTATGGATTACATAGATAGCAATAAAGATAAAAGGCTTGGGTGCATGGCCTTACTGGTAACAGAGGCAGATGTGTCTCTTGTGGGCTCCTGCTTAACATTAGAGATGAGCGGGTTCGGTTTCTTTGAATCCGAACCCGCACGAACTTCACTTTTTTTTTCACGGGTCCGAGCGACTCGGATCTTCCCGCCTTGCTCGGTTAACCCGAGCGCGCCCGAACGTCATCATGACGCTGTCGGATTCTCGCGAGACTCGGATTCTATATAAGGAGCCGCGCGTCGCCGCCATTTTCACACGTGCATTGAGATTGATAGGGAGAGGACGTGGCTGGCGTCCTCTCCATTTAGATTAGATTTAGAAGAGAGAGAGAGAGAGAGATTGCTGTGATACTGTAGATTAGAAGAGAGTGCAGAGTGCAGACAGAGTTTAGTGACTGACGACCACAGTGACCAGTGACCACCAGAGACAGTGCAGTTGTTTGTTTTATTTAATATATCCGTTCTCTGCCTGAAAAAAACGATACACAGTCACACAGTGACTCAGTCTGTGTGCACTGCTCAGCCCAGTGTGCTGCACATCAATGTATTGTATATAAAGCTTATAATTGTGGGGGAGACTGGGGAGCACTGCAGGTTGTTATAGCAGGAGCCAGGAGTACATGATAAATAATATTATATTAAAATTAAACAGTGCACACTTTTGCTGCAGGAGTGCCACTGCCAGTGTGACTAGTGGTGACCAGTGCCTGACCACCAGTATATTAGTAGTATTGTATACTATCTCTTTATCAACCAGTCTATATTAGCAGCAGACACAGTACAGTGCGGTAGTTCACGGCTGTGGCTACCTCTGTGTCGGCACTCGGCAGGCAGTCCGTCCATCCATAATTGTATTATAATATATACCACCTAACCGTGGTTTTTTTTTCGTTCTTTATACCGTCGTCATACTAGTTGTTACGAGTATACTACTATCTCTTTATCAACCAGTGTACAGTGCGGTAGTTCACGGCTGTGGCTACCTCTGTGTCGGCACTCGGCAGGCAGTCCGTCCAACCATAATTGTATTATATACCACCTAACCGTGGTTTTTTTTTCATTCTTTATACCGTCGTCATACTAGTTGTTACGAGTATACTACTATCTCTTTATCAACCAGTGTACAGTGCGGTAGTTCACGGCTGTGGCTACCTCTGTGTCGGCACTCGGCAGGCAGTCCGTCCAACCATAATTGTATTATATACCACCTAACCGTGGTTTTTTTTTCATTCTTTATACCGTCGTCATACTAGTTGTTACGAGTATACTACTATCTCTTTATCAACCAGTGTACAGTGCGGTAGTTCACGGCTGTGGCTACCTCTGTGTCGGCACTCGGCAGCCCGTCCATAATTGTATATACCAGTGACCTAACCGTGGTTTTTTTTTCTTTCTTTATACATACATACTAGTTACGAGTATACTATCTCTTTATCAACCAGTCTATATATTAGCAGCAGACACAGTACAGTGCGGTAGTTCACGGCTGTGGCTACCTCTGTGTCGGCACTCGGCAGCCCGTCCATAATTGCATATACCACCTAACCGTGGTTTTTTTTTCTTTCTTTATACATACATACTAGTTACGAGTATACTATCTCTTTATCAACCAGTCTATATATTAGCAGCAGACACAGTACAGTGCGGTAGTTCACGGCTGTGGCTACCTCTGTGTCGGCACTCCGCAGCCCGTCCATAATTGTATATACCAGTGACCTAACCGTGGTTTTTTTTTCTTTCTTTATACATACATACTAGTTACGAGTATACTATCTCTTTATCAACCAGTCTATATATTAGCAGCAGACACAGTACAGTGCGGTAGTTCACGGCTGTGGCTACCTCTGTGTCGGCACTCGGCAGCCCGTCCATAATTGTATATACCAGTGACCTAACCGTGGTTTTTTTTTCTTTCTTTATACATACATACTAGTTACGAGTATACTATCTCTTTATCAACCAGTCTATATATTAGCAGCAGACACAGTACAGTGCGGTAGTTCACGGCTGTGGCTACCTCTGTGTCGGCACTCGGCAGCCCGTCCATAATTGTATATACCAGTGACCTAACCGTGGTTTTTTTTTCTTTCTTTATACATACATACTAGTTACGAGTATACTATCTCTTTATCAACCAGTCTATATATTAGCAGCAGACACAGTACAGTGCGGTAGTTCACGGCTGTGGCTACCTCTGTGTCGGCACTCGGCAGCCCGTCCATAATTGTATATACCACCTAACCGTGGTTTTTTTTTCTTTCTTTATACATACATACTAGTTACGAGTATACTATCTCTTTATCAACCAGTCTATATATTAGCAGCAGACACAGTACAGTGCGGTAGTTCACGGCTGTGGCTACCTCTGTGTCGGCACTCGGCAGCCCGTCCATAATTGTATATACCAGTGACCTAACCGTGGTTTTTTTTTCTTTCTTTATACATACATACTAGTTACGAGTATACTATCTCTTTATCAACCAGTCTATATATTAGCAGCAGACACAGTACAGTGCGGTAGTTCACGGCTGTGGCTACCTCTGTGTCGGCACTCGGCAGCCCGTCCATAATTGTATACTAGTATCCAATCCATCCATCTGCATTGTTTACCTGAGGTGCCTTTTAGTTGTGCCTATTAAAATATGGAGAACAAAAATGTTGAGGTTCCAAAATTAGGGAAAGATCAAGATCCACTTCCACCTCGTGCTGAAGCTGCTGCCACTAGTCATGGCCGAGACGATGAAATGCCAGCAACGTCGTCTGCCAAGGCCGATGCCCAATGGCATAGTACAGAGCATGTCAAAACCAAAACACCAAATATCAGTAAAAAAAGGACTCCAAAACCTAAAATAAAATTGTCGGAGGAGAAGCGTAAACTTGCCAATATGCCATTTACCACACGGAGTGGCAAGGAACGGCTGAGGCCCTGGCCTATGTTCATGGCTAGTGGTTCAGCTTCACATGAGGATGGAAGCACTCAGCCTCTCGCTAGAAAACTGAAAAGACTCAAGCTGGCAAAAGCACCGCAAAGAACTGTGCGTTCTTTGAAATCCCAAATCCACAAGGAGAGTCCAATTGTGTCGGTTGCGATGCCTGACCTTCCCAACACTGGACGTGAAGAGCATGCGCCTTCCACCATTTGCACGCCCCCTGCAAGTGCTGGAAGGAGCACCCGCAGTCCAGTTCCTGATAGTCAGATTGAAGATGTCAGTGTTGAAGTACACCAGGATGAGGAGGATATGGGTGTTGCTGGCGCTGGGGAGGAAATTGACCAGGAGGATTCTGATGGTGAGGTGGTTTGTTTAAGTCAGGCACCCGGGGAGACACCTGTTGTCCGTGGGAGGAATATGGCCGTTGACATGCCAGGTGAAAATACCAAAAAAATCAGCTCTTCGGTGTGGAGGTATTTCACCAGAAATGCGGACAACAGGTGTCAAGCCGTGTGTTCCCTTTGTCAAGCTGTAATAAGTAGGGGTAAGGACGTTAACCACCTCGGAACATCCTCCCTTATACGTCACCTGCAGCGCATTCATAATAAGTCAGTGACAAGTTCAAAAACTTTGGGTGACAGCGGAAGCAGTCCACTGACCAGTAAATCCCTTCCTCTTGTAACCAAGCTCACGCAAACCACCCCACCAACTCCCTCAGTGTCAATTTCCTCCTTCCCCAGGAATGCCAATAGTCCTGCAGGCCATGTCACTGGCAAGTCTGACGAGTCCTCTCCTGCCTGGGATTCCTCCGATGCATCCTTGCGTGTAACGCCTACTGCTGCTGGCGCTGCTGTTGTTGCCGCTGGGAGTCGATGGTCATCCCAGAGGGGAAGTCGTAAGCCCACTTGTACTACTTCCAGTAAGCAATTGACTGTTCAACAGTCCTTTGCGAGGAAGATGAAATATCACAGCAGTCATCCTACTGCAAAGCGGATAACTGAGTCCTTGACAACTATGTTGGTGTTAGACGTGCGTCCGGTATCCGCCGTTAGTTCACAGGGAACTAGACAATTTATTGAGGCAGTGTGCCCCCGTTACCAAATACCATCTAGGTTCCACTTCTCTAGGCAGGCGATACCGAGAATGTACACGGACGTCAGAAAAAGACTCACCAGTCTCCTAAAAAATGCAGTTGTACCCAATGTCCACTTAACCACGGACATGTGGACAAGTGGAGCAGGGCAGGGTCAGGACTATATGACTGTGACAGCCCACTGGGTAGATGTATGGACTCCCGCCGCAAGAACAGCAGCGGCGGCACCAGTAGCAGCATCTCGCAAACGCCAACTCTTTCCTAGGCAGGCTACGCTTTGTATCACCGCTTTCCAGAATACGCACACAGCTGAAAACCTCTTACGGCAACTGAGGAAGATCATCGCGGAATGGCTTACCCCAATTGGACTCTCCTGTGGATTTGTGGCATCGGACAATGCCAGCAATATTGTGTGTGCATTAAATATGGGCAAATTCCAGCACGTCCCATGTTTTGCACATACCTTGAATTTGGTGGTGCAGAATTTTTTTAAAAACGACAGGGGCGTGCAAGAGATGCTGTCGGTGGCCAGAAAAATTGCGGGACACTTTCGGCGTACAGGCACCACGTACAGAAGACTGGAGCACCACCAAAAACTACTGAACCTGCCCTGCCATCATCTGAAGCAAGAAGTGGTAACGAGGTGGAATTCAACCCTCTATATGCTTCAGAGGTTGGAGGAGCAGCAAAAGGCCATTCAAGCCTATACAATTGAGCACGATATAGGAGATGGAATGCACCTGTCTCAAGTGCAGTGGAGAATGATTTCAACGTTGTGCAAGGTTCTGATGCCCTTTGAACTTGCCACACGTGAAGTCAGTTCAGACACTGCCAGCCTGAGTCAGGTCATTCCCCTCATCAGGCTTTTGCAGAAGAAGCTGGAGGCATTGAAGAAGGAGCTAAAAGGGAGCGATTCCGCTAGGCATGTGGGACTTGTGGATGCAGCCCTTAATTCGCTTAACAAGGATTCACGGGTGGTCAATCTGTTGAAATCAGAGCACCACCGTGCTCGATCCTAGATTTAAAGCCTACCTTGGATCTCTCTTTCCGGCAGACACAGGTCTGCTGGGGTTGAAAGACCTGCTGGTGACAAAATTGTCAAGTCAAGCGGAACGCGACCTGTCAACATCTCCTCCTTCACATTCTCCCGCAACTGGGGGTGCGAGGAAAAGGCTCAGAATTCCGAGCCCACCCGCTGGCGGTGATGCAGGGCAGTCTGGAGCGACTGCTGATGCTGACATCTGGTCCGGACTGAAGGACCTGACAACGATTACGGACATGTCGTCTACTGTCACTGCATATGATTCTCTCAACATTGATAGAATGGTGGAGGATTATATGAGTGACCGCATCCAAGTAGGCACGTCACACAGTCCGTACTTATACTGGCAGGAAAAAGAGGCAATTTGGAGGCCCTTGCACAAACTGGCTTTATTCTACCTAAGTTGCCCTCCCACAAGTGTGTACTCCGAAAGAGTGTTTAGTGCCGCCGCTCACCTTGTCAGCAATCGGCGTACGAGGTTACATCCAGAAAATGTGGAGAAGATGATGTTCATTAAAATGAATTATAATCAATTCCTCCGCGGAGACATTGACCAGCAGCAATTGCCTCCACAAAGTACACAGGGAGCTGAGATGGTGGATTCCAGTGGGGACGAATTGATAATCTGTGAGGAGGGGGATGTACACGGTGATATATCGGAGGGTGAAGATGAGGTGGACATCTTGCCTCTGTAGAGCCAGTTTGTGCAAGGAGAGATTAATTGCTTCTTTTTTGGGGGGGGTCCAAACCAACCCGTCATATCAGTCACAGTCGTGTGGCAGACCCTGTCACTGAAATGATGGGTTGGTTAAAGTGTGCATGTCCTGTTTTGTTTATACAACATAAGGGTGGGTGGGAGGGCCCAAGGATAATTCCATCTTGCACCTCTTTTTTCTTTTCTTTTTCTTTGCATCATGTGCTGATTGGGGAGGGTTTTTTGGAAGGGACATCCTGCGTGACACTGCAGTGCCACTCCTAAATGGGCCCGGTGTTTGTGTCGGCCACTAGGGTCGCTAATCTTACTCACACAGTCAGCTACCTCATTGCGCCTCTTTTTTTCTTTGCGTCATGTGCTGTTTGGGGAGGGTTTTTTGGAAGGGACATCCTGCGTGACACTGCAGTGCCACTCCTAGATGGGCCCGGTGTTTGTGTCGGCCACTAGGGTCGCTAATCTTACTCACACAGCTACCTCATTGCGCCTCTTTTTTTCTTTGCGTCATGTGCTGTTTGGGGAGGGTTTTTTGGAAGGGACATCCTGCGTGACACTGCAGTGCCACTCCTAGATGGGCCCGGTGTTTGTGTCGGCCACTAGGGTCGCTAATCTTACTCACACAGCTACCTCATTGCGCCTCTTTTTTTCTTTGCGTCATGTGCTGTTTGGGGAGGGTTTTTTGGAAGGGACATCCTGCGTGACACTGCAGTGCCACTCCTAGATGGGCCCGGTGTTTGTGTCGGCCACTAGGGTCGCTAATCTTACTCACACAGCTACCTCATTGCGCCTCTTTTTTTCTTTGCGTCATGTGCTGTTTGGGGAGGGTTTTTTGGAAGGGACATCCTGCGTGACACTGCAGTGCCACTCCTAGATGGGCCCGGTGTTTGTGTCGGCCACTAGGGTCGCTAATCTTACTCACACAGTCAGCTACCTCATTGCGCCTCTTTTTTTCTTTGCGTCATGTGCTGTTTGGGGAGGGTTTTTTGGAAGGGCCATCCTGCGTGACACTGCAGTGCCACTCCTAGATGGGCCCGGTGTTTGTGTCGGCCACTAGGGTCGCTAATCTTACTCACACAGTCAGCTACCTCATTGCGCCTCTTTTTTTCTTTGCGTCATGTGCTGTTTGGGGAGGGTTTTTTGGAAGGGCCATCCTGCGTGACACTGCAGTGCCACTCCTAGATGGGCCCGGTGTTTGTGTCGGCCACTAGGGTCGCTAATCTTACTCACACAGCTACCTCATTGCGCCTCTTTTTTTCTTTGCGTCATGTGCTGTTTGGGGAGGGTTTTTTGGAAGGGACATCCTGCGTGACACTGCAGTGCCACTCCTAGATGGGCCCGGTGTTTGTGTCGGCCACTAGGGTCGCTTATCTTACTCACACAGCGACCTCGGTGCAAATTTTAGGACTAAAAATAATATTGTGAGGTGTGAGGTATTCAGAATAGACTGAAAATGAGTGTAAATTATGGTTTTTGAGGTTAATAATACTTTGGGATCAAAATGACCCCCAAATTCTATGATTTAAGCTGTTTTTTAGTGTTTTTGGAAAAAAACACCCGAATCCAAAACACACCCGAATCCGACAAAAATAATTCGGTGAGGTTTTGCCAAAACGCGTTCGAACCCAAAACACGGCCGCGGAACCGAACCCAAAACCAAAACACAAAACCCGAAAAATTTCAGGCGCTCATCTCTACTTAACATCTGAAATTGGCCCCTTAGTAATTAGGAAGACCTGCTTTCAATAGGACCCACCCTCTGGAGCCTGCTCTTACCCAGGGATTAGGTCTGTTGGATCTGGAGACACCCAGTGGTGCCGAGGGGGGGTACTAATTATCTGGGCCCAGGCCTGATGGAGGGGCCCTGGGCCCCCTTCCCCTTACCTGGCAGCAGCAGCTGTAGCTCTTCCCACCCGGCACATGCTGCTGTGTTGTGGACTGCAATGTGGCCAGGGAGGTGCTTAAAATACAATTTATTTCTGGATTTTTTTTTGAAGGGTGCATGGCAAGTACCTGACTCCCCACAATGCCTTGAATTGTGACTCTGGACTTCCCACAGGTGAAGTCGCAACTGGCACCCTGTACCCCCTGGATCCCCAGCTGCCCCTATACCTACCTTCAGCCATGGAGGGGAAGCCCCTGGTCTGTATTCACGCTGACTTCTGGCCAAGGCGCTCCATCTCCCCTGCAGGATGCTCGCAAGCTGCTGTGCTCCAGGCTGCCTGCTGATCCCCATGGCTTCCTGTTGTGCAGCTGCTGGCTCTGGACCTCTCAGCTTGCCGTCTGGGGGTCCGCACAACTCTAAATAGTTAGCTCACTGCCCTCTGTGATGCATGTTACTAATAGGATAGGGACAGGGACATGGTCCTATGTACCTCCATGTGGACTATATATTAGGTCTCCTGTAATGTCAAGCTTTACCACAATTGTAGAGACCTGCAATATAACTGTGACCCAGGGGTATTGATTTGTGGCCCTACATCAGCAGGAGGACATGTTCCCTTGCTATATACATAGTTTATTATATAATTAACCTTCTCCATCGTTATTTTGTCCTGCAATTATACTGCTTCTGATATTGTAGCTCCATCTGGTGGCAAATTTCTATAACTACACTTTATTGAAAACAAGCTCTGCAGCTTTCTACACAATCTCAAGTTTATCTGATTTGACGTGAAGTCTGTTTGTGGGACTTCTTCACCATTTTGATTGCTCTTTTCATCTGCCAGTATGTCCGATTCTGCGGAAGGCTAGGCAAGTTAAAGAAATAGACTTGAACGGCCTTCATATACAGATCTGCCAGAATCTCTCTTGGAAAAACCAGTAACAAAGGCGTTTGCTTTGCCCACTCACTGATTAGCTTAAGAATCGTAGTATCCAAGTAGAGCATGATGGGACTGTCTTCAGGCTCCAAGATTACGAGGATGTCCCGATATCCTGCTCTTCCTTGTGTCTCACAAGATCCCACTAGGCACCATATTGGTAATCAATATAGTTCCCTAAATCAAGCTACCCAAATATGCTATTTACTGATTATGTTTGTAGTGCCATACCAGGGCAGTTATGTGCCCTGGGCTGCCCTCCATCACCCTCCAGCCTACAGTGATGCTGATGTCATGAATTCATAAAAGAAGAGACAGGTAGTTGCACTTTGGATGCACATAACATATGTCCTCTGCAGGCTGAAGAGAGGTGCTGCCAAAGCCATGCACCCTGGGCAGTAGCTCCGGCTGCACCCTGGGTAGAGCCCAGTGTATTGTTACCAGTTCACATACATAAGGTATCCATAAGGACTTGGCCAGTTCATTTGTGGGTCCCATAGCAACATTTTGAAGAGGCCCCTGTCTCAATGCTTCTAGAGAGACACCTCTCTGCAGCAGTTGTTAGTTATGCCCCATAATGGTGCCCTAGTTAATTTTCTGAACCACAGTAGTGCCCTAGTTAATGTTATGCCCCAAAGCAGTGCCAATGTTTATGTTATGCTCAAAATAGTATCCTACTTTATTTTACACCCCATAGTAGTGCCCTAGTCCACATTTTGTCACATTGTAGGGCTGCCAGTACACATTATGCACCATAGTGCCCAAATTCACACTATGTTATACAGTGCCCCCAGTTCATATAATGCCACACTATAGTGCCTCTACTTCATTTTATGTCACATTAAAGTGCCCCAGTTCATATTATGTAACTTTATAAAGCCCTCAAGCTCATTTTATACCACATCACAATAAGCAGGTCCAGGGGTTTAACTAGATATATTGCAGGCCCCAAGGCAAACGTTGGCAAGGGACCCTATTTATTTATTAATGGTTAAAAATGTATATGACACGTAACTTTGACATGGAAGGTGGGCCCCTCTCAGCCATGGGCCCCATATCAGCTGCACTCCCTGCACCTACAGATGTAACCATGTCCATCTTTGCTGTGATGCAGCATGCTCAACATGGCTTACTGCATGGCATGCCAGGCTGTGACTATTCTCAGCTGGCGATCGCTCTATTAATTTCTGAAGTAAATAAAAGGAAAGAAAGTTGAACCTTTGACTGATCTGTTTAAATATTCTTACCTTACAGCATAGGTGGAGCATCAGGACTGATGGAAGACAACACAAGCAGGTTTACTTGTAGAGGCAAACTGGTTTACCAGTTTGTGAGTACAAGCACTTTTACGGAATACACTGTTGTGTCTGACATATGTGTTGTCAAAGTGGATGATCGTGCTCCTAATGAAGTCTGCATCATTGGCTGTGGATTTGCTACTGGATATGGTGCCGCTTTAAATACTGCTAAGGTAATAACTGATACTGTGAAACAAGCAAGGAAGCGTTATTTCAAAACTGCTCAATAAGCAGTTAGTAACATAGATGATTTATCTACCGTATTTACAGAGTGTGTGGTTGTGCTTGGAAATTTGATCTGGTTAAAAAGTTGTATTTAATTAGAAGACTAAGGGGTCTATGTACTAAGCCTTGAATGAAGATAAAGTGGACAGAGATAAAGTCCCAGCCAATCAGCTCCTAACTGCCATGTCACAGGCTGGGTTTGAAAAATGGCAGTACGGAGCTGATTGGCAGGGACTTTACCTCTGTCCACTTTACCTCCATCCAAGGCTTAGTAAATAGACCCCTAACTAGTATATTACTATTGCTACTCTTCTTTTGTTTATTTTGTCCTTGCAAGGGGCTCATCTTTCTATAGAAATCAGAATCAAATTTATTGGCCAGGTATACAACAGTATACCCAGAATTTAACTCCGGTCTGCTGCTACACCAAGTACTCACATACATAAATACCTTACAATTGAATATGAATGCATAATACATTACATTAACAGTGCCAGAAAATGAAAACTTCTATTAAAAAAAAAATCATAATTTGGAACAATAATACAGTACTAATCAAGTCCTCTGTACAAGTATTCATCAAGCGAGGTACATAACACAGACCCAATTATTGCAGAATAGAAAGGAGTCAGCAACTCTGCAATAATTGAGTCTGTGTTATGTACTTTGGTTTGGCTCAGCTAGCGAACGAGACAAGCTTAAGATTCAAAGAGTAATGAGGACAGCGGAAAAGATAATTGGGGCAGGTCTCCCACCGGTCCAGGAGTTATATTTGCCTAGGGTGAGAAAGCGGGCAAGGAACATTGTAGGGGATCAGTCACATCCTGGTTGTAACTTCTTTCAATTAATTCCGTCAGGCAGATGCTATAGAGCACTGCCTGCAAAGACATATAGAAGTCTTAAAATGCTGTCAAATGTGGCTTCTGGTGCTCTAGTCTGCAAATCTTGAGAAGTTGCTAGTTAATACGCCAAATAGATATATCCCCATTTAACTAGCCTTCTGGCTGGACATCATTTGAGTGATATCTGGCGAGAGCAGCTTTAAGTGACAATCTAATAGTAAAAAACTCTACAGAATACTAGTTGCAACACCTTATCACAACCTGTGATACTGTATCATAAGATGTTTTGTATCGCGTAATGTCACACAAATTTCAATCTAGAAGGATAGTTAAGTGAGGGCACAATTGTATATGAATGATGTTTCTGTTTTGTTCAGTAATAAGATCTACTGTACTTTATGCATATGTATTTTTTAGCAACACAGTTGAGTCTCCCATATCCAAAATGCTTGGGACAAGTATTTCAGATTTTTATGTATTTTGGAAATTTTGCTTACCACAATGAGATATATTGAGAATGGCACCCAGGTTTAAATATGAAATGCATGTATGCATCATATACATATGGCCTGTAGGTAATTTATTACAATATTTTTAATACTTTTGTGCATGAAACAAAGTTTGTGTACACTAAACCATCAGGAAGGCATACCTCCCAACTGTCCCAATTCCAGTGGGACAGTCTTGTAATTTGGACACTGTCCCACTATCCAACCCAACGGTCACAGTGTCCCACAGACAGTGGGGGAGGGGGGGTGAGCTGGGGAAAGCCTTTGATCACCCACTGCTCTGCTTGGCATGTATTCAGTGCTGGGAGGTGGTCAGTGGTTGCCCAGCTGCTCAGTCAGCACTGGGCACCCCCACCCCCAACATGACATAAAATTGCTCCATGTCCCAAGGCCATGCCCACTAGGGAGAATCCATGCCCTCCCACCCAAGACCATGCCCCCTTCCCAAGGCATGCACGCCAAAGCTGCATGAGGGTCCCAATTATCTCCTTAGAAAAGTTGGGAGGTACAGTATGAGTAAGCAAAGGTTACACTATCTTAGCCAAAGAAAATGGATTTCAGAATATTTTGGATATCAGATTAACAGATATGGAAGACGCTTGTGAGTAATTTCTGCAGTCCTTGGACAAAATTTAAAAACAAGCTAACACTGCCTAAAACATGAGTCTAATACACAATTGTGTCCTTCCCAGCAACTACAGTATGAATTAATAAATATTTGAGAAATCCAAGCAAGTCAAGGGCATATGCAGGATTTCTACAGAGGGACTTTCAGAATGCTTGGTTTTGTAACAGTGTAGATAAACTGATGCAATGAGTCTAGAAAAGATATTTTGTAGTTAAACTGTTTCACATACATAAGTGACTCCCAAAGCGGTTCACACCGTATTATCTAATGAGATTAATTGTAAATTTAAAATGGTCACGTTTTGTCGTTACGCTATAAAATAACATTTTAATTGAGTGCAATTCATTGCATCCACCACACAGAGTGTGTATCATGTATATTCAGGACTGCAGTAAGTATTATTATTATTATTATTATTATTATATTTTATTTCTAAGAGCCACAGAATATATTACATATTAAGGGGAGAATGCAGCAAAACACATTTGAGATCCAGGGGTTCTTGCTGCATCGAACATGTGCATTGGCATTTCTATAATGGGTGCAATGGGTGCGGTGCACACGGGTCCCTGTGTCCAGGGGGGGCCCACACCGCACACACTACACCCATATTTAATTCTTACCTTTCTAGAGTCCAGTGACGGGCGCTGCGAAAATTGCAACCAAAAGTGAGAAGTAGTGCATAGCGACAGGGGAGGAAATGAGTAGTGGCTTGATGCTTGTTTAAGTGAGGAAGTAGTCATGGAGAGACTAAGCAAGGTAAAGATTAATAAATCACCAGACCCAGACAGTTTTCATCCGCGGGTTATTAGGGAGCTTAGGTCACAGCTAGCAAAACCCCTATACTTGATTTTCCATGGTTCAATTAGATCAGGCATGGTACCAAAGAATTGGCGTATAGCAGAGGTACTGCCTTCATTTAAAAAGGGAACAAAAAGTAATCCTGGAAACTATATACAAGTTAGTTTAACCTCTATAGTGGGTAAAATGTTGGAAGGCATTTTGAGGGATAGCATAGAGGAGCACCTACAGGCTTCTAAGTTTATTAGCAAAAGTCAGCATGGGTTTGTAAGGGACAGATCATGTAAACCAACTTAATTAGCTTCTACGAAGAAGTGAGCGAGAATCTTGATCAGGGAAAAGCAGTGGATGTGGTGTATTTAGATTTTGCAAAAGCCTTCGATACAGTGCCTCATAGGAGACTGATCAACAAATTAAGGGAACTTGGTCTAGGGTATACTATTTGTAGATGGATAAGTAATTGGCTGGATAACAGAGTACAACGAATAGTGGTCAATGGGATGCTCTCCAGCTGTGCACAGGTAGTCAGCGGAATGCCACAAGGGTCCGTTCTTGGCCCAATGCTGTTCGCTATATTTATCAATGATCTAGGAATAGGCCTGGAAAGCAGAGTGTCAATCTTTGCAGATGATACTAAACTGTGTAAGGCAATTAATTTAGAAGGCGATGTGGAGTCTCTACAGAATTACTTATTTAAACTTCAAACCTGGGCGTCTAAATGGAGAATGAGGTTCAATATAGAAAAATGCAAAGTTATGCATTTTGGGACAAAAAACACACTTGTATCCTACACTCTAGATGGGGAAAATATAGGGGTAACTATGGTCGAAAAAGATGTGGGGGTGCTCATAAATAATAGGCTTAATAACAGTACACAATGTCAAATTGCAGCAAAGAAAGCAATTAAAGTGCTAGCATGCATTAAATGGAGCATTGAGACAAGGGACGAGGATGTAATCCAGCCGCTGTACAAATCATTGGTACATCTGCACCTGGAATATTGTGTTCAGTTCTGGGCACCGTATTATAAAAAAAGATATCGGAGAACTAGAAAGAGTTCAATGAAGAGCTACTAAATTGATTAAAGGGTTAGAAACACTGGAGTACGAGGAAAGGCTTACTTGGTTAAATACTAGAAAAGAGGCGACTAAGAGGAGACATTAATATCTTCAAATATATAAAGGGTCATTACAAGGAGCTAGCAGCAGATTTGTTTATTAAGAGAACTCTGCATAGGACGCGTGGGCACTCGCTGAGGCTAGTGGAGAGGAAATTTCGTACACAACGTAGGAAAGGGTTCTACACGGTAAGGGCAATTAAGATTTGTAAATCCCTGTAAATAACGGAAGACTCTCTAAATGCATTTAAAAACGGATTGGACAAATTTCTAACTGGAAAATGTATCCAGGGCAACAGTATTTAACATATTGACTTTAGAGATGAGCGAGTTTGGTTCTCCAAGATCCCAACCCCCCCGAACTTCACCCATTTTACACGGTTTCCGAGGCAGCCTCGGATCTTCCCGCCTTGCTCGGTTAATCCCGAACACGGCCGAACGTCATCATCCCGCTGTCGGATTCTCGCGAGATTCGTATTCTATATAAAGAGCCGCACGTAGCCGCCATTTTCACTCGTGCATTGGAGATTGAACGGAGAGGACGTGGCTGCGTTCTCTCCCTGAAAAGCTCTGTAATCTGTGCTCAGTGTGCTGCAAATGTCTGTGCTCTATGTGCTGCAAATATCTGTGCTCAGTGTGCTTTATTGTGGGGACTGGTGACCACCAGTATATAATTATTCTTATAGTAGTACAGTACAGTAGGCCATTGCTGTATCTTGCAGTTCTGTGTCACTGCAAGTATCCATTCCATATCTGTGCAGCATTTTTGTGAGCAGTATATAGTAGGACAGTGCAGCATTTTGGTGACCAGCAGTATACATATATAGAACAGTACAGTAGGCCATTGCTGTATCTTGCAGCTCTGTGTCACTTCTAGTATCCTGATCAGTGCTCAATATCTGATTCATTGTTGTGACCAGTATGTATACTGTACTGTGCGACTTGTGTTATACACCTGGTGATTATACATCCTGTAATCTGTACTGAGCGATGTGTGAGATACACCTGGGGATTATACACCCTATATACTGTACTGTGTGATGTGTGAGATACACCTTGGGATTATACACCCTATATGATTATTATTATCATTATTATTATTATATGGTGCCACAAGGGTTCTGCAGCGCCCAATTACAGCGTACATAAATAATCAAACAGGAAAACAGCAACTTACAGTTAATGACAGTATAGGACAAGTACAGGGTAAATACACATAGTTACATCAGCAGATGACACTGGAATAAGTATCAGGTGGCAGAAGACTGCTGGATGTGGTACAGTTGAAGATTATTAAAGTAAGACAAAGGATAAGCACATGAGGGAAGAAGGCCCTGCTCGTGAGAGCTTACAATCTAAAGGGGAGGGGTAGACAGACATGGGTGACACAGATGGGGTACATAGAGAACGTGGAACAGAGGGTTAGGATGAGATTTGGCTGGGTTTGGTGAAGAAGTGGACCCCCAGAAGGCACAAGTCAATACTTAACATTGCAACATTTTACTGGGCTATGCAGGAGAAAATTAAAAATAAGGGAAAATAAAAATAAATAAAAAAATCAATAACTTCTACCGCTTTCAAAAAGGTCAATGGAAGCTGAAATAATGGACAACTACCTCATGAAAGCCAGATACAGTATACCAAACAGTACTTAGCAGAGTTAGGAATGAGTGCTTATGAAACACAGTAACATTTTGTCATAATATTTCAGAAACTGCATGGCTGGTCTCTTGCACTCTTTTGCTCTAATACACCACCTGCTTTAGGATTTATATTCAAAAACATTATGTCTCCATAATCCCCAAAACATCAGTCTTCTTGGAAAGTGGTTTGTTCCTTTGTAAGGGAAAGAGAACAAACGTTCTCAAACAACGGTTTCTCAATTTCTTTTTCCTCTTGGAAGGGATTGTAAATTCGCAGGAATATCTGAGCATTTCTGTAATCAGAAAGCAGCGACTTTCTACAAATGTTTACGAACAATTCCAGTGATTTTGTCATTTTCTTCCAGTGATTTGGACCAATAATACCATTGATTAGAACAAATAATTCCTGTGATATTGAGGTGTTTTTGTCACTTAGCTTAGCCGTCCAGCGACCACAGTGCACCTCTTTTTCTCTTTTCTTTGCATCGTGTGCTGTTTGGGGCCAATTTTTTGAAGTGCCATCCTGTCTGACACTGCAGTGCCACTCCTAGATGGGCCAGGTGTTTGTGCCGCCCTCTTGGGTCGCTTTGCTTAGTCATCCAGCGACCTTGGTGCAAATTTTAGGACTAAAAATAGTATTGTGAGGTGTGAGGTGTTCAGAATAGACTGGTAATGAGTAGTTACAGTGATTCCTTAAGGAAATCAGAGGTCTCTCTACACGCCTGAATTCAAGTACTGTTAAGGAATGTACCCCATTATCTAATTTATGGATGTTGCATGACTTTGAATTCCCAATCCGTATTCTGTTATTGTTCAGTTTGTCATTTGTGGTTGGCGCCTAATCACTGTAACCACCAAATTGTATCTTTAAATTTGTCTATTGGGGAGTGGGAAACACCCCTTACTGGTGATATACGGTATAGGCAGCCTCTTCTGCGCACTTGAGAGGTGCTCCATTTTTTATTTCTTGGTAATGAGTAGTGATGAGCGGGTTCGGTTTCTCGGAAACCGAACCCCCCCGAACTTCACCCTTTTTACACGGGTCCGAGCCATACTCGGATTCTCCCGTATGGCTCGGTTAACCCGAGCGCGCCCGAACGCCATCATCCCGCTGTCGGATTCTCGCAAGATTCGGATTCTATATAAGCAGCCACGCGTCGCCGCCATTTTCACTCGTGCATTGGAAATGTTAGGGAGAGGACGTGGCTGGCGTCCTCTCCGTTATTGTTGGACTTGATTGTGCTTTATTGCTTAATTGTGGAGAGGACTGGGGAGCAGCTGTATAATATAGGAGGAGTACAATTCAGAGTTTTGCTGATCAGTGACCACCAGTATACGTTGTCTGCCTGAAAAACACTCCATATCTGTGCTCAGTGTGCTGCTTTATTGTGGGGACTGGGGACCACCAGTATAATATTATATAGGAGGAGTACAGTTCAGAGTTTTGCTGACCAGTGACCACCAGTATATAATATATAGGAGTACGGTACAGAAGGCCACTGCTGTACCTACCTCTGTGTCGTCAAGTATACTATCCATCTAGATTCTATACCTGTGGTGTATTTCAGTTGTGCAGTTTGACACAGTGACCAATAGTATATATAGCAGTACGGTACGGAAGGCCACTGCTGTACCTACCTCTGTGTCGTCATTAAGTATACTATCCATCTTCATTCTATACCTGTGGAGCATTTTAGTTTTGCAGTTTGCTGACACAGTGACCACCAGTATACTATATATAGCAGTACGGTACGGAAGGCCACTGCTGTACCTACCTCTGTGTCGTCATTAAGTATACTATCCATCTACATTCTATACCTGTGGTGCATTTTAGTTTTGCAGTTTGCTGACACAGTGACCACCAGTATATATAGCAGTACTGTACGGAAGGCCACTGCTGTACCTACCTATGTGTCGTCATTAAGTATACTATCCATCTACATTCTATACCTGTGGTGCATTTTAGTTTTGCAGTTTGCTGACACAGTGACCACCAGTATATATAGCAATACGCTACGGAAGGCCACTGCTGTACCTATCTCTGTGTCGTCATTAAGTATACTATCCATCTACATTCTATACCTGTGGTGCATTTTAGTTTTGCAGTTTGCTGACACAGTGACCACCAGTATATATAGCAGTACGGTACGGAAGGCCACTGCTGTACCTACCTCTGTGTCGTCATTAAGTATACTATCCATCTACATTCTATACCTGTGGTACATTTTAGTTTTGCAGTTTGCTGACACAGTGACGACCAGTATATATAGCAGTACGTTACGGAAGGCCACTGCTGTACCTACCTCTGTGTCGTCATTAAGTATACTATCCATCTACATTCTATACCTGTGGTGCATTTTAGTTTTGCAGTTTGCTGACATAGTGACCACCAGTATATACAGCAGTACTGTACGGAAGGCCACTGCTGTACCTACCTCTGTGTCGTCATTAAGTATACTATCCATCTACATTCTATACCTGTGGTGCATTTTAGTTTTGCAGTTTTCTGACACAGTGACCACCAGTATATATAGCAGTACGGTACGGAAGGCCACTGCGGTACCTACATCTGTGTCGTCATTAAGTATACTATCCATCTACATTCTATACCTGTGGGGCATTTTAGTTTTGCAGTTTGCTGACACAGTGACCACCAGTATATATAGCAGTACGGTACGGAAGGCCACTGCTGTACCTATCTCTGTGTCGTCATTAAGTATACTATCCATCTACATTCTATACCTGTGGTGCATTTTAGTTTTGCAGTTTGCTGACACAGTGACCACCAGTATATATAGCAGTACGGTACGGAAGGTCACTGCTGTACCTACCTCTGTGTCGTCATTAAGTATACTATCCATCTACATTCTATACCTGTGGTACATTTTAGTTTTGCAGTTTGCTGACACATTGACTACCAGTATATATAGCAGTACGGTACGGAAGGCCACTGCTATACCTACCTCTGTGTCGTCATTAAATATACTATCCATCTACATTCTATACCTGTGGTGCATTTTAGTTTTGCAGTTTTCTGACACAGTGACCACCAGTATATATAGCAGTACTGTACGGAAGGCCACTGCTGTACCTACCTCTGTGTCGTCATTAAGTATACTATCCATCTACATTCTATACCTGTGGTGCATTTTAGTTTTGCAGTTTGCTGACACAGTGACCACCAGTATATATAGCAGTACGGTACGGGAGGCCACTGCTGTACCTACCTCTGTGTCGTCATTAAGTATACTATCCATCTACATTCTATACCTGTGGTACATTTTAGTTTTGCAGTTTGCTGACACAGTGACCACCAGTATATATAGCAGTACGGTACGGAAGGCCACTGCTGTACCTACCTCTGTGTCGTCATTAAGTATACTATCCATCTACATTCTATACCTGTGGTGCATTTTAGTTTTGCAGTTTGCTGACACAGTGACCACCAGTATATATAGCAGTACGTTACGGAAGGCCACTGCTGTACCTACCTCTGTGTCGTCAAGTATACTATCCATCTACATTCTATACCTGTGGTGCATTTTAGTTGTGCGCAGTATATATAGTAGTAGGCCATTGCTATTGATACTTGCATATAATTCCACACATTAAAAAATGTAGAACAAAAATGTGGAGGTTAAAATAGGGAAAGATCAAGATCCACTTCCACCTCGTGCTGAAGCTGCTGCCACTAGTCATGGCCGAGACGATGAAATGCCATCAATGTCGTCTGCCAAGGCCGATGCCCAATGTCATAGTAGAGAGCATGTAAAATCCAAAAAACAAAAGTTCAGTAAAATGACCCAAAAATCAAAATTGAAAGCGTCTGATGAGAAGCATAAACTTGCCAATATGCCATTTACGGCACGGAGTGGCAAGGAACGGCTGAGGCCCTGGCCTATGTTCATGGCTAGTGGTTCAGATTCACATGAGGATGGAAGCACTCATCCTCTCGCTAGAAAACTGCAGTGCCACTCCTAGATGGGCCAGGTGTTTGTGTCGGCCACTTGTGTCGCTTAGCTTAGTCACACAGCTACCTCATTGCGCCTCTTTTTTTCTTTGCATCATGTGCTGTTTGGGGACAATTTTTTTGAAGTGCCACCCTGCCTGACACTGCAGTGCCACTCCTAGATGGGCCAGGTGTTTGTGTCGGCCACTTGTGTCGCTTAGCTTAGTCACACAGCGACCTTGGTGCGCCTCTTTTTTTCTTTGCCTCATGTGCTGTTTGGGGACTATTTTTTTGAAGTGCCATCCTGCCTGACACTGCAGTGCCACTCGTAGATGGGCCAGGTGTTTGTGTCGGCCACTTGTGTCGCTTAGCTTAGTCACACAGCGACCTTGGTGCGCCTCTTTTTTTCTTTGCATCATGTGCTGTTTGGGGACAATTTTTTTGAAGTGCCATCCTGTCTGACACTGCAGTGCCACTCCTAGATGGGCCAGGTGTTTGTGTCGGCCACTTGTGTCGCTTAGCTTAGTCACACAGCGACCTTGGTGCGCCTCTTTTTTTCTTTGCATCATGTGCTGTTTGGGGACTATTTTTTTGAAGTGCCATCCTGTCTGACACTGCAGTGCCACTCCTAGATGGGCCAGGTCTTTGTGTCGGCCACTTGTGTCGCTTAGCTTAGCCATCCAGCGACCTTGGTGCACCTATTTTTTTCTTTGCATCATGTGCTGTTTGGGGACTATTTTTTAAATCTGCCATCCTGTCTGACACTGCAGTGCCACTCCTAGATGGGCCAGGTGTTTGTGTCGGCCACTTGGGTCGCTTAGCTTAGTCACACAGCTACCTCATTGCGCCTCTTTTTTTCTTTGCATCATGTGCTTTTTGGGGACTATTTTTTTGAAGTGCCATCCTTTCTGACACTGCAGTGCCACTCCTAGATGGGCCAGGTGTTTGTGTCGGCCACTTGTGTCGCTTAGCTTAGTCACACAGCGACCTTGGTGCGCCTCTTTTTTTCTTTGCATCATGTGCTGTTTGGGGACTATTTTTTTGAAGTGCCATCCTGCCTGACACTGCAGTGCCACTCCTAGATGGGCCAGGTGTTTGTGTCGGCCACTTGTGTCGCTTAGCTTAGCCATCCAGTGACCTAGGTGCAAATTTTAGGACTAAAAATAATATTGTGAGGTGTGAGGTGTTCAGAATAGACTGGAAATGAGTGGAAATTATGGTTATTGAGGTTAATAATACTATGGGATCAAAATGACCCCCAAATTCTATGATTTAAGCTGTTTTTTAGGGTTTTTTGAAAAAAAAACACCCGAATCCAAAACACACCCGAATCCGACAAAAAAATTTCGGCGAGGTTTTGCAAAAACGCGTCCGAGTCCAAAACACGGCCGCGGAAACGTATCCAAAACCAAAACACAAAACCCGAAAAATGTCCAGTGCACATCACTAGTAATGAGTGGAAATTGTGGTTATTGAGGTTAATAATACTATAGGATCAAAATTACCCCCAAATTCTATGATTTAAGCTGCTTTTGAGGGGTTTTTGAAAAAAACACCCGAATCCAAAAAAAACCCGAATCCGACAAAAAAAATTCAGGGAGGTTTTGCCAAAACGCGTCCGAATCCAAAACACGGCCGCGGAACCGAATCCAAAATCAAAACACAAAGCACAAAAAATTTCCGGTGCACATCTCTAATTGACATTCAATTATCTTGGAGTGGTAAGATTCAAAGCTGTCAATTGGTTCTAAACCATTACTCCAGCATGCACATTATAATATGAACAGATTAACACAGAATACAGGTTGAACCTGATGGGAATTTTGCCTCTTTTCAACCTCACTGACTATGTCACTAACTATGTAATGCACACAGTAGTGTTCCTTACACATAATGTCCCCACTATAGTGCTAGATACACATAATATCCCAGTATAGTGCTAGGTACACATAATGCCCCAGTATAGTACCAGATACACATAATGCCCCTAGATAGTGCTAGATACACATAATGCCCACAGTATAGTGCCTGATACACATAACATCCCCATAATAGTGCAAGATACACATACTGCCCCCAATAGTGGCAGTTACCGATTGGCTGATGGCCTGCACCACATTGGAAATGCCGGGCCACCCTTAAAAATCAGGTCGCTCTGCTCGAACTTGCTTGGAGATGGCCCTGTCTCCACTTCTTTACAACCTATAATGGCAGATGTTAGATCAAAATTCAAAACTATTTTCTCGTCCCCCAAGGAACAAGTTGTAACACCTTCAATCCTGCCGTGTCATGATTTAAAAATAAACACTCAAACTGAGCAGGGGATATCTGAATGAATGTATCGCGCAGAGAGTATATTAAAAAATGCTTCCCCAAGAATTCAAGTGCCAGGAGCTTATACAAGGAGAAATTGATTCCCAAGTATGCTGTGATTTAGGCATTAGATAGTGTAGCTTAGAGGGAACAGACCAGCATGTCTGAATCTCCGTTCATGAACCCTGATAGAATTTAGACATTGCAGGGTGCCATGTCACAATGACACACAATCACAGGTATGTGTAATAATATATGTATAGTTTAGGTTGTAAAATAGAGGGACTAGGACACAAACCAAAGAAATCCACCAACACATCTAAGCAAAGGAAAAGACTTTGAAACACAACCTCTCCAAAATATACAGTTTTACCCAAGGAAACAGCAACAAACAATATACACATAATAAAGTTTTACCTCCACTGCTCCACACAGATGATGAGAGAAAGTTTATATTAGTTCTAATCATGCTCTTAATGATAGGACTGGTCAGGGCTTGAATGTTTATTGTTGCAATACCAATGTCATTTCTGCAGAGAGGTAGAGGCATACAGTACCTAGAACCACCGGTCCATCAAGTCCACTGCACCCTGGTTTCCACCGCTCGCCATCACAGCAGTGTGAACTGGTCTGGTGGATTACATTGTGCACAGGAAGGGATGGCGGTGGCATCTGATGTAACACACAGGCGCCACACAGCACGCACACACTTTATCCTTGGCCTGCCCACAACACTCCCCCATCATCAGGGACTTGGCGCCAATATGGCGGTAATAAATAATGGCACCCATTAGGGTGGCTCCCTGTGCGGCTTCTCTAGTGGAATGTGCCTGGAGCCGGCCCTGTTGGATGTTGACAATCACTCTGCATCATGAAAGCAGAATACTGTAGCTTGTACAGGGGCTACTGGCAGTACTAGAAGTCACACAGGCATGATAAATACCAGACTTACTGACAGAACAGGAAAAAACAGATAGGAGTGAGGGACAGTCACACTGACAGCACAAGAAAACAGGTTCATAAGTCAGAAATACAAACTGATATTGCTAGAATGGAGGCTCACAGGTTATACAGACACGATAACAAGTCATACAGACATACTGAGAGTTCTCACCCTCTTTTCCCAGTGATCAGGCATCTACAGATTCTCTTTTGCAGGAGTTGTGTGCTGGCTACTCTTGATGATCTGGAGCAGGGATGGGGAACCTTTGGCCCTCCAGCTGCTGTTGAACTACACATATCAGCTGCCTTTCTACAGTTTTGCTATTTGGCAATGCTAAAACTATTGCAGGGCATGCTGTGATGTGTAGTTCAACAACAGCTGGAGGGCCGAAGGTTCCCCATACCTGATGTAGAGACAGCAAACAATTTTTCCGTTCTACTGCTTCTTGATCTAGTTCCACCCCCTACCTCTCCACACATTTTTTGCACTACATGAAGTTACTGCATGAAAAGATACAATATGTTTAATCACACAGCAGGTAACAGGGCAACAAGAATCCCCCCTAAGTGTGCCCTTGCAAATTAGATTTGTAACAAACAGGGAGGAGTATTGCTCAACTTGATTATTATTTTTTTGTCTATTCATTTAATAAATGAGTTCAGTCAGACACAATGCAATATGGAATTTTAATTGATACTATTAGTTTGACATATTTCTACCAATTTGTATTTCCTCAGGTGACTCCCGGCTCTACGTGCGCTGTATTTGGGTTGGGAGGTGTAGGTTTCTCAGTAATAATTGGCTGCAAAGCTGCCGGAGCCACTCGCATTATTGGGATAGGTACTCATAAAGATAAATATCCAAAAGCCATTGAACTTGGAGCCACAGAGTGCATAAATCCAAAGGACTATGAAAAGCCTATTCAGGAGGTCATTTGTGGCATGACTAATGGAGGAGTCGATTATGCCTTTGAATGTACTGGGCGTATTGAAACTATGGTAAGAGGAAAATATTACAACAATTGAGGCTGATGCTGAGTTTTAATGCAATTGTGTAAAAAAAAATTAAGGGCATGCACAAACCCAACTTGGATGGTTTATGTTGTGCAAATTGACACAATGTACTGTACTTTATGTGCAACTCAGCATCAGCCGCTAATGTGTAAAGTTTATTTTGTTTAAGTAACTATCAGTTTAATATGTTAACCACACAGAATGACATTCTTTAATTGTCTATGAAAACAACTTCAGAATAATTCAACCATGACAGAATATACAAAATGCTAAAGAAAGCATTAAGTACTAGAACTGACTTTTAGCTCTAACTCATGGCAGGCATGCTAACCCCTTGGTTACCAAGGACCTCTATGCTGTACATACAATGATGAAGGGCAAGATAGTTGGAATACAGTTTTACACAGCCTCAAACTCCCTATTCCTGGCTTCAAGAAAACCTGGGGCATTTTAAAGTAGTGAGTCTCCTCTTTCAATTAATGCCATTGTATTAGTTGATTTAATAATTTTGTTTTGCTAAAAATATCTTTAACTAGAGGGGATAGGTCTCATTCAGAACCACAAATCTACCCGAAAGTATTTCTTTAAAAATCTGGGTGAATGCCATTGAGAGAGTCCATTTTTATCTATCATGAACTCATGATCACCAGATAAAAAATAAATATTTGTGTAAATAAAAATATTAGGTACATGTAGAAAGGTATAGTAATCTCTTTTTATTAACTTTCTGCCCAATTTTAATTTTGTAAATAAATTGCAAAATCTGAAACATCTTTCTCTCTTTGCTGCCTATTGTGCATTCTAAGTTAGAAAAGTTATTGACTCCTCTTTTGTTGTAAATTGATTATTTTCCCCACCTTCTTCTGCTGCGTTATATTGCATTAATATCATAAAGTAAATAAAACATAAAGAATGTAGTGCCCCTGGAGTACAAATATGCAAAGTCAACCCATACAACTGGATTACCATTATAGGTAGTTCTCCAGTTACTGAGAGTAGTTTGCACAACATTTTAGTAAATAAATATAGTGTTATCTGCTATTACTACAACACATTACAGAAAGTACTGTGCATTCTTTTCTTATTATAAAGAAATAATAATTCTAAAAAATACAAATTCTTGTGGAAAAAAAAATTATTATTTGTGTTAGAACTGTCCGCAAAATGTACTGATATTAAAATTGTATTATAATGCAGGCAAAATTGCTAAAATAGGTGAAAAAAATACTGTATTTGTAAATTAAATTTCTCAAATGTGACCCTGTGGTATATGTACTATTAAATAAGTAAGGATAATAGTGATATTGTGAATACTGTACAAATATATGTATATTTAATGATTTACATAGGGACCAGGTATCATTCCTCATACTAAGCTTATGGGTAACTGAGGTAACTGAGGTAATATTGATAGCTGTTACTGCATTGACACTGGGCTATACTTCCTCTAACCAGCACGAGACTGTATCTGCACAGGGGTGTCTCGCGCTGTAAGCGGGAACAAGCTAGGGCTCACAAGGACTGCACAACCCCAATAAAAGAGGGAGATTTAGCGCAGAAGGTTGTTGTGTGTGGGCCACCGAGGAGTCTACTTCTCTCTCTCCTCTGCACTGCACAGAAAGAGCTGTGCTGTAAACATCGCGGTGCCAGAGGGAGAGGAAGTGGCTTACCTCTTAGACGGCTCACAGAAGTAGTCAAGCGGCTGCTGCAGGAGGTCCCATCTACACGGAGGCAGAAAGCTGAAGGCGGCGCCAGCAGTGGCAGTGTCTGGCCAGGGAAGGTGTCTACACAGATGCGGAGAGTGGGAGGCACGGCTATCGGAGGAGGTGGTGCCAGACCCCACTGTAAATGGCTAGCAGGGATAACATAGAAGTGGCCACCTAATATAGCCCGAATCCAGCCTAATGTAAAGCGGCCAGTGGGAGATAGAAAGGCAGCGTCACTGAAATCACCCAAGTCACCCAGCCGTCCCTCTTTATCCTAAGCCTCCTAGCTAAGCAAAAGGGCGGGGGAGTGCTGTGAATGGAGGCAAATTGAGGATGAAAGCAGCAGTCCACACCAGCCTCCTAGCTGAGCATGAGAGCAGGGGAGTACTGTGTGACGAGAGCGATCTGAAGTCATCCAATTGGTGAGCAGGGGGCAGAGCCAAACTGGATAGTTATTGGCCACTAGCTGGAGCTGTGGCTGAAGGCGTCTCAGGTCTGTGAAATATACCCAACACTGCATCCACACCACCAGTGTAGCATATACAATCAATAGACAGGTGGTTTAAGAAAAGGATAGACTTTAATGGGAATTTCCTAACTTCTCATTGTGGCTTATCACCTTATTACACCTCTATATTACCTTAGGATGAAAACGCTAATTTCCAGCAGTTTATGGGAATAATTAACTAAGTGAACTCTGGGACTGTTACTTGTTCCCTAATATTTATCAGTGAGAAGGTCAGACACTTTTATAAAACAAGAGGGAAGGTGATCTTTAATACCAAAAAAGGAGAAAGGAATAGATCATTTAATTTAGACTATAATTATCCTTATTGTGGACAGTTAGTAATTCACAGACTATGAACTGGGACTCTATAATATTAACTTCTCAGTCCAGAGAGTTTTAAAGTAAGAGAACAGTGACATCTAGCTATTATTATAACTTTTCAGAAGGGTTAGTACAAGGATTGGATACATTCATCTGTAAAGGCTACACTTGCTCTTCAAGGAAAAGAACTCTTGGATCCACATATATAGTTACTAAATAGTAGCTATTTAACTGTTACTTGATGGCATCAGTCTAAAGTTTCATCCTCTCAGGATTTCTCCTTCTTTAAGATAGAATATATATATATATATATATATATATATATATATATATTTTTTTTTTTTTTCAGTGGTAAAACCCTGTGTATGACAGGAAAGGATTCACTAGCTATATATATGCATATATACATAACAACTTTCTATACTAACTGCAGTTAGCAACTGGATGAGACTTCGGGAATAGGGGGATTGTGAGGAGAATGCGGGTTTGATGAATTCGTTATTTTATGGTACATTGTATTAAATCTGTCATGTCATTAATACAAGTTGCAATGAAATGTAAATTGTATGAGTATATGGTAATTCAGTAGATATTAGTAAATAAGCTTATTTAAAGTCTGATGTATTAAAGTATATTAAAGTCTGATTAGAGTATATGATACTTGCCTGAATACTATGCTTATAGTGACTCAATTCAATTGGTAACCCAAAACATTGATTCTTCCTGTAAGAGAAAAAATACATAGTTGTGTAGGGTTATCCCAAACTGAGCCCTTTTCTATTAATACTACAAAGTAGAATAAAAGTTTGGGTGGATGCACTATAGTACATAATTATCAGTAATTTAATAGCCAGAGATAGGGTTACATCTGGAGGCACTGCTGAGACAGACATCAACTATACTCTCCTGCCTGCCATGGAAGTCATAAGTGAAAAAGATATATATACCTGGTGTACAGACCACGGTGTGAATGTGAGAAGTAGTGTAGGTTTGGTGGGAAATTTTACCAGCATATCTGATGAAGAATTGATTAAAGAAGTAAATAAATTGTGTGGGATAAAATCACCAGTTATAATAGATAAGTGGAAAGGAGCATTAGGGGAGACTTGTGCGGTTTTAATAAATAATCAAAATTATCTAGATGCTTCTTTGATCCCTATTAATGTTTTAGTGGAAAGTGTGCCGGGTAGACGGTGGATTATCATATGGCCTAGTCAAGTAGTGGTGGGGGAGGAGGAAGCCTCGGAAGCTCCAGGGTCTGGAGTGGAGGAAAATCAGAGGAGTCATCCAAGTATGGGTGACTTTTCACAAGCCAATCAACCTAATATTGGCCCTATAGAGCCTCAAGTAGAGGCAGTAATGGATAAAGTAGTAAGTCACTTTGAAAGGTGGCATTACGAGGGTGGTTATAGGAGATTAAGAGTTTTTTCAGGGATACTTCCTGCACGCGCTGGGGAAGAAAGTTATGAGGTTTGGAGAGAAGCAGAGGTACAGCATTCAGAGAGTGGGGGTGCCCGGAGTATAAAAAAAATTTGTTGAGAGTCTCCGAGGTCCAGCTATGGGGATCATACATGCCACACGTAGGAGCAATTCTCACGCCACCTTGAAAGATTATTTCACTGCTTTAGATTATTCTTTTGGAACCATAGAGGAAGTAGGAGATATACTATCCCGACTTCATCGTACCTTACAAGAACCTAATGAGACACTTACAGATTACATTTACCGCCTAGATAAGATCCTGTATAAACTTTTAGACAAAGGAGGGATTGAACAGAGAGAAATTGATGAACGACGTATGAAGCATGTTTTAAGAGGATCTTAAACTAGTAATCCAGTAGCTCAAAGACTGAGGTGCACTAGGCCCAGAACCCCCCCCCCCCCCCCCGCCAACGCTGAGTGATTTAATAAAAGAAGTAAAATTAGAAGTTCAGATAGAGAACAGAGAAAAAAGTCTGAAAAGAGTAAAAGTTGTATCACCCTCTACTGATGTTTCACCAAACAGTGACAAGTTATATAACTTGTTAGAAGAACAAAATAGGAAATTGGATCAACTCATTACTTTACAGAGTAATAGATCAGTTACACTGCCCATGGGAAGGGGTAGGGGGTATGCCCGGAGACAAGATAATAGAGACAACATCACCTGTTACAGATGTGGACAATTAGGACATCGATCTTTTGAGTGTCCTCAAAATGGATATAATAGACGGAACAATCAGGTCCGTACTGACCGAAATGTAGAACAGCCAGAAAATGCCAGAGGGATGCCTATGAACCCCGCATCGACTCCCGACCTATCATAGTGTGTGCAATGGGGAGTGCGCAGTAGTCTGATCCAATTATGGAAGGGATGATGGGAAAGGCTCCAAGGGTACAGGCATTGATAAATGGGAAAGCATGCATGGTTCTGTTAGACAGTGGTTCTCAAGTGTCAATTATATTTGAGAGTTGGTACCGACAACATCTGTTTAATGTACCTTTATTGCCATTTGATGGTTTAGCAATATGGGGATTAAGTGCCCAAAAGTATCCCTATTTAGGATATGTATCCACTCACATCGAGTACTCTCATTCCCCCTATGTGTGTGTGAAGAACCCTTACCGTTAATTGCTTTAGTGTGTCCCGGTTCTCCAGGAGATCAAGGACATGTATCGGTCATTGTGTGAACAAACTCCAATCTCTTTAAAACATTATCTGATTGGTGTTTGACTCAAGATAAGCTGATTACCTCAACGTGTAACACAGCACGTCAGTTGTCACCAGATTATTGAGTGTGGGAGAGAACTGTATTCATGTGTGTAAGGTAGTCAACACCCCAGAAAGAGACCGAAGCATTCCAATCTAAACTTATGGACTGCTTTCATGGTAGTGATATTAACTATAGTGACAAAGAAAAATTGATGGGTGAATTGCATCTTAGAAAACCGATCTTTTCAGTGGAAGAATGGGATTTGGGTACGGCAGTAGGAGTTGAGCATCGAATTAATTTAACTGATGCTAGTCCTTTCAGGGAGAGGTCACATAGATTAGCCCCTGCCGATTTTGATGATGTAAGACAGCATTTAAAAACTTTGCTTGAGAACCATGTCATAGCTAATTCTGAGAGCCCGTATGCATCCCCTATTGTAGTGGCCCGAAAGAAAAATGGTGATATTAGATTGTGCATTGATTATAGGACTTTAAACAACCGTACCATCACCGATCAATACACAGTGCCCAAAGTAGAAGAGGCTTTAGATTGTTTACAAGGCAGCCCATGGTTCTCGGTTTTAGATATGAGGTGTGGATACAATCAAATCCCCATGAGACCGGAAGATAGAGCCAAGACTGCCTTTATTTGTCCTATAGGATTTTTCGAATTTCTTAAGATGCCCCAGGGAGTGAAGGGTGCTCCGGCCACATTTCAAAGAGCTATGGAACAAACCGTCGGGGATATGTTTTACAGAGAAGTACTAGTTTATCTAGACTATATTATAGTATTTGGAAGAACCCTTGCTGAACATAATACCCGATTAATCAAAGCATTGGATAGACTGCAACAAAAAGGATTAAAGTTATCCATTGACAAATGTAAACTCTGTCAAAAGACAGTTAAATATCTAGGTCATGTGGTTAGTAGAGAGGGTGTGGCTACAGACCCTGATAAAGTGGCAGCAGTACATCATTGGCCTCGTCCCAACAAAATAAAAGATTTATGTTCCTTTCTGGGGTTTTGTGGCTACTATCTCCGATTTGTGTCCAATTACTCTAAGGTTGCTCAACCCCTGACTGAGCTGATCCACCCCTTAACAAAGGTCATCAGAACAAATGTCCCCATCCCGGCAAAGAGTACTTCAAACCTCAGGAACAGTTTGGTGAACGTTGGACAACTGCCTGTGAGGAAGCTTTTCAGAAGCTAAAGTACTGTCTGACTCATACCCCAGTGTTAGCTTATGCAAATCCTAAACTGCCAAATGAGTGGCATATTGACGCTTCATTTGAAGGATTAGGAGGAGTATTGTACCAGTGGCAAGATGGTCAATTGCATCCTGTATTCTATGTTAGTAGAGGACTATCTTCCAGTGAAAGAAGATATGCTGTACACAAACTAGAATTTCTAGCATTGAAATAGACTGTAGTCGAAAAATTTCATGATTATCTTTACGGAGTAAGTTTTATCGTGCAGACTGACAATAACCCCCTCACTTACATAAACTCAACCACTAAATTAGATGCCACTGGGCATTGATGGTTGGCCGCCTAATCAAATTACCACTTTACTCTGAAGTATAGGCCGGAGATACATAACACCGATGCTGACACTGTATCCCGCTTACCAAATCCCTGTATTAGTACTAGCAATGATGACTGGATTGAAGTTCCAGCTCCTGCAGTTCAAAGTGTATGTCATCAGATAACTGGATTACTTAATACACATCAAGAAAGAATAAGTTCTTTGGGAGCATCAGACGCTGTATTACCTTTGATGTACTGTTGGGTCTCAAGATCTGAACTCGGGGGTTTGGAAATATTGTCAACGGAACAAATAAGAAATGCTCAGGGCGAAGACCCAGATCTAAAACCGGTAATGGATCATTTGAGTCATGTTCATCCCATATTGGATACAAGGGTTTTACCCCGGAGAACTAATGTGTTGCTACAACAGAGAAAGAAATTACTGTTAAGAAGATATCGGGGGAGGTTAAATACCAACTTGTCATTCCGTATAAGTATGTATCCATGGTCCTTAAATCCTTGCATGACCAACATGGACATTTAGGATATGAGAAGATACAACAATTCATTTCAGAAAGAGTATATCGGCCCTTCATGAATCAGGACATTGGGGAATATTGTAGAAATTGCACAAATTGTATCCTCCGGAAATCCTTAACCACCCATCCGGCCCCCCCTAGTTAAAATAGACAGTTCAGGACCCATGGAATTGGTCTATATTGATTTTCTCTCCTTAGAGGGCCCAAATGGTAAAGAAAGCAATATATTAATAGTTACAGACCAGTAACCCCTGATCAAAGAGCATTGACAGTGGCTAAAACATTGTGGGACAAGTTTTTTGTGCATTATGGGCTACCTGTTAGGATTCATTCCGACCAGGGACGAGACTTCGAGAGCAAATTGATCAAAGAACTATGTAGTTGTTGTGGCATTAAGAAATCTAGGACCTCTTCATTTCACCCCCAGGGTGATCCACAACTGGAAAGATTTAACAGAACTTTGCTCAATATGCTTGGAACCCTGTCCATGAAAGATAAGATGCAATGGAAGCACCATGTATGCCAGTTAGTTCATGCTTACAACTGTACCATCAATGATGCCACTGGGTACTCCCCTTATGTCCTTATGTTCGGGAGGGAGGCACGATTGCCCATTGATGTTTGCCTGGGGATCACTACAGGAAATCATAACCCTCGCACACACACACACAATATGTCAAGAAATTTCGGAAAGAGGTGCGGGAAGCTTATGCTATTGCTCAAAAGATGACCAAAAAACAAGGAGAAAAGAATAAGCAGTATTATGATAAGAAGGTTAAAGAACATGTGTTATTACCTGGAGACAAAGTTCTGTTGAAGCGACTAGGATATCCAAAACGTCAAAAACTTGCTAATAGATGGAGGGAGAATCCATACAGATAATAGACAAATTGACAGATATTCCTGTGTATCGTCTGATGTCTGAAGATGGTGAGGGACCCATACCTATCACCGACAACACTTGTTACCAATTACCCAAGAAATTTCTCTCCAAGATAATATTTTGAGGGAAGATATTACTAATAAATCAGAGAATGATAGATCAATACCCTCTCCGGCCCCCCTTCATCAAGTAGAAGGAAATGCGTTGGAGGATATATCCAGTAGTGGTACGGGCTATTTCTATGACTATGATATTCCAAATGTTGGCACCACCTTAAGAGAAAGTCAAGCGTGCATAACTGGAAAAGAATCTACTTCTGTAGGGATAGACATAGATAGTGGAGAGAATTATGGGGAGGATGTTAGTGATGCTGTTCTGACAGTTCCACCGGAGAATGACTCCTGTGAGCTTCCCTCTATTAATTGTGATACAGAATCCTCAGTAGTGGGGGGAGATAACATTGAGGGGAGGCCTCAAAGAAAATGCAGACCACCTAGGATTCTTACATATGACAAGTTAGAAAGTTCCACCATGGAACCTCGCATTATTCACTCTAGTGAAGTAAACAGTTGGCCGTACTTTGGTTATGTTGGCGATGCTGTTGGTTTTAAGTAAGAAATGTACATCACCCATAGGATTGTGATATATTGAAAAAGATGTAAATGTGGTGATCTGTGTGATGGGAACACTTGCTTATCTTACAGATCACCAGGGGAAGAAATGTGACCCTGTGGTATATGTACTATTAAATAAGTAAGGATAATAGGGATATTGTGAATACTGTACAAATATATGTATATTTAATGATTTACATAGGGACCAGGTATCATACCTCATACTAAGCTTATGGGTAACTGAGGTAACTGAGGTAATATTGATAGCTGTTATTGAAGTGACACTGGCCTATACCCCCTCTAACCAGCACGAGACTGTATCTGAACAGGGGTGTCTCGCGCTGTGAGCGGGAACAAGCCAGGGCTCACGAGGGCTGCACAACCCCAATAAAAGGAGGGAGATTTAGCGCAGAAGGTTGTTGTGTGTGGGCCGCTGAGGAGTCTACTTCTCTCTCTCCTCCGCGCTACACTGAAAGAGCTGTGCTGTAAACATCACGGTGCCAGAGGGAGGGGAAATGGCTTACCTCTTAGACGGCTCACAGAAGAAGTCAAGCGGCTGCTGCGGGAGGTCCTGTCTACACTGAGGCAGAGAGCGGGAGGCGCGGCTAGCCAAGAAGGCGGCACCAGCAGTGGCAGTGTCTGGCCAGGGAAGGTGTCTACACGGAGGCGGAGAGCGGGAGGCGCGGCTACCCAAGGAGGTGGCGTTGACATCGGCTGTGAATTGCCAAGGAAGCCGCTACAAGGAGGCAGAGAGCGGGAGGCGTGGCTATCAGAGGACGTGGCACCGGACCCCGATGTAAATGGCTAGCAGGGAGAATGTAGGAGTGGCCACCTAATACAGCCCGAATCCAGCCTAATGTAAAGCGGCCAGCGGGAGGTAGAAAGGCAGCGTCACTGAAATCACCTGAGTCACCCAGCCGTCCCTCTTTGTCCTCAGCCTCCTAGCTAAGCATGAGAGTGGGGGAGTGCTGTGAATGGAGGCAAATTGAGGGTGAAAGCAGCAGTCCACACCAGCCTCCTAGCTGAGCATGAGAGCGGGGAAGTGCTGTGTGACGAGAGCGATCTGAAGTCATCCAATTGGTGAGCAGGGGGCAGAGCCAAACTGGATAGTGATTGGCCACTAGCTGGAGCTGTGGCTGAAGGTGTCTCACTTCTGTGAAATATGCCCAACACTGCATCCACACCACCAGTGTAGCATATACAATCAATAGACTGGTGGTTTAAGAAAAGGATAGACTTTAATGGGAATTTCCTAACTTCTCACTGTGGCTTATCACCTTATTACACCTCTATATTAGCTTAGGATGAAAAGGCTAATTTCCAGCAGTTTATGGGAATAATTAACTAAGTGAACTCTGGGACTGTTGCTTGTTCCCTAATATTTATCAGTGAGAAGGTCAGACACTTTTATGAAACAAGAGGTAAGGTGATCTTTAATACCGAAAAAGGAGAAAGGAATAGATCACTTAATTTAGACTATAATTATCCTTATTGCGCACAGCTAGTAATTCACAGACTATGAACTGGGACTCTATAATATTAACTTCTCAGTCCAGTGAGTTTTAAAGTAAGAGAACAGTGACAGCTAGTGGGGATTATTATAACTTCTGAAAAGGGTTAGTACAAGGATTGGATACATTCATCTGTAACGGCTACACTTGCTCTTCAAGGAAAGGAACTTTTGGAACCACATATATAGTTACCAAATAGTAGCTATTTAACTGTTACTTGATGGCATCAGTCTAAAGTTTCATCCTCTCAGGAGTTCTCCTTCTTTAAGACAGAATAAATATATATATATATATATATATATATATATATATATATATATATTCAGTGGTAAAACCCTGTGTATGTCAGGAAAGGATTCACTAGCTATATATATATATATATATATATATATATATATATATATATATACATAACAACTTTCTATACTAACTGCAGTTAGCAACTGGATGAGACTTTGGGAATAGGGGGATTGTGAGGAGAATGCGGGTTTGGTGAATTCGTTATTTTATGGTACATTGTATTAAATCTGTCATGTCATTAATACAAGTTGCAATGAAATGTAAATTGTATGAGTATATGGTAATTCAGTAGATATTAGTAAATAAGCTTATTTAAAGTCTGATGTGTACTGTATATGATACTTACCTGAATGCTATGCTTATAGCGACTCAAATCAATTGGTAACCCAAAACATTGATTCTTCCTGTAAGAGAAAAAATACATAGTTGTGTAGGGTTATCCCAAACTGAGCCCTTTTCTATTAATACTACAAAGTAGAATAAAAGTTTGGGTGGAGGCACATGGTACATAATTATCAGTAATTTAATAGCCAGAGATAGGGTTACACTAAATGCATACTTGCCCTTATATTCCTTATTATTTAACATATGTGCCCTCTGTCCCTTACATTAATGATCTTACAAATAGAACAATAATATGATAAAACAATTTTTTTAAACTATTTTCAGAATTCTGCGCTTGAATCCACTTACTGTGCCAGTGGAGTCACTGTGGTGATTGGTGTGACATCTCCAACTGATAAAATTTCATTTCCTCCAATGTTGCTCATCCCAGGTCGTACATTGAAAGGATCTCTATTTGGAGGTTTGTGTTGTACATTTCCTTATCTGTTTAAAAACTATTTTTCCAATGAAATCACTCGGTTATATATTCACACTTGGACAAATAGTCACATGTGGAATAATAATTAACTTTAAAGGTAATTATCTTTATGTATATAACTTAATTTCATATACAGTATATGTGTGTTCATCCTCATAATCTTTCCAGGTCAGTTTAACTGGAGTCTTATAGGGGTTACACACGAAGTGATGTGTACAGAGATGTGTGCTGAGCGATCTAGCACAGAACACTCAGCACACATCTCTGACCCTCTCAACACACAGCGGTGAAGTGAGCGATCTAACTAGATTGTGCCTGCATGCAGGCCAATCTACAGTCAGCGATAGCGACACACGGGGCCAGGCATCGCAAGTGCTATGGGGCATACACATGGAGATATGTGTGCTACATTTTTCAGCAATCAAGTCAGATTGCTTAGAATTTAAGCACACATCGCTACATGTGTATGGCCCTTTAAATTTCTACTTCAATATATGCTATCGGGGGGTACTTCTCATTCCATTATCTTACTTTAAGTCTGTGGCATTTGGCTGTCCTATACTGCCCTCTTTACACCATATTACAACAACCTGTTCACACTTACATTATAAGCAGTAAACAGATCACTGTTTCTCACAGGATCAATACACTTATTTCCTGCAGTACTCTGCATTTTATGGGCTCAACAATTAAACAAGCCATTAGTGACATCACAGGTTGCCTAGAGCTGCCTGCCAGTGCTATTGTGAGCAATCCCCTTTGTATGTAAGCTCTTGCTGGTTGCGGCCTCCTTCCTATTGCACTATTCATGCCGGCAGTGCTCCAATTCTATTGTTTTAAATTCCATTTAGAGATGCTTACCTTGTATATAGGCTTGTTGAGTGCCAAACTGTTTCCCTCCCTTCAACCTACTACCGAATGCCCTACAGGATACTGGTTGCTCTACCACAGCCCTGTGTCCTTGTTCTACTTAGTCTACCATTTTATAGTTGTATTTTCTCCATAAGTATGTAATTTTTATACTGTATTATATTTATGATGTGGCAAGTTATTGTTATTATGTATTATCTGTGTATGGTGCTGCAAAAACTTTCTGGTGCCTTAAAAATAAAGATAATTGTAAGATGCAGTGGGCGTACACAAAGACGCTCCTGTTTTGAGAAGGATCTCTTATACCAAGAAGAAAGCTAGTGCAGTTGCTCACTTGCAATGATGATGACTGTGTATCTAAGGGGGAATTCAATTAGCCGTGGTCATTTAATACGGGCTAATGGATTACATGGGCTATTCAATTATCCCCGAAGTGGGCCCACCAGCATCACTTATTGGGATGTATTTAAGGAATGCAGTGAATATGTTGGCTGTCAGGATCCCTGAATCCTGACCCCGTTGGAATCCTGACACCAGAACTCCAAAAGGTGCAAGAGACTGACGTCAGAATCCCAACAACAAGCATACTAAATATTAGACCAGCCGCCAGGTTAGGTTTAGGGATGGGAACGGGGGTGGGTTTAGGCAACATGGAGGAAGGGTTAGGGGTAGGCACCACAGGGGGAGGTTAGGGTCTGGCTCTGGGGGGGGGGGGGGATGGTTAGGTTTAGGCAGCAGGGATGGGAGGTTAGGTTTCAGCACCTCCAGCGGGTGGTTAGGTCCAGGCTCTAAAGGGGGAGGTTAGGTTTTGGCACTAGGACCAGAGGGTTAGGGTTAGGGATAAGGGAGCTGGGGAAATACCCTCTACTCAACAATGCCAGAAATTTGAACATCAGGATCCTGGCATCGGCTTTGAGCCATTTCACAAAAAAGAGGACAAATTTGGTAAAAAAATTAATTTCTTCAATATTCATTTTCTGTGTCCCACAAAATAGGTCATAGATGTAGCAACATTAATCATAAATATAATATTGGTATCTACATTATTATGTAGAGAGAACATTATGTAAAGTTAACATTATTCTAAAGAAGAAAATTTTGATAAGGGATGCAATTTAATGTTTGATCTTCCCACATTGCAAATGGGAGTTCCACAATTTATCACTAGGTGGTGTTACTATTAGTATATGTTGGTTGACCACATGTGTTCATATGCAAGAGCAATCAGTGTTTGAAGCTGAATGTTGAAGGTGGACATCACTATAACTAACTTGTAACGTTAGTTATAAAACATGAATTAATTTCCTTCAGCTCTGTAAAATGTGTCGTTTTAGATACTATAAGGTTTATGAGGATTCTGGACAACTATCCAATACTTCAATGTTTATCATTGATGGCTATTTAATAAAACAGCTCATCTGTTGAATGGTAACTAACGTTACATGTGTATTTAAGTCAGTAGCATACGCTAAATAAATGTTATCTAATACTTTGTCCTCTTTTAGAAACCTACTAGGGTAAAGCAATTCAAGTTTGAAAATACAATGGGCTCTAGAAAATTGTAGATATATATATATTTTTTAATGAAATTCTGAAATTTTAAAATATACAAAAGGTGGAAGCATTGGTAGGGTGATGGTCCTTTGAGGGCAAGGGACAAGGACCCCTTTGGACTTTTTTTGTGCTTTCATATTTTTTTGTTTGCAAAGACAGAGCAAGTAATAGTTAGAGGACCTCATACATGAAACATACGCTCTTGTTGCATTTAACAGATATACCCCATGCTGTATGTATAAGGTATTGGCACTGTGGTGTGAGCTGGCTCCCAGGATTACACTGCTCTGTGGCAGACTGTGTGCTGGGGTGAAGGGGCTTATAAGGAGTCATCACCCAGTATGTCTTGACAATTATATAGTAGAATAATATTTTGGGTTCAATTTCAGAACATGATACCCACTGAAATAAAGTAACTAAACTGCTTAAGATCATTACATTTGTTCAGACCATTAAAGGTCGACAGCTTGAAAAGGTTAATGTGACAATAGTTGACACAAAAATGGTTGACAGAAAAATAGTCAACACAGAAATTGTTCACAATTTTTGAAGTTTTGTTTTGGCCCAATTATTGTATAATGCATGATATGTGACCACCATTAGTACAAACGCACCCAATACCCAAGAAGTTGAATCTAAGGGCCTTATTCAATAGCAGTTGCTACTGCGATGCGATTGCATCTTGACGATTTTCAGGCCAGTGTGTATGCGCAGGGCCATTTCTGAGCATGTGCAGCCTAGGATATGTGATCACATTGTATTGATGAGAACGCAAAACTGCAACTGATACTGAATAAGGTCCTTAGGTCACAGTTCCACCTGTGAACTATTTTGTAGTAGTAAAGTACCCCACAGTTAAAGGGGTAACATTATAAGTATCAGTAACGACAACTATCTTACTGTACAACAGTTGAAAAGAAAATGTGGTCTGGGTCTTACAGGATTATTATGTTTTTCCTGAGAAGGATGACATTGACATCATAAGCACGGATTTAGTGCTGAGGCACTAGTCACGTAAATTGCATGGCAAACATTATTACTCTGGATGCAGTGTTATATTACGTTGTGTTAAATGTTTATTGTTATACTGCACAGAGAATAATCTATATTCTTTGTGTAACAGTCATATTATGTAATATTAGTTATAAAAACGTGCCTATTTTGATAACTATTAAGCATAGATATAACTGGAAATTTATAGTACATCATTTAACTATTTATATAAACATAATCTTATGTAGGACTATTGCTATTGTAAGGGAATAGTTGCCATTCAATAAATATTAAATACTGCTTAAACTCATGGTATTTCATTTTAATAAATATACCAACATAATCATTTTTAGTGCTATACTAAAGAAAATTCTCTTTACATAAACTATATAGAGAAGCAGAAAATTATATTGTAACAAAGGCTGTTACATTTAATCACTCATTACATGTAACATTAGTTACAGCAAGTTGGACCAGACATTTTAATTAAATGTCAATCTAAGTTTTTCAGTAAAGAAAGTAAATTACGCTTATAAAATTACATTCAATTCCTCTTGTCTTGTAATAGTATATTATATACATCTTCCATATATTTGGAAGTTATGCAGTGTTGTTCACATAACAAACAGTAGATATGTAACAATATAGATACAGTACTTAATAGAGCGCACCCATACAAAGTCATTAGTGCAGCATCCAAAGAAAGATATCACCGTTCTTTCAGTACTTAGAACACTTGTGAAGAATATTGATGGAAATGGCATTCCTCTTTCTCCCTCAGTATAAAATGAAAACGCAAATCATAGTGTAGATTGTTACATATGACACATTTTATAACATATGCACTATGCACCATAGTGAGGTGATGTAAATATGACACCTCTTCTCCCCTTTTGGTGTTTCCCCTAAATCAAATGAGGTGAGTACAGCAAGAATAATGGAAAGGATAGGGTTAAGGTTAGTGAGCAACAGCAGTATGTCAAATCTCTTTATTATGGAAATCCACTTCCAGACTCCAAACTATTATATAGAAGAAAATATATATCCCATAGTGTGATAACGTTTTTAAAATAAATTTAATACACACTATAAAAAACACATTTGAAAAAACACATTTTGAAAAACAGTTATAGAAAAAAATGGGAAAACCCAGTGGATATATATGCCTACCAGATGATTATGTGTCTGAGCATAAATCAGACCAGCGCATAGTTAAAGTCCCGGTTTACCCTAACAAGCAGGTCCAAAGAATTCTCAGGAAAAGGTGTATAGGCTTGATCCACAATAGGCTTCCTCAGTGAGTGACGCGTATCGGTTTCCCTTCTTCAGGCCATGGATGTCTGTCTCCATTAAAAGTCCATATACTTAAACTAGTCCTCAAAGTAGGACAACTGTTTGCATCTGGTCAGAAAACATTCTTATTGGTCCGGCTCTGAACTTCATTAATTCCGTGTTTTAACTCACCGCTTCCAATCCAGGTATATGGAATGTATGAGGCGATCCCGATTGCGTCATTTCCATGTATACGCGCTTCCAGATAGGTGTAACTCTCCATTTGTTCCACAACCTCCGGTGTACGTTAAAACAGCGTAGATACTGTTTCTCCTATCTAGTTGTTGGAACACATCATGCATTCCACGGCCCGCAAACCGGAGCTTCCACAAAGTTTAGACAAACAGCGTCTACATGAAAATGCTGAGAACAACGTATACTTTAGAAACTATGCATTAAAAGTCATACATAAAAAAATTATTCCTCCAAAAAAAATTTTTTAATTCAAAGTCGACGTTCAAACCTTTGGGAATTAGTGTTCCCAGGTTGAACACCCACCTCATTTCTGCCCTAGATAGAATATTTTCAAGTTCTCTTCATTTCCAATTCGGAATTATTTGATCTATTGCTCAAACAGAGGCAATCTTCCTAGCATCACAGTTGTGGCTTTTTTTAAAATGACTTGACACAGAATGTGTGTCAAGTGCTTTTTTGATATTATATATATGTATTCTGCTCTACAGGTTTTCAACCACCTTGATTTTTTTTCACATATAGCAGTCCACACTCCACATACACATTTAATGATATATACCACATTTCTGGAATCACAAGTAAGGAATTGTTTAACCCTATACTTATACTATTATACTATTTGTCCCCATGTTTGAATTCTGTCAGTTTTTTTGGGTTATTAAAGGTAGTGCGGCAAGGCAGACAATTCCCAAATCTGTGGAAACCTATATTACAGGTGCTACCACTTTTATCTTCTCTTAATGTACTTTTAAGTAGCTTATTCCTAATAGTTGGTGTATTTCTATATATAAAAGACGATTTATCTGGTAAATAATTTTTCAGCGTTTTATCTTTTTCTAATAAATGACAATTTATTTTTATTATACCCTCTACTTTCTTATGGTATTGGCCATATTGTGTGATAAACGCCCATTTAAATTTATCGTCGGTATTGGCCTTCTTCATTTTCATTTTTAAGAGGTCTTCCCTATTAATGTTTGAGACTTTTTCTATTGCTAAATGAAGAGTCTCATTTTTATATTCCTTTTTAATAAAACAATCTTTTAAATCACTTATTTGTGACTCCAAGACTGATGGCTGCGAGCAATTCCTCTTAAGCTGTTGAAATTGGTCTAAGGGAATGCTATCTAGTCAGTTTCTTTAAAAAAGCCACAACTGTGATGCTAGGAAGATTGCCTCTTTTTGGGCAATAGAACAAATAATTCCGAATTGGAAATCAAGATATCTTAAAAATATTCTATCTATGAGGTGGGTGTCCAACCTGGGAATACTAATTCCCAGAGGCTTGAACCCCAACTTTGAATTAAAATATTTTTTAGAGGAATAATTCTTTTATGTATGACTTTTAATGCATAGTTTCTACAGTATATGTTGTTCTCCCCATTTTCAAGTAGGTACTGTTTGTCTAAACTTTGTGAAGGCTCCGGGTTCGGGCCGTGGAATGCATGATGTGTTTCAACAACTAGATCGTTTAATAGGAGACACAGTATCTATGCTGTATTAATGCAGACCTGGAAACGCGTCTACACGGAAATGACATAATCTGGATTGCGTCATGCGTTCCACATACCTGGAAGAGGTGAGCTAAAGCACAGAATTAATGGAGTGCAGAGCTGGACCAATAAGAATGTTTTCTGACCAGCTGAAAACATTTGTCCCACTTTGGCAACTAGTATAAGCAGGGCCAACTTAACAGCAGTGTAGGCATCTTGGTAAAGCAATACACTGGGGCCCCTACCCATCCTGCAGCGGTAGGGGTGGGAGGTGCTATCTGTGGCAGCTTTGATGTCCTGTAGGCGGTAGGTAGTGTTCTCTCTTCCGCTCAGCATGTAAGACCTGGAGCAGTAATTTCTGATAATTACTCCTTTACTGCAAAGATGGTGAGAGGTGTGGAGGGAGGGAGAATACTAAACTGTAGAAGGAGCATTGAGCTGAATGAAGGGGCCCTGGTACATGACTTACAGGGTGGTAGGGCAGGGCTTAATATACAGGGGCAGGGTGGATAGTGGAGTCGGCTTAATATTCATAATTTTCCAGTGGGAGGGCAGCTTGCTTGACTGCAGATATCTCCAGTTCCCGGAAATATATTTCTTAGCTTTCACTTGAGTAAAACACTACAGAGTCACACCTTTCAGGAAGTACTGGGGACTTGGGGATCAGAGTTCAGAAGCCAGAGCAATCCACCAATGAATATATAAAACTGATACCAGGCATGTGGATCTGGACCAGGGACCAGCTGCTGGAAGGCTGATATACCTGGTTTTGGGAATAGTAGAGACAAGCTGCCAGTGTCCACCAAAAGGGGAGAGTCCCAGCTTTTGGACTATACCATCAGAGAAACTCTATATGTGCCTATACACCTAAAGATTTTTCTTCCAATCTGGCTGGTTGGAATGAAAATCTTGTAATAGATGGGAGCAAATGACATGGATGGGAGCAAATGACAGTTGACCATTTCAAATGGTCAACTGCCATTTGCTCCCATCCATTACCAGATTTTCGTTCCAATCAGCTAGATTGGAAGATAAATCTTTAGGTGTTTGGGCACCTTACGTCAGACAGAACCCGAGATATCTGGCTGGGGAGAGCAATTAACATGTTTGGATGGGGACCACTGCTTAGAAGTCGACCGAGCGTCCTCGAGTCGGAACAGCTGGTTAGTGTAGGCGGCTTGTATCCTCAAACAGGGGCCAGAATGGCTCATTAATGGCAGTGGCTGATGTCCTTGTCCAAAGGCAGCGTTGGATGATGCTGTCTGACTGTGTAATGGGAGATGGCACTGCAGTGATGAACGGACCGCTGTCCTATATTGCATGCAGTGCTAGACGCGGCTAACAGACGCCATCCAGGGAGCCAGCGTTATAGTGATGGACCGGCACTGTAGAAATGGAAGGACCAGTAGATAGTCAGATACCCGGTGCTCAGAACTGTTGTAGAGAAGGAGTCCTAGATGCATTTCACCACTTACTGTGACTTTTTCCATAGGTAGTACTCCTTCTACTCAAAGTAGACCTTTTTATACGATGAATTCCACACACCTGTATTAATTCCAGGGGAGTGATTTTAATCAGATTCAATTTTCACCACACCTACATAGGATCTAAGAAACAAGTCTACAACTCAATATCAATATATGAATTCACTATAATTTAGTATACCCACAATCTTTTTAACTAGAGTCTAATATAATAGCAAAATATAAATTATAATAAAGAAATACAAATATACATAAATTAGTACATACAAACATACATAAAAAGAACCCCAGGGTGAAGATGCCTGATATAATTACTCATAGAATAAATGAACTCATATAATGGACAGTTTTAAGATTAACCTCTTCCTTACTATGCATTTCGTAATTTCTTAAATATATTGGCAAGACATAATATTGTCCATTATATTTAAATATTATTTCAATAAGAACTCTCCATAGTATAAGTTCATGAAGACAAAAATAAATAAATAAACATATTCGTACACCATAATTGTATTCCACATGATTACATTTTTACAGATTTTGTGTGTATACTGATATCCCCGTATTTTATACGATTCATCTAATGAATTAATAAAGCCATGATTATAATTATATTCCACCTGATTACACTTTCACATTTATACAATTTTTCCAAATCCTATGTATATACTAATATCCCCATATTTCATATAATTCATCTGATGATTATCTTGTAATTTCACAATGTAAAATGAAAATAGTGTACAGGAATTTGTGAGTCAGCTGACTTATCACAATATTTTGTTGACCAAGTGTATATTGGTCAACAATAATTATTAATAACTAGAAGAAGAGAATTATAAGATAACTAGAAGATGTGACCTATAGAACATTAACAACATTAAGATATATTAGGGATCTAACTCAATATACTCATTGAGTCCCTCTGGGACGAGGGTCCTCAATGTGTGGATCCAAAAGTTTTCAGGTAAACATAATTTCCTATACCTATCCCCCCCCTCTTGCAGTAGGTTTGATCCATTCAATCCCCATTAGAGTGAGACTCTTGGGGTTGCCAGTGTGATGTTCCACAAAATGTTTTGAGATTCCATTGACACAAGACTTCTTTATAATATTTCTTTTGTGCTCAAGGAATCAGATTTTTAGACTTCTCATAGTTCTACCGATGTAAATAAGGTCACAACTACATTGCAAGATGTAAATCACAAAAGAGGTTTTACAATTAATATAAGTTTTAATCTCAAATTGATCTTCAGTATTCAAGGAACTAAAATAGCTGATCTTATTGCTAATAATGAGGAATTATTTAGCCTTGTTCATTTGAGTAGCTGACAGTAGTGGTCATTCCGAGTTGATCGCAGCCAGCAACTTTTTGCTGCTGGTGCGATCAACTAATCCCCGCCTACGTAAAAGTAGACTAGCCCTGGACATACTTACCCTGTGCGACGATCTCAGCGATGATGAGGCCGGCTTTGGCGTCAGACATCTGCCCTTTGTTCTCCTGGACACACCAGCATTTTCCTTACCACTCCCCGAAAACGGCCGCCAAAGGACAGGTGATGCCCTGGAACGCCTTCCTTCTGTCAATCTTCTTGCGGGCGCCTTCGTAACCGGTGTCGTAGCCTTGCTCACCGCGCATGCGCATTCCAGACCCGTGTGCACCGCAGCGAAGAACCGCTGCATGCGAACGGGTTGGAATGACTCCCAGTATCTCAGACACTTTTACTTTGGGAACAGTAGGGCTTTAATTTACTCTTGAGCAAGGTTCAGCTGACAGGGCTATCTTATCCTTCCAGGATTTATTTAGGTTAACATAGTAAATTTGTTCAGGCTTCATTTTGCCTGGTTGGTACACTTTATAGTTAACCTCATTAACGGTCTCCCTGATCTCAAATGGAACTTGCACTTTAGCCAAAAACTTGCTTTCCACATTGGATGTCAAAACAAGAATTCTATTCCCAGGGGAAAATGTACGTACATGTCCCTTCCAGTTATATACTCTCTGATGTTCAATTAAACTTTTATAGGGTGTTGGATACCCTTCCCATGTCTCTTTATCAACATCTAGCAACCCTCTGGGATGTCTCCTATACAAAAGATCAAAAGGAGAGAATCCCATAGAAGACTAAGGCACGTCTCATACAGCCAGCATCAAATATGGCAAAAAGTAATCCCAATTTTTCCCATCCTTATCACCAACCATTTTCAGCATACTTTTTAAGGTTTTGTTGAACCTCTTTACCAACCCATTCATTTGGGGGTGATAAACTGAGGATCTCAGGTGAGAACCTTTAAATAATTTGCATTATTCCTTCATAATTCTAGACATAAAAGGGGTACCTTGGTCAGTCAAAATTTCTCTTGGTATTCCCACCCTAATAAAAACATGCACCATCCCCCTAGCTATTGTCTTGGTTGACATAGTGGTTGACATTACTGCATAATCTACTATTATGAGAATATACTGATGATCCTGGGCAGACTTTATCAAAATCCCAACCAGACCCATGGCTATACTGTTAAATGGGACCTTCATAACAGGCATGGGCACTAGGGGGCTTTTTTTTAATGGGGTCTGGGAGCATGATACTGGCACTCGGGAAGGAAGAACAATATTCAGACACATCTTATATACACCTTGGGCCAAAAGAACTACTGCAAAATACTCTCAGTGGTCTTTTCAGCCCCTAAGTATCCTGCTATGATGTGACCATGAGCTAGGTCCAACACTGTTCTCCTGTGATAAAGCTAAATATTTATCGTATATAAAACACTTTAAGAGGTCTAAGAACACTGTACGCTATCTACGTAAGAAGTACCGTAAGGGTACGCAAGTTGCGTAATGATCGCTCAACCGTAGTCGAGACGCTCAAGCGTCACGTTCGCTTACGGCCCAGAGATCACAGGCAGGCACGCTATTGGCTGCCGACTAACGTAATGATTCGCTATAGCGTAGCGGACGCTCGGGACCACGAGGAGATCACCAGCGGTGCAGACGCTTATAACGTTAAACCTTTATATCTATACCTTTAACAACGAAATATACAGTAAACCTTAGTGTGGTGACAGAGTGTAAGTGCAACCTGGTGTAACCTGATTAACTACAAAGCTGCTTGAGCGTCACCGACGCTCAGGGAATACTTAACACTATAAGAAATACACAGATACCTGGGCTTAGGGTCCAAAACCTATTATATGTATTATGACTATTATACTTGCAAAAGAATCACAGTACAAAGCATACACTACAATATAACATAGACTAACTAACCAGATAACTACACAGGAAATACCATACAATACAATACAATACAATCAAGGGAAAATAAGGGAAAAAGAGAGGAGAGAGAGATGGTTTACAATAACATCAAGACAATATGATTGCGGAGAAAACTTACGCACAAGGGGAAACGATCGCATGCGCCTCGATATCCAGCTCCCGATTATCAGCAATGAGAACCGTTGAAGAGAGTGAACTGGATATGGTCGGCCTGCCTATTTATGCCCCACACACAATGCAATTCAATGGTCCCTACAATCTTATTGTTCATTGGACACAGGAATTCGGCTTCGCATTATAACAAAAGGTCATAGGTTGATTCATACAGGTGGGCTGTGACTATTTCCAACAGCTCAGGTGGGAGGGAAACTGGGTTTCCCGCCGCATGGGTAATAAAGTGCAAATAAAGTAAATGTTCATAAACTTCTTATGTCCATAACTATTCGCACGAGCGATTGATCTGCTTCAAACCAACACCGGAATATTTCTAATTAAATATTCTTCCGATGGATACTAAACACCACTGTATTACTCCTGTCTGACCCTTCGTATCAAACAAAGAGGGATTTCTCTGTTCATGAACATTCTATATTAACCAAACTTGCAGAATCTATCAAAGGGACCATGATCTACAAAATACATTATATAGTGAAAATATGTAATGATTGAGTCGCACGCTACGATCGCATAAACTCTACCGTAAATACGCATACCATGCGCCTGCGGGTGCCCGCGACTGTGAGTATGCGCACGTACGGGAGAGCGTACGCATGCGCAGCACGGACCTGTGTGAGGTGCAAATATGGTAGTGTGCATAGAGATATTTTTCTGACTTTGACAGTCCACCCTTTGGCAGTCAACAATAACTGCCACTTCCTGAAAACATTTCAAAAGGAGAAAAATATATGTTAGGGGTTAATACATTTACATGGTTGGGTAAGGGAGGAGAGGAGATGGTAGGAAAAGGGTATGACCTAGTGAGATAGCAGAAGCATGTGTGTATGAATCCGTGCTTGGGGGTCATGTATCATCGTGCCGTACGTGTTTTAAATCAAGCTTCGAGGTATTGCGAAGTATACATGTGAATTCCTTCTTATCCCGTGGTACGGGTCTGTGGATGGGCTGTCAAACTTTACCGAGCTCTTTTTGGCTTTGGTTGTAACAAAATGGGGGAGCACATTTTAGTTGATGATACATGAATGGGGGAGATATGTGATTGCTGATATCTGTGCCTGTATTCCCTATCGACTATGTGTGTCATTACCTGAGGGTTGTAGAAATGAAGAAAAGACATAATTACGGTAAATGCGGTGGTATTCTATGTCAGGTAAATGTACAGTCGTCGATTGAGGTCTTGTTTGGTGTCTGTTGAATGCAGTCTTCTTTGTGCTTTTGCCCATAAGGTGCGAGCAAAAGCTGTCAATGTCCATAGATTTACAAAAGTGTTGGGCTAGCGTAATTTTAAAATTTCTAGGGAAACTGGGGATCCATGGCATAGTTCATCAAAAATCTGTGTATCAGGTTGTCAAACTTCTTCTTTAATCCCTCTGTTGTCTGTATATCGGCTCATCAAATTCCTCGTCCAAGTGGGTCTTTTTACCTTGGAGGAAACGGAAAAACAGGTGAAAGAAACGGACCGTAGAAATCGCATTTTCATCACATCATTGTTTCTACATTTGGGTCATAAATCAAGTCCATTGGAATTACAGTTTCCTCACTCCTTAAACTCATTACCCTAGTACGATGATTGCACCTCATTAAAGCCTGACCGCATCTAAATATCAAACCAATCGTTATGATAACACCTAAGATACATAGGAGAAACTTCCCAACATCCATTATAACTCCTTGGGCCCATTCTCCTAAACCGGAGAACCAATTTCGCGGGTTCAACCATGACACCCAACCAGTCAGCTCATTACCTACAGCAGCAAGAGTGAGATTGTGTTTTCGGCGAAATTCCCACTTCAATTGGAGAATATCGTCCATCTTTTGGTCTATGACCTCGACCGGATCCTCGGTGCTATTCGTGATATACGTGCAACACTTCACACCATACTGTGTTGCCAATGTAACACAATATCCGCCTGTCACTGCTGTGAGGTAATTAAGAACCATTCTATGCTGCACCAGTTCTGTTTTATAAGCTTGAAGTTCCCTACCAGTATATCTAAACGTGTCATCATACATTTCAGTGATATTATCTAACAAATTTGCGAGCGCCGATATGTATTTATAATTCAGCACTCCTCTAGCGGTGCGGGTGAAATCTAACGCAATTAAGAATTGAATCCCGGTGGATTCACTTATCAGATCAGAGGCCGGATGCTCTGTCTTCTCTATCAGGTGCCTTTTAACAACGTGCTCGTAATGGGTGTGAGTATAAGGAGCTTGGGCACCACGGTGTATGTCTTTCATTTTGTCATGTGACACAGTCATTACTTCAGGCAATACTTTTCCAATATAACACAATCCTTCAGAGTTTGGGGCAAGCCACTTGTACGCCTTTCTCCCGCATATGAAATATGCATCATCGGGGAGAACATATGGGACGGAGTAGGACATAACCATATTACACACCTTCCATGTGAAATCTCCTAACCCTAATTCTTCCATCTGCTTAGTACACGTATCAGGTTGTACGATATGTGCACAGTATCCTGGTGATACTTCTCCAACTCTCGTAATTCTATTTCCTAAGGTGTACCTATACCGGAAAGATTTTCCTCTACTTGCTATGTGGCGTACAAGCTCTGTATCTGTAGGCATTCTATCTGCTCTATGCGAAAAGGTCATGGTTTGGTTACTCCATGACACTTCCCAATTTCCCGGCTTTCTGGGATTGGAGATGTTGAAACATAATAGGGACCTATCCACGTGGTATTGGTGGAGCTTTAAACTAGGAGGACTGGAGATGTTAAACCTCCTGTCCACCGGTCTCCCACCACTTAACTCAAGTACCTCCCCTAACGTTAAAGGAAATGGTACTAGCCCTGATTTGCTATGACCCTGAGGTACTTGAGAGCATACCCAACAATCTGTTTTGTTTAACACATTACCCACTAAGGAGTGATAGTCACTCAATGGATGCCGGTCCATATGGATAATAAAACTGGATTGGCATTTCTTAATGCACCCGTCCTCAATGACATTGTTACAGAGCCTACAGATACAGTTTTCTTCAGCCAAAAATCCTTAAAAGAAAAATGTTTACAGATAACATGGCTGCTGGATCGTTTCCGGTACTCGCCTTTGCTTGGTGATTGGGTTGCTATTGGAAATTTACACCTCCGTCTCAGTCATCAGAACCTTTCTGGATCCTTTCTTGACCTCACTGGTACTCTCACCGAAACAGACTGCTCTGGTCAACATCAGGGTCAACATGAAAATCCATATCACAGTCTCTTGGGGCAAGTCCATCTTACAGGAGGAGAAAAGAAGAAATTTGTGAAGGGGGTATAAGAAAACAGTTTGTGGGGGAGAGAACTTGTTACGATAATAAGTTCTCTCGTCTTGTTGTTCTACTTGTTCTGCTGTCCTCTCAAAAGGTGCTGTCTCTTCAGTCTTCCAAATGAACATTCTGGTGATGCAACATTCCTTCCTAACCGACGATCTTTCTGTAAGGAGCGAAAATCTGGCATTACCATTGGTCCAACTGAGGGGTGACATACCATCTTTAAACCATGAAAACATGAGTGAGAAGAGAGAGAGAGAGTCAAAAAAACAAAAGAGAGGGAGAACGCTTCATGTGCATAACTCAACAACAAACAACAATAGGAAACGAGAAACGAAGCATTTTTATCAAACATTTTTCAACATTAAGAAAACATTGTTAGCATTATCAGGCTGTCATATCTACGTGTCTAATGGTCTCCTTGAACAGTCCCTCCCCACCAGCACCTGCATTACTCCACTGTTTGTATCTGGCCAGAAATACATTGTGGCGGATAGGTCATGCTGGGGTTTGGTAGACTTCTGCAAGGACCAAGTGGATATGCAATGTGTGAATTCTTACCAATAATCGTCAGAGATGGGGATAGAGAGAGAGAGAAAAACATTTTTCTTCACAAATACATTTACAACGTTTCACCTGGTCATTCCTGTGTCTTTAGTGAATGACCTCCCAATTTATTAACCGTTACCTCAGGCTTACCATCAGTCCTAATAATCACCTTTCCTGACTATATCTCATGGGTGTGGGCCAAAATTCTTCCTGTCTGATCTCTGATTATAATGGTGTGTGTTATAATTTTGCTCATTTCTTGGTCTAGGGGGTCTGACTTTATGTGGGTTATTACAGTTGCTGGCATAATGCCCTTCTCTTCTACAATGATAACAAATCCTTGGCTTTCTCCATGTGCTAGGGGCCTGGGATTCCGGTCGACTTGATGCATCCTCTAGTGCTTGGATGTTCAGTGCCATCAACCGCTCTCCCTGCGCTTCCCTGGTTCTTTGGATATTTCGGTCATGCTCGATAGCGGACTCTCTTAATGCCGCCACCGAGATACCTCTCCAATGTGGTATGGAAGTTTGTACCCTAATTTTTAGTGTGTCTTTTAAGTTGTTCATTAATACGGACACAGCTACCTCTCTGTGGTGTACATTAGTTTCAATGTCATCTATACCAGTGTACCTAGCCATATCCTGCAGAGCCCGGTGAAAATACTCTGATGCGGATTCACCTTCTTTTTGTTTTATTGTAAAGATTTTATTCCACTTTGCTACTGTAGGAAAATATTCTTTCAACTGTAGATTGATTCTTTTTACATTATCTTGGTTATACTCGTTTGTTAGTGGCACTTCCTCATCTAGCTTACAATCAGCGATAAATTTCAATGAATCATCATCGGGGGGTAAACATGCCCTCAAAACTGTCCTCCAATCTTTGTTATTTGGCTCTGCAGTGTGTCCTAGCACTCTAATGTATCTTTGACAAGCAACTAAGTCTTTCCTGGGATCAGGAAATTCAGACAGAATTGTTCTTAATTCTGTTCGGGAAAAGGGGCAGTACATGGCGATGTTCCTGACGGGGGTGACTCCTGAAGAGTCAGTTTTCCCATTTGGTATTGCAATTACCCTGACAGGATTAAGTCCAGTAACGTCATTCTGAATTGATTCTACAATATGAGGTACATTTGTTTGTGCGTAATGTATAATACCATACGTACCTGTGGACACGACCTCACCTGACCCTCCATTAGGGGGTTTGTTTACAGTCTTTACCGATTGGGTCGCGTCCACCTGGATGTCTTGTGTGATGGCTTCTGGAAGAGGTGCCAACATCGTTCTGGGTTCACTTTCTTGTTGGTGTTCCTGTGGAAAGTTTAACATGGGGTGCGACTTGCATGGGTTAATAGTTGTACATTCAACAGTATTACAATTAGCATTGTTACATGTATTACACTTATTCTTATCATCTATACTACAGTTGCTAAGAGCGTTTTTATTGTTCACCCTTGTGCTTTTCTCCGCAACCACAATCCCCTCCATTGCCATGTCTCTCCTCTCAAGATGAAAGTTAGGTATGTAAGTTACATTTCTTTGCATTTCACCTTCCTGTTGCCATAACTGTAAACAATCATAATGCTTGATTCGTCTCTTTGCTGATTTAATGAGACATATCCTTCTCCTTAAATTATGCAACACCTCTGAGTCAAAACTACCTATCCCGGGAAATGGTGCCTTATCACCCGCAGTCATTCGTGTCCATTCATCACAAAAGGTCTCAGTGTGGGGACCATATTTCCCCCACATTACTAACTGAGCAGACCCTTGGGGTCTGCAAGCTTCTGGAGTCTGAATCCTGACTGCCGACCGTCTCTGTATTGTGCACTTGGCTGCCATTGTGGACCTTTCTAACACAGAAAAACTTCCTAAAATGCACCAAACACAGAACTTCGTTGGAAATCCTTAAAGCTCTTCCACTGAACTTCTTCTGCTCCGGGTATCTCCGATCCGCCTTCTAGCAGACACGTGTAGCCGTTGCAGGCCCTATCTCTAGAGATTTTCCTGAGAAAATTCCCTTCACAAATCACGCTTGCATGTGCTCCCTACAACACGTATGAGGGCAAGATTTACGCATGGATATACGACCTCATATCACGTTGCGTTATTGGTCACACATACAACCGTGCGGTCCAATCGTACCACTTATAGACACTTGTTGCCCATAAATGGTAGGATCATTGGAGTCTCCCTACTGTGCTCCAAAACAGCCAGAGCGTAACACAACGAAAACTTTATCACACTCTGTTGCACGTTTTCACTTCAGGCCGTGCTCATAGATCACACAGATCACAAAGTCCACAAAGCGGGATTTAATACCGTTTTATCACATAGACCACAAAGTCCACAAAGCGGGATTCAATACACTCATACCGTTTTCAACCCACTATCATTCTTATAGTTTTCTGATCAGAAAAAAAATCATTTCCCGTAGTCTGATAGCTCTCCCCAGAGGTATTACAGTAAAGTAAGGTATTTAAACTAAGTTTTGGAAAACTGAAATCAATTTGTGCTATTTATCGCCTTGCGCAATTTACCACGTTGCGCTATTTATCGCCTGTTAAAATCAACTTGTGGTTTGAGTTACGTGGGCGTACACAGACGCTCCGTTGCGTAATATACGCTGCGTGCGTCGGCCTTTGGATTGCGTACGCAAGTCTTTGTTAGAGACACGTGTACGCAAAGCAAAGATCCACCGTAACACAATTTATACTTTTATCAATGTAGATTGATCCTTGATCATCTACCACACACCACACTGACTTCGCCTTATCTCCCAGGCAAAACTGTGTGTTTGTCTATACTTTAACTATATTACCTCTATTCTTAAACTATGAAATAACGGCAAATCTCTTTTAGCACGTTTATCAACTATAAACCTGGCAGACAGGAGAGTGATATACGAAAATACATAAATGAAAAAGAAATGCAGATATATATGTGTGCGTGCGTGTGTACGCAAGACAGAAAAATAAACAGTTTTAAAAGAGACTAGCGTTTTGCTCTTACCTCCGGTTCCCGGATTCCTTCAGCACCCTTTACTAAGAGAAGCAGACGCTTATCCCGTCAGCACTACGAGGGATACAACCTCCCGCCCTTTGCTGATGGATAATGTCTGCTGATCTACCTAGTGCAGATATGTGAAGGACTGGACGGCCCCCAATTGATAAAGCTAAATATTTATCGTATATAAAACACTTTAAGAGGTCTAAGAACACTGTACGCTATCTACGTAAGAAGTACCGTAAGGGTACGCAAGTTGCGTAACGATCGCTCAACCGTAGTTGAGACGCTCAAGCGTCACGTTCGCTTACGGCCCAGAGATCACAGGCAGGCACGCTATTGGCTGCCGACTAACGTAATGATTCGCTATAGCGTAGCGGACGCTCGGGACCACGAGGAGATCACCAGCGGTGCAGACGCTTATAACGTTAAACCTTTATATCTATACCTTTAACAACGAAATATACAGTAAACCTTAGTGTGGTGACAGAGTGTAAGTGCAACCTGGTGTAACCTGATTAACTACAAAGCTGCTTGAGCGTCACCGACGCTCAGGGAATACTTAACACTATAAGAAATACACAGATACCTGGGCTTAGGGTCCAAAACCTATTATATGTATTATGACTATTATACTTGCAAAAGAATCACAGTACAAAGCATACACTACAATATAACATAGACTAACTAACCAGATAACTACACAGGAAATACCATACAATACAATACAATACAATCAAGGGAAAATAAGGGAAAAAGAGAGGAGAGAGAGATGGTTTACAATAACATCAAGACAATATGATTGCGGAGAAAACTTACGCACAAGGGGAAACGATCGCATGCGCCTCGATATCCAGCTCCCGATTATCAGCAATGAGAACCGTTGAAGAGAGTGAACTGGATATGGTCGGCCTGCCTATTTATGCCCCACAAACAATGCAATTCAATGGTCCCTACAATCTTATTGTTCATTGGACACAGGAATTCGGCTTCGCATTATAACAAAAGGTCATAGGTTGATTCATACAGGTGGGCTGTGACTATTTCCAACAGCTCAGGTGGGAGGGAAACTGGGTTTCCCGCCGCATGGGTAATAAAGTGCAAATAAAGTAAATGTTCATAAACTTCTTATGTCCATAACTATTCGCACGAGCGATTGATCTGCTTCAAACCAACACCGGAATATTTCTAATTAAATATTCTTCCGATGGATACTAAACACCACTGTATTACTCCTGTCTGACCCTTCGTATCAAACAAAGAGGGATTTCTCTGTTCATGAACATTCTATATTAACCAAACTTGCAGAATCTATCAAAGGGACCATGATCTACAAAATACATTATATAGTGAAAATATGTAATGATTGAGTCGCACGCTACGATCGCATAAACTCTACCGTAAATACGCATACCATGCGCCTGCGGGTGCCCGCGACTGTGAGTATGCGCACGTACGGGAGAGCGTACGCATGCGCAGCACGGACCTGTGTGAGGTGCAAATATGGTAGTGTGCATAGAGATATTTTTCTGACTTTGACACCTGTATGGCTGGGGAACCACAAGTTGTTCTACCACATTCTCACCCCTTTTTGTCACTTGGTACATGAGCTCAGTGTGGAGGGCCATGTGTGGGAATGTAAGCCTGTTATCAGGATCTACTGGTTCACCATCATTGATAACTTCAAAATTTTCTCTGGCTCTTATCAAGGTGGGATCCCTTAAATGTTCTGATTCAAACAGATCCTTTCTCACGTCAAGATGAGGCATACTTTCAGCACCATCTACAGTTTATCCTTCCCTTGGCAGATACCTAATTGTATTCCTCATTATCTACTACTTCCCCAACCATACTATCAAAAGGACATTTGTCTGAGGGTTTTGAGGTCACATCTGTGGCCAGTATATCACCGGGATGGTCTCTTTATGCATTCTAGTCACAAAAAGATGCACAACACTAGCAGAGTTGCACTGGACCTGGCAGTTTATGTGCGCCAGGCAGAATCTTGTGATACATGGTGTACAGTATTGCGGCTAGATGTATGAGGACACATGCTTGAAACAGACTGTGGCACTGCAATTCCCAACCATGCTTTTGCTGCAGCTTGTTTCCTCTGCTTTTTTGCAGAAGCCACACTTTCAGTGCCCACCCCCTTACGTGCCGGGCCAACCCTGGTCTGGGCTTGGTGTAAAAGGGTCCCTGAAAAATAACCTAAGTCCAGTCACCCGGGAATCCAACCCAGGTAGCGAGCAGGGTTGGATCCAGGAAGGACCCTGGTAACAGGGCAGTGTAAATGAGTGACCCAGGTCTTGCAACCCAGGACCCATTACAAGCCTAAAGAGAGATGGGTCTCCAGCACTTTGAGAAGATATCATACTCAAGTGCCAGAGGAGAGAAGCACAGGCAATAACCAAGAAACAGCTTGCAGTGTAAGCAGGGGTTCAAGCTGCTGTGACGCAACTTGAAAACCATGTTCAATGATTCGGGCTTGACCCAGATTTTTGGTGTAAAAGGGAATCAGCTTCTCCTCCTCCAGCTGTCATGCTGCTCTCCAGTCTGCAGACAATAACTTCCATTCCTGTCTCCTCTCTCCAGCTGTCATTTCTTTTTCAAAATCATACTTATTAAAAAAAATGTTAGTGGCCCCTACTCCCTTTTCCAAAATGGACATATTCCAGTGGGAACTCATTAGTTATGAGAAGGCCATCATCAGAGTCACCTGTACAGTAATATTATACAACAGTGGGATATTATCTGTGGCTGGGACAGGTCTTTTATCTAATACACAAAACAGTGGGGTATCTAATTAGTCTTTAGGACAGTATTATTACTAGTAATGATATTACCCTTATCCAGAATTCAAAATCTTACATTTTTGGGTTCCCTACTGCAATAATGACACATATCTATATATATTATATATCTATATAATATATCGATATATACACATAATATATCATACATATGTCATTTTGTCAGTAGGGAACCAAAAATGTGGAATTTTGAATCTTGGTTAAGATATACTCAACCTCTGGTTTATTTCTACTGTGTCCATAAACCGTATTTAAAAAAAAAAAAAAAAGATATGTTCATGCATTTCAATGTTTTAGTTTAGTAAATCCTATTGAAGTCTACAGGAAAACATTTGTGGTGGGGTTATTTGCATGTTAACGGAAGACAATAAAGTGTCCTAGAAAAGAAGTGTGTGTATGAGCCCTTAAGTGTTTTAGGTAGTTGTTATGAATTGATGCAATGTACTGTACTAACTACAATGTGGTACCTCTAGACATCCATTCAGAATAGATGTGTTTATAAAAAATAATACATATTGTTCTTGTATTCTTTCTTCTAGGGTGGATTGCTGAAGATCTCCCAAAGATGGTAACTGATTACCTGAATAAAAAAATCAATATTGATCACTTAGTAAGCAACACACTGTCATTGGATAAAATCAATGATGCCTTTGACCTGCTCCACAGCGGAACAGGGTATGTATTTATTAAGAAAATATCAGTTTATACTATACACAGTTTAAAAAATAAATATATATATGCAAACAACGGGTAGAACGGCTACATATATTAACACACACACATATATATATATATATATATATATATATATATACACTGCTAAAAAAAATAAAGGAAACACTTAACCAATGCAATGTAACTCCAAGTCAATCACACTTCTGTGAAATCAAACTGTCCACTTAGGAAGCAACACTGATTGACAATCAATTTCACATGCTGTTGTGCAAATGGAATAGACAACAGGTGGAAAATATAGGCAATTAGCAAGACACCCCCAATAAAGGAGTTGTTCTGCAGGTGACCACAGACAACTTCTCAGCTCCTATGCTTTCTGGCTGATGTTTTGGTCACTTTTGAAAGCTGGCGGTGCTTTCACTCTAGTGGTAGCATGAGACGGAGTCTACAACCCACACAAGTGGCTCAGGTAGTGCAGCTCATCCAGGATGGCACATCAATGTGAGCTGTGGCAAGAAAGTTTGCTGTGTCTATCAGCGTAGTGTCCAGAGCATGAAGGCGCTACCAGGAGACAGGCTAGTACATCAGGAGACGTGTAGGAGGCCGTAGGAGGGCAACAACCCAGCAGCAGGACCGCTACCTCCGCCTTTGTGCAAGGAGGAACAGGAAGAGCACTGCCAGAGCCCTGCAAAATGACCTCCAGCAAGCCACAAATGTGCATGTGTCTACTCAAACGATCAGAAACAGTCTCCATGAGGGTGGTATGAGGGCCCGACGTCCACAGTTGGGGGTTGTGCTTACAGCCCAACACCGTGCAGGATGTTTGGCATTTGCCAGAGAACACCAAGATTGGCAAATTCGACACTGGCACCCTGTGCTCTTCACAGATGAAAGCAGGTTCTCACTGAGCACATGTGACAGATGTGACAGAGTCTGGAGACGCCAAGGAGAACGTTCTGCTGTCTGCAACATCCTCCAGCATGACCGGTTTGACAGTGGGTCAGTAATGGTGTGGGGTGGCATTTCTTTGGGGGGCCACACAGCCCTCCATGTGCTCGCCAGTGGTAGCCTCAGCCCCCTTGTGAGACCATATGCTGGTGGGGTTGACCCTGGGTTCCTCCTAATGCAGTGCTTAAAGTGGTCCTAGAGAGGTGGTGGAACTCACCCCCCTCCCCACGGTGCCCATGAAATAAAGGTATTGCGCGCGCCGTAGGCGCGCGCAGCAAAAAGGGGGTGTGGTCTCAAAAAGAAAGGGGCGTGGTCACACAATAGTAATAATGGCCACAGTAGTAGTACCCAAGTGGAAATTTTGAAGTGGGGGTATGGAAAAGTGAAGGGTGCAATTATGTGCGCGCCGAAGGCGCGCGCACTCCTGACAAGGGGGCGTGGCCACGCAAAAGGGGGCGTGCCCTTCAGTGTAGTTTACCACACCATATACCCCTTATACACATTATGCACCACAATAGTAGGACCCCTTTCACATTATAGCTCACAGTATGAGCCGAAATTCACATTTATACCACACAGTATGAACCACATTCATATTACACCACACAGTATGAGCCAAATTCACATTACACCACACAGTATGTGCCAAATTCACATTACACCACATGGTATGAGCCGAAATTCACATTACACCACACAGTATGAGCCGAAATTCACATTACACCACACAGTATGAGCCGAAATTCACATTATAGCACACGGTATGAGCCAAAATTCACATTATAGCACACAGAATGAGCCAAAATTCACATTATAGCACAGAGAATGAGCCGAAATTCACATTATAGAGTGACAGAGTGACAGGGAGAGTGACAGCAGGGACATGGAAAGTGACAGCAGGGATATGGAAAGTGACAGCAAGGGAATACAGTAGGGACTAGGGAGAGAGAAAGGCAGCAGGTTAGATTACCTGTTTAGCAGCGGCGGTGGTCTGCGGTGCTGTGGATGAGTAGGCTGTGGTAGGCGTGACGTGGAGGCTGTGGGCCTCGGAGATAGTGCGGCGGAGGAGGCTGTGGGTGCGCAGAGGTCCGAGGGCGGGGCGGCAGAAGAGGCTGAGGGCGGCTGCAGTGGATCTGGAACCAGGCTGGCTTTATTATCCCTGCCGCCGCATCGAGCTCCTGTGACCACGGCGCTAATATTTCAAAACTGCTGCGGACCGGCAGCCAATCAGCGACAGATTTTAACTAGTAGTGCCGCGGTCACAGAAGCTCGATGCAGCGGCAGGGATAATAAAGCCGGCCTGGTCCCAGATCCGCTGCAGCTGGGAGTCTGGAACCTGGGCTTCCAGTGCGGCGGCGATGGTAGGGGCGGAGCGACGGAGGGCGGACCGGGAACGCAGCTTCTTTGTCGGCCCATACAGTAATGCCCCCAGCAGTAGCATCCCTTATACAATGCCCACAGTAGTAGTGCCCCTTATGCAATGCCCCCAACAGTAGTGCCCCTTATGAAGTGCCCCCTTTACAATGCCCTCATTAGCTGTGCACCCCATCAGTAATGCCCTTAATGGTAATGCCCCTGTGTAGTATTGCCCCTAGTCGTTTAGCCCCTGTAGTTTAGCCCCAGTAGTCATGCCCATACTGGTAATGCCCCTGCAGTTATGACCCCAGCAATTTACCCCCCCCCTCTAGTTTAGCCTCTGAGTGGTAATGCCCCCAGTAGTTTTGACCTCATGTAGTTTGCCCCATGTAGTTTAGCCCCCAGTGGTAATGCCCCCTGCAGTTGTGCCCCCAGTTGTTTAGCCCCTGTAGTTTAGCCCCCATGTAGTTTGCCAAAGTTAGTAATGTCCCCAGTAGTTTGCCCCCTTGTATGTAGTTATACCCCCAGTAGTTTAGCTCCTGTAATTATGCCCCCTTGTAGTTTAGCCCCCAGTAGTAATGCTGCCAGTAGTTTGCCCCTTTGTAGCTTGCCCCCTTGTAGTAATGCCCCCAGTAGTTTGCCCCTTGTAGTTTGCCCCAGCAGTAAAGCCCCCCAGTACTAGAGCCCCCCAGTAGTTTGCCCCTCTGTAGTTTGCCCCAGTAGTAAAGGCCCCCAGTAGTTTGCCCCCAGTACTAGAGCCCCCCAGTAGTTTGCCCCTCTGTAGTGACAATGCTAAATTCCTTTGTCGTATAAACAACCCTTTATGAAGTCTAAGAACACTGTACGCTGTTTACTTAAGAAGTACCGTACGGGTACGCTGGTTGCGTAACGATCGCTCCGCCGTAGGCGAGACGCTCAAGCGTCACGTTCGCTCACGGCCCAGCGATCACAGGACAGCACGTTAAGGGCTATGACTAGAGTAATGATTCGCTATGGCGTAGCGGACGCTCGAGACCACGAGGAGATCACCAGCGGCGCAGACGCTCACAACGCTATACCTTTATGTCTAAACCTTATACCAATGAAATACACAGAATACCTTAATGTGAATACAGGGTGTAAGTGCAACCTTGTGTAACCTGACTAACTACAAAGCTGCTTGAGCGTCACCGACGCTCAAGTGAACACTTAACACTATAGGAAATACACAGATACTGGTTTAGGGTCCAAAGCCTATTAACTGTATTATATCTAATATACTTGTAAAAGGGGATAACAGTACAAATGATACACTACAATATAACAGAGACTTCCTAACCAAAATACAATACTATCTAATACAATTCAATACTAGTCTAGGGGAGATGTGAGAGAAAAGAGAAAGGAGAGAGAGAGAGAGAAATGGAGAGAGATGAGAGAAATTGGCTCACAGTAAGACAATGATTACGGAGAGAAACTTACGCACAAGGGGAAACGATCGCATGCGCCTGGACATCCAGCACCCGATTTTCAGCAATGAGAACCGTTGAAGAGTGAGAGCTGGATGTGGTCGGCCTGCCTATTTATGCTCCACACACAATGCAATCTCATAGTCCCTACAATCCCATTGTCCATTGGACGTCGGAATCCGGCCCTGTATCATAACAAAAGGTCATAGGTTGATTCATACAGGTGGGCTGTGACGATTTCAAACAGCTCAGGTGGGTGGGGAACTAGGTTTCCCGCCGCATACCTGAGTATGAGTAAATAGTAGAAATGGACATAAACTTCTTATGTCCATAACTATTCGCACGAGCGATTAATACGCTCCAAACCAACACCGGAATATTGCTAATTAAATACTCTTCCGATGGGTACCAAACACTGCTGCATGACTCCTGTTAGACCCTTCCTACAATACAAAGAGGGATTCCTCAGCTCAGGGACATTCTATGTTAACCAAACTTTCAGAATCTATCAAAGGGATCATGATCTACAAACTACATTAATTGTGAAAATATGTAACGAATGAGTCGCACGCTACGACTACATAAACTCTACCGTAAATACGCATACCGTGCGCCCGCGGGTGCACGCTATTGCGGGTATGCGCCTTCACGGGAGAGCGTACGCATGCGCAGCGCGGACCAGTGTGCGGTGCAAATATGGCAGTGTGTATGGGGATATTTTTCTGACTTTGACAGTCCACCCTTTGGCAGTCAATAATAACTGCCACTTCCTGAAAACATTTCAAAAGGAGAAAAATATATGTCAGTGGTTAATTCATTTCCATGGTTGGGTGAGGGAGGAGAGAGGAGTAGGTGTGAAGAGGGTATGACCTAGTGAGAAAGCAGAAGCATGTGTGTATGAGTCCATGTTTGGAGGGTCATGTATCATCGTGCCGTACGTGTGGTAAATCAAGCTTCGAGGTATTGCGAAGTATACATTTGAATTCCTTCTTATCCTGTGGTACAGGTCTGTGGATGGGCTGTCAAACTTTACCGAGCTCTTTTCGGATTTTGAACAAAATGGGGAGCACATTTTAGTTGATGATACATGAATGGGGGGATATGTGATTGCTGATATCTGTGCCTGTATTCCCTATACTATGTGTGTTATTACCTGAGGGTTGTAGAGATGAAGGTGAAGAACACTTATGGAAAATGCAATGATATTCTATGTCAGGGAAATGTACATCTGTCGTTGAAGTTGTGTTCGGTATCTGTTGAGAGTCGTCTTCTTTGCGCTGTATTGCTCCTTGGGCATGAGCAAATAGCTTTGTCAGAGCCATCGGATTTACAAAAAATGTTGGGCTAGCGTGAGTTTAAAAATACTAGGGAAACTGGGGATCCATGGCAAAGTTCATCAAGTGTCCATATCATAGGTTGTCAAAACTTCATCTTTGGTGCTTGTCTGTTGTCTGTATAGCGTCTCGTCAACTTCCTCGTCCAAGGGGGTCTTCGTATCTTGGAGAAAAGCAGAAAAACAGGTGAAAGAAACGGACCGTATAATCGCATTTTCATCACATCATGGTTTCTATCATTGGGTCATAAATCAAATCCAGGTTAATTACAGTTTCCTCACTCCTCAAACTCATCACTCTTGTACTTTGTTTGCACCTCATTAAAGCCTGCCCGCATCTAAATATCAATCCAATAAATATAACAACACCTAAGATACATAGTAGAAACTTTCCAACATCCATTATGACTCCTTGAGCCCAGTCTCCTAAACCGGAGAACCAATTTCGCGGGTTCAACCATGACACCCAACCAGTCAGCTCATTACCTACAGCAGCAAGGGTGAGATTGTGTTTTCGACGAAATTCCCACTTCAATTGGAGAATATCGTCCATCTTTTGGTCTATGACCTCTACCGGATCCTCGGTGCTATTTGTGATATACGTGCAACACTTTATGCCGTACTGTGTTGCCAATGTAACACAATATCCGCCTGTTACTGCTGTAAGATAATTAAGAACCATCCTATGCTGAACTAGTTCTGTTTTGTACGCTTGAAGTTCTCTTCCAGTGTATCTGAACGTGTCATCATACATTTCAGTGATATTATCTAGCAAATTGGCGAGTGCGGAAATGTATCTATAATTCATCACTCCTCGAGCGGTGCGAGTGAAATCTAACGCTACCAGAACCTGAATCCCGGTGGATTCATGGATAAGATCAGAGGCCGGATGCTCTAACCTTTCTGACAGTTGTCTTTTAACTCGGTGCTCGTAATGAGTGTGAGTATAAGGAGCTTGGGCACCACGGTGTATGTCCTTCATTTTGTCATGTGTAACAGTCATCACTTCAGGCAATACTTTTCCAATATAACACAATCCTTCAGAGTTTGGGGCAAGCCACCTGTACGCCTTTCTCCCGCATATGAAATATGCGTCATCGGGGAGAACATAAGGGACGGAGAAGGACATTACCATGTTACAAACCTTCCAGGTGAAATCTCCTGACCCTAATTCTTCCATCTGTTTAAGGCACGTATCAGTTTGTACGATATGTGCACAGTATCCTGGTGATACCTCTCCAACTCTAGTAATCCTATTTCCTAAGGTATATCGATACCGGAAAGATTTTCCTCTACTGGCTATGTGGCGTACAAGCTCTGTATCTGTAGGCATTCTATCTGCTCTGTGTGAAAAGGTCATGGTAAGGTTGCTCCATGACACTTCCCAATTTCCCGGCTTACGGGGATTGGAGATATTAAAACATAAGAGGGACCTATCCACATGGTATTGGTGGAGCTTCAAACTAGGAGGGCTGGAGATGTTAAACCTCCGGTCCACCGGTCTCCCACCACTTAGCTCAAGTACCTCCCCTACCGTTAAAGGAAATGGTACTAGCCCTGATTTGCTATGCCCTTGAGGTACTTGAGAGCATACCCAACAATCTGTTTGGTTTAACACGTTACCCACTAAGGAGTGATAGTCACTCAATGGATGCCGGTCCATATGGATATTAAAACTGGATTGGCATTTCTTTATGCATCCATCTTCAACCAGGTTATCACAGAGCCTACAGATACAGTCTTTCTTTTTGAACTAACAATCCTTCAAAGAAAATGTTTACAGATAACATGGTTGTTAGATCGTGCCCGGTACTCGCCTTTGCTTGGTGATTGGGTTGCTATTGGAAATTTACACCTCCGTCTCAGTCCTTAGAACCTTTCTGGATCCTTTCTCGACCTCACTGGTACTCTCACCGAAACAGACTGCTCTGGTCAACTTCCTGGTTAACGGGAAAATCCATATTGCAGTCTCTTGGGGCAAGTCCATCTTACAGGAGGAGAAAAGAAGAAATTTGTAAAGGGGGTATAAGAAAACAGTTTGAGGGGGGGGAGAGAACTTGTTACGATAATAAGTTCTCTCGTCTTGTTGTTCTTCTTGTTCTGCTGTCTTCTCAAAGGTGCTGTCTCTCAGTCTTCCAAACGAACATTCTGGTGATGCAATGTTCATTCCCAACCGACGATCTTTCTGTTAGGAGCAAAAATCTGGCATTACCATTGGTCCAACTGAGGGGTGACATACCATCTTTAAACCATGGAAACATGAGTGGGAAGAGAGAGAAAGCACAAAAAAAAACAAAAGAGATAGAGAACAATTCATGTGCATATATACATTACATAACTCGACAATAACCATCAATAAGAAAAGAGAAACAAAGCATTTTTAAACATTGTCAACATTAAGAAAACATTGTTAGCATTAGAAAATCATTGTCAGACTTATTAGGCTGTCATATCTATGTGTCTAATGGTCTCCTTGAGCAGTCCCTTCCCACCAGCACCTGCATTACTCCACTGTCTGTATCTGGCCAGAAATACATTGTGGCGGAGGTCATGCTGGGGTTTGGTAGACTTCTGCAAGGACCAAGTGGATATGCAATGTGTGAATTCTTACCAATACTAGTCAGAGATGGGGATAGAGAGAGAGAGAAAAAAAAACATTTTTCACAAATACATTTACAACTTTTCACCTGGTCATTCCTGTGTCTTCAGTGAATGACCTCCCACTTCATTAACCGTTACCTCAGGCTTGCCTCCATTCCTAATAATCACCTTTCCTGCCTATGTGATCCCTGATTATAATGGTGTGTATTGTAATTTTGCTCATTTCTTGGTCTAGGGGGTCTAACTTTATGTGGGTTATTACAGTTGTTGGCATAATGCCCTTCTCTTCTACAATGGTAACAGATCCTTGGCTTTCTCCGAGTGTCAGTGAACTGGGGTCTTGGCTGATTTGATGCCTCCTCAAACGCTCGGATGCTCATCATCATCAACCGTTTCCCCTGTTCTTCCCTGATTCCTTGGTTTTCATGATTATGGTGTTGTCTTTCTCTTGATCTACAATCTCTTGCAAAGTGTCCCTTTTTATGACAATTGTAACAGACTTCCATATCTGGATTTCTCACAGGGGTGTGGGGCTTTTGTTGGGGTGGTCTTGTGTTTTGGGCCTGTATATTTGCTGCCATTAACTCATCTCTTTGTGACTCTCTGTATCTGGTGATATTCTGATCATGATTGATGACGGCCTCTCTTAGTGCGGTCACCGAGATATCTCTCCAGTTTGGGTTGGTGGTCTGTACCCTTGTTTTTAATTCATCTTTTAAACCATTCATTAATACCTTAACCGCTATTCCTTTATGTTGTGCATTTGTCTTGATGTCTGCGATCCCAGTGTTTCTAGCCATTATTTGCAGTGCTCGATTGAAATAATTAGAAACATTTTCCCTTTCGTTTTGCCTTATGGAGAGAATGTCATTCCACTTGACAGCAGCTGGGAAATATATTCCTAACTGTCGGTTAATCTGCCTAATACATTCCTGATTGTGTTCTTCCATACAAGGTACCTCCGTGTTTAATTTACAATCAGCAATGAATTTTTCAGGGTCAACACTGGAGGGCAAACATGCCCTCAGCACTGTCCGCCATTCTTTGTTGGTGGGTTCTGTGGCGTTTCCTAGTTCTTTAATAAACTTTTGACATTTGACTAGATTTTTCCTAGGATCAGGAAATTCAGACACAATTGATCTCAATTCGGTCCGGGACCAGAGACAGCGCATTGCACTGTCCTTGACGGGAATGATTCCCTGATCGTCAGTCTTCCCATTGGGGACTGAGATCACCCTGGCCAGATCGAGCTCAGTTACATCATCTTGTGTTGGTCTTATATTTTGGGGTATATCTGTTTGTGCGTGATATGAAACATTGTACGTACCTGTGGACACGACCTCACCTGACCCTCCGTTAGGGGGTTCGATTATTGCCTTTACCAATTTGGTCGCGTCCACCTGGATGGCTTTTGTGATGGTTGCTGGAAGAGGTGCTGACATCGTTCTGGGCTCACTTTCTTGTTTGTATTCCTGAGGGAAGTTTGACATGGGGTGCAACTTGCATAGGTTAATAGTTGTACATTCAACAGTATTACCATAATCATTGTTACAGTTATTACACTTATTCTTATAATCTATACTACAGTTGCTAAGAGCGTTTTTATTGTTCAACCTTGTGCTTTTCTCCGCAACCATAATCCTCCCCGATGCCATGTCTCTCCTCTCAAGATAAGATTCAGAAAAGTCAATTGAATCTCTTTGTAATTCACCTTCCTGTTGCCCTAACTGCACATAATCATAATGTTTACTTCGTCTCTTTGTTGGTTCAATGAGACATATCCTCCTCCTTAAATTTTGTAACACTTCTGGACTGAAGCTACCTATTCTTGGGACTTTGTCCCTGTCTTGTACAGTCATTCTCTCCCATTCATCACATAAAGATTCTGTGTGACTTCCGTATTTTTCACACATGATGTACCTTGCCGACCCAACGGGTCGGTTCTCTGAATCAACCCGAACCGAGGTTGATCGCCCCCTACCTGAACAACTGGCCCCCATAATCTGCAGGTGTTGCTTATTCCTCCTTGGATCTTTATATCAAGGTTTTCAGCGAACCCTTACAAACAAACCAAGATGTCCTGGGCAGGCCGGCGGTGGCGGTTTACCAAGTACCCCACTTACTTCTCGCCCACGTTGGCCAGTACTGCAATCACTGTAACCAGAGCTGCTGTACCCAACCCAGGGCCCCTGTGAACCTTCTGTGTACTGGAACATATGAGGGTTACCCGAAGGACACTTACTCTTTCCAGTAAAGTTGGGGTTGTTAGATAGTTCCTGAGTGACCAGCGAACTTCCCTTTAAAAATAAAAAATTACACAAATCACGTCAGAATGTACAAATAGCGTTTGTGACCACTTTACTCTAATGGTATTAGGTCAGATTACTAACTACTGCACACAATTACGTGCGGTCCAATCGTTCAGTACATAAGCACTACTTGTCATGTACTGAAAGATCAATGGAATCGATGTTTCCGGCCGCGATTCCTTCAGCAAGAGCTTATGGCCTATATGGGTTCTGCACCAACACCCCAGGCGTTGTGCCTCTTGTACCTTTATAGCGGACCTCTTTGTCTATTTTACCTGTTACCTTATGACCTCCTGGTCTGTTACCGTCTGTTAATGACCTCCTGGTCTGTTACCTTATGACCTCCTGGTCTGTTACCGTCTGTTAATGACCTCCTGGTCTGTTACCTTATGGTCCGCTATACTCTAATGCTCAAATATTATTTAACCAGGGATGCCTCCCTAGCCACCGTATATGTCACTTACACGTATGTCCTTTGACGAGTACCCGACTTTCCTTTTGGTTCAACCTCTAAGTTATATAAACTTATGTGATAAAAACACACTCACTCAACACATGTACACTTTGTTTCTATATCTATTTCTGCGCAGAAATTTTTTTTTCAGCCCAGCAGTGTTACCAATTTGGAGCAGGATCTGTTAGACTAAATTTCAGATTTTTCCAAAAATAGATTTGCGTTATTTACCGCGTCGCGTTATTTATCGCCTTTGCGCTAATTATCGCTTTGCGCTAATTCAACTTTTCGTGACTTGAGCTACGTGGGCGTAACCGGACGCTACGTTGCGTAACGTACGCTGCGTGCGTCTGCCTTTGGATTGCGTACGCAAGTCTTTTGTTAGGGACACGTGTACGCAAAACAAAGATCCACCGTAACACAATTTCTACCTTTATCAATGTAGATGATCCCTGATCATCTACCGCACACCACACTGACTGCCTTATCTCCCAGACAAGCCGTGTATTGGTCTATACTTTAACTATTACCTCTACTATGAAATAACAGCAAATCTCTTTTAGCACTTTCTATCAACTATAAAAATTGGCAAACAGGAATAGTGATATACGAAATTTGAAAAAGAAATGCAGATAAATGTATGCGTGCGTGTATACGCAAGACAGAAGAGAAATAAAACAGTTTTAAAAGACACAAGCGTTTTGTTCTTACTTCCGGTTCCCGGATTCCTTCAGCACTCTTTATCTAAGCGAAGCAGACGCTTATCCCGTCAGCACAGCGAGACAACCTCCCACCCTTTGCTGGGGGATAATGTCTGCTGATCTACCTAGTGCAGATATGAGAAGGATAGGACGAGTCCCCAATTGACAATGCTAAATTCCTTTGTCGTATAAACAACCCTTTATGAAGTCTAAGAACACTGTACGCTGTTTACTTAAGAAGTACCGTACGGGTACGCTGGTTGCGTAACGATCGCTCCGCCGTAGGCGAGACGCTCAAGCGTCACGTTCGCTCACGGCCCAGCGATCACAGGACAGCACGTTAAGGGCTATGACTAGAGTAATGATTCGCTATGGCGTAGCGGACGCTCGAGACCACGAGGAGATCACCAGCGGCGCAGACGCTCACAACGCTATACCTTTATGTCTAAACCTTATACCAATGAAATACACAGAATACCTTAATGTGAATACAGGGTGTAAGTGCAACCTTGTGTAACCTGACTAACTACAAAGCTGCTTGAGCGTCACCGACGCTCAAGTGAACACTTAACACTATAGGAAATACACAGATACTGGTTTAGGGTCCAAAGCCTATTAACTGTATTATATCTAATATACTTGTAAAAGGGGATAACAGTACAAATGATACACTACAATATAACAGAGACTTCCTAACCAAAATACAATACTATCTAATACAATTCAATACTAGTCTAGGGGAGATGTGAGAGAAAAGAGAAAGGAGAGAGAGAGAGAGAGAAATGGAGAGAGATGAGAGAAATTGGCTCACAGTAAGACAATGATTACGGAGAGAAACTTACGCACAAGGGGAAACGATCGCATGCGCCTGGACATCCAGCACCCGATTTTCAGCAATGAGAACCGTTGAAGAGTGAGAGCTGGATGTGGTCGGCCTGCCTATTTATGCTCCACACACAATGCAATCTCATAGTCCCTACAATCCCATTGTCCATTGGACGTCGGAATCCGGCCCTGTATCATAACAAAAGGTCATAGGTTGATTCATACAGGTGGGCTGTGACGATTTCAAACAGCTCAGGTGGGTGGGGAACTAGGTTTCCCGCCGCATACCTGAGTATGAGTAAATAGTAGAAATGGACATAAACTTCTTATGTCCATAACTATTCGCACGAGCGATTAATACGCTCCAAACCAACACCGGAATATTGCTAATTAAATACTCTTCCGATGGGTACCAAACACTGCTGCATGACTCCTGTTAGACCCTTCCTACAATACAAAGAGGGATTCCTCAGCTCAGGGACATTCTATGTTAACCAAACTTTCAGAATCTATCAAAGGGATCATGATCTACAAACTACATTAATTGTGAAAATATGTAACGAATGAGTCGCACGCTACGACTACATAAACTCTACCGTAAATACGCATACCGTGCGCCCGCGGGTGCACGCTATTGCGGGTATGCGCCTTCACGGGAGAGCGTACGCATGCGCAGCGCGGACCAGTGTGCGGTGCAAATATGGCAGTGTGTATGGGGATATTTTTCTGACTTTGACAGTAGTTTGCCCCAGTAGTAAAGGCCCCCAGTAGTTTGCCCCCAGTACTAGAGCCCCCCAGTAGTTTGCCCCTCTGTAGTTTGCCCCAGTAGTAAAGGCCCCCAGAAGTTTGCCCCCAGTACTAGAGCCCCCCAGTAGTTTGCCCCTCTGTAGTTTGCCCCAGTAGTAAAGGCCCCCAGTAGAAACGCCTGTGGTACACATATAGGAGGGAGGGAGAGAGGGAGGGGGGAAGAACTATACTTACCTAGCCCCGCTCCCGCCGCAGTCCTCTCTCGCCGCCCGCTCCTCTGCACTATGAGAGAGACGTCATGACGTCTCTCCCATAGCGCGCACTGACAGAGCCGGAAGCCAGAGCTCAGTACTGAGCTCCTGCCTACGGCTGCCGCTGCGGAGAGGGAGATGGGCGCCCGCTGGTAACGCGATCTCAGCGGGCGCCCGGCATCTCCCTGCAGCGCCGCCCGGCACATCGGGTTAGGTGAGCCGGGGGAGGCGGAACTGCATTCCGTCTCCTGGTGGAACTGACGGAACGCAGTTCCGGCCCGTTCCGGCTCACTTTAACCCCTGTCCTAATGCAAGACAATGCTAGACCTCATGTGGCTGGAGTGTGTCAGCAGTTCCTGCAAGACAAAGACATTGATGCTATGGACTGGCCCGCCCATTCCCCAGACCTGAATCCAATTGAGCACATCTGGGAAGTCATGTCTCGCTCCATCCACCAACGCCACGTTGCACCACAGACTGTCCAGGAGTTGGCGGATGCTTTAGTCCAGGTCTGGGAGGAGATCCCTCAGGAGACCATCCGCTACCTCATCAGGAGCATGCCCAGGCATTGTAGGGAGGTCATACAGGCACGTGGAGGCCACACACACTACTGAGCCTCATTTTGACTTGTTTTAAGGACATTACATCAAAGTTGGATCAGCCTGTAGTGTGTTTTTCCACTTTAATTTTGAGTGTGACTCCAAATCCAGACCTCCATGGGTTAATATATTTGATTTCCACTGATAATTTTTGTGTGATTTTGTTGTCAGCACATTCAACTATGTAAAGAACAAAGTATTTAATAATAATATTTCATTCATTCAGATCTAGGATGTGTTGTTTAAGTGTTCTCTTTATTTTTTTGAGCAGTGTATATATATATATATATATATATATATATATATATATAGAAGAACAAACAAATGTCCGGCACTCACGCTTATAAACTGTATACTGGTCTGGTGCACAACCTCTCCATGGAGCATGTAGACAAACGATACTGGTGGCACTCAGAATGAAATAACAGACGACAACCAAACTGGTTCCAGTCGACATTTCGGGGACTGCTCCCCTTTATCAAGACCCCTTGATAAAGGGGAGCAGTCCCCGAAACGTTGACTGGAACCAGTTTGGTTGTCGTCTGGTATTTCATTCTGAGTGCCACCAGTATCGTTTGTCTATATATATATATATATATATATATATATATATATATATATATATAATTTTTATATATATATACATATACCGTTCTACCCATTGTTTGCACAGGAGTTACAGATTGTCATGGTTGTAAGTAAAATGAATGTTAAACATTTGGTAAATCTATAGAGCTGTAAATTTGAGACGTCTTAATTTGGTAAGTAAATAAGTAAATATTAATCCATGGTTCTTGGCATTACCCGAGGATCACCCCGTAGCAAATATGGTAAAAAGTGACAGGACCATTTTTGTTGTTTATTAAATTCTACACACTGGAGGTGCAATCCAAATTTTGATCAGATTGTTTTTTTTGGGCGTTATCGTTCCCACAACTCAAGATACACAACGGTGATGTCATCATTATGTCAACACCCTTTTCATCCCCTTAGGGGAGGTTTATTGAAATTCTATTTATGTAGTTTTTCTATTTCCCACCTGCAGAATACCTATGTTAAACTACATCTTCCTAACATATCGGGAAGTAAGAAAATTAGTGATGAGTCAGTGGTTGAGTGAGTGAGTGAGTGAGTGAGTGAGTGAGTGAGTGAGTGAGTGAGGGCTTTAGCATTTGTGTACTTTATTAAATTCTACACATTAGAGGAGCAATTAAAATTTTGATCCAATTGTCCATTTAGGCATTATCATTCACGCAACGCATGCCATGCATCAGTAATGCCATCATTATGTCAACTCACTCTTCATCCACTTAGGAGAGGTTTACTAAAATTCTAATTATGTAGTTTTCCTATTTGCCACCTGAAGAATACCTATGTTAAATTTCATCTTCCTAACATATGGGGAAGATGGAGAATTAATGTGATGAGTGAGTGAGGGCTTTCGCATATATATAAATATATATATATATATATATATATATATATTAAGTACCTTATATATAGGGTATTTCAACACAAGTGATTGCGATCATAAATTAAGAGGGAAGTCCAAATAGAGAACATTTTGTCCCTACTGGAAAGGGTAATGCTGGGAGGTATGATTTGTGTATATTAAATACAACCCTATGGTGTATATTAGATTTAAACTAATAGTTAATAATGCCTGGGTACTGTGTATAGCACCACCTAATTGAGAGATAACTATTTTATATAGTGTTCTTACAGTAGAACAAAGACAACATAAACAACCTTAAAAAACATATAGAAAAATAAAATCTATAATGTATCGTGTCAACTGCATGAATAGCAGCAGCCACATTGGGACAGGACTCAGGAGGACTCTCTGTGTATGTGTATGTCTATCTCTAGACCCGAGTGCTCTCATTAGATAACAGCTTACATAGGACCCAGACACCCAGGTGGTGAGGAGGAGAAGCTGAGTCCCTGGGTCACTTACCGCTCCCCCCATCTCTCTTCTGGTGAGGATGCTCTATCTGTAGCTTATGACATGTGATACTCCTGTGTCTCTGCCTGCACTGCAGCTGCCTGGTTCTGCTGCTGCACAAGAGGGAGAGCTAGTGATGTCAGTGTGCTCCGATCAGGAGGGGGGGCTGACAGAGAGGGGCTCGGGATACAGTATCTCCTATGCCCTCTCTTTAATCTGGCTATGGGGAGCTGTATTATACCTAAGTGAGCTGTACCTGCTGCGGTGTAAGCATACCTCCCAACTTTCGTGTATCGTTAGGAGGGACATCTGAGCGTGTGCGCCTTTAAAGGGGCATGGTCTGTGTAAAAGGAGGCGTGGCTTCAAGGGAAGGCCCGTGGTCGTGAGCCACGCCCACTTTTTGTCACTGAGGGGGCATGCCCAGCGCTCTGTGAGCTGCTGGCATGCCCCCTTTCCTCCTGTCTTCACCGAATAGATGCAGCGTGCATGTGCACAGCGTCTATTCAACGCTGCACTGCTAAGCAGAGCAGCGAGTGCATGAGCCTCCCAACTGCCCCCCACCACCACCACCACCACCGCGGGACACTGCGGCCCGCGGGTGGGACAGCGGGACAGTCCCATAAAAATGGGACTGTCCCACGAAAATTGGGGCAGTTGGGAGGTAAGTGTATGGGCACCAACACCTGCAGCTGTTGAAATCAATAACTGCACGTGTTGGAAAGGTCAGTGCTACTGATCATTCACACTGTACATTGCATTGTAGATAGCAGCGTCAATATAAACAGCATTTCACAAACATCACTGCATTCATATAGGAGGTAAAAGCGATATCAGTGCACATAACATGTGCTGATGCCACTTCTCCCCCATAGCGGTATTTAATACATCTACCCCCAGTTTTGTTAGTTCTCTGTACTATGATGCACTGTATGCTTTTCAGTTCTGGCTTTTCACAGCTGGATCTAAATGAAATGTTTGGTACTAAAATGGACCAGCAACTGAAAAATCCCTGTATAAAATAAATACTAAAAGGTATTGTGAAAATTAGTATTCTGACATGTCTAGAGCACACAAAATCATCTGAATTTAGGATAGGGCTATTAAGGTTATATAGTGGGAATATTAATTGATGGGGATAACAAATAATAATGCTAGTTGGGGGAAGGAGGTAAATGAAGTTAGACTTATTTTGTGTTGAGGCTAGTAGGGGGAGAAAGGCCTAAAGCATTTCTCTTTCCAGGAGAAATACTCCCCCTCCTTCACTGATCCCACCCCCATTTAGGGCTGCTCCTAGAAATTTCCTGGGCTGGTTTTCCTTCCCAATCCGCCCCTGAATATGAGCCTATAGCAGGGCATACTTAACGCTTGGTTTTATTCACAACTGTTAAGCACCCAGTTTATTCCCATACTGTAAAAATAAATTTTAATGTTACTCTTAATATTTGGATTTTACTATTTTTCTTTCTTACTTGTTTCAGGATTCGGACCATTGTGTTATTCTGATCCCATTGCCAGCAGAGACACTACTTTCTTTCAGTGGAGTCCTCCATTTTTATTTGCTTCCAATCCTGCATGCAATTTACCGAATCAAGTTCAATAAGAAAACATGTTGCAATCTATTATATTTACTGTAATTATACAATGAATACAATTAACTTGCCTTAGCCTAAGCAATATCTTATGTTACATCATTCAGCTGATAGAACACAAGAACATGTATCTTTAAGTTCTGCAGAAATAAAGTGGCAATCACACAAAAAATAATAAATTTAAAGAATCATTCGCATCTTGTCTTTTGATGCCGAGCGTTCTGCTGATTTGCAGCTTTCCCATTATAAGCGGTTTAGTTCAGAGCTTATTCCTTTTTTAATTATTATTATTATTATTATTATTATTATTCTTTCTATTGTTAATTTATGTGGCATGACAAGGGTTCTGCAGCACCTTACAAAGTACATAAACAAATGAGCAGAACAAGAAAACAGTGTCATAATTATGGTGGGGTGAGCAGGGCATGTACCCTGGGCACTCTGAAAAGCCCAACAGAAGTGGCAGCACTGGCCAGGGCAATGTAAAACACAGCAGAGTGTCATCCCGCTGGGTGTTTGTGTAAGCTAACTATACTACACCATCTCTGCTCCCAGGGTTCTGGACTGCCCGGGGGTGTGTACAGGGATAGTGCTAAGCAGTCAGCAGGTTAAGCAATGCAGGGAGGCAGGTGCCAGGCTGCTCCACTGCTATCCATTCTGTTGCTGCCCCTGTCACTCAAGTCAAGGCACTGCAGTGCTGATCCCTGCTTGCAGGTGCCCCCCATCCCCTCATGCCCTGTTGTTTCCTTAACCCTACTGTTCTTCCACCTGGCTTGTAGGCTTTACATAAGGGAAGACTGAATATTGTACATACAATTGTCGAGAAACCTTTTAAAATGTCTGGAAAACTATATATTTATGTGTGCTGACTTATCTGTGACAGCTGTTGCATGTCACCCCCTCCCTCTGCTCATGGGTACATAGCATCCTCAGATAATTGCATGTGCCTGCTCCACCCCTGCTCATGGGTGCATAGCATTCCCCCTCCCCCTGCTAATGTGTGCACTGTGCCCCCAGCCAGTGCCCCCCTCCCCCTGCTCATGGGTGCATAGCATCCCCTCAAATGATTGTATGTGCCCGCTCCCTCCCTGCTTATGGGTGCATAGTATTCCCCATCCCCCTGCTCATGTGTGCACTGTGCTCCCCGCCAGTGCCCCCCTCCCCCTGCTCACTTGCATGATCACGGGTGCCCAGGGGCAAATGCAAGATTTTTAAAGGGAGGTTTCCAAATGATTAATGACGTGGTCTCTCTCAGCCACCGTCATGTCATCCTCCCTGTGTTCTATCCCAGTCACTGTGCCTATGTGTTCTGTGTGTCACACTTCTCCTTTTTGTCCCATCCCAATCACTGTGACACCCCCCCCCCCTTCTGTATTCTGTCCCAGTTCCACTATTGCTTTGCAGAGTGAGGGCTGCTACTGGGAGCATAGCCATGATGCTATCATCAAGTCACAGTCTCTTCAGCCCCAGCAGTTTTATTTCCGGGACAGAGTCATAGAATGAAGATGGGGCTCACAGAGTGAGGGGAGGGTAAGACTGAGAAACACAGAGTGAAGGCGATGTTGATAGACACAAACAGAACATGATGGTGTGGCAGAGAGATACAGTCAAGAGATGATGATGTGGCTGAGATGCAGGTGGGAGATGATGGTGTGGTTGAGATTGATGCAGGGGGGATGATGGTGTGGTTGAGAGGTGATGTAGAGAGGAGATAATGGCGTGGCTGAGGGACGATGCAGGGGGGACATGATGGTGTGGCTGAGAGATGATGCAGGGGGTGGTGATGGTATGCTAAGAGATAACACAGAAGGGAGATGATGTGGCTGAGAGATGACTCAAATGGGAGATGATGGTATGGCTGTGAGATGCAGGGAGGAGATGAAGGTGTGGCTGAGAGGTGATGCAGGGAGAGATGATGGTGTGGTTATGAGATAAGGGGGTAGATGGTGTTGCTGAGAGATGCAGGAAGGAGAAGATGTGGCTGAATGATGCAGGGGGAGATGATGGTGTGGCTGAGAGATGCAGGGAGGAGATGATGGTGGCTGAGAAATGCAGGGGGAGATGGGGGTGTGACTGAGAGATGCATGGAGGAAATGATGGTGTGGCTGAGAGATGCAGGGGAGATGGGGGGTGTGGCTGATAAATGCAGGGAGGAGATGATGGTGTCGCTGAGAGGTGATGAAGGGCGGAGATGATGGTGTACTTGACAGATGCAGGGGGTAGATGGTGTGGCTGAGAGATGCAGGAAGGAAATTATGGTGTGGCTGAGTGACGCTGAGGAGATGATGGTGTGGTTGAGAGATGCAGGGAGGAGATTATGATGTGGCTGAGAGGTGATGCATGGTAGAGATGATGATGTGGCTGAGAAATGCAGGAAGGAGATGATTGTGTTGCTAAGATTACAGGGAGAGATGATGGTGTGCCTGAGAGTTGCGGAGGAGGGTTTTGTGGCTGAGAGAGGCAGGGGGAGATGAGACAGTATGGCTGAGAGGCAATGCAGGGAGGAGATGATGGTGTGACTGAGAGATGCAAGGGGGAGGTGGTGTGCCTCAGAGTAGGATGCAAATGCATTTGCAACTGAGTATTTGTAAGCAGCAGACCTGCAAAAATATGCTAATGTCCCTGCTGCAGGGATATGCACAGAGAAACTACCTGACAGCATCTTTGATCCACCCACCGCCTGCGCCCAAAGATACACCATTGGATGTGCCATCGGACCTCTGAGCAACCCAGAATGTCATAGCCAGTAAGCCGCCGGGGCCTTTACGGCTGCATATGAGTTTGCAGTTACCTCCTACAGTACCTGTCACTAACTTGGCGAATAAATCCTCACTACGTCTGCTGCTGATTATCAATGTGATCAATGGCACATGCATTGTACAAAAAAATAGCTGAGCTACGAAAAGATCGGCATTGCAACCACCTCTAAGTTAGGCCGTTCTCTATTCCGTCTGCTAGTATTGAGCTGTCAGTGACACACTTGGGTTCTACTGATTTAACCTGGAATCATAACTGCAACAGAATGCAATGCAAGTCACAATACAAATGGATATGATAACACTAAAAACAATGATTTATTGTATTTTATCAAGTCCTGTATTTTACAAAATAAAACAGTTGTTATGTGGCCTTCATAAGTTTGTCTTCCCTTGGTCATGTTATGAAATCCCTCAATTTTTAAAATTGTACAATTGTAAACCATTTGAATTGTTTACCCCTCAGTATATAAAAGCAACCACTGCAGGTCTTTGGTTGCCAAATACAGTTCATTCCAAATTTCCACAGGCAAAAAACAAGACTGTAATAAGAAAATGGAGACACATAAAGCCCTATTCATATAGTCTGGTACTTTCATACGAATGTTTGTGGACCAAGACTGCCATCTTGTGCTTACTGTATAATATTGTATCTTTTTTATATTCAACATAAGTAATAAATACTACTATACTGATAGCATATAATCATTTATCACACTCAAATGGTTCCTGCAATAAAATGTTTTGTCCAGGGCTTTAAGTGGTCCTGGAGAGGTGGTGGAACTCATTCACTATACATGTTATGCCACACAGTAATGCCCCTTATGCACAATTGCCACAGTAGTAGTGCCCCTTACACATAATGACCACAGTGTGCCCTTATACACATCTCTGCCTCTATCAGCTCCATGCCTGTATCCCTTCAGCAGCTCCCCCACCTCTCTTGTCTCTCCAGCCATCTCTAATCTTGTCTTCAGCATGCACAGAATCTGCTCCTCTTCATGGCTCCTCTTCACTTCAGCAGTGGTGACAGCATGACATCACATACACCGTGCCGGAAAAGGAAACCACGGGACCTGAGGAGGGGATGAATGCTGTCCAACAGCCACAGCGTGTGGGTACTAGGAGGGGTGGGCTGTAGATGGAGGAGGACCACGGAGCTACCAGGAACTAAGGAGGTGGCTGCAGCTCATCAATAACACTAGTGTCAACTGCATCATCTATTGATGTAGGTGATGGGGCGGGCTTTTCTGTTGGAATTACTGTGCAGGGCAATGGAAGTGGTGGAACTAGTTCCCCCTACCATTACAGGTGGTGGAACTCAGTTCCACCTCGTTCCCCCCACTTTAACCCCTGGTTTTATCACTCTCTTTACCTATTACATCAAATAAGAATATTTATCATTTATTATGTATTTAATTTTCTAATTCTACATGGTTTCCTTCTGTTTCCTTCTTTTTTATGCTCACGAGCTTCAAGAACAATGGAAATTATTAGAATAGGAAAACAACGGTATTACACTTTTGCTCCATTCTTCGGGATTTACCTAATGCATAAATAAAAACCCATTTTAAAGTACTTTTTTTTCTGCCTTTTTATTTTATTGTTTTCTGTATTAACCACAGTTTTTGAGTTGCAGCTCTATCACCTCTAATCCGAAATGTATTTATTAATAAACAAAAAGACACCTGACATCTTCACTGAACACAAATAAAACCATAATATCACTTTAAAACTACGAAAATGGCTTCCTGTCTTCCTGTTAAGAAAGAACTATCAAAATGGTGTCGACTGATACCTTGGACTACAAATATGGCAGCCGAGGAATTTCCTGTTATACTGGAAAACTACCAAAATGGCTACCACAGACTTTCGGTCGCGGCAGTAATAACGTGGCGGACGAACAGCTATACACAGGAGTTTACAAACAAAAATCACTGTGCACTGTGAGGAGGGTCAGGAAAATGGGGGCCATCTGGACTCTCTCTGTGATACTTGCCATCTATCCAGGGACTCCTGTGAGATTGTAAACATGCCTTTTTGTCTATAGTACTAGGAGAGAAGAACAAGCGCCTTATGGTGCAGTAATTTTGTTAATAGTGTATTGCAGACACAACAAATGGAAAGGTCCGTACCAGATAACAACTTGTGTTAGGGCCTATCGATTCCTTATCCAGTAGGTGTTCTCCACCAGATAACAACTTGTGTTAGGACCTATCGATTCCTTATCCAGTAGGTGTTCTCCACCTTGGTCACGTGCCATAAAGGTGTTGCCTTGTTCCTGTCTGATAATTGGATTTACTCCTGATCCCTTGTCTTCATTATCTGGACAGTCAGTACATGCATTGCTGTTGATCTCAACTGACCCTCTCCATGAGGTAGAAAATCCCTTTTTGTCTGCTTGCATGTAGACCTAAAGCTTTGGTGAGAGGCCATTTTATACCCACTGTTTAAACTTTTATGTTTGGTTTTAATCTATTAAATTATGTATTACACTGTTGGGAGCATTTCTCTCTGCGTGTTTTACCGGATTATAATGAATGTCACAGCATGAATGGATATCGTGACTGGCATTGTCCGCTTCTATATTTGCCTAGCTGACTACAATATTTGTAGACCAATTGTAAGGGTTCATGATTTTAAATTCTGAGATGATTGAAGGTGTAAATCCAGCATTACAATATTGGAGTATCTCCTTTTTTTACATGTCCCATCTGACCTACATTTGAGGATTACTTCTAAGAGGGAACCGTAATCAGCAGTGCCCAATCCTGACACATGCTCAAGTTGTCTACTTTTATTGTAGACCATTTAAATGGATTGTCATACATAGAAGACATATATGGTGAATCAAAGAGAGATAAAATAAGTATACAGTACCTGAATGCACAGTGATTTTTGTTTGTAAAGGATTGTTTGGAGGAAAAAAAGGTGATACCGTATTCACTGGGTGTGGGCTGCTTTAATATACAGGTACAAGCGAGTTGGGCTAGGACTAAAACATCCTTTGGTAGCTATACACAGGGGATCCCACTAACTATAAGGGTGTAGTATGGTATGTCGGCGGCCGGGCTCCCAGCGACCAGCAAACCAGTGCCAGAAGCCCAACCACCTGCATACCGACAGCGTGGTGAGCGCAAATGAGCCCCTTGTGGGCACACTGTGCACGCCACGCTATCTATTCTCCCTCCAGGGGGGTCGTGGAGCCCCAAAATGGAGAAAAAGTGTCAGTATGCCAGCTGTCGGGATTGCGGTGCCGGTATACTGTGCGCTGGGATCCCGACAGCCGGCAACCCGAAGACCACCCAACTATAATACCAATGTTTAGGACTTTTAAACAGTGGGAGAGTCTGCTCACACAGATATCCTCATTTAAGAAATGTAAGTACAATGACATCATTTGCTCTGTCTGAAACCGGAAGTGCATCACAGCAGGAAATGGTAATCATTAAATAAAAGGAGCCTTCTTCCCACAGTTGAGTATTAATATGTCATAGACTTTATGCTAATGAAAGATGCCATCTCTACTATTTTCTATATTATTGTCTACAATATATCCTTGTTTGTTCTTATTTTTTTTATTAATTCTTCATTTTACCATTTTATATCTTTCCTGCTAGTTCAGTGGATAAGCGTCAATCATGTGACACTACCTCCACAATCATCTGCTACTGTGGTTCCACTAGGGGAACCTAAGTGTCACTAAAGGTTCAGCTCATATCCACAGAAGCTCCAGTTTAGTTCCTCAAGCATTGTATTGAATTTATTACACTTGTGAACTGACCTTATAGGTTTTTATGTATACACAATGTAATGATAGTGGTGGATGAAAGGCAATATTTCAATACAATATACATGGCATGAGAAGTATAAGGAAATATAGAATACAATCAAGTCCTTGATTTCTGTTTCTGTTTGAAAATCTTTTCTTATATCCACACTTCCTCTCAGATTTACATCATCGACGAATATACATACAAGAAAACAGAAAAATATACTAGTGAAGTACAGTTAAGTAATGATTGTGTCTTGAAAAGGAGGGTGATGATAGTAGTTATTTTGTGTCTATCAGCAGGATAGTAACTCGCCACCACTCTATGGAAAGATGATCGTAGCAAAAACTCACTTGGAGTGTGCGCCAAAAATTTACATAAGGGTTTCTTTCAGCCCAAGGTTCAACAACCAAGCCATACCAGAAGGCAAAGATAAATCACTATAGAACTGCATACCCAACTCACATTTAAAGAATTTGGGTTCCTCCTACAGTATAGCGTTTTTTTTAACACACATTATGAGAAGTTCAAATAAGTTTATTCCAAAACATGGATAAAAGTGGCACTGTAAAAAAAAAAAAAAAGTTACAAATCCTATGGTAGTCCATACAAAATAGTCCAATTTCCAAATATGATGTTAACAGGTGAACCAGTGTACACACAAGTCATAAACAGGAAAAAGGTCCAGGCTTAAACTTGTGTCAACAAGTCATGCATACCTCCACATTTCAGAAAACAGTGTACCACAATGTATGGATTGTCCTACAGTAGCCCACTTTTCGCAGCACCAACGCCGTTTCAATCCTGTGTTGATCTTCATAAAGATTGGATTGGGCTGATATTCCTATTGCGCCCGAGTTTATTCCTTATCTCAAAAGGCTTTTATGCATGTTTGTGTATTTTGAAAATTGCATCAAATATGTTTATAAACATTTGATAAATTCTTGCTTTCAATAATTATTCAACAGTTCTAGTTTCTTTGTTTCTTTTGTGTCACCATCCTGACTGGATTTCTCATGTTCTGTGACTTACCTCTGCCATCTCTCCTGCAGTTCAGTATATCCTCCATGCTGGGTTTTAGGGGGTAATTCAGACTGGATCACTGCGCGTGCGCACCCCAGGAGCCCAATGAGATGCTATCAGCTTCTCACTGGCTGCGATCGCCTCTGCATAATTGACAGGCAGAGGTGGTCGTGGGGTGCGAGGGGATGTGCCAATGGCATTAGAACACTGTTGGTGGGGCACGGTCCGGACAACAGAGGTGAGTATGAATTTTTTGGGGGGAAAGCCACGGCGGCTGCGTGATGTCACGCGCAGTCACTGCGACTCGGAATGCGGTGGGTAGCTCCCTGCCAGCACACAGGAGCTGTGCAGGTAGGGAGCTACTCACCAGGAACAAAAGCATCGCCTTCATCGTAGATATGCTAAATTTAGCACATCTACGATCAACTCTGAATTATCCCCATAGCCAGCACTCCAGATTCAAATACATCCTGACCTGCTTGCCTTCAGCATACAAACTGCAGTCTGTGTTACTCACTCCTGATTAAGCCACCTGTGTAGTATTTCATCTGTGTGAGTAATCAGCAGCATCATGTGTCCAACATCTTGTCTCTCTGTTCATTGTGTCCACATGAAGTTCCCAGCAGCTGCCACTGTCTGTGTGAAAAGCGCTGCACGCTGTCTCAGCATTGTCCTCCATGATGTCTGCTTCCTGGTGTTTGGGCCTATTCCAGAGTTCCCTCCAAAACTGGACCTGGGCACTGCCATCTTGGGTTTGTCAGCTGACCAGAATGTATTCCAATTGGATTCCTGGTGTGTCTCAGCTGACTTTCTCCACCAGTGACAAGCTACCTGAGGGTATATAAACAAGATTCTGGGAACAGGAAGGGTCATGAACAACTTCTTCCTTTAGTGATTTCAAGCTCCTGTTTAACCAACATCCAGGGTTAGCCAGTGTATGAAGAAGTCCTACATACGTCCATCTCATTTGCTGCTGCCTTTCCAGACAGTAACTCCTCCTTTCAGCTCACCAGCTGAGAACACCAGGGACTGTGACATTTTGTTTGCAAAGAATGCTATACTATACTTAATACTTAATGCTATAATACTAGCAAATGTATTAGGACAATGTTGCACAGAAGTTGGGTAGAAAAAGAAACAGGAGTTATTTGTCAGTGACTAGAAGCTACTTCCACTGTACCCATTATACCATTTGTTGTTAAACTGTAGTTAACCATAGATGAATTAACACTTTATGCTTGGGGCCTGAATATCTGTAGGCCATGATAACATATTTCTAGGTTCCAAGCAGTGGCAGATGTACAGGAGACAATGGAGTCAGTTGCTGCCAGGCTCCTGCCCTGAAAGGCACCTTCTCCATTGCCTCGGGTCACTACAACCACTGTGGACTGTGCACCAGTGAGCGATGAGCAGCTCTCAGGGTAGGCGGGGTTAGCCGGCAGTGTTAAGCAGAGCGCCCGTCCCACAGACAGGCTGGCTCTCGCATGCAGAGCCAACCAACCCCCCTCCCCTCTGCTGTGTACATGTGCCCTGGCCTCCGGCAGCAGCAGTGGTCCTGTGCTGCAGCCAGCAGCGATGGGGAAAGTGACTGGTAGCAGATGCGTGAATCAGCATTCCGCACTGCTATTATTGGGAGAGGTGCTGCAACTCGAGGTCATTGGGTGCCTCACTGTGTGCTGTAAGCGGTAATGGGATGTGTACAGGTCTACAGAGGCGTCTGAGCGGGAAGCATCACATGCAGGTAACATACTACTGTGTGTTGTTTCCTCCACGAAATGGGAGAAAGGGGGAAGAGAGATGAGATGGATTTATTATCTACTGTATGTAATAGGAGAAAAGCGCTATAGAAAAAATGTTATTGTTATAATATGTGCGCATATAATGTGAGTGTGTATATGTGGTTATGTGTGTGCATATGTGGCTGTGTGTGTGTGTGTGTGTGTGTGTGTGTGTGTGTATGTGTGTGTGTATACTGTATGTGGTTATGTGTGGGTGTGCATATGTGGTTATGTGTGTGCATATGTGACTGTGAGTGTGTATATGTGGGTGTGCATATGTGACTGAGTGTGCATATGTGGCTGTGTGTGTGCATATGTGGCTGTGTGTGTTGGTGGTGAAAGTGACAGGGGGCACCATTAGTTTGTTTAGCCTTCGGGCGTCTGATATGAACTTACACCCCTGGTTCTAAGTCTCCAATTTTGTGCTTTAGATCATGTATTTATATCTACTTTATAATGAGCCAAGACATGTGTCTAGCGCAAGACAACTAGAGAGCTGTAGGGAGGATAAACATTTCCCTCACAACTCTCTCTAGCTTGTTATACAAATCCTCTCCTTTCCCATAACAAAATGCCCAACCCAACTCTCCCACTAAACTATCCAACCATGTACATTGAAATATTCTCCACATCACTGTTAGCACTCATGTTCACTCCCAGAACACACTAAGGCCACCATCAATCATCTCCCATAGCAAACTTGCACATACCTAGAAGTCCTAAAACAAGTCCTCAGTCACATCTGAGAACCAAGTAACTGAATATAGTCAAAATTACTGCCGGAACATGGACAATAGAGGCACACTCCCTTGCGTGCTGCACATGCAGCCCTAGAACGTACTTTGGCTACTCTGAAAGATTTAGGGTGTCGACCTGCACCAATAGATATCTGTCAAGTCAAGCAGAAAACTTTCAACGTGGTTCACAAAGAAAGTACAACATGGAAATTAGAGATGAGCGGGTTCGGTTTCTCTGAATCCGAACCCGCCAGAACTTCATGTTTTTTTTCACGGGTCCGAGCGACTCGGATCTTCCCGCCTTGCTCGGTTAACCCGAGCGCGCCCGAACGTCATCATGACGCTGTCGGATTCTCGCGAGGCTCGGATTCTATCGCGAGACTCGGATTCTATATAAGGAGCCGCGCGTCGCCGCCATTTTCACACGTGCATTGAGATTGATAGGGAGAGGACGTGGCTGGCGTCCTCTCCGTTTAGACACTTGATTTACTAATTTTGGGGAGCATTAGGAGTACTCAGTAGTGTACAGTGCAGAGTTTTGCTGATAGTGACCAGTGACCACCACTTTTATTTATAATCCGTTCTCTGCCTGAAAAAAGCGATACACAGCACACAGTGACTCAGTCACATACCATATCTGTGTGCACTGCTCAGGCTCAGGCCAGTGTGCTGCATCATCTATATATATTATATATCTGTCTGACTGCTCAGCTCACACAGCTTATAATTGTGGGGGAGACTGGGGAGCACTACTGCAGTGCCAGTTATAGGTTATAGCAGGAGCCAGGAGTACATAATATTATATTAAAATTAAACAGTGCACACTTTTGCTGCAGGAGTGCCACTGCCAGTGTGACTAGTGACCAGTGACCTGACCACCAGTATATAATATTAGTAGTATACTATCTCTTTATCAACCAGTCTATATTAGCAGTGGCGTCACAAGGCGGGTGCGGGGGGTGCGGCCCGCACCCGGGTGTGACACCTGGAGGGGGTGACACCAAATGTCAGCTCCTCCGTAGTGACAGGACCCAGGTGCTGCAGTGTGAAATTCCGCTACAGCACCCGGCTCCTGTCATAGCAGAGGAGCCGACAGCACACTGAGACCGTCTCTGGGGGAAGCCCAGCATCTCCGGAGATGCTGTGCACGCCCCCAGAGTGACGATACCAGTATCCCCGCGAAGCCACGCCCCCTAGCTGTAAAGGCCACGCCCCTTTTTTGCCGCGATCGCGGCAGTACATCAGGGGTGCGCACCGGGTGTCACCACACCTGGTGACGCCTCTGTATATTAGCAGCAGACACAGTACAGTGCGGTAGTTCACGGCTGTGGCTACCTCTGTGTCGGCACTCGGCAGCCCGTCCATAATTGTATATACCACCTAACCGTGGTTTTTTTTTCTTTCTTTATACATACATACTAGTTACGAGTATACTATCTCTTTATCAACCAGTCTATATATTAGTAGAGATGAGCGCCGGAAATTTTTCGGGTTTTGTGTTTTGGTTTTGGGTTCGGTTCCGCGGCCGTGTTTTGGGTTCGACCGCGTTTTGGCAAAACCTCACCGAATTTTTTTTGTCGGATTCGGGTGTGTTTTGGATTCGGGTGTTTTTTTCAAAAAACCCTAAAAAACAGCTTAAATCATAGAATTTGGGGGTAATTTTGATCCCAAAGTATTATTAACCTCAAAAAACATAATTTACACTCATTTTCAGCCTATTCTGAACACATCACACCTCACAATATTATTTTTAGTCCTAAAATTTGCACCGAGGTCGCTGTGTGAGTAAGATAAGCGACCCTAGTGGCCGACACAAACACCGGGCCCATCTAGGAGTGGCACTGCAGTGTCACGCAGGATGGCCCTTCCAAAAAACCCTCCCCAAACAGCACATGACGCAAAGAAAAAAAGAGGCGCAATGAGGTAGCTGACTGTGTGAGTAAGATTAGCGACCCTAGTGGCCGACACAAACACCGGGCACATCTAGGAGTGGCACTGCAGTGTCACGCAGGATGTCCCTTCCAAAAAACCCTCCCCAAACAGCACATGACGCAAAGAAAAAAAGAGGCGCAATGAGGTAGCTGACTGTGTGAGTAAGATTAGCGACCCTAGTGGCCGACACAAACACCGGGCCCATCTAGGAGTGGCACTGCAGTGTCACGCAGGATGTCCCTTCCAAAAAACCCTCCCCAAACAGCACATGACGCAAAGAAAAAAAGAGGCGCAATGAGGTAGCTGACTGTGTGAGTAAGATTAGCGACCCTAGTGGCCGACACAAACACCGGGCCCATCTAGGAGTGGCACTGCAGTGTCACGCAGGATGTCCCTTCCAAAAAACCCTCCCCAATCAGCACATGATGCAAAGAAAAAGAAAAGAAAAAAGAGGTGCAAGATGGAATTATCCTTGGGCCCTCCCACCCACCCTTATGTTGTATAAACAAAACAGGACATGCACACTTTAACCAACCCATCATTTCAGTGACAGGGTCTGCCACACGACTGTGACTGATATGACGGGTTGGTTTGGACCCCCCCCAAAAAAGAAGCAATTAATCTCTCCTTGCACAAACTGGCTCTACAGAGGCAAGATGTCCACCTCATCTTCACCCTCCGATATATCACCGTGTACATCCCCCTCCTCACAGATTATCAATTCGTCCCCACTGGAATCCACCATCTCAGCTCCCTGTGTACTTTGTGGAGGCAATTGCTGCTGGTCAATGTCTCCGCGGAGGAATTGATTATAATTCATTTTAATGAACATCATCTTCTCCACATTTTCTGGATGTAACCTCGTACGCCGATTGCTGACAAGGTGAGCGGCGGCACTAAACACTCTTTCGGAGTACACACTTGTGGGAGGGCAACTTAGGTAGAATAAAGCCAGTTTGTGCAAGGGCCTCCAAATTGCCTCTTTTTCCTGCCAGTATAAGTACGGACTGTGTGACGTGCCTACTTGGATGCGGTCACTCATATAATCCTCCACCATTCTATCAATGTTGAGAGAATCATATGCAGTGACAGTAGACGACATGTCCGTAATCGTTGTCAGGTCCTTCAGTCCGGACCAGATGTCAGCATCAGCAGTCGCTCCAGACTGCCCTGCATCACCGCCAGCGGGTGGGCTCGGAATTCTGAGCCTTTTCCTCGCACCCCCAGTTGCGGGAGAATGTGAAGGAGGAGATGTTGACAGGTCGCGTTCCGCTTGACTTGACAATTTTGTCACCAGCAGGTCTTTCAACCCCAGCAGACCTGTGTCTGCCGGAAAGAGAGATCCAAGGTAGGCTTTAAATCTAGGATCGAGCACGGTGGCCAAAATGTAGTGCTCTGATTTCAACAGATTGACCACCCGTGAATCCTTGTTAAGCGAATTAAGGGCTGCATCCACAAGTCCCACATGCCTAGCGGAATCGCTCCGTGTTAGCTCCTTCTTCAATGCCTCCAGCTTCTTCTGCAAAAGCCTGATGAGGGGAATGACCTGACTCAGGCTGGCAGTGTCTGAACTGACTTCACGTGTGGCAAGTTCAAAGGGCATCAGAACCTTGCACAACGTTGAAATCATTCTCCACTGCACTTGAGACAGGTGCATTCCATCTCCTATATCGTGCTCAATTGTATAGGCTTGAATGGCCTTTTGCTGCTCCTCCAACCTCTGAAGCATATAGAGGGTTGAATTCCACCTCGTTACCACTTCTTGCTTCAGATGATGGCAGGGCAGGTTCAGTAGTTTTTGGTGGTGCTCCAGTCTTCTGTACGTGGTGCCTGTACGCCGAAAGTGTCCCGCAATTTTTCTGGCCACCGACAGCATCTCTTGCACGCCCCTGTCGTTTTTTAAAAAATTCTGCACCACCAAATTCAAGGTATGTGCAAAACATGGGACGTGCTGGAATTTGCCCATATTTAATGCACACACAATATTGCTGGCGTTGTCCGATGCCACAAATCCACAGGAGAGTCCAATTGGGGTAAGCCATTCCGCGATGATCTTCCTCAGTTGCCGTAAGAGGTTTTCAGCTGTGTGCGTATTCTGGAAAGCGGTGATACAAAGCGTAGCCTGCCTAGGAAAGAGTTGGCGTTTGCGAGATGCTGCTACTGGTGCCGCCGCTGCTGTTCTTGCGGCGGGAGTCCATACATCTACCCAGTGGGCTGTCACAGTCATATAGTCCTGACCCTGCCCTGCTCCACTTGTCCACATGTCCGTGGTTAAGTGGACATTGGGTACAACTGCATTTTTTAGGACACTGGTGAGTCTTTTTCTGACGTCCGTGTACATTCTCGGTATCGCCTGCCTAGAGAAGTGGAACCTAGATGGTATTTGGTAACGGGGGCACACTGCCTCAATAAATTGTCTAGTTCCCTGTGAACTAACGGCGGATACCGGACGCACGTCTAACACCAACATAGTTGTCAAGGACTCAGTTATCCGCTTTGCAGTAGGATGACTGCTGTGATATTTCATCTTCCTCGCAAAGGACTGTTGAACAGTCAATTGCTTACTGGAAGTAGTACAAGTGGGCTTACGACTTCCCCTCTGGGATGACCATCGACTCCCAGCGGCAACAACAGCAGCGCCAGCAGCAGTAGGCGTTACACGCAAGGATGCATCGGAGGAATCCCAGGCAGGAAAGGACTCGTCAGACTTGCCAGTGACATGGCCTGCAGGACTATTGGCATTCCTGGGGAAGGAGGAAATTGACACTGAGGGAGTTGGTGGGGTGGTTTGCGTGAGCTTGGTTACAAGAGGAAGGGATTTACTGGTCAGTGGACTGCTTCCGCTGTCACCCAAAGTTTTTGAACTTGTCACTGACTTATTATGAATGCGCTGCAGGTGACGTATAAGGGAGGATGTTCCGAGGTGGTTAACGTCCTTACCCCTACTTATTACAGCTTGACAAAGGGAACACACGGCTTGACACCTGTTGTCCGCATTTCTGGTGAAATACCTCCACACCGAAGAGCTGATTTTTTTGGTATTTTCACCTGGCATGTCAACGGCCATATTCCTCCCACGGACAACAGGTGTCTCCCCGGGTGCCTGACTTAAACAAACCACCTCACCATCAGAATCCTCCTGGTCAATTTCCTCCCCAGCGCCAGCAACACCCATATCCTCCTCATCCTGGTGTACTTCAACACTGACATCTTCAATCTGACTATCAGGAACTGGACTGCGGGTGCTCCTTCCAGCACTTGCAGGGGGCATGCAAATAGTGGAAGGCGCATGCTCTTCACGTCCAGTGTTGGGAAGGTCAGGCATCGCAAACGACACAATTGGACTCTCCTTGTGGATTTGGGATTTCAAAGAACGCACAGTTCTTTGCGGTGCTTTTGCCAGCTTGAGTCTTTTCAGTTTTCTAGCGAGAGGCTGAGTGCTTCCATCCTCATGTGAAGCTGAACCACTAGCCATGAACATAGGCCAGGGCCTCAGCCGTTCCTTGCCACTCCGTGTGGTAAATGGCATATTGGCAAGTTTACGCTTCTCCTCCGACAATTTTATTTTAGGTTTTGGAGTCCTTTTTTTTCTGATATTTGGTGTTTTGGATTTGACATGCTCTGTACTATGACATTGGGCATCGGCCTTGGCAGACGACGTTGCTGGCATTTCATCGTCTCGGCCATGACTAGTGGCAGCAGCTTCAGCACGAGGTGGAAGTGGATCTTGATCTTTCCCTAATTTTGGAACCTCAACTTTTTTGTTCTCCATATTTTATAGGCAGAACTAAAAGGCACCTCAGGTAAACAATGGAGATGGATGGATTGGATACTAGTATACAATTATGGACGGACTGCCACGGTTAGGTGGTATAAAAAAACCACGGTTAGGTGGTATATATTATAATAATAATACAATTATGGATGGACGGACTGCCTGCCGACTGCCGACACAGAGGTAGCCACAGCCGTGAACTACCGCACTGTACACTGGTTGATAAAGAGATAGTAGTATACTCGTAACAACTAGTATGACACTATGACGACGGTATAAAGAATGAAAAAAAAACCACGGTTAGGTGGTATATATTATAATAATAATACAATTATGGATGGACGGACTGCCTGCCGACTGCCGACACAGAGGTAGCCACAGCCGTGAACTACCGCACTGTACACTGGTTGATAAAGAGATAGTAGTATACTCGTAACAATTAGGATGACACTATGACGGTATAAAGAATGAAAAAAAAAACCACGGTTAGGTGGTAGGTATATAATAATAAATAATACAATTCTGGTCGGACGGACTGCCTGCCGTGTGCCGACACAGAGGTAGCCACAGCCGTGAACTACCGCACTGTACACTGGTTGATAAAGAGATAGTAGTATACTCGTAACAATTAGGATGACACTATGACGGTATAAAGAATGAAAAAAAAAACCACGGTTAGGTGGTAGGTATATAATAATAAATAATACAATTCTGGTCGGACGGACTGCCTGCCGTGTGCCGACACAGAGGTAGCCACAGCCGTGAACTACCGCACTGTACACTGGTTGATAAAGAGATAGTAGTATACTCGTAACAATTAGGATGACACTATGACGGTATAAAGAATGAAAAAAAAAACCACGGTTAGGTGGTAGGTATATAATAATAAATAATACAATTCTGGTCGGACGGACTGCCTGCCGTGTGCCGACACAGAGGTAGCCACAGCCGTGAACTACCGCACTGTACACTGGTTGATAAAGAGATAGTAGTATACTCGTAACAATTAGGATGACACTATGACGGTATAAAGAATGAAAAAAAAAACCACGGTTAGGTGGTAGGTATATAATAATAAATAATACAATTCTGGTCGGACGGACTGCCTGCCGTGTGCCGACACAGAGGTAGCCACAGCCGTGAACTACCGCACTGTACACTGGTTGATAAAGAGATAGTAGTATACTCGTAACAATTAGGATGACACTATGACGGTATAAAGAATGAAAAAAAAACCACGGTTAGGTGGTAGGTATATAATAATAAATAATACAATTCTGGTCGGACGGACTGCCTGCCGTGTGCCGACACAGAGGTAGCCACAGCCGTGAACTACCGCACTGTACACTGGTTGATAAAGAGATAGTAGTATACTCGTAACAATTAGGATGACACTATGACGGTATAAAGAATGAAAAAAAAACCACGGTTAGGTGGTAGGTATATAATAATAAATAATACAATTCTGGTCGGACGGACTGCCTGCCGTGTGCCGACACAGAGGTAGCCACAGCCGTGAACTACCGCACTGTACACTGGTTGATAAAGAGATAGTAGTATACTCGTAACAATTAGGATGACACTATGACGGTATAAAGAATGAAAAAAAAAACCACGGTTAGGTGGTAGGTATATAATAATAAATAATACAATTCTGGTCGGACGGACTGCCTGCCGTGTGCCGACACAGAGGTAGCCACAGCCGTGAACTACCGCACTGTACACTGGTTGATAAAGAGATAGTAGTATACTCGTAACAATTAGGATGACACTATGACGGTATAAAGAATGAAAAAAAAAACCACGGTTAGGTGGTAGGTATATAATAATAAATAATACAATTCTGGTCGGACGGACTGCCTGCCGTGTGCCGACACAGAGGTAGCCACAGCCGTGAACTACCGCACTGTACACTGGTTGATAAAGAGATAGTAGTATACTCGTAACAATTAGGATGACACTATGACGGTATAAAGAATGAAAAAAAAACCACGGTTAGGTGGTAGGTATATAATAATAAATAATACAATTCTGGTCGGACGGACTGCCTGCCGTGTGCCGACACAGAGGTAGCCACAGCCGTGAACTACCGCACTGTACACTGGTTGATAAAGAGATAGTAGTATACTCGTAACAATTAGGATGACACTATGACGGTATAAAGAATGAAAAAAAAACCACGGTTAGGTGGTAGGTATATAATAATAAATAATACAATTCTGGTCGGACGGACTGCCTGCCGTGTGCCGACACAGAGGTAGCCACAGCCGTGAACTACCGCACTGTACACTGGTTGATAAAGAGATAGTAGTATACTCGTAACAATTAGGATGACACTATGACGGTATAAGGAATGAAAAAAAAAACCACGGTTAGGTGGTAGGTATATAATAATAAATAATACAATTCTGGTCGGACGGACTGCCTGCCGTGTGCCGACACAGAGGTAGCCACAGCCGTGAACTACCGCACTGTACACTGGTTGATAAAGAGATAGTAGTATACTCGTAACAATTAGGATGACACTATGACGGTATAAAGAATGAAAAAAAAAACCACGGTTAGGTGGTAGGTATATAATAATAAATAATACAATTCTGGTCGGACGGACTGCCTGCCGTGTGCCGACACAGAGGTAGCCACAGCCGTGAACTACCGCACTGTACACTGGTTGATAAAGAGATAGTAGTATACTCGTAACAATTAGGATGACACTATGACGGTATAAAGAATGAAAAAAAAACCACGGTTAGGTGGTAGGTATATAATAATAAATAATACAATTCTGGTCGGACGGACTGCCTGCCGTGTGCCGACACAGAGGTAGCCACAGCCGTGAACTACCGCACTGTACTGTGTCTGCTGCTAATATAGACTGGTTGATATTTAAAGAGATATTAGTAGTATACAACAATACTATACTGGTGGTCAGGCACTGGTCACCACTCCTGCAGCAAAAGTGTGCACTGTTAATTAATATAATTGTACTCCTGGCTCCTGCTAACAACCTGCAGTGCTCCCCAGTCTCCCCCACAATTAATTATAAGCTTTTAATTTATACATTGATGACTGTGCAGCACACTGGGCTGAGCTGAGTGCACACAGACTGAGTCACACTGTGTGACTGACTGTGCTGTGTATCGTTTTTTTTTTCAGGCAGAGAACGGATATAGCAGAGAGAAGTGAACGGATATATTATATTAAATAAAAGTTAACTAGCAACTGCACTGGTCACTGACTGTGGTAAACTAACTCTGTCTGCGACTCTGCACAATCTCTCTCTCTCTATCTAATCTATCTCTATTCTAATGGAGAGGACGCCAGACACGTCCTCTCCCTATCAATCTCAATGCACGAGTGAAAATGGCGGCGACGCGCGGCTCCTTATATAGAATCCGAGTCTCGCGATAGAATCCGAGCCTCGCGAGAATCCGACAGCGTCATGATGACGTTCGGGCGCGCTCGGGTTAACCGAGCAAGGCGGGAAGATCCGAGTCGCTCGGACCCGTGAAAAAAAACATGAAGTTCGGGCGGGTTCGGATTCCGAGGAACCGAACCCGCTCATCTCTATATATTAGCAGCAGACACAGTACAGTGCGGTAGTTCACGGCTGTGGCTACCTCTGTGTCGGCACTCGGCAGCCCGTCCATAATTGTATATACCACCTAACCGTGGTTTTTTTTTCTTTCTTTATACATACATACTAGTTACGAGTATACTATCTCTTTATCAACCAGTCTATATTAGCAGCAGACACAGTACAGTGCGGTAGTTCACGGCTGTGGCTACCTCTGTGTCGGCACTCGGCAGCCCGTCCATAATTGTATATACCACCTAACCGTGTTTTTTTTTTCTTTCTTTATAGTCATACTAGTTACGAGTATACTATCTCTTTATCAACCAGTCTATATTAGCAGCAGACACAGTACAGTGCGGTAGTTCACGGCTGTGGCTACCTCTGTGTCGGCACTCGGCAGCCCGTCCATAATTGTATATACCACCTAACCGTGGTTTTTTTTTCTTTCTTTATACATACATACTAGTTACGAGTATACTATCTCTTTATCAACCAGTCTATATTAGCAGCATACACAGTACAGTGCGGTAGTTCACGGCTGTGGCTACCTCTGTGTCGGCACTCGGCAGCCCGTCCATAATTGTATATACCACCTAACCGTGGTTTTTTTTTCTTTCTTTATACATACATACTAGTTACGAGTATACTATCTCTTTATCAACCAGTCTATATATTAGCAGCAGACACAGTACAGTGCGGTAGTTCACGGCTGTGGCTACCTCTGTGTCGGCACTCGGCAGCCCGTCCATAATTGTATATACCACCTAACCGTGGTTTTTTTTTCTTTCTTTATACATACATACTAGTTACGAGTATACTATCTCTTTATCAACCAGTCTATATATTAGCAGCAGACACAGTACAGTGCGGTAGTTCACGGCTGTGGCTACCTCTGTGTCGGCACTCGGCAGCCCGTCCATAATTGTATATACCACCTAACCGTGGTTTTTTTTTCTTTCTTTATACATACATACTAGTTACGAGTATACTATCTCTTTATCAACCAGTCTATATATTAGCAGCAGACACAGTACAGTGCGGTAGTTCACGGCTGTGGCTACCTCTGTGTCGGCACTCGGCAGCCCGTCCATAATTGTATATACCACCTAACCGTGGGTTTTTTTTCTTTCTTTATACATACATACTAGTTACGAGTATACTATCTCTTTATCAACCAGTCTATATATTAGCAGCAGACACAGTACAGTGCGGTAGTTCACGGCTGTTGCTACCTCTGTGTCGGCACTCGGCAGCCCGTCCATAATTGTATATACCACCTAACCGTGGTTTTTTTTTCTTTCTTTATACATACATACTAGTTACGAGTATACTATCTCTTTATCAACCAGTCTATATATTAGCAGCAGACACAGTACAGTGCGGTAGTTCACGGCTGTGGCTACCTCTGTGTCGGCACTCGGCAGCCCGTCCATAATTGTATATACCACCTAACCGTGGTTTTTTTTTCTTTCTTTATACATACATACTAGTTACGAGTATACTATCTCTTTATCAACCAGTCTATATATTAGCAGCAGACACAGTACAGTGCGGTAGTTCACGGCTGTGGCTACCTCTGTGTCGGCACTCGGCAGCCCGTCCATAATTGTATATACCACCTAACCGTGGTTTTTTTTTCTTTCTTTATACATACATACTAGTTACGAGTATACTATCTCTTTATCAACCAGTCTATATATTAGCAGCAGACACAGTACAGTGCGGTAGTTCACGGCTGTGGCTACCTCTGTGTCGGCACTCGGCAGCCCGTCCATAATTGTATATACCACCTAACCGTGGTTTTTTTTTCTTTCTTTATACATACATACTAGTTACGAGTATACTATCTCTTTATCAACCAGTCTATATATTAGCAGCAGACACAGTACAGTGCGGTAGTTCACGGCTGTGGCTACCTCTGTGTCGGCACTCGGCAGCCCGTCCATAATTGTATACTAGTATCCAATCCATCCATCTCCATTGTTTACCTGAGGTGCCTTTTAGTTGTGCCTATTAAAATATGGAGAACAAAAATGTTGAGGTTCCAAAATTAGGGAAAGATCAAGATCCACTTCCACCTCGTGCTGAAGCTGCTGCCACTAGTCATGGCCGAGACGATGAAATGCAAGCAACGTCGTCTGCCAAGGCCGATGCCCAATGGCATAGTACAGAGCATGTCAAAACCAAAACACCAAATATCAGTAAAAAAAGGACTCCAAAACCTAAAATAAAATTGTCGGAGGAGAAGCGTAAACTTGCCAATATGCAATTTACCACACGGAGTGGCAAGGAACGGCTGAGGCCCTGGCCTATGTTCATGGCTAGTGGTTCAGCTTCACATGAGGATGGAAGCACTCAGCCTCTCGCTAGAAAACTGAAAAGACTCAAGCTGGCAAAAGCACCGCAAAGAACTGTGCGTTCTTTGAAATCCAAAATCCACAAGGAGAGTCCAATTGTGTCGGTTGCGATGCCTGACCTTCCCAACACTGGACGTGAAGAGCATGCGCCTTCCACCATTTGCACGCCCCCTGCAAGTGCTGGAAGGAGCACCCGCAGTCCAGTTCCTGATAGTCAGATTGAAGATGTCAGTGTTGAAGTACACCAGGATGAGGAGGATATGGGTGTTGCTGGCGCTGGGGAGGAAATTGACCAGGAGGATTCTGATGGTGAGGTGGTTTGTTTAAGTCAGGCACCCGGGGAGACACCTGTTGTCCGTGGGAGGAATATGGCCGTTGACATGCCAGGTGAAAATACCAAAAAAATCAGCTCTTCGGTGTGGAGGTATTTCACCAGAAATGCGGACAACAGGTGTCAAGCCGTGTGTTCCCTTTGTCAAGCTGTAATAAGTAGGGGTATGGACGTTAACCACCTCGGAACATCCTCCCTTATACGTCACCTGCAGCGCATTCATAATAAGTCAGTGACAAGTTCAAAAACTTTGGGTGACAGCGGAAGCAGTCCACTGACCAGTAAATCCCTTCCTCTTGTAACCAAGCTCACGCAAACCACCCCACCAACTCCCTCAGTGTCAATTTCCTCCTTCCCCAGGAATGCCAATAGTCCTGCAGGCCATGTCACTGGCAAGTCTGACGAGTCCTCTCCTGCCTGGGATTCCTCCGATGCATCCTTGCGTGTAACGCCTACTGCTGCTGGCGCTGCTGTTGTTGCCGCTGGGAGTCGATGGTCAACCCAGAGGGGAAGTCGTAAGCCCACTTGTACTACTTCCAGTAAGCAATTGACTGTTCAACAGTCCTTTGCGAGGAAGATGAAATATCACAGCAGTCATCCTACTGCAAAGCGGATAACTGAGTCCTTGACAACTATGTTGGTGTTAGACGTGCGTCCGGTATCCGCCGTTAGTTCACAGGGAACTAGACAATTTATTGAGGCAGTGTGCCCCCGTTACCAAATACCATCTAGGTTCCACTTCTCTAGGCAGGCGATACCGAGAATGTACACGGACGTCAGAAAAAGACTCACCAGTCTCCTAAAAAATGCAGTTGTACCCAATGTCCACTTAACCACGGACATGTGGACAAGTGGAGCAGGGCAGGGACAGGACTATATGACTGTGACAGCCCACTGGGTAGATGTATGGACTCCCGCCGCAAGAACAGCAGCGGCGGCACCAGTAGCAGCATCTCGCAAACGCCAACTCTTTCCTAGGCAGGCTACGCTTTGTATCACCGCTTTCCAGAATACGCACACAGCTGAAAACCTCTTACGGCAACTGAGGAAGATCATCGCGGAATGGCTTACCCCAATTGGACTCTCCTGTGGATTTGTGGCATCGGACAACGCCAGCAATATTGTGTGTGCATTAAATATGGGCAAATTCCAGCACGTCCCATGTTTTGCACATACCTTGAATTTGGTGGTGCAGAATTTTTTAAAAAACGACAGGGGCGTGCAAGAGATGCTGTCGGTGGCCAGAAAAATTGCGGGACACTTTCGGCGTACAGGCACCACGTACAGAAGACTGGAGCACCACCAAAAACTACTGAACCTGCCCTGCCATCATCTGAAGCAAGAAGTGGTAACGAGGTGGAATTCAACCCTCTATATGCTTCAGAGGTTGGAGGAGCAGCAAAAGGCCATTCAAGCCTATACAATTGAGCACGATATAGGAGATGGAATGCACCTGTCTCAAGTGCAGTGGAGAATGATTTCAACGTTGTGCAAGGTTCTGATGCCCTTTGAACTTGCCACACGTGAAGTCAGTTCAGACACTGCCAGCCTGAGTCAGGTCATTCCCCTCATCAGGCTTTTGCAGAAGAAGCTGGAGGCATTGAAGAAGGAGCTAAAAGGGAGCGATTCCGCTAGGCATGTGGGACTTGTGGATGCAGCCCTTAATTCGCTTAACAAGGATTCACGGGTGGTCAATCTGTTGAAATCAGAGCACTACATTTTGGCCACCGTGCTCGATCCTAGATTTAAAGCCTACCTTGGATCTCTCTTTCCGGCAGACACAGGTCTGCTGGGGTTGAAAGACCTGCTGGTGACAAAATTGTCAAGTCAAGCGGAACGCGACCTGTCAACATCTCCTCCTTCACATTCTCCCGCAACTGGGGGTGCGAGGAAAAGGCTCAGAATTCCGAGCCCACCCGCTGGCGGTGATGCAGGGCAGTCTGGAGCGACTGCTGATGCTGACATCTGGTCCGGACTGAAGGACCTGACAACGATTACGGACATGTCGTCTACTGTCACTGCATATGATTCTCTCAACATTGATAGAATGGTGGAGGATTATATGAGTGACCGCATCCAAGTAGGCACGTCACACAGTCCGTACTTATACTGGCAGGAAAAAGAGGCAATTTGGAGGCCCTTGCACAAACTGGCTTTATTCTACCTAAGTTGCCCTCCCACAAGTGTGTACTCCGAAAGAGTGTTTAGTGCCGCCGCTCACCTTGTCAGCAATCGGCGTACGAGGTTACATCCAGAAAATGTGGAGAAGATGATGTTCATTAAAATGAATTATAATCAATTCCTCCGCGGAGACATTGACCAGCAGCAATTGCCTCCACAAAGTACACAGGGAGCTGAGATGGTGGATTCCAGTGGGGACGAATTGATAATCTGTGAGGAGGGGGATGTACACGGTGATATATCGGAGGGTGAAGATGAGGTGGACATCTTGCCTCTGTAGAGCCAGTTTGTGCAAGGAGAGATTAATTGCTTCTTTTTTTGGGGGGGTCCAAACCAACCCGTCATATCAGTCACAGTCGTGTGGCAGACCCTGTCACTGAAATGATGGGTTGGTTAAAGTGTGCATGTCCTGTTTTGTTTATACAACATAAGGGTGGGTGGGAGGGCCCAAGGACAATTCCATCTTGCACCTCTTTTTTCTTTTCTTTTTCTTTGCATCATGTGCTGATTGGGGAGGGTTTTTTTGGAAGGGACATCCTGCGTGACACTGCAGTGCCACTCCTAGATGGGCCCGGTGTTTGTGTCGGCCACTAGGGTCGCTAATCTTACTCACACAGTCAGCTACCTCATTGCGCCTCTTTTTTTCTTTGCGTCATGTGCTGTTTGGGGAGGGTTTTTTGGAAGGGACATCCTGCGTGACACTGCAGTGCCACTCCTAGATGGGCCCGGTGTTTGTGTCGGCCACTAGGGTCGCTAATCTTACTCACACAGCTACCTCATTGCGCCTCTTTTTTTCTTTGCGTCATGTGCTGTTTGGGGAGGGTTTTTTGGAAGGGACATCCTGCGTGACACTGCAGTGCCACTCCTAGATGGGCCCGGTGTTTGTGTCGGCCACTAGGGTCGCTAATCTTACTCACACAGCTACCTCATTGCGCCTCTTTTTTTCTTTGCGTCATGTGCTGTTTGGGGAGGGTTTTTTGGAAGGGCCATCCTGCGTGACACTGCAGTGCCACTCCTAGATGGGCCCGGTGTTTGTGTCGGCCACTAGGGTCGCTAATCTTACTCACACAGCTACCTCATTGCGCCTCTTTTTTTCTTTGCGTCATGTGCTGTTTGGGGAGGGTTTTTTGGAAGGGACATCCTGCGTGACACTGCAGTGCCACTCCTAGATGGGCCCGGTGTTTGTGTCGGCCACTAGGGTCGCTAATCTTACTCACACAGCTACCTCATTGCGCCTCTTTTTTTCTTTGCGTCATGTGCTGTTTGGGGAGGGTTTTTTGGAAGGGACATCCTGCGTGACACTGCAGTGCCACTCCTAGATGGGCCCGGTGTTTGTGTCGGCCACTAGGGTCGCTAATCTTACTCACACAGCTACCTCATTGCGCCTCTTTTTTTCTTTGCGTCATGTGCTGTTTGGGGAGGGTTTTTTGGAAGGGACATCCTGCGTGACACTGCAGTGCCACTCCTAGATGGGCCCGGTGTTTGTGTCGGCCACTAGGGTCGCTAATCTTACTCACACAGCTACCTCATTGCGCCTCTTTTTTTCTTTGCGTCATGTGCTGTTTGGGGAGGGTTTTTTGGAAGGGCCATCCTGCGTGACACTGCAGTGCCACTCCTAGATGGGCCCGGTGTTTGTGTCGGCCACTAGGGTCGCTAATCTTACTCACACAGCTACCTCATTGCGCCTCTTTTTTTCTTTGCGTCATGTGCTGTTTGGGGAGGGTTTTTTGGAAGGGCCATCCTGCGTGACACTGCAGTGCCACTCCTAGATGGGCCCGGTGTTTGTGTCGGCCACTAGGGTCGCTAATCTTACTCACACAGCTACCTCATTGCGCCTCTTTTTTTCTTTGCGTCATGTGCTGTTTGGGGAGGGTTTTTTGGAATGGACATCCTGCGTGACACTGCAGTGCCACTCCTAGATGGGCCCGGTGTTTGTGTCGGCCACTAGGGTCGCTTATCTTACTCACACAGCGACCTCGGTGCAAATTTTAGGACTAAAAATAATATTGTGAGGTGTGAGGTATTCAGAATAGACTGAAAATGAGTGTAAATTATGGTTTTTGAGGTTAATAATACTTTGGGATCAAAATGACCCCCAAATTCTATGATTTAAGCTGTTTTTTAGTGTTTTTTTGAAAAAAACACCCGAATCCAAAACACACCCGAATCCGACAAAAAAAATTCGGTGAGGTTTTGCCAAAACGCGTTCGAACCCAAAACACGGCCGCGGAACCGAACCCAAAACCAAAACACAAAACCCGAAAAATTTCAGGCGCTCATCTCTAATGGAAATGGGTGGTTCTGGTGCTTCTTGAAAGTCTGTGTGTATTCATTGTGGTGAAACTTAATGTATATACAGAATAAATAAAAATGACAAAATATATAGTGAACAGTGTAGTATAATATGGAACTATTATATAAAAATGAAAACTAACCCTTTTGGGATTATGGGGGTCATTCAGAGTTGATTGCTAGCCAATTTTGGTCAATGCGCAGCGATCAGGAAAAAATCGGCACTTCTGCGCATGCGTATGCGGCGCAATGCGCACACGCGTCGTACTATTACATCGAACGATGTAGTTTCACACAAGGTCTAGCGAAGCTTTTCAGTCGCACTGCTGGCCGCAGAGTGATTGACAGGAAGTGGGCATTACTGGGAGTCAACTGACCGTTTTCAGGAAGTGTTTGAAAAAATGCAGGCGTGCCAGGAAAAATGCAGGCGTGGCTGGATGAACGCAGGGCGTGTTCGTGACGTCAAAACAGGAACTGAACAGTCTGAAGTGATCGCAAGCGCTGAGTAGGTCTGAAGCTACTCTGAAACTGCACAAAATTATTTTGTAATCGCAATCGCAATTTTGCTCGCACTTCTGCTAAGCTAAAATACACTCCCAGTGGGAGGCGGCATAGTGATTGCACGGCTGCTAAAAACTGCTAGCGAGTGAACAACTCGGAATGACCCCCCATATGCAGATGTTGGACAGTTTTCATACTGATATCCTTCGATGATTGCTTAAGCAACAGATGGTGATGGTGGATGCGTTCCATCCTTTCAAATTAGGATGTTTGGGAATTTCCTTCAGCAAATCCTCTTTCAATGGTGTATAATTAACTGGAATTACATACTGTAGATTGCTAAACATCGTGCATGTCATTGGTAAAGATGGAAAATACAGGTGAATGGATATATTAATATTGTTTGTATTAATGAAGCACTTTGGGCATGTATTTCAAATTCCTAATGTCCATTTGTTATTAATACCAAAACTAGATCCAAGAATGTGCTATTGGAAAAGAATGTACTGCATAAATTGTAGTGATGTGCACCTGAAATTTTTTGGGTTTTGTGTTTTGGTTTTGTGTTTGGTTCCGTGGCCGTGTTTTGGGTTCGAACGCGTTTTGGCAAAACCTCACCGAATTTTTTTTGTCGGATTCGGGTGTGTTTTGGATTCGGGTGTTTTTTACAAAAAACCCTAAAAAAAACAGCTTAAATCATAGAATTTGGGGGTCATTTTGATCCCATAGTATTATTAACCTCAATAACCATAATTTCCACTCATTTTCAGTCTATTCTGAACACCTCACACCTCACAATATTATTTTTAGTCCTAAAATTTGCACCGAGGTCACTGGATGGCTAAGCTAAGCGACACAAGTGGCCGACACAAACACCTGGCCCATCTAGGAGTGGCACTGCAGTGTCAGGCAGGATGGCACTTCAAAAAAATAGTCCCCAAACAGCACATGATGCAAAGAAAAAAAGAGGCGCACCAAGGTCGCTGTGTGACTAAGCTAAGCGACACAAGTGGCCGACACAAACACCTGGCCCATCTAGGAGTGGCACTGCATTGTCAGACAGGATGGCACTTAAAAAAATAGTCCCCAAACAGCACATGATGCAAAGAAAAAAAGAGCTGCACCAAAGTCGTTGTGTGACTAAGCTAAGCGACCCAAGTGGACGACACAAACACCTGGCCCATCTAGGAGTGGCACTGCAGTGTCACGCAGGATGGCCCTTCCAAAAAATACTCCCCAAACAGCACATGACGCAAAGAAAAAAAGAGGCGCAATGAGGTAGCTGTGTGACAACTAAGCTAAGCGACCCTAGTGGCCGACACAAACACCTGGCCCATCTAGGAATGGCACTGCAGTGTCACGCAGGATGGCCCTTCCAAAAAATACTCCCCAAACAGCACATGACGCAAAGAAAAAAAGAGGCGCAATGAGGTAGCTGTGTGACGACTAAGCTAAGCGACCCTAGTGGCCGACACAAACACCTGGCCCATCTAGGAGTGGCACTGCAGTGTCAGACAGGATGGCACTTAAAAAAATAGTCCCCAAACAGCACATGATGCAAAGAAAAAAACAGCTGCACCAAAGTCGTTGTGTGACTAAGCTAAGCGACCCAAGTGGCCGACACAAACACCTGGCCCATCTAGGAGTGGCACTGCAGTGACACGCAGGATGGCCCTTCCAAAAAATACTCCCCAAACAGCACATGACGCAAAGAAAAATGAAAGAAAAAAGAGGTGCAAGATGGAATTGTCCTTGGGCCCTCCCACCCACCCTTATGTTGTAAAAACAGGAAATGCACACTTTAACGAACCCATCATTTCAGCGACAGGGTCTGCCACACGACTGTGACTGAAATGACTGGTTGGTTTGGGCCCCCACCAAAAAAGAAGCAATCAATCTCTCCTTGCACAAACTGGCTCTACAGAGGCAAGATGTCCACCTCATCATCATCGTCCGATTCATCACCCCTTTCACTGTGTACATCCCCTCCTCACAGATTATTAATTTGTCCCCACTGGAATCCACCATCTCAGGTCCCCGTGTACTTTCTGGAGGCAATTGCTGCTGGTGAATGTCTCCATGGAGGAATTGATTATAATTCATTTTAATGAACATAATCTTCTCCACATTTTCTGGAAGTAACCTCGTACGCCGATTGCTGACAAGGTGAGCGGCGGCACTAAGCACTCTTTCGGAGTACACACTGGAGGGAGGGCAACTTAGGTAGAATAAAGCCAGTTTGTGCAAGGGCCTCCAAATTGCCTCTTTTTCCTGCCAGTATACGTACGGACTGTCTGACGTGCCTACTTGGATGCGGTCACTCATATAATCCTCCACCATTCTTTCAATGGTGAGAGAATCATATGCAGTGACAGTAGACGACATGTCAGTAATCGTTGGCAGGTCCTTCAGTCCGGACCAGATGTCAGCATCAGCAGTCGCTCCAGACTGCCCTGCATCACCGCCAGCGGGTGGGCTCGGAATTCGTAGCCTTTTCCTCGCACCCCCAGTTGCGGGAGAATGTGAAGGAGGAGATGTTGATGGGTCGCGTTCCGCTTGACTTGACAATTTTCTCACGAGCAGTTCTTTGAACCTCTGCAGACTTGTGTCTGCCGGAAAGAGAGATCCAACGTAGGTTTTAAATCTAGGATCGAGCACGGTGGCCAAAATGTAGTGCTCTGATTTCAACAGATTGACCACCCGTGAATCCTGGTTAAGCGAATGAAGGGCTCCATCCACAAGTCCCACATGCCTAGCGGAATCGCTCTGTTTTAGCTCCTCCTTCAATGCCTCCAGCTTCTTCTGCAAAAGCCTGATGAGGGGAATGACCTGACTCAGGCTGGCAGTGTCTGAACTGACTTCACGTGTGGCAAGTTCAAAAGGTTGCAGAACCTTGCACAACGTTGAAATCATTCTCCACTGCGCTTGAGACAGGTGCATTCCACCTCCTTTGCCTATATCGTGGCCAGATGTATAGGCTTGAATGGCCTTTTGCTGCTCCTCCATCCTCTGAAGCATATAGAGGGTTGAATTCCACCTCGTTACCACCTCTTGCTTCAGATGATGGCAGGGCAGGTTCAGGTGTTTTTGGTGGTGCTCCAGTCTTCTGTACGCGGTGCCTGTATGCCGAAAGTGGCCCGCAATTCTTCTGGCCACCGACAGCATCTCTTGCACGCCCCTGTCGTTTTTTAAATAATTCTGCACCACCAAATTCAAGGTATGTGCAAAACATGGGACGTGCTGGAATTTGCCCAGATGTAATGCACGCACAATATTGCTGGCGTTGTCCAATGCCACAAATCCCCAGGAGAGTCCAATTGGGGTAAGCCATTCTGCGATGATCTTCCTCAGTTGCAGTAAGAGGTTTTCAGCTGTGTGCGTATTCTGGAAAGCGGTGATACAAAGCGTAGCCTGCCTAGGAACGAGTTGGCGTTTGCGAGATGCTGCTACTGGTGCCGCCGCTGCCAGAGGCGGATTGGCCATAGGGTCTACAGGGAAGATTCCCGGTGGGCCGACGCACCAGTGGGGCCTGTTTAGTTTGAGGACATGTGGTCCTATTTATAGACATAATGAACAAGATGCCAAACAATTTGCATATATGATAATGACTTTGCCACTTAGCCTGTGATTGCAGATGATCTAGTGTATGCTCTGTGTTCCTGCTTGGCTAACATATAAGATTGAGTGAATAGTGATTGGGATACGGTTGGTGTAATAAGCAAGAAAATATATCTTTCTAAAGAATTATATAGTTTCCTAAATTCTAAAGGTGTATCATGTAATGTGCTCATAACATTTAATTTTATTTCCTTTTAATTTCCCCTTGATGCTAAATATCCCCACTATCTGGAAAGTCTTGGGGGGAGGGTGCTGCTGCCATGGCCCATGGCTAGACCTTACACCTCTGGTGCTGCCCATGTGGGGCCACTAGTACAAATTTTTTCCAGGGCCGCTTTATGTTCCCAATCCGCCCCTGGCCGCTGCTGTTCCTGCAGCGGGAGGCAATACATCTACCCAGTGGGCTGTCACAGTCATGTAGTCCTGAGTCTGCCCTGCTCCACTTGTCCACATGTCCGTGGTTAAGTGGACATTGGGTACAACTGCATTTTTTAGGACACTGGTGAGTCTTTTTCTGACGTCCGTGTACATTCTCGGTATCGCCTGCCTAGAGAAGTGGAACCTAGATGGTATTTGGTAACGGGGGCACACTACCTCAAGCAATTGTCTAGTTCCCCATGAACTAACGGCGGATACTGGACGCACGTCTAACACCAACATAGTTGTCAAAGCCTCAGTTATCCGCTTTGCAACAGGATGACTGCTGTGATATTTCATCTTCCTCGCAAAGGACTGTTGGACAGTCAATTGCTTACTGGAAGTAGTACAAGTGGTCTTCCGACTTCCCCTCCGGGATGACGATCGACTCCCAGCAGCAAAAACAGCAGCGCCAGCAGCAGTAGGCGTTACACTCAAGGATGCATCGGAGGAATCCCAGGCAGGAGAGGACTCGTCAGACTTGCCAGTGACATGGCCTGCAGGACTATTGGCTTTCCTGGGTATGGAGGAAATTGACACTGAGGGAGTTGGTGGTGTGGTTTGCGCAAGCTTGGTTACAAGAGGAAGGGATTTACTGGTCAGTGGACTGCTTCCGCTGTCGCCCAAAGTTTTTGAACTTGTCACTGACTTATTATGAATGCGCTGCAGGTGACGTATAAGGGAGGATGTTCCGAGGTGGTTAACGTCCTTACCCCTACTTATTACAGCTTGACAAAGGCAACACACGGCTTGACACCAGTTGTCCGCATTTCTGTTGAAATAATTCCACACTGAAGAGCTGATTTTTTTTTGTATTTTGACCAGGCATGTCAATGGCCATATTCCTCCCACGGACAACAGGTGTCTCCCCGGGTGCCTGACTTAAACAAACCACCTCACCATCAGAATCCTCCTTGTCAATTTCCTCCCCAGCGCCAGCAACACCCATATCCTCATCCTGGTGTACTTCAACACTGACATCTTCAATTTCACTATCAGGAACTGGACTGCGGGTGCTCCTTTCAACACTTGCAGGGGGCGTGCAAATGGTGGAAGGCGCAAGCTCTTCCCATCCAGTGTTGGGAAGGTCAGGCATCGCAACCGACACAATTGGACTCTCCTTTGGGATTTGTGATTTCGAAGAACGCACAGTTCTTTGCTGTGCTTTTGCCGCAAGTCTTTTCTTTTTTCTAGCGAGAGGATGAGTGCTTCCATCCTCATGTGAAGCTGAACCACTAGCCATGAACATAGGCCAGGGCCTCAGCCGTTCCTTGCCACTCCGTGTCGTAAATGGCATATTGGCAAGTTTACGCTTCTCCTCAGACGCTTTTAATTTTGATTTTTGGGTCATTTTTTTACTGATCTTTTGTGTTTTGGATTTTACATGCTCTGTACAATGACATTGGGCATCGGCCTTGGCAGACGACGTTGATGGCATTTCATCGTCTCAGCCATAACTAGTGGCAGCAGCTTCAGCACGAGGTGGAAGTGGATCTTGATCTTTCCCTATTTTTTTTAACCTCCACATTTTTGTTCTCCATATTTTGCGCACAACTAAAAGCCACCACAGGTATACAATGTAGATGGGTGGATAGTATACTATTATTACTTATACTTATGGATGACGAGTAACGACACAGAGGTAGGTACAGCCGTGGCCTACCGTACTGCTGCTTATATATATAATATACTGTATAACGGACCTGGTGGACACTGTCAGCAGACTGCTAAACTAGTATGAAGAAAAAAAAAAAACACCACAGGTATACAATGTAGATGGATGGATAGTATAGTATTATATTACTTATGGACGACGAGTGCACTGACGACACAGAGGTAGGTACAGCCGTGGCCTACCGTACTGCTGCTTATATATATAATATACTGTATAACGGACCTGGTGGACACTGTCAGCAGACTGCTAAACTAGTATGAAGAAAAAAAAAAAAAACACCACAGGTATACAATGTAGATGGATGGATAGTATAGTATTATATTACTTATGGACGACGAGTGCACTGACGACACAGAGGTAGGTACAGCCGTGGCCTACCGTACTGCTGCTTATATATATAATATACTGTATAACGGACCTGGTGGACACTGTCAGCAGACTGCTAAACTAGTATGAAGAAAAAAAAAAAACACCACAGGTATACAATGTAGATGGATGGATAGTATAGTATTATATTACTTATGGACGACGAGTGCACTGACGACACAGAGGTAGGTACAGCCGTGGCCTACCGTACTGCTGCTTATATATATAATATACTGTATAACGGACCTGGTGGACACTGTCAGTAGACTGCTAAACTAGTATGAAGAAAAAAAAAACACCACAGGTATACAATGTAGATGGATGGATAGTATAGCATTATATTACTTATGGACGACGAGTGCACTGACGACACAGAGGTAGGTACAGCCGTGGCCTACCGTACTGCTGCTTATATATATAATATACTGTATAACGGACCTGGTGTACACTGTCAGCAGACTGCTAAACTAGTATGAAGAAGAAAAAACACCACAGGTATACAATGTAGATGGATGGATAGTATAGTATTATAATACTTATGGACGACGAGTGCACTGATGACACAGAGGTAGGTACAGCCGTGGCCTACCGTACTGCTGCTTATATATATAATATACTGTATAACGGACCTGGTGGACACTGTCAGCAGACTGCTAAACTAGTATGAAGAAAAAAAAAAAACACCACAGGTATACAATGTAGATGGATGGATAGTATAGTATTATATTACTTATGGATGACGAGTGCACTGACGACACAGAGGTAGGTACAGCCGTGGCCTACCGTACTGCTGCTTATATATATAATATACTGTATAACGGACCTGGTGGACACTGTCAGCAGACTGCTAAACTAGAATGAAGAAAAAAAAAACACCACAGGTATACAATGTAGATGGATGGATAGTATAGTATTATATTATTTATGGACGACGAGTGCACTGCCGACACAGAGGTAGGTACAGCCGTGGCCTACCGTACTGCTGCTTATATATATAATATACTGTATAACTGACCTGGTGGACACTGTCAGCAGACTGCTAAACTAGTATGAAAAAAAAAAAAAACACCACAGGTATACAATGTAGATGGAGGAATAGTATAGTATTATATTACTTATGGACAACGAGTGCACTGACGACACAGAGGTAGGTACAGCCGTTGCCTACCGTACTGCTGCTTATATATATAATATACTGTATAACGTTCCTGGTGGACACTGTCAGCAGACTGCTAAACTAGTATGAAGAAAAAAAAAAAACACCACAGGTATACAATGTAGATGGATGGATAGTATAGTATTATATTACTTATGGACGACGAGTGCACTGACGACACAGAGGTAGGTACAGCCGTGGCCTACCGTACTGCTGCTTATATATATAATATACTGTATAACGGACCTGGTGGACACTGTCAGCAGACTGCTAAACTAGTATGAAGAAAAAAAAAAAAAAACACCACAGGTATACAATGTAGATGGATGGATAGTATAGTATTATATTACTTATGGACGACGAGTGCACTGACGACACAGAGGTAGGTACAGCCGTGGCCTACCGTACTGCTGCTTATATATATAATATACTGTATAATGGACCTGGTGGACACTGTCAGCAGACTGCTAAACTAGTATGAAGAAAAAAAAAAAACACCACAGGTATACAATGTAGATGGATGGATAGTATAGTATTATATTACTTATGGACGACGAGTGCACTGACGACACAGAGGTAGGTACAGCCGTGGCCTACCGTACTGCTGCTTATATATATAATATACTGTGTAACGGACCTGGTGGACACTGTCAGCAGGCTGCTAAACTAGTATGAAGAAAGAAAAAAAAACACCACAGGTATACAATGTAGATGGATGGATAGTATAGTATTATATTACTTATGGACGACGAGTGCACTGACGACACAGAGGTAGGTACAGCCGTGGTCTACCGTACTGCTGCTTATATATATAATATACTGTATAACGGACCTGGTGGACACTGTCAGCAGACTGCTAAACTAGTATGAAGAAAAGAAAAAAAAACACTGGAGTGTTTTTCAGGCAGACAAACGTATACTGGACTGGTGGTCACTGTCAGCAAAACTGTGCACTGTACTCCTGCTATAATTGCTCCCCAGTCCCCACAATTAGGCAGTGTGAGCAGAGCAGTGCACTCAGCACAGATATATCATGCAGCAGTGCAGCACACTGAGTGAGCACAGATATGGTGGAGCGTTTTTTCAGGCAGAGAAACAAAGGATTAAACTCACTGGTGTGGTATAATCAAAACCCTGCACTGTACTCCCTAACAGCTGCTCCCCGTCCCCAATCCTCCCCACAATTATAACTAACTAAGTCACTCTGTGTTCTACTATAACGGATAGGACGCCAGCCACGTCCTCTCCCTATCAATCTCAATGCACGTGTGAAAATGGCGGCGACGCGCGGCTCCTTATATAGAATCCGAGTCTCGCGAGAATCCGACAGCGTGATGATGACGTTCGGGCGCGCTCGGGTTAACCGAGCAAGGCGGGAGGATCCGAGTCGCTCGGACCCGTGTAAAAAAAAGGTGAAGTTCGGGCGGGTCGGATCCCGAGGATCCGAACCCGCTCATCACTAATAAATTGTGCTTAAAAGATTTTTTAAAAATCCTGTACTGTAATTACATTTTTTTATTTTTAGAAAATGCAATAAAATATCACTTAAGAAAAAGCAGTTAATAGAAATCAAATGGGAGTACCCATTTGTAGTGAGAAGGCTTTTGTCTCATCACAATTGCCCACATTCTGGTGGGATCAGCTCCCTCCAAGGGAGAAGAAAACAAGACCTGCACATTCTGCACCTGCAGTGGAGATTTATAACTCCACGTTTTGTGGATTGCCCATATCCAGCAGGAATATTATCACTGAGAACAGGAAGAGTTTAAAACTCCCATACACCCACTGCAGGTTGCGCTGCCTGTTAGAGGCCAGTTAGTAGGGAACCGTTTGAAGTGCCAGGGACTGTGGATATTGTCCATTTCAGGAGAGCAAGGCATGTGTGGCTGTAAGCCACTTCAGTGGACTAACTATTGAGTACGAGGAATGTTAGGATTTTTAGGATTTTTTATGTTTGTTTGCTTATTTTCAGTTATGTACCTATGTGACCAGGCCTAACCATGTATGTGTTGTGTACAGACTCTGACACCAGCAAAGACATTGTGTTTTAACCAGAAGACCTGCCTCAAGAGTTCCTATTATCAGTACCTGTTGTTTTTATAAATACTCTTTATTTGTTAAAGTGGAGAGCAAAAAGATACAACACATGCAAAATCAAAAGAATGCAATGTCAGAGTGCAATTCAATACACCATGAAATGCTAAACAATAAAGGGGGTATTTCAGGCATGATCACTGCTGCAAATCACATGCAAAGCGGCATTTTTTTGTTGAATGCGCACGTGCAAAGTCACGAGTGCGCATGTGTTGGCCTCGCCATGCGACAAATGTGCAGACATACACATGAACTTTGTGAATGCAGACAGGCAATGACAGAGAGGCGTGGTGAAGGTGGGGTGGGGCAGGCTTCACAGGCTAGTGAAAAGGGGCGTGAGGTGGGTGTGTAGCGGGGAAGTGTGCTATGGGCTGCAGGCGGGGGTTTTGCACAGCTTCAAAGCAAATCGCTGTCAGTGCACACTGAGCGTTCACACTGCAAACAGCTTGCGAATGCTCAGCACAGGTGACTTGCAAATACAGGTTGAGTATCCCTTATCCAAAATGCTTGGGACCAGGAGTATTTTGGATATCGGATTATTCCGTATTTTGGAATAATTGCATACCATAATGAGATATTATGGCGATGGGACCTAAGTCTAAGCACAGAATGCATTTATGTTTCATATACACCTTATACACACAGCCTGAAGGTCATTTTAGCCAATATTTTTAATAACTTTGTGCATTAAACAAAGTGTGTGCACATACACACAATTTATTTATGTTTCATATACACCTTATACACACAGCCTGAAGGTTATTTAATACAATATTTTTAATAATTTTGTGTATTAAACAAAGTTTGTGTACATTGAGCCATCAGAAAACAAAGGTTTCACTATTTCACTCTCACTAAAAAAATTCTGTATTTCGGAATACTCCGTATTTCGGAATATTTGGATATGGGATACTCAACCTGTAATTGCAAATCAAACATACCTGTTTTCAATGCAAACGCCTCAACATCTCATTACTCATTACATCTCTAGCTCTCTGAAATGGTATGTAGTCTCTCACTCCCTGGATATGTGCAACACAATCTACACATATGTTTGTTTACAACTATTACATGTGTACTGCACATGTACTACATGTGTAGTTTGACAAGCAATTGTACACTTTAAAAACAACAGATTCATTTTAAAGGCCCTCTTTCTGTGTTCACATTGCTTTGAGCTGTCTATCAAGCTGCATTGTGCTTTCAAAATACACATACTGTATAGATGTCACCCATATATGCAGGGATGGATTGGGAACTAAAAGCGGCCCTGGAAAAATTTGTACTAGTGGCCCCACATGGGCAGCACCAGAGGTGTAAGGTCTAGCCATGGGCCATGGCAGCAGCACCCTCCCCCAAGACTTTCCAGATAGTGGGCTTGTCCAGCATCAAGGGGGAAGTTAAAAGAAATAAAATGAAATATTATGAGCACATTATATGATACACCTTTAGAATTTAGGAAACTATATAATTCTTTAGAAAGATATATTTTTTTCCTTATTACACCAACTGTATCCCAATCACTATTCACTCAATCTTATATGTCAGCCAAGCAGGCAGACAGAGCATACACTAGATCATCTGCAATCACAGGCAAAGTGTCAAAGTCATTTTCATATATGCAAATTATTTTGCATCTTATTTATTATGTCTATAAAAAGGACCACATGTCCTCAAACAAAACAGGCCCCACTGGTGCGTCGGCCCACCGGGAATCTTCCCTGTGAACCCTCTGGCCAATCCGCCCCTGCATATATGCCATGTTTTTGGGAGGAATACATTTGTTGTGTGACTCATATTACAACATTCCAACCATACTGCAAGTTTACATATAATGTTCAGTAATGATGCTTCAGGTACTATATTAATAGTATGTTTTTTTTTTCACCAAACAAAATTAGTCATCGCATTATGTTTTTTAAAATTAAACAGCCATTACCATTAGTGATGTGCACCGGACATTTTTCGGGTTTTGTGTTTTGGTTTTGGATTCGGTTCCGCGGCCGTGTTTTGGATTCGGACGCGTTTTGGCAAAACCTCACCGAAATTTTTTTGTCGGATTCGGGTGTGTTTTGGATAAGGGTGTTTTTTTCAAAAAGCCCTAAAAAACAGCTTAAATCATAGAATTTGGGGGTCATTTTGATTAGAGATGAGCGGGTTCGGTTTCTTTGAATCCGAACCCGCACGAACTTCACTTTTTTTTTCACGGGTCCGAGCGACTCGGATCTTCCCGCCTTGCTCGGTTAACCCGAGCGCGCCCGAACGTCATCATGACGCTGTCGGATTCTCGCGAGACTCGGATTCTATATAAGGAGCCGCGCGTCGCCGCCATTTTCACACGTGCATTGAGATTGATAGGGAGAGGACGTGGCTGGCGTCCTCTCCATTAGAATAGATTAGAAGAGAGAGAGAGAGAGAGAGATTGTGCAGACAGAGTTTACCACAGTGACCAGTGCAGTTGTTGTTAAGTTAACTTTTATTTAATATATCCGTTCTCTGCTATATCCGTTCTCTGCCTGAAAAAAACGATACACAGCAGTCACACAGTGTGACTCAGTCTGTGTGCACTCAGCTCAGCCCAGTGTGCTGCACATCAATGTATAAAAGCTTATAATAATTGTGGGGGAGACTGGGGAGCACTGCAGGTTGTTATAGCAGGAGCCAGGAGTACATAATATTATATTAATTTAAAATTAAACAGTGCACACTTTTGCTGCAGGAGTGCCACTGCCAGTGTGACTAGTGGTGACCAGTGCCTGACCACCAGTATAGTAGTATATTGTTGTATACTATCTCTTTATCAACCAGTCTATATTAGCAGCAGACACAGTACAGTGCGGTAGTTCACGGCTGTGGCTACCTCTGTGTCGGCAGTCGGCACTCGGCAGGCAGTCCGTCCATCCATAATTGTATAATTATATACCACCTAACCGTGGTATTTTTTTTTCTTTCTTTATACCGTCGTCATAGTCATACTAGTTGTTACGAGTATACTACTATCTCTTTATCAACCAGTGTACAGTGCGGTAGTTCACGGCTGTGGCTACCTCTGTGTCGGCAGTCGGCAGGCAGTCCGTCCATCCATAATTGTATTATTATAATATATACCACCTAACCGTGGTTTTTTTTTCATTCTTTATACCGTCATAGTGTCATACTAGTTGTTACGAGTATACTACTATCTCTTTATCAACCAGTGTACAGTGCGGTAGTTCACGGCTGTGGCTACCTCTGTGTCGGCAGTCGGCAGGCAGTCCGTCCATCCATAATTGTATTATAATATATACCACCTAACCGTGGTTTTTTTTTCATTCTTTATACCGTCATAGTGTCATACTAGTTGTTACGAGTATACTACTATCTCTTTATCAACCAGTGTACAGTGCGGTAGTTCACGGCTGTGGCTACCTCTGTGTCGGCAGTCGGCAGGCAGTCCGTCCATCCATAATTGTATTATAATATATACCACCTAACCGTGGTTTTTTTTTCATTCTTTATACCGTCATAGTCAGTCATACTAGTTGTTACGAGTATACTACTATCTCTTTATCAACCAGTGTACAGTGCGGTAGTTCACGGCTGTGGCTACCTCTGTGTCGGCACTCGGCAGGCAGTCCGTCCATCCATAATTGTATTATAATATATACCACCTAACCGTGGTTTTTTTTTCATTCTTTATACCGTCATAGTGTCATACTAGTTGTTACGAGTATACTACTATCTCTTTATCAACCAGTGTACAGTGCGGTAGTTCACGGCTGTGGCTACCTCTGTGTCGGCAGTCGGCAGGCAGTCCGTCCATCCATAATTGTATTATAATATATACCACCTAACCGTGGTTTTTTTTTCATTCTTTATACCGTCATAGTGTCATACTAGTTGTTACGAGTATACTACTATCTCTTTATCAACCAGTGTACAGTGCGGTAGTTCACGGCTGTGGCTACCTCTGTGTCGGCAGTCGGCAGGCAGTCCGTCCATCCATAATTGTATTATAATATATACCACCTAACCGTGGTTTTTTTTTCATTCTTTATACCGTCATAGTCAGTCATACTAGTTGTTACGAGTATACTACTATCTCTTTATCAACCAGTGTACAGTGCGGTAGTTCACGGCTGTGGCTACCTCTGTGTCGGAACTCGGCAGGCAGTCCGTCCATCCATAATTGTATTACAATATATACCACCTAACCGTGGTTTTTTTTTCATTCTTTATACCGTCATAGTCAGTCATACTAGTTGTTACGAGTATACTACTATCTCTTTATCAACCAGTGTACAGTGCGGTAGTTCACGGCTGTGGCTACCTCTGTGTCGGAACTCGGCAGGCAGTCCGTCCATCCATAATTGTATTACAATATATACCACCTAACCGTGGTTTTTTTTTCATTCTTTATACCGTCATAGTCAGTCATACTAGTTGTTACGAGTATACTACTATCTCTTTATCAACCAGTGTACAGTGCGGTAGTTCATGGCTGTGGCTACCTCTGTGTCGGCACTCGGCAGGCAGTCCGTCCATCCATAATTGTATTACAATATATACCACCTAACCGTGGTTTTTTTATACCACCTAACCGTGGCAGTCCGTCCATAATTGTATACTAGTATCCAATCCATCCATCTCCATTGTTTACCTGAGGTGCCTTTTAGTTCTGCCTATAAAATATGGAGAACAAAAAAGTTGAGGTTCCAAAATTAGGGAAAGATCAAGATCCACTTCCACCTCGTGCTGAAGCTGCTGCCACTAGTCATGGCCGAGACGATGAAATGCCAGCAACGTCGTCTGCCAAGGCCGATGCCCAATGTCATAGTACAGAGCATGTCAAATCCAAAACACCAAATATCAGAAAAAAAAGGACTCCAAAACCTAAAATAAAATTGTCGGAGGAGAAGCGTAAACTTGCCAATATGCCATTTACCACACGGAGTGGCAAGGAACGGCTGAGGCCCTGGCCTATGTTCATGGCTAGTGGTTCAGCTTCACATGAGGATGGAAGCACTCAGCCTCTCGCTAGAAAACTGAAAAGACTCAAGCTGGCAAAAGCACCGCAAAGAACTGTGCGTTCTTTGAAATCCCAAATCCACAAGGAGAGTCCAATTGTGTCGGTTGCGATGCCTGACCTTCCCAACACTGGACGTGAAGAGCATGCGCCTTCCACTATTTGCATGCCCCCTGCAAGTGCTGGAAGGAGCACCCGCAGTCCAGTTCCTGATAGTCAGATTGAAGATGTCAGTGTTGAAGTACACCAGGATGAGGAGGATATGGGTGTTGCTGGCGCTGGGGAGGAAATTGACGAGAAGGATTCTGATGGTGAGGTGGTTTGTTTAAGTCAGGCACCCGGGGAGACACCTGTTGTCCGTGGGAGGAATATGGCCGTTGACATGCCAGGTGAAAATACCAAAAAAATCAGCTCTTCGGTGTGGAGGTATTTCACCAGAAATGCGGACAACAGGTGTCAAGCCGTGTGTTCCCTTTGTCAAGCTGTAATAAGTAGGGGTAAGGACGTTAACCACCTCGGAACATCCTCCCTTATACGTCACCTGCAGCGCATTCATAATAAGTCAGTGACAAGTTCAAAAACTTTGGGTGACAGCGGAAGCAGTCCACTGACCAGTAAATCCCTTCCTCTTGTAACCAAGCTCACGCAAACCACCCCACCAACTCCCTCAGTGTCAATTTCCTCCTTCCCCAGGAATGCCAATAGTCCTGCAGGCCATGTCACTGGCAAGTCTGACGAGTCCTCTCCTGCCTGGGATTCCTCCGATGCATCCTTGCGTGTAACGCCTACTGCTGCTGGCGCTGCTGTTGTTGCCGCTGGGAGTCGATGGTCATCCCAGAGGGGAAGTCGTAAGCCCACTTGTACTACTTCCAGTAAGCAATTGACTGTTCAACAGTCCTTTGCGAGGAAGATGAAATATCACAGCAGTCATCCTACTGCAAAGCGGATAACTGAGTCCTTGACAACTATGTTGGTGTTAGACGTGCGTCCGGTATCCGCCGTTAGTTCACAGGGAACTAGACAATTTATTGAGGCAGTGTGCCCCCGTTACCAAATACCATCTAGGTTCCACTTCTCTAGGCAGGCGATACCGAGAATGTACACGGACGTCAGAAAAAGACTCACCAGTGTCCTAAAAAATGCAGTTGTACCCAATGTCCACTTAACCACGGACATGTGGACAAGTGGAGCAGGGCAGGGTCAGGACTATATGACTGTGACAGCCCACTGGGTAGATGTATGGACTCCCGCCGCAAGAACAGCAGCGGCGGCACCAGTAGCAGCATCTCGCAAACGCCAACTCTTTCCTAGGCAGGCTACGCTTTGTATCACCGCTTTCCAGAATACGCACACAGCTGAAAACCTCTTACGGCAACTGAGGAAGATCATCGCGGAATGGCTTACCCCAATTGGACTCTCCTGTGGATTTGTGGCATCGGACAACGCCAGCAATATTGTGTGTGCATTAAATATGGGCAAATTCCAGCACGTCCCATGTTTTGCACATACCTTGAATTTGGTGGTGCAGAATTTTTTAAAAAACGACAGGGGCGTGCAAGAGATGCTGTCGGTGGCCAGAAAAATTGCGGGACACTTTCGGCGTACAGGCACCACGTACAGAAGACTGGAGCACCACCAAAAACTACTGAACCTGCCCTGCCATCATCTGAAGCAAGAAGTGGTAACGAGGTGGAATTCAACCCTCTATATGCTTCAGAGGTTGGAGGAGCAGCAAAAGGCCATTCAAGCCTATACAATTGAGCACGATATAGGAGATGGAATGCACCTGTCTCAAGTGCAGTGGAGAATGATTTCAACGTTGTGCAAGGTTCTGATGCCCTTTGAACTTGCCACACGTGAAGTCAGTTCAGACACTGCCAGCCTGAGTCAGGTCATTCCCCTCATCAGGCTTTTGCAGAAGAAGCTGGAGGCATTGAAGAAGGAGCTAACACGGAGCGATTCCGCTAGGCATGTGGGACTTGTGGATGCAGCCCTTAATTCGCTTAACAAGGATTCACGGGTGGTCAATCTGTTGAAATCAGAGCACTACATTTTGGCCACCGTGCTCGATCCTAGATTTAAAGCCTACCTTGGATCTCTCTTTCCGGCAGACACAGGTCTGCTGGGGTTGAAAGACCTGCTGGTGACAAAATTGTCAAGTCAAGCGGAACGCGACCTGTCAACATCTCCTCCTTCACATTCTCCCGCAACTGGGGGTGCGAGGAAAAGGCTCAGAATTCCGAGCCCACCCGCTGGCGGTGATGCAGGGCAGTCTGGAGCGACTGCCGATGCTGACATCTGGTCCGGACTGAAGGACCTGACAACGATTACGGACATGTCGTCTACTGTCACTGCATATGATTCTCTCAACAATGATAGAATGGTGGAGGATTGTATGAGTGACCGCATCCAAGTAGGCACGTCACACAGTCCGTACTTATACTGGCAGGAAAAAGAGGCAATTTGGAGGCCCTTGCACAAACTGGCTTTATTCTACCTAAGTTGCCCTCCCACAAGTGTGTACTCCGAAAGAGTGTTTAGTGCCGCCGCTCACCTTGTCAGCAATCGGCGTACGAGGTTACATCCAGAAAATGTGGAGAAGATGATGTTCATTAAAATGAATTATAATCAATTCCTCCGCGGAGACATTGACCAGCAGCAATTGCCTCCACAAAGTACACAGGGAGCTGAGATGGTGGATTCCAGTGGGGACGAATTGATAATCTGTGAGGAGGGGGATGTACACGGTGATATATCGGAGGGTGAAGATGAGGTGGACATCTTGCCTCTGTAGAGCCAGTTTGTGCAAGGAGAGATTAATTGCTTCTTTTTTGGGGGGGGTCCAAACCAACCCGTCATATCAGTCACAGTCGTGTGGCAGACCCTGTCACTGAAATGATGGGTTGGTTAAAGTGTGCATGTCCTGTTTTGTTTATACAACATAAGGGTGGGTGGGAGGGCCCAAGGATAATTCCATCTTGCACCTCTTTTTTCTTTTCTTTTTCTTTGCATCATGTGCTGATTGGGGAGGGTTTTTTGGAAGGGACATCCTGCGTGACACTGCAGTGCCACTCCTAGATGTGCCCGGTGTTTGTGTCGGCCACTAGGGTCGCTAATCTTACTCACACAGTCAGCTACCTCATTGCGCCTCTTTTTTTCTTTGCGTCATGTGCTGTTTGGGGAGGGTTTTTTGGAAGGGCCATCCTGCGTGACACTGCAGTGCCACTCCTAGATGGGCCCGGTGTTTGTGTCGGCCACTAGGGTCGCTAATCTTACTCACACAGCTACCTCATTGCGCCTCTTTTTTTCTTTGCGTCATGTGCTGTTTGGGGAGGGTTTTTTGGAAGGGACATCCTGCGTGACACTGCAGTGCCACTCCTAGATGGGCCCGGTGTTTGTGTCGGCCACTAGGGTCGCTTATCTTACTCACACAGCGACCTCGGTGCAAATTTTAGGACTAAAAATAATATTGTGAGGTGTGAGGTATTCAGAATAGACTGAAAATGAGTGTAAATTATGGTTTTTGAGGTTAATAATACTTTGGGATCAAAATGACCCCCAAATTCTATGATTTAAGCTGTTTTTTAGTGTTTTTGGAAAAAAACACCCGAATCCAAAACACACCCGAATCCGACAAAAATAATTCGGTGAGGTTTTGCCAAAACGCGTTCGAACCCAAAACACGGCCGCGGAACCGAACCCAAAACCAAAACACAAAACCCGAAAAATTTCAGGCGCTCATCTCTAATTTTGATCCCATAGTATTGTTAACCTCAATTACCATAATTTCCACTCATTTCCAGTCTATTCTGAACACCTCACACCTCACAATATTATTTTTAGTCCTACAATTTGCACCGAGGTCGCTGGATGGCTAAGCTAAGCGACACAAGTGGCCGACACAAACACCTGGCCCATCTAGGAGTGGCACTGCAGTGTCAGGCAGGATGGCACTTCAAAAAAATTGTCCCCAAACAGCACATGATGCAAAGAAAAAAAGAGGCGCACCAAGGTCGCTGTGTGACTAAGCTAAGCGACACAAGTGGCCGACACAAACACCTGGCCCATCTAGGAGTGGCACTGCAGTGTCAAGACAGGATGGCACTTCAAAATAATTGTCCCCAAACAGCACATGATGCAAAGAAAAAAAGAGGCGCACCAAGGTCGCTGTGTGACTAAGCTAAGCGACACAAGTGGCCGACACAAACACCTGGCCCATCTAGGAGTGGCACTGCGGTGTCAAGACAGGATGGCACTTCAAAAAAATTGTCCCCAAACAGCACATGATGCAAAGAAAAAAAGAGGCGCACCAAGGTCGCTGTGTGACTAAGCTAAGCGACACAAGTGGCCGACACAAACACCTGGCCCATCTAGGAGTGGCACTGCAGTGTCAAGACAGGATGGCAATTCAAAAAAATTGTCCCCAAACAGCACATGATGCAAAGAAAAAAAGAGGCGCACCAAGGTCGCTGTGTGACTAAGCTAAGCGACACAAGTGGCCGACACAAACACCTGGCCCATCTAGGAGTGGCACTGCAGTGTCAAGACAGGATGGCACTTCAAAAAAATTGTCCGCAAACAGCACATGATGCAAAGAAAAAAAGAGGCGCACCAAGGTCGCTGTGTGACTAAGCTAAGCGACACAAGTGGCTGACACAAACACCTGGCCCATCTAGAAATGGCACTGCAGTGTCAAGACAAGATGGCACTTCAAAAAAATTGTCCCCAAACAGCACGTGATGCAAAGAAAAAAAGAGGCGCACCAAGGTCGCTGTGTGACTAAGCTAAGCGACACAAGTGGCCGACACAAACACCTGGCCCATCTAGGAGTGGCACTGCAGTGTCAAGACAGGATGGCACTTCAAAAAAATTGTCCCCAAACAGCACATGATGCAAAGAAAAAAAGAGGCGCACCAAGGTCGCTGTGTGACTAAGCTAAGCGACACAAGTGGCCGACACAAACACTTAGCCCATCTAGGAGTGGCACTGCAGTGTCAAGACAGGATGGCACTTCAAAAAAATTGTCCCCAAACAGCACATGATGCAAAGAAAAAAAAGAGGCGCACCAAGGTCGCTGTGTGACTAAGCTAAGCGACACAAGTGGCCGACACAAACACCTGGCCCATCTAGGAGTGGCACTGCAGTGCCAAGACAGGATGGCACTTCAAAAAAATTGTCCCCAAACAGCACATGATGCAAAGAAAAAAAGAGGTGCACCAAGGTCGCTGTGTGACTAAGCTAAGCGACACAAGTGGCCGACACAAACACCTGGCCCATCTAGGAGTGGCACTACAGTGTCAAGACAAGATGGCACTTCAAAAAAATTGTCCCCAAACAGCACATGATGCAAAGAAAAAAAGAGGCGCACCAAGGTCGCTGTGTGACTAAGCTAAGCGACACAAGTGGTCGACACAAACACCTGGCCCATCTAGGAGTGGCACTGCAGTGTCAAGACAGGATGGCACTTCAAAAAAATTGTCCCCAAACAGCACATGATGCAAAGAAAAAAAGAGGCGCACCAAGGTCGCTGTGTGACTAAGCTAAGCGACACAAGTGGCCGACACAAACACCTGGCCCATCTAGGAGTGGCACTGCAGTGTCAAGACAGGATGGCACTTCAAAAAAATTGTCCCCAAACAGCACATGATGCAAAGAAAAAAAGAGGTGCACCAAGGTCGCTGTGTGAGTAAGCTAAGCGACACAAGTGGCCGACACAAACACCTGGCCCATCTAGGAGTGGCACTGCAGTGCCAAGACAGGATGGCACTTCAAAAAAATTGTCCCCAAACAGCACATGATGCAAAGAAAAAAAGAGGCGCACCAAGGTCGCTGTGTGACTAAGCTAAGCGATACAAGTGGCCGACACAAACAACTGGCCCATCTAGGAGTGGCACTGTTGTGTCAAGACAGGATGGCACTTCAAAAAAATTGTCCCCAAACAGCACATGATGCAAAGAAAAAAAGAGGCGCACCAAGGTCGCTGTGTGACTAAGCTAAGCGACACAAGTGGCCGTCACAAATTCCTGGCCCATCTAGGAGTGGCACTGCAGTGCCAAGACAGGATGGGACTTCAAAAAAATTGTCCCCAAACAGCACATGATGCAAAGAAAAAAAGAGGCGCACCAAGGTCGCTGTGTGACTAAGCTAAGTGACACAAGTGGCCGACACAAACACCTGGCCCATCTAGGAGTGGCACTGCAGTGTCAAGACAGGATGGCACTTCAAAAAAATTGTCCCCAAACAGCACATGATGCAAAGAAAATAAGAGGCGCACCAAGGTCGCTGTGTGACTAAGCTAAGCGACACAAGTGGCCGACACAAACACCTGGCCCATCTAGGAGTGGCACTGCAGTGTCAAGACAAGATGGCACTTCAAAAAAATTGTCCCCAAACAGCACGTGATGCAAAGAAAAAAAGAGGCGCACCAAGGTCGCTGTGTGACTAAGCTAAGCGACACAAGTGGCCGTCACAAACACCTGGCCCATCTAGGAGTGGCACTGCAGTGTCAAGACAGGATGGCACTTCAAAAAAATTGTCCCCAAACAGCACATGATGCAAAGAAAAAAAGAGGCGCACCAAGGTCGCTGTGTGACTAAGCTAAGCGACACAAGTGGCCGACACAAACACCTGGCCCATCTAGGAGTGGCACTGCAGTGTCAAGACAGGATGGCACTTCAAAAAAATTGTCCCCAAACAGCACATGATGCAAAGAAAAAAAGAGGTGCACCAAGGTCGCTGTGTGACTAAGCTAAGCGACACAAGTGGCCGACACAAACACCTGGCCCATCTAGGAGTGGCACTGCAGTGTCAAGACAAGATGGCACTTCAAAAAAATTGTCCCCAAACAGCACATGATGCAAAGAAAAAAAGAGGCGCACCAAGGTCGCTGTGTGACTAAGCTAAGCGACACAAGTGGCCGACACAAACACCTGGCCCATCTAGTAGTGGCACTGCAGTGTCAAGACGGGATGGCACTTCAAAAAAATTGTCCCCAAACAGCACATGATGCAAAGAAAAAAAGAGGCGCACCAAGGTCGCTGTGTGACTAAGCTAAGCGACACAAGTGGCCGACACAAACACCTGGCCCATCTAGGAGTGGCACTGCAGTGCCAAGACAGGATGGCACTTCAAAAAAATTGGCCCCAAACAGCACATGATGCAAAGAAAAAAAGAGGCGCACCAAGGTCGCTGTGTGACTAAGCTAAGCGACACAAGTGGCCGACACAAACACCTGGCCCATCTAGGAGTGGCACTGCAGTGTCAAGACAAGATGGCACTTCAAAAAAATTGTCCCCAAACAGCACATGATGCAAAGAAAAAAAGAGGCGCACCAAGGTCGCTGTGTGACTAAGCTAAGCGACACAAGTGGCCGACACAAACACCTGGCCCATCTAGGAGTGGCACTGCAGTGTCAAGACAGGATGGCACTTCAAAAAAATTGTCCCCAAACAGCACATGATGCAAAGAAAAAAAGAGGCGCACCAAGGTCGCTGTGTGACTAAGCTAAGCGACACAAGTGGCCGACACAAACACCTGGCCCATCTAGGAGTGGCACTGCAGTGCCAAGACAGGATGGCACTTCAAAAAAATTGGCCCCAAACAGCACATGATGCAAAGAAAAAAAGAGGCGCACCAAGGTCGCTGTGTGACTAAGCTAGGCGACACAAGTGGCCGACACAAACACCTGGCCCATCTAGGAGTGGCACTGCAGTGTCAAGACAGGATGGCACTTCAAAAAAATTGTCCCCAAACAGCACATGATGCAAAGAAAAAAAGAGGCGCACCAAGGTCGCTGTGTGACTAAGCTAAGCGACACAAGTGGCCGACACAAATACCTGGCCCATCTAGGAGTGGCACTGCAGTGTCAAGACAGGATGGCACTTAAAAAAAATTGTCCCCAAACAGCACATGATGCAAAGAAAAAAAGAGGCGCACCAAGGTCGCTGTGTGACTAAGCTAAGCGACACAAGTGGCCGACACAAACACCTGGCCCATCTAGGAGTGGCACTGCAGTGCCAAGACAGGATGGCACTTCAAAAAAATTGTCCCCAAACAGCACATGATGCAAAGAAAAAAAGAGGCGCACCAAGGTCGCTGTGTGACTAAGCTAAGTGACACAAGTGGCCGACACAAACACCTGGCCCATCTAGGAGTGGCACTGCAGTGTCAAGACAGGATGGCACTTAAAAAAAATTGTCCCCAAACAGCACATGATGCAAAGAAAAAAAGAGGCGCACCAAGGTCGCTGTGTGACTAAGCTAAGCGACACAAGTGGCCGACACAAACACCCGGCCCATCTAGGAGTGGCACTGCAGTGTCAAGACAGGATGGCACTTCAAAAAAATTGTCCCCAAACAGCACATGATGCAAAGAAAAAAAGAGTCACACCACAGGTATAGAATGTAGATGGATAGTATACTTAATGACGACACAGAGGTAGGCACAGCAGTGGCCTTCCGTATCGTACTGCTATATATAATATACTGGTGGTCACTGTGTCAGCAAACTGCAAAACTAAAATGCACCACAGGTATAGAATGTAGATGGATAGTATACTTAATGACGACACAGAGGTAGGCACAGCAGTGGCCTTCCATATCGTACTGCTATATATAGTATACTGGTGGTCACTGTGTCAGCAAACTGCAAAACTAAAATGCACAACAGGTATAGAATGTAGATGGATAGTATACTTAATGACGACACAGAGGTAGGCACAGCAGTGGCCTTCCGTATCGTACTGCTATATATAGTATACTGGTGGTCACTGTGTCAGCAAACTGCAAAACTAAAATGCACCACAGGTATAGAATGTGGATGGATAGTATACTTAATGACGACACAGAGGTAGGCACAGCAGTGGCCTTCCGTATCGTACTGCAATATATAGTATACTGGTGATCACTGGTCAGCAAAACTCTGCACTGTACTCCTCCTATATAATATTAATTATACTGGTGGTCCCCAGTCCCCACAATAAAGCAGCACACTGAGCACAGATATGGAGTGTTTTTCAGGCAGACAACGTATACTGGTGGTCACGGTCAGCAAAACTCTGCACTGTACTCCTGCTATATAATACAGCTGCTCCCCAGTCCCCACAATTAAGCAGTGTGAGCACAGATATATTATGCAGCACTCTGAGCACAGATATGGAGCGTTTTTTTTCATGCAGAGAACGGATAAAACTGGTGGTCACTTATCAGCAAAACTCTGCACTGTACTCCTCCTAACAGCTGCTCCCCAGTCCTCCCCACAATTAAGCAATAAAGCAATCAAGTTCAACAATAAACGGAGAGGACGCCAGCCACGTCCTCTCCCTATCATCTCCAATGCACGAGTGAAAATGGCGGCGACGCGCGGCTGCTTATATAGAATCCAAATCTCGCGAGAATCCGACAGCGGGATGATGACGTTCGGGCGCGCTCGGGTTTGCCGAGCAAGGCGGGAAGGTTCGAACCTGCTTCGGACCCGTGTAAAATGGGTGAAGTTCGGGGGGGTTCGGTTTCCGAGAAACCGAACCCGCTCATCACTAATTACCATGCATCACAATCAAATAAACACTATTTGTGGACAAAGTGTAAGGGGATTGAAAATCATAAATCATAATTTTTTTTATCATACAGCAAAGACAAAGAGGAAAAAAAGACCATGCCAAATGACACAGCAACATGCACCTGACTGTGCAGAAAAGAGGATTACAGTACCCGGTAGTCAGTTACCCCCATCTCTGCAACAAACACAACAAAAAGCTGGTCTCAGTACCCTGGCTGAGGAATATGTGAGGCAAACAGAAGAAGAAACTGGTCCCAGTACCCAGACACAACAATCTGGGCCACGAACTGAAGTGTAAGCTGACTCAAGTTCACAGGCTACTGCATTGCAGTGAGGGAAAAAGAAGAAAAAACACCAACCCCCATTTGGCAGGAGGGAGTTGGCCATTCTTGTCCTGCAAGCCACTGAGAGAATTCACTATGTCACCAAAAATATAATAGCTGGAACCAAGGACCGCATCTGGAGAGAAATCACCGCCAGACCCTTTTTTTGGTTGGCTGAAGGGGTTGATCTTCAGAGTGGGATCTGCATGTAGCTCTGCGAGGGGCCTGCTGTCAGGTCTCTGATTTTGTCTGTCCCTGGCGGGGGCACTAGTGGGTCAGTGTTGGTGCGATGTACAAAGCGTGGAGGCAATATAAAAGTCCTGCGCATATGCGCTGATGTTTATTAGCACAGAGCAGATGGTATAATAATGAATAAACTGAAAACCGGCAATGTAGAAAACAATGATAGATGACTGAATCCAAACAACTGAAAGTCTCTTGCGTCAAAATATAAAACAACTTGATACTAAATGCAGATGATATAAACAGAACTCCAATAGTACTTGAAAGCACACAGTCTCTGTATAACACAAGATAAGATGAACTGATAACTGTTTGAAAAGCAGAACTCCAGTATATTTGAGAAACACACAGTCTCTATATAGCACAAGTCCATATAGCCACACTAGGCTTAAGCAGGAGACAGTCTCTAATCAATAAGTTGGTATAACTGCTGAGATGCACAGATGATATGCTGATAACAAAGTGCACAGGTAAGATAATGAAATGAACACCTGAGGAGAGTCTCTTACTGCTGATGAGTTTGTGGCTGGCTTTGGCTGGAGTCCGGAGTAACAGGAGAGCTGTAGAAATGGTAACTGGGAACAATGAAGATAACCATGGAGGAATGCTGGAAACAGGAATACAGGAACCAGGAGAACTAGGCACACCGTATGTGACTCGTTGTCCAAGGCGATGTGAGTGAGCCACAGACTGGAACTTATACCCCTTGCTCTGCAGTGATTGGTCACTGAACTCTGGCTGTAAGCACAGCGCTGCATTGGATGCCTGGATCAGCTGAGTGCAGGTGTCATGGCAGTGTCCATACAGGCCGGATGCCGACACACAGCGGAATACACACACAGGACCAGACTCAGGGGTACTCAGCATCACGGGAGATGACGCTCGCGGTCAGCGCATCCATGCAGCCGCAACTGGGGCCATGATCTCCGGAGGCCTGCACACCAGCGCACTGGTAAGTGAGACGCAGCTGAACGCCGATTCCTGACAGTACCCCCTCCTCTATGGGTGGGCACCGAACACCCACGAGGCTTGGCAGGGAAGAGTCTGTGGAAGGCTTGTACCAACCGTGGAGCGTGCACATCCGTGGCGTTGATCCAACTCCTCTCTTCAGGACCATATCCAGACCAGTCAATCAGGTATTGCAAATGACCATAGCGATGTCGAGAGTCCAAGATCTTTTCCACCTCGTATTCCACACCCCGATGAGTTTGTACCTTTGGAGCTGCTGGAAGAGTTCTCTAGAAAAGATTGAGAATTAATGGTCTGAGGAGAGAAATATGGAATGAGTTGGGAACTTTCAAATAAGAAGGCAGTTTTAACTTATAAGCCACCAGATTAATAACACTTTCTACTGGAAATGGCCCAATAAACCGTGGAGCAAATTTCATTGAAGGAACTCTGAGACGGAGATTTTGAGTAGATAACCTGACTTTGTCGCCCGGCTTTAAACTAGGGACTGCTCGTCTCTTTCAATCAGCAAACATTTTATACCGTTGAGAAACTATTTTAAGAGATAAATGAATCTTCTTCCAAATCTGAGAAAACTGTTGAAGAGCAGAAGCAGCCGCAGGCACATCTATGACAGGTAAATCTTGGAACTCCGGTACTCTAGGATGCTGACCATAAACTGCGAAAAAAGGAGTAGTATCTGTAGAAGTATGATAACGGAAATTATGAGCAAACTCCGCCCAAGGCAATAAATCTACCCAGTCATCCTGTGAAGAGGAAATATACAGTCTCAAATAGGTCTCAAGCTCTTGATTTACCCTCTCTGTCTGCCCATTTGTTTGAGGGTGATAGGCCGTAGAGAATTTTAGTTTAACTTGCAGTGCAGAACACAGAGCTCTCCAAAACTTTGCCACAAACTGTACACCTCGGTCAGATATTATTTCTGTTGGAAGTCCATGTATCCTAAAGATTTCACGAAGAAGTAACTGTGCCAGCTTTGGAGCAGAGGGTAACCCCATGAGGGGAATAAAATGTGCCATTTTTGAAAACCTATCGACCACTACCCAGATGGTATCATACCCTTTGGAGAGAGGAAGATCTGAAATAAAATCCATCGATAAATGAGACCAGGGGCGCCTGGGAATGGAATTTGGTAGCAATTGGCCCACGGGAGCCTGACGAGGAACTTTATGCTGAGCACATTTGGGACATGAAGCTATAAATTCTTGGATATCTACTTTCATATGTGGCCACCAATAAGTTTGGGATAGGAACTTGAAGGTCTTTAGGACTCCAGGGTGACCGGTAAATTTAGACGTATGAGCCCAGGACAGAAGGTTTGGACGAAGCTCAGGAGAGACAAACATCTTGCCTGGAGGTGGAACTTGAGACACCCCTGTAGCTGCAAATACCACAGGATTTAATACTGGTCGAGGAGCTTGTTCTGATTCCTCACTTGAGCTCATAGAGCGATACAATGCAACTGCCTTAACATTTTGTGAGCCAGGTCTAAACATTAACTTAAAGTCAAAATGAGAGAAGAATAGGGCCCACCTTGCTTGCCGAGGATTCAGGCACTGCGCTGCTTTCAAGTAGAGGAGGTTCTTGTGATCCGTGTAGATGGTAATAGGGAATCTCGCACCCTCCAGCAGATACCTCCATTCTTCAAGGGCCAATTTGATTGCCAACAGCTCCTGGTCACTGATGGTATAGTTCATTTCAGCGGGCAAGAATCTACGAGAGAAAAACCCACAAGGGTGAGTCTTACCATCAACGCCCACCTGGGACAGGACTGTGCCCACACCAACCGTTGAGGTGTCTACTTCTAAGAGGAATGACATCTGGCTGTTGTAACACAGGAGCTGAAATAAAAGCCTGATTAATTTTATGAAAAGCAGACAGTGCTTCGTCAGACCATTGGGAAGGATTTCCCCCTTTCCAAGTAAGGCAGGTAATTGGAGCTATTAATGTGGAAAAGCCCTTAATAAACTTTCTGTAGTAATTGGCAAAGCCAATAATAAGTTGTACTGACTTGAGTGTTGTGGGAAGAGACCAGTTCTCTATAGCATCTAATTTAGCTGGGTCCATTTGAAGGTCTGTTCCGGAAATGATGTATCCCAGGAAAGATATTGAAGAAGCTTCAAACGTGCATTTAGACAATTTGCCATACAGATGATTCTGTCGAAGACGTCGAAGAACCTCTTTTACCTGTTGGCGATGAGAAACTAAATAACGGGAGAATATCAAGATGTCATCGAGGTAAACTACCACACACTTATACAGGAGATCTCTAAACACTTCGTTGACAAAGTTTTGAAACACAGCCAGGGCATTACTCAAATCGAAGGGCATCACTAGATATTCGTAGTGGCCATCACGAGTATTGAAGGCGGTTTTCCACTCATCACCACTTCGAATCCTGATAAGATTATAAGCCCCGCGAAGATACAGCTTCGTGAAGATGGAAGCACCTCTGACTCTGTCGAACAACTCTGTAATAAAAGGTAACGGGTAGCTATTTTTAGTCGTGATGTCATTTAAACCCTGATAATCAATATAGGGGCGTAGTCCTCCATCTTTCTTCTTAACAAAGAAGAATCCCGCACCGGCCGGGGAAGAGGATATATGGATAAACCCCTTCTGTAAAGTCTCCTTTATATATTCACTCATTGCTTGGGTCTCTGGAACTGAAAGAGGGTATGTATGCCCTCTAGGTGGCTTGCTCCCTGGAACAAAATCGATGGGACATTCCTATTCTCGATGGGGAGGCAAGACATCAGCAGCTTTCTCACTGAAGACATCAGTGAATTCCTGATAGGCCTCTGGAAGGCCAGACTGAGGTTTTACACTTGCAGATTTTATTGAAAATACTCGGGCTAGACATGAATGAAGACAGGAGGAACTCCATGCTGTCAACTGTAATGTAGTGTTGGTGCGATGTACAAAGCGTGGAGGCAATATAAAAGTCCTGCGCATTTGCGCTGATGTTTATTAGCACAGAGCAGATGGTATAATAATGAATAAACTGAAAACCGGCAATGTAGAAAACAATGATGGATGACTGAATCCAAACTGAAAGTCTCTTGCGTCAAAATATAAAACAACTTGATACTGAATGCAGATGATATAAACAGAACTCCAATAGTACTTGAAAGCACACAGTCTCTGTATAACACAAGATAAGATGAACTGATAACTGTTTGAAAAGCAGAACTCCGGTATATTTGAGAAACACACAGTCTCTATATAGCACAAGTCCATATAGCCACACTAGGCTTAAGCAGGAGACAGTCTCTAATCAATAAGTTGGTATAACTGCTGAGATGCACAGATGATATGCTGATAACGAATTGCACAGGTAAGATAATGAAATGATCACCTGAGGAGAGTCTCTTACTGCTGATGAGTTTGTGGCTGGCTGTGGCTGGAGTCTGGAGTAACAGGAGAGCTGTAGAAATGGTAACTGGAACAATGAAGATAACCACGGAGGAACGCTGGAAACAGGAACACAGGAACCAGGAAGCAGGAGAACTAGGCACACGGTATGTGACTCGTTGTCCGAGGCTATGTGAGTGAGCCACGAACTGGAACTTATACCCCTTGCTCTGCAGTGATTGGTCACTGAACTCTGTCTGTAAGCACAGCGCTGGATTGGATGCCTGGATCAGCTGAGTGCAGGTGTCATGGCAGCGTCCATACAGGCCGGATGCCGGCACACAGTGGAATACACACACAGGACCAGACTCAGGGGTACTCAGCGTCACGGGAGATGACGCTCGCGGTCAGCGCATCCATGCAGCCGCAACTGGGGCCATGACCTTCGGAGGCCTGCACACCAGCGCGCTGGTAAGTGAGACGCAGCTGAACGCCGATTCCTGACACCTGCCATGTGAGATCTTGTTCCTGGGCAGGGCTAGGGGATGGGGCAGGTGTTGCAGCCTTCCTGAGAGTCTGGCCATGGAGAGCTGCAAAGGTCTGCATGCCTTGGCCAATAGTGGCGGAGATGTCAGAAATGCCTTTGGCAATAGTGACGGTGATGTCAGACATGCCTTGGGCAATATTGGAGGAGATCTCACACATGCATTGTCACATAGTGGAGGTGAGCTTACGGACCTCCAGGAGCATCTGTTCTTGGAAGTCGGCTTGTTTCTGCTTTGGTGCTTGATTTGCACCAGAAGCTCCTGGAGACTGGGTTGGGGGGGTGCCTCGGTGTGTTGGCGGGATATTGGGCTTTCTGGCCCCACATTGGAGCAGTCACCGTTAGCACCCTTCCCAGCCTCAGTGAGCTGCAACTCCTGTGCTGTGATTGGAAAAGGAGACAAACCCCTCCACCACCACCACCACATTACTAATTCCATTTTTATTTTTTTATAATTATCAAAATTTTCCTGGCAACCCATGTAGAGATTCAAGGGTCGGCATGTCTGTGTCCATTTCAGACACACCTCATCCGCCACACAGACCAAGGCTTGCTCCTCCAAGGCGTGTATTTACAGTATGACTCTCATGGATTGACCCTCCCCCTGTCTCCCACGCAGATATCTACTGTGCTGACATCTTGTTCTTCAGCTGGCACTTGAAATCAGCCCAACTACACGTTTTTGAAAAAACAAAAACATTTTAATATTGCATTATTACATTGTTTAATTTTTTTAAACTTTACTTTTTAAGATTCTGTCCATCTACTTTATTTTTTTAGTTTTGCTTTCAGTTATTGGTGCAATTGTATACATCAAACAATCACAAATATCATATCCTACTTTATTTTGGACAACTTCTACTTGTACACATACTGTACATAGCAGTAAATATTTGATTGCACACAATAATATTTTAGAGTGTCATTCAGTATGTACTTACTGTCTTCTTACATCTTGGGGTGTGCAGAGAATTGGGGCCACCTCACTCACCGTATCTGTGATTTCTCTCCAGATACAGTCCTTGGTCACAGCACCCATGTTCTTATTTACAAAATGAATTTTGTCAATTGCTTGTGGGACACGAATGTCCAACACCCTCCTGCCAAATGGGGGTTGGCATCTTCTCTTTTCTTTGCTTGGCTGCGCTGCAATAGCCTGTGAACATGCCCCAGCTTCCTCTTCAGTTTGTGGGCCTGATTGTTGTGTTTGGGTAGTGGGCCTAGAATCTTCCTCAGTTTGCCAAACATCTTCCTCAACCAGGGAACTGAGACCAGCTTTTTGTTGTGTTTGCACAGTAGATGGGGGTACTTCGCTACTGTGTCCTGCTCATATTTCAGTTTACTTTTCAGGCAAATTAGCCTTTTTGGTCTCTATTCTGGCCTTTTGCCTTTTTTTTTTACTTATACAGTATATTTATATCTGCTGGTAAGTATATACATATTCATAGTGTTGGTGTGTTCTGTGTGGTGGTGTGTTGTTTTTTATTAGTGTGCTTATTATTGTTTTTTTTCTCAAGAGAGCATCAGTTTTCTGTTTCTTTTGGCAAAGTTGCCTTTTTCTGTTGTTTATACCTGCCTTTTGCCTTTTATTTGGGACCTATATATATATATATATATATATATATATATGCTGGTAAGTATATGCATGTTGATAGTCTTGTTGTACTCTGTTTGTTGGCTTGTTGTATCGTCTCAGTGTGCTTATAATGTTTTTTTTGTGTTTCTCTTTTCTTCTCAAGGGAGCTTAATTTTTGTTTGTCTTTAAGACTTTTTTGTTTATTTACAGACTTTTGCTGTTATATTTTGTGGGTGTTTTCATCTGGTAAGTATATGCATGCTCATTGTGTTGGTTTGGTGTGTGTGGAGTCTTTTTGTTCTTTACGTCTATTTGTTTCCATTGCAAATGTAAACAATGTTCATTTCCTTCTGTTGTGCGCAATTTAGAGATGGAAAACACCACATCTGTAAGTGGATTGTAGACATTAAATTTGATTGATAAGAATGTTTGGGTAACAATCATTGGTTTATGAATTAACACTCTGAAAAATTGTTATTTCAGTTGGCTATGGTGGCATACCTGTATGCCTTATATGGCCAACCCCAACTTGCCCCTCATTCTTGAAGGCAAAGGAGGCATGCAAGGCCTAGTATCTTTTGAACCGTGTCACCCCTTTTGTAATGACAGATGATGAGGTGGTGCAGCGCTATAGGCTGCCCCTAATATCATCCTAGAAACCATCTCAATAAGAGAGTGATCTAGAGAGTACAATTCACAATCCTACAGCAATTCTACCACTGACACAATTCATTGCTGTGCCTCAGGGTCCTACCAGCATATAGTAGGAGGCCTGGGAGATGTCTCCCAGGCCTCATTCTACGGGATCCTGAGGTACGTCCTTGCTGCCTTTCTGAAGAAAACTAGGCAGTTCATATCAATGCCATTGGATGTGGAGTCCCTAGATATGGTGAAGCACCAATTCCATAAACATGGTCACTTCCCACACATTATTGGGGTAGTGGATGGTACACATGTTCCACTTGTGGCACCATCACATAATGAAATAATCTTTAGGAATAGAAAAATGTTCCATTCTTTGAATGTGATGGTGGTTTGTGGCCCATCCCTCCAGATCCCTTCCCTGAATGCACGGTACCCAGGAAGTACCCATCATTCTCACGTGATTCAGCAATCAGGGATATTTCAAAAACTAACCATGTTGGAAGGACAAGACGCGTGGATCTTGGGTAAGTTTTAGTCACATCATGTAGTAAAGTTACAGTCTTGGTGTGTAATTGTTAACCATAATTAGTTTTTTTTGGTGTTTTTGCAGGAGATAGGGGATATTCTTGCACCCCCTGGCTCATGACTCCTTACAGCATATCAACACCAGGACCACAATCTGCATTTCATTCTGCACTTAAATCCACCAGATAGGTGGTGGAGCGCACAATTGGGCTATTAAAAGTCTGTTTTTGGGTGCTCCACCGCACTGGTGGTGACCTCATGTATTCTCTGGAAATGGTTAGTAAGATAGTGGTCCTGTGTGCAATACTGCACAATATTGCTATAAGGAGGCATGTGGACCTGGCCCAAAACCTAATTTTAGGCCCAGAGGATGAGGAGACAGGGGTTGGCTGTACATGGAGGCATGGCATAGAAACACAATGTGGCCATGCCTGAAGGAACAGAATAGTGCCACAATATTTCAGGTATGTTTTTAGTTATGAACACGTCAGACAAGTGTTTTTTTTTTGGTGTGTAAAATTCAATATTTGTAATTTTTTTTGTTTGAATATTTATCTACTCTATAAAAACCTTTTTTAAAGACAAAATTGATGGTAGATTTTAAGTGGTTTTAAAGCATTATTACTGCTTTTGTGTGTTAAATATGCCTATTTACAGCAATGTTAGTTGCTGTACCTAAAACATATTGTAATTATTCTTTATAACAAATTAAGCATGTCATGAGTTAATGAACACCATTACTGTACAAGTAGTGTTATGTTGCCAACATATATATTCTTACAAAAAAACAATGAGGCTATGTGTTTTTTTACAAATTACAATAAGTATAAGTTTTCAAAATATGATGCTGCATATGTGTTGTTTGTCATGCATTTATGTGTCCTAAGTGATGTTAACCTTTTTTTCCCTTTATTTTTAAACACATATAATCAAACAAACACAAAAATCCTGCAATATTTAGTTGAGTGAGGAACAGAGATGTTTGGTAAGTATTTTGTGAATTCACCACTTACAGTAGCATACACTCGCAATTGCTTTCACAACTGAGAACACGGACCATACTGGTAATGTGCATTAACAGCAATAAAGCTTATTTGTATTTTGAGCATTACAGCTGGCGACCAATCAACAGCAGGCAGACATTATAAATATTAGCATTAATGATTAATACACCATTGGCACCATGTGAGCTGCTGCATTTAGCATAAGGGAGCTGCACCTCCTGACCTCAGTGATGGAACACAGCGTAGGCCGCACATGTCCTTATGTCTCTAACACCCCTAAGTGTGCGACCTACGCAGAGGTCCGCAGAAAGCTGCTAGCGAGGCTCTGCACCAGGCAGACCATCGTCCAGCTGGAGAGCGGTGGTCCGACCTGCACTGCAGGCAGCCGCGTTTGCTGGCAGAGATTCGCCAGCAAATTCGAAACCTAAGTAATGTATACTGTGGCATTTGTGTGCACATGAGTGTGTTTGCAGTTAAATGTTTTGAAATATTTGCATCCATAAGTGTGTGTATATGTTGTTTAGCCTGTACTGTAGATAGTGAAAATGTATGTAGGTATGCATAGATGTTTGTATGGATGTATAGAGTATGTGTGTGAGTTGTATGTTGACTTAAGTACAAACAGTAGATATGACCTACTAACATGTTATATTCTGCATACAATTTTAAGAAATAATAAAAAAAACTATATTAATAATGTTTGATTTGTTATATTGTAAAAATTAAATACATCTTATAAACTGTGTTTCTCTCTCCTTAGGCATAGCTGAAAGGAGAAGTAGAAGGCCCCCTCAGCCTCCATCTCCCTCTCCCCCTCAGCCTCCAACCCCCATTCAAACTCCCTCTCCCCCTCAACCTCCAGCCCAGATTCAAACTCCCTCTCCCCCTCAACCTCCATTCCCCAGTCAAGCCCCTTCCCCATTCAACTTTCATTCCCCAGTCAAGCCCCTACCCCATCCAACCTCCATCCCCCAGTCAAAGAAGAAAGGGTTAAGCAGCTGAGGAAGAAGTGCACTCGTACGTGGTAGGCATGATTTTCTGTCTGATCGCACTCTTGCGTTGTCTTCGCACACTTGCGAACGCTGCTTGTGTGTGCATTGAACAGCGATCAGGTCTGAATTAGGCCCAAAGTACATATCAAACAATGCAAATGTTGTCAAGTCCACTTATTTTTACAGTTTTATGGGGGGAGATAACAAAAAAGTTGACAGTATGAATACCATTATATAAGGGGAAGGGGGGGGGGGAGGGGGAAAGGAGAAGGGAGGCCGCTTCAGTCTGTGCTAATTAGGATAAGGCAGATAAAATGGGAGAAGAAGCGTTTCAATTACACAATAATAGAGGATATTAGAAGAAAATTATAATCAAATTTATACCCAGCAATTGTCTATTAAAATATAGGTACTGTCGATGTCAGAAAAATAACATATACAAACAACACACAGAGTTGCATTTCTCAGTGGTGGCGTAATTACGCAACTGACATATGGAGACGCACCATGCATCTTACCGTGCACTGTGCATAGAATCGCATGGCATGTGTGTTGCCGCGTGGTGAGTGTATATACGATAAAATGTGCAATCACTGAGAAATGCCATAAAGACACACACAATCATATATCTATATACCACACATAATTTACACATAGTCACTATATGCCCAGAGCATAGTTTTAATATATAGCAGCATTAGGAATAAACCAGTAAAACAGTATTATACATATTCCAGGGTTAAGACCAGATTGTTGCATCATGTTTAGTCTCATATTAATCAGTGTTTTACCATCAGTAATCTGGTCATTATGGATAAACGGTTGCACACTGCGACCGCAAGATATGAGTAATATTAGATATGTATGGAATAATGTGCAGAGCAAGGTGTGGATCAGGGGCGTCTCTAGAGAGGAGGGGACCAATGTGCAGACTCCGTGTGTGAGTCCCCTCCTCTCCCTTAGCCGTTGCGCCGCTGCTAGCGCTCTGAGCGCTGTAGACTCTGGTACAGTGCCAGAGACTACAGCGCATGCGCAGTACTCCGAAAAATGGCCGCCGCACCATTTTTTTAGGAGTCCTGCGCATGCGCTGTAGACTCTGGAACTGTGCCAGAGTCTCTAGTGGTCGGTGCGCTAGCAGCGGTGCGATGGCTATGGGAGAGGAGGGGGCCCACACACGGTCAGTGATGGACTCCGGAAAGGTAGGTATAGGAGAAATGGGTGCAGTGTTTGCGGTGTGGGCTCTCCGGGACTCAGGGGCCTGTGTGCACTGCACACACTGCACCCATTACAGAAATGCCAATGATGTGGATACTGGTCAGTTGGAACTGGCTTCACAGCAGGACCCTCAAAGCAAACACATGTGCCTGCAACACAGGACAAAAGCCCTCATACTAACCGATGAGCCGTCAAGTTCTTGAGAGATCTGGCCCCTGGGCCAATGAGAGAAGACTTTGCTTGATGTATTGTATGCCTTTGGACAAGCTGTATAAATAAAGTGACCCAGAAATAGCCAGGGCTCTCTCTCTCTCTCTCTCTCTCACACACACACACACACACACACACGCACACACACATACATACTCTCTCTCTCACACACACACACACATACACTCTCATTCACACACACACACACACACACACACACACACACACACACACAGACACGCACACACACACTCTCTCTCTCTTCTCAGAAGTCTTCTATCTGATGACTGGCTGCCTGGAACCAGGGAATCTTGCGTATGTATGTAACTGTAACTTTAACTGTAACTCCCTCATTGTGTTTTATACCTGCATTTGTGTTTTAGATCTGTAATTGTGTTTAATACTTGTACTTGCTAAATTAAATCTGATTGTGCGTTGGACCACAAATAACAGTATATGATACCGTACTCTCTTTTATTAAGGTATTAGCATGAGTATAACCTCACCGGGGGGTGCGTTATGCAAATAGACGCAGTTGCGTCCGCAGCAAACTATTTTGTATTGTTTTAAAATTCACAAACTTTTACAGTGCCAAGGGTGCCAAGTGTCCAGGAATTTGACCACTGAATTATGAAGCAATGCAGTAATGTACTCTATAGATGCTACAAACCAAATTTTATTTATTACATTTTGTAAAGATGGGGCCACAGGTTGCTTCCATTGTGACGCTATTAGTAGTTTGGCGGCATTAATGATATGGGTGCAAAGTCTACTCGAGGGTCTAGAAATCCTTTCCAACAGTTTGCACAGCAGGGAATGTAGGGGGCAAATTGGAGTAGGTATCTGGAGAATGTTACTGGTGAGGGTGAGGATGCTGTGCCAATAAGAGCTAATCAGAGGGCCTTCCCACCACACATGTAAGAAAGAGCCCATAGATCCACACTGTCTCCAGCATAGATCTAAACTTGATGGAAAACTGTGATGTAATTTTTCAGGAACCATATACCACCTCGAATAGACTTTGAAGGTGTTTTCCTTAAACTGTGTGTTAATAGATGTCTTGGAAATTGAGCACCTGATTTCCGAGCACTTCACATCCTCCAAGGCTACTCCTAACTCATGTACCCAGGCCAATTCAAAAGGTTCCTTGGCAGAGGAGGACTCAGCCAGAAGAGAGTATAAAATATAAATAACACCTTGGCTCCCTGGGTCATAAATACAGGTTGAGTATCCCTTATCCAAAATGCTTGGGACCAGAGGTATTTTGGATATCGGATTTTTCCTTTTTGGATATCGGATTTTTCCGTATTTTTGAATAATTGCATACCATATTGAGATATCATGGTGATGGGACCTAAGTATAAGCACAGAATGCATTTATGTTACATATACACCTTATACACACAGCCGGAAGGTAATTTTAGCAAATATTTTTTGTAACTGTGCATTGAACAAAGTGTATCTACATTCACCAATTCATTTATGTTTCATATACACCTTATACACACAGCCTGAAGGCCATTTAATACAATATTTTTAATAACTTTGTGTAATAAACAAAGTTTGTGTACATTGAGCAATCAAAAAACAAAGGTTTCACTATCTCACTCTCACTCAAAAAAGTCCGTATGTCGGAATATTCCGTATTTCGGAATATTTGGATATGGGATACTCAACCTGTACATATTTGTTCAAATGGATGTGGTCATCTGAGTTTACCAGACTTACTCATTGAGTGCATAATTGAAAGAGTGTGATTCCGCACCAGTCCTACTAAATTCCAAAAATATCTTTTATACCAGAGTTAAGTTCATATAAAGAGTAAATATCTTATAACACACCTGGTGGTGCACCCAGAGTCAGAGAGAAGTGGAGACAACAGAATTTATGTTACAGAAGACTCTTGTGTGGGTGCACTCTTATTTGTGTTAAATTTGATAGGATAAATTTAAAACGTAACTTTTAATAATTATCATTAATGTAAATATAAACCCCACTAATCCACCATAGGATTAATTTACAGAGCACAGACGTGCAAACATACATACAGCTTTGAATATAAAATTATGTTCTGGTTAATCTATTCAGTGATAGACTGGCCGGGAGATATGAACACTGTGGTTCAACCTCGAAAACCTGCCATACCAGCACAAGCAAAAGCTTGTATTAATTGGGAGCCAATGGGGTCATAACGGACTGGATCTCTTGTATCAGGAGTACACACATCCACTCATATTTTAATTAGTTAAAGTATGTATATTTAGGCCTCACTGTGACTCTCATTGAGCGCACAATGCTGGTAATCTGCAGGTAATCAAAGTACCTGGCTTCCTGTATACCATATTTCTCACGTAAAGCTGAGAAAGATCGTGGAGCAAAATCCCCAGAAATATGTAAAATCCTAGTTATACCCGCTTCAACCCAAGGGTGCATGTAGAAAGATATACAACCCATTGGAAAATGGGGGTGACACCATAGAAGGGTTAGAGGGGAAGGATAAGGTGCTCAATGGAGTTTTTTATTCAAACTGTCATACACCTTCAGAACAGAATGGAAACATGGGGTATCATGTACTGAGGCTGGTCTCAAGTGTGGAGGGCACCACGGAAGGGAACTAACCGAGTAATAACTAATAAGGTCATTTTCCAGGGACATCCATTTCCTACAACCCTCAGGAGAATACCAGGCAGTGATGTGGCTTAGTAGCCTGGAAATACCATTCAAATTCACACAGCAGCTATTGGCACACACAGTCACATGTACAATGCAGTAATTATTGCAACCAACAATTAAACTGCACTGGACTAGCAATACTAAGTAAAGATATGTATGTATACAGGTATAACAATGCACAGTAAATACTGGATGTATATCACAGGCTACTTGTACTAAATATCCTTGTAGTTATGCACTTGTTCTTAACACTGTCTAAATGACATGTAGAATACTTAAGTGTCCTGTAATTGCACAGCGCTGATGAGGCAGGCGGCTTTACAGGGGAGACAGTGCCCAGCAATCTCAGAATCAGTGCAGCTCTGTGTAATGGCGCCCAAACGCTGACAGGGAGTGAGGGAGAGAGAGAGAGAGATGCAGCTCCAGGGTGGGAAAATCTGCTGTAGATGGCGCCTGGGGCTGGGGGAGGGGCTACAGGTCAGAGCCTTATTCCCTCTGCTGGACTTCACCACCGGCCCCGGGTACTTTGGAGCCTGTACTAAATGGATTTTAGTAAATCTGACCTGTGCTCCTTGCCCTGGTGGATATAGTGGGGTCCCTGCATGGCCACAGTGTCCACGCCAGTGACACGGTCCATCTCCGGAGACCAGGACCGGATCGTGTTATCGGCGGGTCCCGCCTGAGGGACCCTCTTACCTCCTCCCTATTGTGCGGCCATGCAATTCAGGAGAGCAGCGGCGGTATGTGTGCCTGATGAGACTGGAGCGCCTCCGCTGTAAGTACCTGGCAACCAGGGCGCGGGAGTATACAGCGCCGCTGGGGGAGGTGAGGGAGCCGCAGCACGATATGTCAGCATGACATATAGCACCAAGTGCCTATGCTGTTGCCCTTGAAGTCTTCTTTCTTGTCAGAAAAGCTCTTTTCAGGGCTGCCTAGCACAGCCCTCCATGTTAGCTGCCTGCCCTGCAGGCACCAACTTACAAACTGAGCTCCTGTACCTGGAAGCTGTGATATAGAGGAGGTGGTGCAGTGCATCCTGGGAACAGTCAAAGCTTTAGACTGTTGGTGCCTCGGATCAAGATCCAACTCTACACCCTGATGTTATTCCCTGTGAAATACCAGTGTACCCCGCTGAAGAAATACCATTCAAATACAGGAAGGCCTAAACCTCCAGCAGTCATTGATTTGGAGAGACATGTTCTCCGAAGTCTGGGCTGTTTGTTTGATCAGATAAATTTACCACACATAGGGGGTAATTCCAAGTTGATCGCAGCAGGAAATTTTTTTGCAGTTGGGCAAAACCATGTGCATTGCAGGGAAGGCAGATTTAACATGTGCAGAGAGAGTTAGATTTGGGTGGGGTGTGTTCAATCTGCAATCTAATTTGCAGTGTAAAAATAAAGCAGCCAGTATTTACCCTGCACAGAAATAAAATAACCCACCCATATCTAACTCTTTTTGCACATGTTATATCTGCCTCCCCTGCAGTGTACATGGTTTTGCCCAACTGCTAAAAAAATTCCTGCTGCGATCAACTTGGAATTACCCCCATAGATTGCACAGTACGGAGGTAGGAGGTCGGGACTACAATGGGGATGGTTTGGAACAAATAAAGCAGCTGTGGCAAAATATTCATTTTGACCGAATTGATTCTGCCAGTCCATGAAATACACAGGGTATCCCATTACGCTAAGTCTTTCTAATATTTTGCAAAAGCGGGAGAAAATTGGCCATGAATAACTGATCACTGATCATAATGTTTTGTGATCTGGATCCCCAAGTATTTGATGGACGGAGGTCGCCAGATATACTCAAAATTTGTTTACAAAAGCTTCACAGTATCAGTGGGGAGGTGGAATACTAGTGCCTCAGATTTAGTACTATTAACCTTATGTCCCGAAATCCTTCCAAACAATGATAGTTTGGCCAGCAAGTTAGGGAGTGAGGTCAAAAGAGAGGATAGAGAAAGCAATGCATCATCTGAAAAAAGAGATATTTTATATTGGGTACCTTGGATAGCAATCCCTTTGACGTCAGGGTTCATCCTAATGTGAGCTGCCAGTGGTTCGATACTAAGGGCATATAACAGGGGAGATAAAGGACATCCATGTCTAGTGCCATTACCTAAACTAAAGGAGGGGGAAGAAAGCCCATAGGTGGAGACAGACGCCGTGGTATTGTGGTACAGAGCTTGCACTGCAGACAGAAACCTACCACAGAAGACATAGAATTTCACGGTTTGAAACATAAAAGGCCAGGACAGGTGATCAAAGGCCTTTTTGGTGTACAGTGACAAATGGATTGACAGTATTTTTTGTTTATTAATATAGGAGATCAAGTTGATCATCCATCTCAGGTTATTGAGGGCCTGTCTACTTGGTGCAAACCCCACTTGATCAGCGTCAATCAATTGGACCAAATATGTATTCAACTTGATCGCCAATATCTTTGGCCCTCATTCCGAGTTGTTCGCTCGTTCTTTTTCATCGCATCGCAGTGAAAATCCGCTTAGTACGCATGCGCAAAGTTCGCACTGCGACTGCGCCAAGTAACTTTACTATGAAGAAAGTATTTTTACTCACGGCTCTTTCATCGCTCCGGCGATCGTAATGTGATTGACAGGAAATGGGTGTTACTGGGCGGAAACACGGCGTTTCAGGGGCGTGTGGCTGAAAACGCTACCGTTTCCGGAAAAAACGCAGGAGTGGCCGGGGAAACGGTGGGAGTGCCTGGGCGAACGCTGGGTGTGTTTGTGACGTCAACCAGGAACGACAAGCACTGAAATGATCGCACAGGCAGAGTAAGTCTGGAGCTACTCTGAAACTGCTAAGTAGTTAGTAATCGCAATATTGCGAATACATCGGTCGCAATTTTAAGAAGCTAAGATTCACTCCCAGTAGGCGGCGGCTTAGCGTGTGTAACTCTGCTAAATTCGACTTGCGACCGATCAACTCGGAATGAGGGCCTTTGTGAATAACTTAATGTCTGATTTAAAAAGTGAAATTGGCTTATAACTATTGCAGCTAGTCAGATCCATTACCGGTTTAGGTGATGTAGTAAATTACTGTGTAATGTGTATAAGCGTCCCTACTTTGGTGTAATGTGTATAAGGGGCTTTACTGTGGTATAACACTGTGGCTCTACTGTGGCGTAACTAAAATTGGCAATTGTTCAAATTGTAATTGTAACACCAAGCTGATTGCGGACTGACTAAGATATATTGTTGCAAGTTGTAGCAGAACAGTTACTTTTGACAGCAGTGTGGTTAAAGTACAATTGAGAGATGCTGCTCATAAGTGTCAATAGTAATAGCAGTATAATCTTTCCTGACAGATGGTTAGTTACCTCTCCGGTAGCAGGTGAGCCCGAGTGTCCATGGTTGATTTTTGAGTACAAGGGCAAACATTTGGAACAAATGAAGCATGTAAGGTTCCAGGTCATCAGGGGCAACCGATTCCAGGACATTCCGAATGTGAAGATTGCATCCCCTTTCTCTGTTTTCGAGATCTTTGGTTTTATCATGGAGAAATTCTACCTCGCGATAGAGAGATACTGTACTTGATGCCCTGAGAAGTTTCCAGCAGACCCTTCAAATTGGATTGCACTTTGGATTCCACTGCGGCTCTGCAGTTAGAAAGATACGCCAGGACATTGCGTAAATCGCAAACAATTGCTGGAAATTAGAGGTAAGTGTTTTATTCAAATCCGCCATCATGGCCTGAATGTAATTTTTGGTTGCAAAAGAGTTGCCAGGTGTAAGATCTGCACTAAGAGAGTCTGCCGGGGGGGGGGGCAGGCGGTGAGTCAGAGGGGTGATGTGACGTCATCCTGGAGAGGTGTAGCAGAATTCCCTATTAGGAATTTTTTTGTTTTCCCCCTTTGTTGTTATTTTTGGACATAGTGAGGCGAGGTCAATAAGGTCATAGCAAACAAGCGGAGCAGTAGAGGTGCCGCGTGAACAAAAGGGGACAATATCAGAATATATAAAGTAGGGGTATTTCCCGCATGGTGACAAAATCTGCCATTATCAGAAGCTGGAGATGTAGTTAGGAAAACAGTGGAGCAGTAAACCTGCACTGTGACATACACCAGTCAGGGAGCTTACTGTGAACCACTCGTTGCATTCCTTTGCCCACGAATGGTCCTTACTGGCGATTGATCTAACAGGGTGCCAGGGTGACTCACAAGGTGCAGGCGAGCACTGTTAGGCATGACAGACAAGCGGGAAGGGCAAACACAAAGGCCAAAATCAGCGTTGCTGTGTAACAAGGGTCCCAGAGTGAGTGTAGTGGTTAACACCAGCACGGACACTAGAACACAGCTGGGGCACACATTAGTGATGAGCACAGGAAATTTTTCGGGTTTTGTGTTTTGGTTTTGGGTTCGGTTCCGCGGCCGTGTTTTGGGTTCGAACGCGTTTTGGCAAAACCTCACCGAATTTTTTTTGTCGGATTCGGGTGTGTTTTGGATTCGGGTGTTTTTTTCAAAAAACCCTAAAAAACAGCTTAAATCATAGAATTTGGGGGTCATTTTGATCCCAAAGTATTATTAACCTCAATAACCATAATTTCCACTCATTTTCAGTCTATTCTGAACACCTCACACCTCACAATATTATTTTTAGTCCTAAAATTTGCACCGAGGTCGCTGGATGGCTAAGCTAAGCGACCCAAGTGGCCGACACAAACACCTGGCCCTTCTAGGAGTGGCACTGCAGTGTCACGCAGGATGGCCCTTCCAAAAAACACTCCCCAAACAGCACATGACGCAAAGAAAAAAAGAGGCGCAATGAGGTAGCTGTGTGAGTAAGCTAAGCGACCCTAGTGGCCGACACAAACACCTGGCCCATCTAGGAGTGGCACTGCAGTGTCACGCAGGATGGCCCTTCCAAAAAACACTCCCCAAACAGCACATGACGCAAAGAAAAAAAGAGGCGCAATGAGGTAGCTGTGTGAGTAAGCTAAGCGACCCTAGTGGCCGACACAAACACCTGGCCCATCTAGGAGTGGCACTGCAGTGTCACGCAGGATGGCCCTTCCAAAAAACACTCCCCAAACAGCACATGACGCAAAGAAAAAAAGAGGCGCAATGAGGTAGCTGTGTGAGTAAGCTAAGCGACCCTAGTGGCCGACACAAACACCTGGCCCATCTAGGAGTGGCACTGCAGTGTCACGCAGGATGGCCCTTCCAAAAAACACCCCCCAAACAGCACATGACGCAAAGAAAAATGAAAGAAAAAAGAGGTGCAAGATGGAATTGTCCTTGGGCCCTCCCACCCACCCTTATGTTGTATAAACAGGACATGCACACTTTAACCAACCCATCATTTCAGTGACAGGGTCTGCCACACAACTGTGACTGAAATGACGGGTTGGTTTGGACCCCCACCAAAAAAGAAGCAATTAATCTCTCCTTGCACAAACTGGCTCTACAGAGGCAAGATGTCCACCTCATCATCATCCTCCGATATATCACCGTGTACATCCTCCTCCTCACAGATTATCAATTCGTCCCCACTGGAATCCACCATCTCAGCTCCCTGTGTACTACTTTGTGGAGGCAATTGCTGCTGGTCAATGTCTCCACGGAGGAATTGATTATAATTCATTTTAATGAACATCATCTTCTCCACATTTTCTGGATGTAACCTCGTACGCCGATTGCTGACAAGGTGAGCGGCGGCACTAAACACTCTTTCGGAGTACACACTTGTGGGAGGGCAACTTAGGTAGAATAAAGCCAGTTTGTGCAAGGGCCTCCAAATTGCCTCTTTTTCCTGCCAGTATAAGTACGGACTGTCTGACGTGCCTACTTGGATGCGGTCACTCATATAATCCTCCACCATTCTTTCAATGGGGAGAGAATCATATGCAGTGACAGTAGACGACATGTCCGTAATCGTTGTCAGGTCTTTCAGTCCGGACCAGTTGTCAGCATCAGCAGTCGCTCCAGACTGCCCTGCATCACCACCAGCGGGTGGGCTCGGAATTCTGAGCCTTTTCCTCGCACCCCCAGTTGCGGGAGAATGTGAAGGAGGAGATGTTGACAGGTCGCGTTCCGCTTGACTTGACAATTTTGTCACCAGCAGTTCTTTGAACCCCAGCAGACTTGTGTCTGCCGGAAAGAAAGATCCAAGGTAGGTTTTAAATCTAGGATCGAGCACGGTGGCCAAATGTAGTGCTCTGATTTCAACAGATTGACCACCCGTGAATCCTTGTTAAGCGAATTAAGGGCTCCATCCACAAGTCCCACATGCCTAGCGGAATCGCTCTGTGTTAGCTCCTCCTTCAATGTCTCCAGCTTCTTCTGCAAAAGCCTGATGAGGGGAATGACCTGACTCAGGCTGGCAGTGTCTGAACTGACTTCACGTGTGGCAAGTTCAAAAGGTTGCAGAACCTTGCACAACGTTGAAATCATTCTCCACTGCGCTTGAGACAGGTGCATTCCACCTCCTATATCGTGCTCAGTTGTATAGGCTTGAATGGCCTTTTGCTGCTCCTCCAACCTCTTAAGCATATAGAGGGTTGAATTCCACCTCGTTACCACTTCTTGCTTCAGATGATGGCAGGGCAGGTTCAGGCGTTTTTGGTGGTGCTCCAGTCTTCTGTACGTGGTGCCTGTACGCCGAAAGTGTCCCGCAATTCTTCTGGCCACCGACAGCATCTCTTGCACGCCCCTCTCGTTTTTTAAATAATTCTGCACCACCAAATTCAAGGTATGTGCAAAACATGGGACGTGCTGGAATTTGCCCATATTTAATGCACACACAATATTGCTGGCGTTGTCCGATGCCACAAATCCACAGGAGAGTCCAATTGGGGTAAGCCATTCTGCGATGATCTTCCTCAGTTGCCGTAAGAGGTTTTTAGCTGTGTGCGTATTCTGGAAAGCGGTGATACAAAGCGTAGCCTGCCTAGGAAAGAGTTGGCATTTGCGAGATGCTGCTACTGGTGCCGCCGCTGCTGTTCTTGCGGCGGGAGTCCATACATCTACCCAGTGGGCTGTCACAGTCATATAGTCCTGAGCCTTCCCTGCTCCACTTGTCCACATGTCCGTGGTTAAGTGGACATTGGGTACAACTGCATTTTTTAGGACACTGGTGAGTCTTTTTCTGAGGTCTGTGTACATTTTCGGTATCGCCTGCCTAGAGAAATGGAACCTAGATGGTATTTGGTACCGGGGACACAGTACCTCCAACAAGTCTCTAGTTGCCTCTGCAGTAATGATGGATACCGGAACCACGTTTCTCACCGCCCAGGATGCCAAGGCCTCAGTTATCCGCTTTGCAGCAGGATGACTGCTGTGATATTTCATCTTCCTCGCAAAGGACTGTTGGACAGTCAATTGCTTGGTGGAAGTAGTAAAAGTGGTCTTACGAGTACGACTTCCCCTCTGGGATGACCATCGACTCCCAGCAGCAACAACAGCAGCGCCAGCAGCAGTAGGCGTTACACGCAAGGATGCATCGGAGGAATCCCAGGCAGGAGAGGACTCGTCATAATTGCCAGTGACATGGCCTGCAGGACTATTGGCATTCCTGGGGAAGGAGGAAATTGACACTGAGGGAGTTGGTGGGGTGGTTTGCGTGAGCTTGGTTACAAGAGGAAGGGATTTACTGGTCAGTGGACTGCTTCCGCTGTCGCCCAAAGTTTTTGAACTTGTCACTGACTTATGATGAATGCGCTGCAGGTGACGTATAAGGGAGGATGTTCCGAGGTGGTTAACGTCCTTACCCCTACTTATTACAGCTTGACAAAGGCAACACACGGCTTGACAAATGTTGTCCGCATTTCTTTTGAAATACTTCCACACCGAAGAGCTGATTTTTTTGGTATTTTCACCAGGCATGTCAATGGCCCTATTCCTCCCACGGACAACAGGTGTCTCCCCGGGTGCCTGACTTAAACAAACCACCTCACCATCAGAATCCTCCTGGTCAATTTCCTCCCCAGCGCCAGCAACACCCATATCCTCCTCATCCTGGTGTACTTCAACACTGACATCTTCAATCTATCAGGAACTGGACTGCGGGTGCTCCTTCCAGCACTTGCAGGGGGCGTGCAAATGGTGGAAGGCGCATGCTCTTCACGTCCAGTGTTGGGAAGGTCAGGCATCGCAAACGACACAATTGGACTCTCCTTGTGGATTTGTGATTTCGAAGAACGCACAGTTCTTTGCCGTGCTTTTGCCAGCTTGAGTCTTTTCATTTTTCTAGCGAGAGGCTGAGTGCTTCCATCCTCATGTGAAGCTGAACCAATAGCCATGAACATAGGCCAGGGCCTCAGCCGTTCCTTGCCACTCCGTGTGGTAAATGGCATATTGGCAAGTTTACGCTTCTCCTCCGACAATTTTATTTTAGATTTTTGAGTCCTTTTTTTACTGATATTTGGTGTTTTGGATTTTACATGCTCTGTACTATGACATTGGGCATCGGCCTTGGCAGACGACGTTGCTGGCATTTCATCGTCTCGGCCATGACTAGTGGCAGCAGCTTCAGCACGAGGTGGAAGTCGATTTTGATCTTTCCCTATTTTTGGAACCTCAACATTTTTGTTCTCCATATTTTAATAGGCACAACTAAAAGGCACCTCAGGTAAACAATGGAGATAGATGGATACTAGTATACTTATGGATTGACGAGCGACTGCCGACACAGAGGTAGCTACAGCCGTGGACTACCGTACTGCGTCTACTGCTAATATAGACTGGATGATAATGATATAAAAAATATATATATTTATCACTACTGCAGCCGGACAGGTATATATTATATAATGACGGACCTGCTGGACACTGTCAGCTCAGCACTGCAGACTCCTAAAGTAAGCTACTAGTAGTATCAAGAAGATAGAAAAAAAAAAACACCACAGGTAGGTGGTATACAATTATGGATGGACTAGCGACTGCCGACACAGAGGTAGCTACAGCCGTGGACTACTGTACTGCGTCTGCTGCTAATATAGACTGGATGATAATGATATAAAAAAATATATATATATATCACTACTGCAGCCGGACAGGTATATATTATATAATGACGGACCTGCTGGACACTGTCAGCTCAGCACTGCAGACTCCTAAAGTAAGCTACTAGTAGTATCAAGAAGATAGAAAAAAAAAAAACACCACAGGTAGGTGGTATACAATTATGGATGGACTAGCGACTGCCGACACAGAGGTAGCTACAGCCGTGGACTACCGTACTGCGTCTGCTGCTAATATAGACTGGATGATAATGATATAAAATATATATATATATATATATATCACTACTGCAGCAGGACAGGTATATATTATATAATGACGGACCTGCTGGACACTGTCAGCTCAGCACTGCAGACTCCTAAAGTAAGCTACTAGTATCAAGAAGATAGAAAAAAAAAACACCACAGGTAGGTGGTATACAATTATGGATGGACGAGCGACTGCCGACACAGAGGTAGCTACAGCCGTGGACTACCGTACTGCGTCTGCTGCTAATATAGACTGGATGATAATGATATAAAATATATATATATATATATATATCACTACTGCAGCAGGACAGGTATATATTATATAATGACGGACCTGCTGGACACTGTCAGCTCAGCACTGCAGACTCCTAAAGTAAGCTACTAGTAGTATCAATAAGATAGCAAAAAAAAAACACCACAGGTAGGTGGTATACAATTATGGATGGACTAGCGACTGCCGACACAGAGGTAGCTACAGCCGTGGACTACCGTACTGCGTCTGCTGCTAATATAGACTGGATGATAATGATATAAAAAATATATATATATATCACTACTGCAGCAGGACAGGTATATATTATATAATGACGGACCTGCTGGACACTGTCAGCTCAGCACTGCAGACTCCTAAAGTAAGCTACTAGTAGTATCAAGAAGATAGAAAAAAAAAAAAACACCACAGGTAGGGGGTATACAATTATGGATGGACTAGCGACTGCCGACACAGAGGTAGCTACAGCCGTGGACTACCGTACTGCGTCTGCTGCTAATATAGACTGGATGATAATGATATAAAAAATATATATATATCACTACTGCAGCCGGACAGGTATATATTATATACGTATATACTGGACACTGTCAGCAGAATGTGTTTATAGAATAAAAACACCACACGACGATCACAATATACTGGTGGTCAGTGGTCACTGGTCAGTCACACTGGCACTGGCAGTGGCACTCTGGCAGCAAAAGTGTGCACTGTTAAAATATGTACTCCTGCTATAACTGCTCCCCAGTCTCCCCCACAATTAAGCTGTGTGAGCAGTGAGCACTCAGCACAGTCAGATATACAGTATTACATAGATGATGCAGCACACTGAGGGCACACTGAGGCTGAGCACAGATATGGTATGTGACTGTGTCACACTGTGTATCGTTTTTTTTTCAGGCAGAGAACGGATTAATTAAACTGGTGGTCACTGGTCACACTATCAGCAAGTAGTAGTGGTCACTGGTCAGTCACACTGGCACTGGCAGTGGCACTCTGGCAGCAAAAGTGTGCACTGTTAACTTAATGTACTCCTGCTATAACTGCTCCCCAGTCTCCCCCACAATTAAGCTGTGTGAGCAGTGAGCACTCAGCACAGTCAGATATACAGTATTACATAGATGATGCAGCACACTGAGGGCACACTGAGGCTGAGCACAGATATGGTATGTGACTGTGTCACACTGTGTATCGTTTTTTTTCAGGCAGAGAACGGATTAATTAAACTGGTGGTCACTGGTCACACTATCAGCAAGTAGTACTCCGTCCTAATATGCTCCCCAAAATTAGTAAATCAAGTGTCTCTAGACTCTCTACTCTCTACTCTACTCTAAACGGAGAGGACGCCAGCCACGTCCTCTCCCTATGAATCTCAATGCACGTGTGAAAATGGCGGCGACGCGCGGCTCCTTATATAGAATCCGAGTCTCGCGATAGAATACGAGCCTCGCGAGAATCCGACAGCTGGATGATGACGTTCGGGCGCGCTCGGGTTAGCCGAGCAAGGCGGGAAGATCCGAGTCTGCCTCGGACCCGTGTAAAAAGGCTGAAGTTCGGGGGGGTTCGGTTTCCGAGAAACCGAACCCGCTCATCTCTAGCACACATTATGGGAACATACTGAAACTTGTATGGGGTTAAGATTAGAAGGCAACAGCTGCCAAGACTGAGAATAGTCTTACCAGAAGTTATTGCTGGAGGGCTCCTAAGATTGCAAAAAGAGCTCCTGATGCCTGTCTGTCTGCAAGTACCAGTGTCCCCGGGTCACAGCCTGCCAGCCACGAGAATCTTCAGTCTACTGCTGCCGGAGCCGCTGCCCAGGCACTGGGAGTGGCAGGGAGGAAGATGGCTCCACAACAAATCAGAGCTGTGACCGGCCTCGAGGGCCGGGACCTCCGGGAGGGAGCAGCAGGAGATGCCGCAGCTGTGTAGAGGAGAGAGCAGGCACTGAGAGCTGCAGGGAGGTAGAGGACGCCCCAGCAAGTCAGAGCTGCAGCCAGCCGAGAAGTCCGGGACTTCCAGGAGGGATCAGCGGGAAAAGCTGTAGCAGTGTGAAACAGTGAGCAGGCACTGGGAGTTGCAGGGAGGGAGAGGACGCTTCAGCAAGATGGAGCTGCAGCCAGCCGCAAGGTCTGGGACTTCCAGAAGGGAGCAGTGGGAGAAGCCTCAGCCTGACCCTCAGGGCAGCAGGAAGCCAAGTCCTCAGTGTAGGAGAGGACGCACTGAGTGGCAGATACCGGCAGGGACTAAAAGATAACATGCCGATATGAGGGGCAATGTATGAACGGTCAGTATTGCTGACCATCCCAACACCTGCAGCTGTCAATTTCAACAGCTGCAGGTGGCGATGCCCTATCTCCACAGAAGGGACAGAGCTGTCCCTGGCTGTGGCGGGTGCCAGGTCATTATTGCACAGGGAATCTCGTGTGAGTAGCAAGATCCTGCGCATGCACAGTAGAGGTGGCCATACAGGGAGACACAGCTCGTTGATGTCCCTTCCTGCTTCGCCTAGGTGAAGGAGGTGAAGCAGGAAGTGTTATAGTGGCATGATCCATGCTACTATAATAATTATCTTCCTATATGAGTGTCACAGAAATGACAATTTAAATCTGCAGAATAATTCACAAGTTGCAAGGGAGATTTAGAAACTACACAAATTGGCTTTGGAAATTGAATATAATCCTGCTACCCACTTAATATAAGTCAGGAGGAACTCTTAATTCACTAGTTACAAGGGGTGGATTTAGGGGTAAGGGCGCCCATAGGCACTACAGTAATGCCCCCCTACCTTGCCTAATTTTATTATTTTCAGTGATTGGTTACAAGTAGAGATGTGCGGCGGGCACTTTTCATGTTTTGTGTTTTGGTTTTGGTTCTAATTCCCCGCTCGTGTTTTGGTTTTGGCTTGGTTTTGCCAAAACCACCCTTTCGTGTTTTGGTTTTGGTTTTGGATCTGGATGATTTTAAAAAATAAATAAAAACAACTAAAATCACAGAATTTGGGGGTAATTTTGCTCCTACGGTATTATTAACCTCAATAACACTCATTTCCACTCATTTCCAGTCTATTCTGAACACCTCACACCACACAATATTATTTTTAGGCCAAAAGGTTGCACAGAGGTGGCTGTATGACTAAGCTAAGCGACACAAGTGTGCGGAACAAACACCTGGCCCATCTAGGAGTGGCACTGCAGTTGCAGACAGGATGGCACTTAAAAAAACTAGACCCCAAACAGCACATCATGCAAAGAAGAAAAAGAGGTGCAATGAGGTTGCTGTATGACTAAGCTAAGCAACACAAGTGTGCGGCACAAACACTTGGCCCATCTAGGAGTGGCACTGCAGTTGCAGACAGGATGGCACTTAAAAAAACTAGGCCCCAAACAGCACATCATGCAAAGAAGAAAAAGAGGTGCAATGAGGTTGCTGTATGACTAAGCTAAGTGACACAAGTGTGCGTCACAAACACCTGGCCCATCTAGGAGTGGCACTGCAGAGGCAGACAGGATGGCTGATATTAAAAAAAGGCCCCAAACAGCACATCATGCAAAGATGTAAAAGAGGTGCAAAGAGGTAGTTGTATGACTAAGCTAAGCAACACAAACAATTGGCCCATCTAGGAATTGCACTGCAGTGTCAGACAGGAGAGCAGATATAAAAAAGGCCCATAACAGCACATGATGCAAAGAAGAAAAAAAAAGTGCAATGAGGTAGCTGTATGACTAAGCTAAGCGACACACACAATTGGCCCATCTAGGAGTGGCACTGCAGTGTCAGACAAGAGGGCAGATATAAAAAAAGGCCCCAAACAGCACATCATGGAAAGATGAGAAAGAGGTGCAATGAGGTAGCTTTATGATCAAGCTAAGTGGCACAAACAATTGGCCCATCCAGGAGTGGCATTGCAGTGTCAGACAGGATGGCATTTAAAAAAAATAGTACCCAAACAGCACATCATGCCAAGAAGTAAAAGAGGGCAAAGAGGTAGCTGTATGACTAAGCTAAGCGACACAAGTGTGTGGCACAAACTCCTGGCCATCTAGGTTTGGCACTGCAGTCCCACTGCACTAATGATGGTTACCAGATGCACGTCTAACACCTGCATAGTTGTTATGGCCTCAGTAATCCACCGGGTATATATAAATATGGCAGTATCACTGGAATTATATGGCAGTACCACTGGACATATATGGCAGGATCACTGGAATTATACCGCAGGATCACTGGAATTATACGGCAGGATCACTGGACTTATACGGCAGGATCACTGAATTTATACGGCAGTACCGCTGGACATATACGCCAGTATAAATGGACATATACGGCAGGATCACTAGACTTATACGCCAGTACCACTGCAATTATACGGCAGGATCAATGGATTTATACGGCAGCACCGCTGGATATATACGGCAGTACCGCTAGACATATACGTCAGTATCAATAGATATATACGGCAGTATCACTGGATTTATACGCCAGTACCATTGGAATTATATGGCAGGATCACTGGATTTATTCGGCAGTACCGCTGGACATATACGGCAGTATCAATGGACATATACGGCAGGATCACTGGACTTATATGGCAGGATCACTGTTATTATACGGCAGGATCACTGTAATTATACGGCAGTACTGCTGGACATATACGGCAGTATCAATGGAATATATGGCAGGATCACTGGACATATACGCCAGTACCACTAGAATTATACAGCAGGATCACTGGATTTATATGGCAGTACAGCTGGACATATACAGCAGTACCGCTGGACATATACGGCAGTATCAACGGACATATACAGCAGGATCACTGGACTTATAAATCAGTACCACTGGAATTATACGGCAGGATCACTGGATTTAAATGGCAGTTCCGCTGGACATATACGGCAGTACCGCTTGACATATACGGCATTATCAATGAACATATACGGCAGGATCACTGAACTTATACGGCAGGATCACTGTAATTATTAGTGATGAGCGGGTTCGGTTTCTCGGAAACCGAACCCCCCCAAACTTCAGCCTTTTTACACGGGTCCGAGCCATGCTCGGATTCTCCCGTGTGGTTCGGGTAAACCGAGCGCGCCCGAACGTCATCATCCCGCTGTCGGATTCTCGCGAGACTCGGATTCTATATAAGCAGCCGCGCGTCGCCGCCATTTTCACACGTGCATTGAGATTGATAGGGAGAGGACGTGGCTGGCGTCCTCTCCGTTATAGTAGAAAAGACACAGAGTGACTTAGTTATAATTGTGGGGAGGATTGGGGACGGGGAGCAGCTGTTAGGGAGTACAGTGCAGGGTTTTGATTATAATAGTAGTGACCACCAGTTTAATCCGTTGGTTCTCTGCCTGAAAAAAACGCTCCACCATATCTGTGCTCAGTGTGCTGCACTGCTGCATGATATATCTGTGCTGAGTGCACTGCTCACACTGCCTAATTGTGGGGACTGGGGAGCAGTTATAGCAGGAGTACAGTGCACAGTTTTGCTGACAGTGACCACCAGTCCAGTATACGTTTGTCTGCCTGAAAAACACTCCTGTGGTGGCTTTTTTTTTCTTCATACTAGTTTAGCAGTCTGCTGACAGTGTCCACCAGGTCCGTTATTATTATACAGTATATATATATATATATAGCAATACGGTAGGCCGCGGCTGTACCTACCTCTGTGTCGTCAGTGCACTCGTCGTCCATAAGTAATATAATAATACTATACTATCCATCCATCTACATTGTATACCTGTGGTGGCTTTTTTTTTCTTCATACTAGTTTAGCAGTCTGCTGACAGTGTCCACCAGGTCCGTTATTATTATACATTATATATATATATATAGCAGTACGGTAGGCCACGGCTGTACCTACCTCTGTGTCGTCAGTGCACTCGTCGTCCATAAGTAATATAATACTATACTATCCATCCATCTACATTGTATACCTGTGGTGGCTTTTTTTTTTCTTCATACTAGTTTAGCAGTCTGCTGACAGTGTCCACCAGGTCCGTTATTATTATACATTATATATATATATAGCAGTACGGTAGGCCACGGCTGTACCTACCTCTGTGTCGTCAGTGCACTCGTCGTCCATAAGTAATATAATACTATACTATCCATCCATCTACATTGTATACCTGTGGTGGCTTTTTTTTTCTTCATACTAGTTTAGCAGTCTGCTGACAGTGTCCACCAGGTCCGTTATTATTATACAGTATATATATATATATATATATATAGTAGTGATGAGCGGGTTCGGTTTCTCGGAAACCGAACCCCCCCGAACTTCAGCCTTTTTACACGGGTCCGAGCCATGCTCGGATTCTCCCGTGTGGCTCGGTTAAACCGAGCGCGCCCGAACGTCATCATCCCGCTGTCGGATTTTCGCGAGACTCGGATTCTATATAAGCAGCCGTGCGTCGCCGCCATTTTCACACGTGCATTGAGATTGATAGGGAGAGGACGTGGCTGGCGTCCTCTCCATTATAGTAGAAAAGACACAGAGTGACTTAGTGTTATAATTGTGGGGAGGATTGGGGACGGGGAGCAGCTGTTAGGGAGTACAGTGCAGGGATTTGATTATAATAGTAGTGACCACCAGTTTAATCCGTTGGTTCTCTGCCTGAAAAAAACGCTCCACCATATCTGTGCTCAGTGTGCTGCACTGCTGTATGATATATCTGTGCCGAGTGCACTGCTCACACTGCCTAATTGTGGGGACTGGGGAGCAGTTATAGCAGGAGTACAGTGCACAGTTTTGCTGACAGTGACCACCAGTCCAGTATACGTTTGTCTGCCTGAAAAACACTCCTGTGGTGGCTTTTTTTTTCTTCATACTAGTTTAGCAGTCTGCTGACAGTGTCCACCAGGTCCGTTATTATTATACAGTATATATATATATATAGCAGTACGGTAGGCCACGGCTGTACCTACCTCTGTGTCGTCAGTGCACTCGTCGTCCATAAGTAATATAATACTATACTATCCATCCATCTACATTGTATACCTGTGGTGGCTTTTTTTTTCTTCATACTAGTTTAGCAGTCTGCTGACAGTGTCCACCAGGTCCGTTATTATTATACAGTATATATATATATATATAGTAGTGATGAGCGGGTTCGGTTTCTCGGAAACCGAACCCCCCCGAACTTCAGCCTTTTTACACGGGTCCGAGCCATGCTCGGATTCTCCCGTGTGGCTCGGGTAAACCGAGCGCGCCCGAACGTCATCATCCCGCTGTCGGATTTTCGCGAGACTCGGATTCTATATAAGCAGCCGCGCGTCGCCGCCATTTTCACACGTGCATTGAGATTGATAGGGAGAGGACGTGGCTGGCGTCCTCTCCGTTATAGTAGAAAAGACACAGAGTGACTTAGTGTTATAATTGTGGGGAGGACTGGGGACGGGGAGCAGCTGTTAGGGAGTACAGTGCAGGGATTTGATTATAATAGTAGTGACCACCAGTTTAATCCGTTGGTTCTCTGCCTGAAAAAAACGCTCCACCATATCTGTGCTCAGTGTGCTGCACTGCTGCATGATATATCTGTGCCGAGTGCACTGCTCACACTGCCTAATTGTGGGGACTGGGGAGCAGTTATAGCAGGAGTACAGTGCACAGTTTTGCTGACAGTGACCACCAGTCCAGTATACGTTTGTCTGCCTGAAAAACACTCCTGTGGTGGCTTTTTTTTTCTTCATACTAGTTTAGCAGTCTGCTGACAGTGTCCACCAGGTCCGTTATTATTATACAGTATATATATATATATAGCAGTACGGTAGGCCACGTCTGTACCTACCTCTGTGTCGTCAGTGCACTCGTCGTCCATAAGTAATATAATACTATACTATCCATCCATCTACATTGTATACCTGTGGTGGCTTTTTTTTTCTTCATACTAGTTTAGCAGTCTGCTGACAGTGTCCACCAGGTCCGTTATTATTATACAGTATATTATATATATAGCAGTACGGTAGGCCAAGGCTGTACCTACCTCTGTGTCGTCAGTGCACTCATTGTCCATAAGTAATATAATACTATACTATCCATCCATCTACATTGTATACCTGTGGTGGCTTTTTTTTTCTTCATACTAGTTTAGCAGTCTGCTGACAGTGTCCACCAGGTCCGTTATTATTATACAGTATATATATATATAGTAGTGATGAGCGGGTTCGGTTTCTCGGAAACCGAACCCCCCCGAACTTCAGCCTTTTTACACGGGTCCGAGCCATGCTCGAATTCTCCCGTGTGGCTCGGGTAAACCGAGCGCGCCCGAACGTCATCATCCCGCTGTCGGATTTTCGCGAGACTCGGATTCTATATAAGCAGCCGCGCGTCGCTGCCATTTTCACACGTGCATTGAGATTGATAGGGAGAGGACGTGGCTGGCGTCCTCTCCGTTATAGTAGAAAAGACACAGAGTGACTTAGTGTTATAATTGTGGGGAGGATTGGGGACGGGGATCAGCTGTTAGGGAGTACAGTGCAGGGTTTTGATTATAATAGTAGTGACCACCAGTTTAATCCGTTGGTTCTCTGCCTGAAAAAAACGCTCCACCATATCTGTGCTCAGTGTGCTGCGCTGCTGCATGATATATCTGTGCTGAGTGCACTGCTCACACTGCCTAATTGTGGGGACTGGGGAGCAGTTATAGCAGGAGTACAGTGCACAGTTTTGCTGACAGTGACCACCAGTCCAGTATACGTTTGTCTGCCTGAAAAACACTCCTGTGGTGGCTTTTTTTTTTCTTCATACTAGTTTAGCAGTCTGCTGACAGTGTCCACCAGGTCCGTTATTATTATACAGTATATATATATATAGCAGTACGGTAGGCCACGGCTGTACCTACCTCTGTGTCGTCAGTGCACTCGTCGTCCATAAGTAATATAATACTATACTATCCATAGGCGTGCGCAGCTAATTTTATTAGGGGGTGCACCACAGGAGGGGCATGTCTAGCACCGTCTTTTGGGCGTGTCTAGCACTATTTTACATTCTTTCAGTAAAATCAGTGGCTTAATCTAATTTCTTCCTAGTTCCTAATAAGAAAGTAGATATAATACACCCCAGTGAAATAAAATAAAACATAATAATGTGACCACCAACCAGTACTGACTGTCCGCTACTGTATAACCCTGAGTCCTAGCTGCGGATGCACCCTATCGTCACTTACACTTCCCCAACCTATCCCTGACCCAGTGGCGGAACTAGATAGTGGTGGGCCTAGGTATAGTGGTGGAACGTATGCATTCCCCTCCCCACCCTCACCCCTTGCACCCCCAGCACCTACACCCTGATGTTGAGTGGGCCACTCTGAAAAGAACGGGAGATCTATCTAGGGGGCCGCACATTTGAGTTTTAATATAACAAAGGTAAAGTTTAAAATATATACATGTGCTATCAGAGCCACATCTGCCTCTTTCTATGCCAACAGTCCCCTCCTCCGCAGGACAGCAGCATTTGTCACACGTCACCATGCTCACCAGCTACTGACAGTAGTGCCCCTTATTCACATTATGCCACCCAGTATGAACCAAAATTTGCAATATGTCACATGGTATGAGACGCAATTCCCATTATGTCACATGATATAATCCACATTCCCATTATGTCACACAGTATGAACCAAAATTCACATTACACCACACAGTATAAGCCTAACATTCACATCATGTCAAACGGTATGAGCCACATTCACATTATGCCACATGGTATGAGCTGAAATTCACATTACACCACACACTATGAGCCGAAAATTCACATTATGATAATCAGTATGAGCCACATTCACGTTACGCCAAATGGTGTGAGCCGAAATTCACATTATGTCACATGGTATGGCCCGAAATTCACACTACACCACACAGTATGAGCCGAAAATTCACATTATGAAACATAGTATGAGCCGAAATCCACATTATGTCACACGGTATGCATATAATCACTCTCATCAAAAAAGAAAAGAATGAGATCTAAAAGAAATTAAATATGTGGGTACACTCGTGAAAAAAAAGAGAAAATAGAAAAAAAAAAAGTAGGTTTACATATATATATATATATATATATACTAGCTGAGTCAAGTATTCAGTAGTTTCCTTAGTGCACCTATAGACTATAAGTGCACATGCTTGGCCCAGCTTTTAAAAAAAAAACATAACAGAAAGATTACATGGATGTACTGCTTTATATATATATATATATATATATATTGCACACATTGTCCGGCTCTCCCCCAATAACGGTGAATAGGTCGGGTGCCCGCGCATGTAGTAGCATACATACGAATCCTGTAGGCGCAGCACTCCTGACTCTTGAAAAAAATCACATCGGAGAGGCAAAACGTACAGCAACGTTTCAGTGCTTTTATTCACGCACTGTCATCAGGCTGATGACAGTGCATGAATAAGAGCACTGAAACTTTGCTGTACGTTTTGCCTCTTCGATGTTATTTTTTTCAAGAGTCAGGAGTGCTGCGCCTACAGGATTCGTATATATATTTATAATTTTATTCCCCCTGGCTGGCCTGCCCCCCTCTCCCCCCCCCCTTTCCCCTACAGCATGCAGTGTGAGGTGACTTACTGCCTCAGTAACACTGACACTGGATGTGTCATTTGGTCCAATGGCAGCTCCAAGTCCTCCTGAGTGGCGCATGAAGGCAGGGAACCCACGCAGTGCACTGAGAGCGCAGGCGGGGAGGGAGGGCTTGCGGTGTGACATCAACATGTCACATCGCGAGGCATAGTGCAACGTCAGTCAGTTTCCCCCCCTTGGCCGGACATATACTGTATAGCGTCCGCAGCATGCAGAGGCGCAGCGGGGAGGGTGGAGCAGTGCGGCAATGAGAAGAACAGGTCTCACCGGCATCTGTAGCCTGCGTGGTGTGTGGGGGGTGCCTGACATTAGGGGGTGCCTGTGCGCACCAGGCACCCCCCGTGCGCACGCCTATGATACTATCCATCCATCTACATTGTATACCTGTGGTGGCTTTTTTTTTCTTCATACTAGTTTAGCAGTCTGCTGACGGTGTCCACCAGGTCCGTTATTATTATACAGTATATATATATATATATAGCAGTACGGTAGGCCACGGCTGTACCTACCTCTGTGTCGTCACGTCAGTGCACTCGTCGTCCATAAGTAATATAATAATACTATACTATCCATCCATCTACATTGCATACCTGTGGTGGCTTTTTTTTTGTTCATACTAGTTTAGCAGTCTGCTGACAGTGTCCACCAGGTCCGTTATTATTATACATTATATATATATAAAGCAGTACGGTAGGCCACGGCTGTACCTACCTCTGTGTCGTCAGTGCACTCGTCGTCCATAAGTAATATAATAATACTATACTATCCATCCATCTACATTGTATACCTGTGGTGGCTTTTTTTTTCTTCATACTAGTTTAGCAGTCTGCTGACAGTGTCCACCAGGTCCGTTATTATTATACAGTGTATATATATATATATAGCAGTACGGTAGGCCACGGCTGTACCTACCTCTGTGTCGTCAGTGAACTCGTCGTCCATAAGTAATATAATAATACTGTACTATCCATCCATCTACATTGTATACCTGTGGTGGCTTTTTTTTTCTTCATACTAGTTTAGCAGTCTGCTGACAGTGTCCACCAGGTCCGTTATTATTATACATTATATATATATATATAGCAGTACGGTAGGCCACGGCTGTACCTACCTCTGTGTCGTCAGTGCACTCGTCGTCCATTAGTAATATAATAATACTATACTATCCATCCATCTACATTGTATACCTGTGGTGGCTTTTTTTTTCTTCATACTAGTTTAGCAGTCTGCTGACAGTGTCCACCAGGTCCGTTATTATTAAACATTATATATATATATAGCAGTACGGTAGGCCACGGCTGTACCTACCTCTGTGTCGTCAGTGCACTCGTCGTCCATAAGTAATATAATAATACTATACTATACATCCATCTACATTGTATACCTGTGGTGGCTTTTTTTCCCTTCATACTAGTTTAGCAGTCTGCTGACAGTGTCCACCAGGTCCGTTATTATTATACAGTATATATATATATATAGCAGTACGGTAGGCCACGGCTGTACCTACCTCTGTGTCGTCAGTGCACTCGTCGTCCATAAGTAATATAATAATACTATACTATCCATCCATCTACATTGTATACCTGTGGTGGCTTTTAGTTGTGCGCATTAAAATATGGAGAACAAAAATGTGGAGGTTAAAAAAATAGGGAAAGATCAAGATCCACTTCCACCTCGTGCTGAAGCTGCTGCCACTAGTCATGGCCGAGACGATGAAATGCCATCAACGTCGTCTGCCAAGGCCGATGCCCAATGTCATAGTACAGAGCATGTAAAATCCAAAAAACAAAAGTTCAGTAAAATGACCCAAAAATCAAAATTAAAAGCATCTGAGGAGAAGCGTAAACTTGCCAATATGCCATTTACGACACAGTGGCAAGGAACGGCTGAGGCCCTGGCCTATGTTCATGGCTAGTGGTTCAGCTTCACATGAGGATGGAAGCACTCATCCTCTCGCTAGAAAAATGAAAAGACTTAATTCAATATATATAATATATAAGATTCAATTCCTCCGTGGAGACATTCACCAGCAGCAATTGCCTCCAGAAAGTGCACGGGGACCTGAGATGGTGGATTCCAGGGGGGATGAATTAATAATCTGTGAGGAGGGGGCTGTACACAGTGAAAGGGGTGATGAATCGGATGATGATGATGAGGTGGACATCTTGCCTCTGTAGAGCCAGTTTGTGCAAGGAGAGATTGATTGCTTCTTTTTTGGTGGGGGCCCAAACCAACCAGTCATTTCAGTCACAGTCGTGTGGCAGACCCTGTCGCTGAAATGATGGGTTGGTTAAAGTGTGCATGTCCTGTTTATACAACATAAGGGTGGGTGGGAGGGCCCAAGGACAATTCCATCTTGCACCTCTTTTTTCTTTCATTTTTCTTTGCGTCATGTGCTGTTTGGGGAGTATTTTTTGGAAGGGCCATCCTGCGTGACACTGCAGTGCCACTCCTAGATGGGCCAGGTGTTTGTGTCGGCCACTTGGGTCGCTTATCTTAGTCACACAGCTACCTCATTGCGCCTCTTTTTTTCTTTGCGTCATGTGCTGTTTGGGGAGTATTTTTTGGAAGGGCCATCCTGCGTGACACTGCAGTGCCACTCCTAGATGGGACAGGTGTTTGTGTCGGCCACTTGGGTCGCTTATCTTAGTCACACAGCTACCTCATTGCGCCTCTTTTTTTCTTTGCGTCATGTGCTGTTTGGGGAGTATTTTTTGGAAGGGCCATCCTGCGTGACACTGCAGTGCCACTCCTAGATGGGCCAGGTGTTTGTGTCGGCCACTTGGGTCGCTTATCTTAGTCACACAGCTACCTCATTGCGCCTCTTTTTTTCTTTGCGTCATGTGCTGTTTGGGGAGTATTTTTTGGAAGGGCCATCCTGCGTGACACTGCAGTGCCACTCCTAGATGGGCCAGGTGTTTGTGTCGGCCACTTGGGTCGCTTATCTTAGTCACACAGCTACCTCATTGCGCCTCTTTTTTCCTTTGCTTCATGTGCTGTTTGGGGAGTATTTTTTGGAAGGGCCATCCTGCGTGACACTGCAGTGCCACTGCTAGATGGGCCAGGTGTTTGTGTCGGCCACTTGGGTCGCTTATCTTAGTCACACAGCTACCTTATTGCGCCTCTTTTTTTCTTTGCGTCATGTGCTGTTTGGGGAGTATTTTTTGGAAGGGCCATCCTGCGTGACACTGCAGTGCCACTCCTAGATGGGACAGGTGTTTGTGTCGGCCACTTGGGTCGCTTATCTTAGTCACACAGCTACCTCATTGCGCCTCTTTTTTTCTTTGCGTCATGTGCTGTTTGGGGAGTATTTTTTGGAAGGGCCATCCTGCGTGACACTGCAGTGCCACTCCTAGATGGGCCAGGTGTTTGTGTCGGCCACTTGGGTCGCTTATCTTAGTCACACAGCTACCTCATTGCGCCTCTTTTTTTTCTTTGCGTCATGTGCTGTTTGGGGAGTATTTTTTTGAAGGGCCATCCTGCGTGACACTGCAGTGCCATTCCTAGATGGGCCAGGTGTTTGTGTCGGCCACTTGGGTCGCTTATCTTAGTCACACAGCTACCTCATTGCGCCTCTTTTTTTCTTTGCGTCATGTGCTGTTTGGGGAGTATTTTTTGGAAGGGCCATCCTGCGTGACACTGCAGTGCCACTCCTAGATGGGCCAGGTGTTTGTGTCGGCCACTTGGGTCGCTTATCTTAGTCATCCAGCGACCTTGGTGCAAATTTTAGGACTAAAAATAATATTGTGAGGTGTGAGGTGTTGAGAATAGACTGGAAATGAGTGTAAATTATGGTTATTGAGGTTAATAATACTATGGGATCAAAATGACCCCCAATTTCTATGATTTAAGCTTTTTTTTTAGGGTTTTTTGAAAAAAACACCCGAATCCAAAACACACCTGAATCCGACAAAAAAAAAACGGTGAGGTTTTGCCAAAAAGCGTTCGAACCCAAAACACGGCCGCGGAACCGAACCCAAAACCAAAACAAATTTCCGGTGCACATCACTAATATATAGCAGTACGGTAGGCCACGGCTGTACCTACCTCTGTGTCGTCAGTGCACTCGTCGTCCATAAGTAATATAATAATACTATACTATCCATCCATCTACATTGTATACCTGTGGTGGCTTTTTTTTTCTTCATACTAGTTTAGCAGCCTGCTGACAGTGTCCACCAGGTCCGTTATTATTATACAGTATATTATATATATATATATAGCAGTACGGTAGGCCACGGCTGTACCTAACTCTGTGTCGTCAGTGCACTCGTCATCCATAAGTAATATAATAATACTATACTATCCATCCATCTACATTGTATACCTGTATTGGCTTTTTTTTTCTTCATACTAGTTTAGCAGTCTGCTGACAGTGTCCACCAGGTCCGTTATTTTTATACAGTATATTATATATATATATAGCAGTACGGTAGGCCACGGCTGTACCTACCTCTGTGTCGTCAGTGCACTCATCGTCCATAAGTAATATAATACTATACTATCCATCCATCTACATTGTATACCTGTGGTGGCTTTTTTTTTCTTCATACTAGTTTAGCAGTCTGCTGACAGTGTCCACCAGGTCCGTTATTATTACACAGTATATTATATATATATATATAGCAGTACGGTAGGCCACGGCTGTACCTACCTCTGTGTCGTCAGTGCACTCGTCGTCCATAAGTAATATAATAATACTATACTATCCATCCATCTACATTGTATACCTGTGGTGGCTTTTTTTTTCTTCATACTAGTTTAGCAGTCTGCTGACAGTGTCCACCAGGTCCGTTATTATTATACAGTATATTATATGTAGCAGTAAGGTAGGCCACGGCTGTACCTAACTCTGTGTCGTCAGTGCACTCGTCGTCCATAAGTAATATAATAATACTATACTATCCATCCATCTACATTGTATACCTGTGGTGGCTTTTTTTTTCTTCATACTAGTTTAGCAGTCTGCTGACAGTGTCCACCAGGTCCATTATTATTATACAGTATATTATATATATATATAGCAGTACGGTAGGCCACGGCTGTACCTACCTCTGTGTCGTCAGTGCACTCGTCGTCCATAAGTAATATAATACTATACTATCCATCCATCTACATTGTATACCTGTGGTGGCTTTTTTTTTCTTCATACTAGTTTAGCAGTCTGCTGACAGTGTCCACCAGGTCCGTTATTATTATACAGTATATTATATATATATATAGCAGTACGGTAGGCCACGGCTGTACCTACCTCTGTGTCGTCAGTGAACTCGTCGTCCATAAGTAATATAATAATACTGTACTATCCATCCATCTACATTGTATACCTGTGGTGGCTTTTTTTTTCTTCATACTAGTTTAGCAGTCTGCTGACAGTGTCCACCAGGTCCGTTATTATTATACATTATATATATATATATAGCAGTACGGTAGGCCACGGCTGTACCTACCTCTGTGTCGTCAGTGCACTCGTCGTCCATTAGTAATATAATAATACTATACTATCCATCCATCTACATTGTATACCTGTGGTGGCTTTTTTTTTCTTCATACTAGTTTAGCAGTCTGCTGACAGTGTCCACCAGGTCCGTTATTATTAAACATTATATATATATATAGCAGTACGGTAGGCCACGGCTGTACCTACCTCTGTGTCGTCAGTGCACTCGTCGTCCATAAGTAATATAATAATACTATACTATACATCCATCTACATTGTATACCTGTGGTGGCTTTTTTTCCCTTCATACTAGTTTAGCAGTCTGCTGACAGTGTCCACCAGGTCCGTTATTATTATACAGTATATATATATATATAGCAGTACGGTAGGCCACGGCTGTACCTACCTCTGTGTCGTCAGTGCACTCGTCGTCCATAAGTAATATAATAATACTATACTATCCATCCATCTACATTGTATACCTGTGGTGGCTTTTAGTTGTGCGCATTAAAATATGGAGAACAAAAATGTGGAGGTTAAAAAAATAGGGAAAGATCAAGATCCACTTCCACCTCGTGCTGAAGCTGCTGCCACTAGTCATGGCCGAGACGATGAAATGCCATCAACGTCGTCTGCCAAGGCCGATGCCCAATGTCATAGTACAGAGCATGTAAAATCCAAAAAACAAAAGTTCAGTAAAATGACCCAAAAATCAAAATTAAAAGCATCTGAGGAGAAGCGTAAACTTGCCAATATGCCATTTACGACACAGTGGCAAGGAACGGCTGAGGCCCTGGCCTATGTTCATGGCTAGTGGTTCAGCTTCACATGAGGATGGAAGCACTCATCCTCTCGCTAGAAAAATGAAAAGACTTAATTCAATATATATAATATATAAGATTCAATTCCTCCGTGGAGACATTCACCAGCAGCAATTGCCTCCAGAAAGTGCACGGGGACCTGAGATGGTGGATTCCAGGGGGGATGAATTAATAATCTGTGAGGAGGGGGCTGTACACAGTGAAAGGGGTGATGAATCGGATGATGATGATGAGGTGGACATCTTGCCTCTGTAGAGCCAGTTTGTGCAAGGAGAGATTGATTGCTTCTTTTTTGGTGGGGGCCCAAACCAACCAGTCATTTCAGTCACAGTCGTGTGGCAGACCCTGTCGCTGAAATGATGGGTTGGTTAAAGTGTGCATGTCCTGTTTATACAACATAAGGGTGGGTGGGAGGGCCCAAGGACAATTCCATCTTGCACCTCTTTTTTCTTTCATTTTTCTTTGCGTCATGTGCTGTTTGGGGAGTATTTTTTGGAAGGGCCATCCTGCGTGACACTGCAGTGCCACTCCTAGATGGGCCAGGTGTTTGTGTCGGCCACTTGGGTCGCTTATCTTAGTCACACAGCTACCTCATTGCGCCTCTTTTTTTCTTTGCGTCATGTGCTGTTTGGGGAGTATTTTTTGGAAGGGCCATCCTGCGTGACACTGCAGTGCCACTCCTAGATGGGCCAGGTGTTTGTGTCGGCCACTTGGGTCGCTTATCTTAGTCACACAGCTACCTCATTGCGCCTCTTTTTTTCTTTGCGTCATGTGCTGTTTGGGGAGTATTTTTTGGAAGGGCCATCCTGCGTGACACTGCAGTGCCACTCCTAGATGGGCCAGGTGTTTGTGTCGGCCACTTGGGTCGCTTATCTTAGTCACACAGCTACCTCATTGCGCCTCTTTTTTTCTTTGCGTCATGTGCTGTTTGGGGAGTATTTTTTGGAAGGGCCATCCTGCGTGACACTGCAGTGCCACTCCTAGATGGGCCAGGTGTTTGTGTCGGCCACTTGGGTCGCTTATCTTAGTCACACAGCTACCTCATTGCGCCTCTTTTTTTCTTTGCGTCATGTGCTGTTTGGGGAGTATTTTTTGGAAGGGCCATCCTGCGTGACACTGCAGTGCCACTCCTAGATGGGCCAGGTGTTTGTGTCGGCCACTTGGGTCGCTTATCTTAGTCACACAGCTACCTCATTGCGCCTCTTTTTTCCTTTGCTTCATGTGCTGTTTGGGGAGTATTTTTTGGAAGGGCCATCCTGCGTGACACTGCAGTGCCACTGCTAGATGGGCCAGGTGTTTGTGTCGGCCACTTGGGTCGCTTATCTTAGTCACACAGCTACCTTATTGCGCCTCTTTTTTTCTTTGCGTCATGTGCTGTTTGGGGAGTATTTTTTGGAAGGGCCATCCTGCGTGACACTGCAGTGCCACTCCTAGATGGGACAGGTGTTTGTGTCGGCCACTTGGGTCGCTTATCTTAGTCACACAGCTACCTCATTGCGCCTCTTTTTTTCTTTGCGTCATGTGCTGTTTGGGGAGTATTTTTTGGAAGGGCCATCCTGCGTGACACTGCAGTGCCACTCCTAGATGGGCCAGGTGTTTGTGTCGGCCACTTGGGTCGCTTATCTTAGTCACACAGCTACCTCATTGCGCCTCTTTTTTTCTTTGCGTCATGTGCTGTTTGGGGAGTATTTTTTGGAAGGGCCATCCTGCGTGACACTGCAGTGCCACTCCTAGATGGGACAGGTGTTTGTGTCGGCCACTTGGGTCGCTTATCTTAGTCACACAGCTACCTCATTGCGCCTCTTTTTTTCTTTGCGTCATGTGCTGTTTGGGGAGTATTTTTTGGAAGGGCCATCCTGCGTGACACTGCAGTGCCACTCCTAGATGGGACAGGTGTTTGTGTCGGCCACTTGGGTCGCTTATCTTAGTCACACAGCTACCTCATTGCGCCTCTTTTTTTCTTTGCGTCATGTGCTGTTTGGGGAGTATTTTTTGGAAGGGCCATCCTGCGTGACACTGCAGTGCCACTCCTAGATGGGCCAGGTGTTTGTGTCGGCCACTTGGGTCGCTTATCTTAGTCACACAGCTACCTCATTGCGCCTCTTTTTTTTCTTTGCGTCATGTGCTGTTTGGGGAGTATTTTTTGGAAGGGCCATCCTGCGTGACACTGCAGTGCCATTCCTAGATGGGCCAGGTGTTTGTGTCGGCCACTTGGGTCGCTTATCTTAGTCACACAGCTACCTCATTGCGCCTCTTTTTTTCTTTGCGTCATGTGCTGTTTGGGGAGTATTTTTTGGAAGGGCCATCCTGCGTGACACTGCAGTGCCACTCCTAGATGGGCCAGGTGTTTGTGTCGGCCACTTGGGTCGCTTATCTTAGTCATCCAGCGACCTTGGTGCAAATTTTAGGACTAAAAATAATATTGTGAGGTGTGAGGTGTTGAGAATAGACTGGAAATGAGTGTAAATTATGGTTATTGAGGTTAATAATACTATGGGATCAAAATGACCCCCAATTTCTATGATTTAAGCTTTTTTTTTAGGGTTTTTTGAAAAAAACACCCGAATCCAAAACACACCTGAATCCGACAAAAAAAAAACGGTGAGGTTTTGCCAAAAAGCGTTCGAACCCAAAACACGGCCGCGGAACCGAACCCAAAACCAAAACAAATTTCCGGTGCACATCACTAATATATAGCAGTACGGTAGGCCACGGCTGTACCTACCTCTGTGTCGTCAGTGCACTCGTCGTCCATAAGTAATATAATAATACTATACTATCCATCCATCTACATTGTATACCTGTGGTGGCTTTTTTTTTCTTCATACTAGTTTAGCAGCCTGCTGACAGTGTCCACCAGGTCCGTTATTATTATACAGTATATTATATATATATATATAGCAGTACGGTAGGCCACGGCTGTACCTAACTCTGTGTCGTCAGTGCACTCGTCATCCATAAGTAATATAATAATACTATACTATCCATCCATCTACATTGTATACCTGTATTGGCTTTTTTTTTCTTCATACTAGTTTAGCAGTCTGCTGACAGTGTCCACCAGGTCCGTTATTTTTATACAGTATATTATATATATATATAGCAGTACGGTAGGCCACGGCTGTACCTACCTCTGTGTCGTCAGTGCACTCATCGTCCATAAGTAATATAATACTATACTATCCATCCATCTACATTGTATACCTGTGGTGGCTTTTTTTTTCTTCATACTAGTTTAGCAGTCTGCTGACAGTGTCCACCAGGTCCGTTATTATTACACAGTATATTATATATATATATATAGCAGTACGGTAGGCCACGGCTGTACCTACCTCTGTGTCGTCAGTGCACTCGTCGTCCATAAGTAATATAATAATACTATACTATCCATCCATCTACATTGTATACCTGTGGTGGCTTTTTTTTTCTTCATACTAGTTTAGCAGTCTGCTGACAGTGTCCACCAGGTCCGTTATTATTATACAGTATATTATATGTAGCAGTAAGGTAGGCCACGGCTGTACCTAACTCTGTGTCGTCAGTGCACTCGTCGTCCATAAGTAATATAATAATACTATACTATCCATCCATCTACATTGTATACCTGTGGTGGCTTTTTTTTTCTTCATACTAGTTTAGCAGTCTGCTGACAGTGTCCACCAGGTCCATTATTATTATACAGTATATTATATATATATATAGCAGTACGGTAGGCCACGGCTGTACCTACCTCTGTGTCGTCAGTGCACTCGTCGTCCATAAGTAATATAATACTATACTATCCATCCATCTACATTGTATACCTGTGGTGGCTTTTTTTTTCTTCATACTAGTTTAGCAGTCTGCTGACAGTGTCCACCAGGTCCGTTATTATTATACAGTATATTATATATATATATAGCAGTACGGTAGGCCACGGCTGTACCTACCTCTGTGTCGTCAGTGAACTCGTCGTCCATAAGTAATATAATAATACTGTACTATCCATCCATCTACATTGTATACCTGTGGTGGCTTTTTTTTTCTTCATACTAGTTTAGCAGTCTGCTGACAGTGTCCACCAGGTCCGTTATTATTATACATTATATATATATATATAGCAGTACGGTAGGCCACGGCTGTACCTACCTCTGTGTCGTCAGTGCACTCGTCGTCCATTAGTAATATAATAATACTATACTATCCATCCATCTACATTGTATACCTGTGGTGGCTTTTTTTTTCTTCATACTAGTTTAGCAGTCTGCTGACAGTGTCCACCAGGTCCGTTATTATTAAACATTATATATATATATAGCAGTACGGTAGGCCACGGCTGTACCTACCTCTGTGTCGTCAGTGCACTCGTCGTCCATAAGTAATATAATAATACTATACTATACATCCATCTACATTGTATACCTGTGGTGGCTTTTTTTCCCTTCATACTAGTTTAGCAGTCTGCTGACAGTGTCCACCAGGTCCGTTATTATTATACAGTATATATATATATATAGCAGTACGGTAGGCCACGGCTGTACCTACCTCTGTGTCGTCAGTGCACTCGTCGTCCATAAGTAATATAATAATACTATACTATCCATCCATCTACATTGTATACCTGTGGTGGCTTTTAGTTGTGCGCATTAAAATATGGAGAACAAAAATGTGGAGGTTAAAAAAATAGGGAAAGATCAAGATCCACTTCCACCTCGTGCTGAAGCTGCTGCCACTAGTCATGGCCGAGACGATGAAATGCCATCAACGTCGTCTGCCAAGGCCGATGCCCAATGTCATAGTACAGAGCATGTAAAATCCAAAAAACAAAAGTTCAGTAAAATGACCCAAAAATCAAAATTAAAAGCATCTGAGGAGAAGCGTAAACTTGCCAATATGCCATTTACGACACAGTGGCAAGGAACGGCTGAGGCCCTGGCCTATGTTCATGGCTAGTGGTTCAGCTTCACATGAGGATGGAAGCACTCATCCTCTCGCTAGAAAAATGAAAAGACTTAATTCAATATATATAATATATAAGATTCAATTCCTCCGTGGAGACATTCACCAGCAGCAATTGCCTCCAGAAAGTGCACGGGGACCTGAGATGGTGGATTCCAGGGGGGATGAATTAATAATCTGTGAGGAGGGGGCTGTACACAGTGAAAGGGGTGATGAATCGGATGATGATGATGAGGTGGACATCTTGCCTCTGTAGAGCCAGTTTGTGCAAGGAGAGATTGATTGCTTCTTTTTTGGTGGGGGCCCAAACCAACCAGTCATTTCAGTCACAGTCGTGTGGCAGACCCTGTCGCTGAAATGATGGGTTGGTTAAAGTGTGCATGTCCTGTTTATACAACATAAGGGTGGGTGGGAGGGCCCAAGGACAATTCCATCTTGCACCTCTTTTTTCTTTCATTTTTCTTTGCGTCATGTGCTGTTTGGGGAGTATTTTTTGGAAGGGCCATCCTGCGTGACACTGCAGTGCCACTCCTAGATGGGCCAGGTGTTTGTGTCGGCCACTTGGGTCGCTTATCTTAGTCACACAGCTACCTCATTGCGCCTCTTTTTTTCTTTGCGTCATGTGCTGTTTGGGGAGTATTTTTTGGAAGGGCCATCCTGCGTGACACTGCAGTGCCACTCCTAGATGGGCCAGGTGTTTGTGTCAGCCACTTGGGTCGCTTATCTTAGTCACACAGCTACCTCATTGCGCCTCTTTTTTTCTTTGCGTCATGTGCTGTTTGGGGAGTATTTTTTGGAAGGGCCATCCTGCGTGACACTGCAGTGCCACTCCTAGATGGGCCAGGTGTTTGTGTCGGCCACTTGGGTCGCTTATCTTAGTCACACAGCTACCTCATTGCGCCTCTTTTTTTCTTTGCGTCATGTGCTGTTTGGGGAGTATTTTTTGGAAGGGCCATCCTGCGTGACACTGCAGTGCCACTCCTAGATGGGCCAGGTGTTTGTGTCGGCCACTTGGGTCGCTTATCTTAGTCACACAGCTACCTCATTGCGCCTCTTTTTTTCTTTGCGTCATGTGCTGTTTGGGGAGTATTTTTTGGAAGGGCCATCCTGCGTGACACTGCAGTGCCACTCCTAGATGGGCCAGGTGTTTGTGTCGGCCACTTGGGTCGCTTATCTTAGTCACACAGCTACCTCATTGCGCCTCTTTTTTCCTTTGCTTCATGTGCTGTTTGGGGAGTATTTTTTGGAAGGGCCATCCTGCGTGACACTGCAGTGCCACTGCTAGATGGGCCAGGTGTTTGTGTCGGCCACTTGGGTCGCTTATCTTAGTCACACAGCTACCTTATTGCGCCTCTTTTTTTCTTTGCGTCATGTGCTGTTTGGGGAGTATTTTTTGGAAGGGCCATCCTGCGTGACACTGCAGTGCCACTCCTAGATGGGACAGGTGTTTGTGTCGGCCACTTGGGTCGCTTATCTTAGTCACACAGCTACCTCATTGCGCCTCTTTTTTTCTTTGCGTCATGTGCTGTTTGGGGAGTATTTTTTGGAAGGGCCATCCTGCGTGACACTGCAGTGCCACTCCTAGATGGGCCAGGTGTTTGTGTCGGCCACTTGGGTCGCTTATCTTAGTCACACAGCTACCTCATTGCGCCTCTTTTTTTCTTTGCGTCATGTGCTGTTTGGGGAGTATTTTTTGGAAGGGCCATCCTGCGTGACACTGCAGTGCCACTCCTAGATGGGACAGGTGTTTGTGTCGGCCACTTGGGTCGCTTATCTTAGTCACACAGCTACCTCATTGCGCCTCTTTTTTTCTTTGCGTCATGTGCTGTTTGGGGAGTATTTTTTGGAAGGGCCATCCTGCGTGACACTGCAGTGCCACTCCTAGATGGGACAGGTGTTTGTGTCGGCCACTTGGGTCGCTTATCTTAGTCACACAGCTACCTCATTGCGCCTCTTTTTTTCTTTGCGTCATGTGCTGTTTGGGGAGTATTTTTTGGAAGGGCCATCCTGCGTGACACTGCAGTGCCACTCCTAGATGGGCCAGGTGTTTGTGTCGGCCACTTGGGTCGCTTATCTTAGTCACACAGCTACCTCATTGCGCCTCTTTTTTTTCTTTGCGTCATGTGCTGTTTGGGGAGTATTTTTTGGAAGGGCCATCCTGCGTGACACTGCAGTGCCATTCCTAGATGGGCCAGGTGTTTGTGTCGGCCACTTGGGTCGCTTATCTTAGTCACACAGCTACCTCATTGCGCCTCTTTTTTTCTTTGCGTCATGTGCTGTTTGGGGAGTATTTTTTGGAAGGGCCATCCTGCGTGACACTGCAGTGCCACTCCTAGATGGGCCAGGTGTTTGTGTCGGCCACTTGGGTCGCTTATCTTAGTCATCCAGCGACCTTGGTGCAAATTTTAGGACTAAAAATAATATTGTGAGGTGTGAGGTGTTGAGAATAGACTGGAAATGAGTGTAAATTATGGTTATTGAGGTTAATAATACTATGGGATCAAAATGACCCCCAATTTCTATGATTTAAGCTTTTTTTTTAGGGTTTTTTGAAAAAAACACCCGAATCCAAAACACACCTGAATCCGACAAAAAAAAAACGGTGAGGTTTTGCCAAAAAGCGTTCGAACCCAAAACACGGCCGCGGAACCGAACCCAAAACCAAAACAAATTTCCGGTGCACATCACTAATATATAGCAGTACGGTAGGCCACGGCTGTACCTACCTCTGTGTCGTCAGTGCACTCGTCGTCCATAAGTAATATAATAATACTATACTATCCATCCATCTACATTGTATACCTGTGGTGGCTTTTTTTTTCTTCATACTAGTTTAGCAGCCTGCTGACAGTGTCCACCAGGTCCGTTATTATTATACAGTATATTATATATATATATATAGCAGTACGGTAGGCCACGGCTGTACCTAACTCTGTGTCGTCAGTGCACTCGTCATCCATAAGTAATATAATAATACTATACTATCCATCCATCTACATTGTATACCTGTATTGGCTTTTTTTTTCTTCATACTAGTTTAGCAGTCTGCTGACAGTGTCCACCAGGTCCGTTATTTTTATACAGTATATTATATATATATATAGCAGTACGGTAGGCCACGGCTGTACCTACCTCTGTGTCGTCAGTGCACTCATCGTCCATAAGTAATATAATACTATACTATCCATCCATCTACATTGTATACCTGTGGTGGCTTTTTTTTTCTTCATACTAGTTTAGCAGTCTGCTGACAGTGTCCACCAGGTCCGTTATTATTACACAGTATATTATATATATATATATAGCAGTACGGTAGGCCACGGCTGTACCTACCTCTGTGTCGTCAGTGCACTCGTCGTCCATAAGTAATATAATAATACTATACTATCCATCCATCTACATTGTATACCTGTGGTGGCTTTTTTTTTCTTCATACTAGTTTAGCAGTCTGCTGACAGTGTCCACCAGGTCCGTTATTATTATACAGTATATTATATGTAGCAGTAAGGTAGGCCACGGCTGTACCTAACTCTGTGTCGTCAGTGCACTCGTCGTCCATAAGTAATATAATAATACTATACTATCCATCCATCTACATTGTATACCTGTGGTGGCTTTTTTTTTCTTCATACTAGTTTAGCAGTCTGCTGACAGTGTCCACCAGGTCCGTTATTATTATACAGTATATTATATATATATATAGCAGTACGGTAGGCCACGGCTGTACCTACCTCTGTGTCGTCAGTGCACTCGTCGTCCATAAGTAATATAATACTATACTATCCATCCATCTACATTGTATACCTGTGGTGGCTTTTTTTTTCTTCATACTAGTTTAGCAGTCTGCTGACAGTGTCCACCAGGTCCGTTATTATTATACAGTATATTATATATATATATATAGCAGTACGGTAGGCCACGGCTGTACCTACCTCTGTGTCGTCAGTGAACTCGTCGTCCATAAGTAATATAATAATACTGTACTATCCATCCATCTACATTGTATACCTGTGGTGGCTTTTTTTTTCTTCATACTAGTTTAGCAGTCTGCTGACAGTGTCCACCAGGTCCGTTATTATTATACATTATATATATATATATAGCAGTACGGTAGGCCACGGCTGTACCTACCTCTGTGTCGTCAGTGCACTCGTCGTCCATTAGTAATATAATAATACTATACTATCCATCCATCTACATTGTATACCTGTGGTGGCTTTTTTTTTCTTCATACTAGTTTAGCAGTCTGCTGACAGTGTCCACCAGGTCCGTTATTATTAAACATTATATATATATATAGCAGTACGGTAGGCCACGGCTGTACCTACCTCTGTGTCGTCAGTGCACTCGTCGTCCATAAGTAATATAATAATACTATACTATACATCCATCTACATTGTATACCTGTGGTGGCTTTTTTTCCCTTCATACTAGTTTAGCAGTCTGCTGACAGTGTCCACCAGGTCCGTTATTATTATACAGTATATATATATATATAGCAGTACGGTAGGCCACGGCTGTACCTACCTCTGTGTCGTCAGTGCACTCGTCGTCCATAAGTAATATAATAATACTATACTATCCATCCATCTACATTGTATACCTGTGGTGGCTTTTAGTTGTGCGCATTAAAATATGGAGAACAAAAATGTGGAGGTTAAAAAAATAGGGAAAGATCAAGATCCACTTCCACCTCGTGCTGAAGCTGCTGCCACTAGTCATGGCCGAGACGATGAAATGCCATCAACGTCGTCTGCCAAGGCCGATGCCCAATGTCATAGTACAGAGCATGTAAAATCCAAAAAACAAAAGTTCAGTAAAATGACCCAAAAATCAAAATTAAAAGCATCTGAGGAGAAGCGTAAACTTGCCAATATGCCATTTACGACACAGTGGCAAGGAACGGCTGAGGCCCTGGCCTATGTTCATGGCTAGTGGTTCAGCTTCACATGAGGATGGAAGCACTCATCCTCTCGCTAGAAAAATGAAAAGACTTAATTCAATATATATAATATATAAGATTCAATTCCTCCGTGGAGACATTCACCAGCAGCAATTGCCTCCAGAAAGTGCACGGGGACCTGAGATGGTGGATTCCAGGGGGGATGAATTAATAATCTGTGAGGAGGGGGCTGTACACAGTGAAAGGGGTGATGAATCGGATGATGATGATGAGGTGGACATCTTGCCTCTGTAGAGCCAGTTTGTGCAAGGAGAGATTGATTGCTTCTTTTTTGGTGGGGGCCCAAACCAACCAGTCATTTCAGTCACAGTCGTGTGGCAGACCCTGTCGCTGAAATGATGGGTTGGTTAAAGTGTGCATGTCCTGTTTATACAACATAAGGGTGGGTGGGAGGGCCCAAGGACAATTCCATCTTGCACCTCTTTTTTCTTTCATTTTTCTTTGCGTCATGTGCTGTTTGGGGAGTATTTTTTGGAAGGGCCATCCTGCGTGACACTGCAGTGCCACTCCTAGATGGGCCAGGTGTTTGTGTCGGCCACTTGGGTCGCTTATCTTAGTCACACAGCTACCTCATTGCGCCTCTTTTTTTCTTTGCGTCATGTGCTGTTTGGGGAGTATTTTTTGGAAGGGCCATCCTGCGTGACACTGCAGTGACACTCCTAGATGGGACAGGTGTTTGTGTCGGCCACTTGGGTCGCTTATCTTAGTCACACAGCTACCTCATTGCGCCTCTTTTTTTCTTTGCGTCATGTGCTGTTTGGGGAGTATTTTTTGGAAGGGCCATCCTGCGTGACACTGCAGTGCCACTCCTAGATGGGCCAGGTGTTTGTGTCGGCCACTTGGGTCGCTTATCTTAGTCACACAGCTACCTCATTGCGCCTCTTTTTTTCTTTGCGTCATGTGCTGTTTGGGGAGTATTTTTTGGAAGGGCCATCCTGCGTGACACTGCAGTGCCACTCCTAGATGGGCCAGGTGTTTGTGTCGGCCACTTGGGTCGCTTATCTTAGTCACACAGCTACCTCATTGCGCCTCTTTTTTCCTTTGCTTCATGTGCTGTTTGGGGAGTATTTTTTGGAAGGGCCATCCTGCGTGACACTGCAGTGCCACTGCTAGATGGGCCAGGTGTTTGTGTCGGCCACTTGGGTCGCTTATCTTAGTCACACAGCTACCTTATTGCGCCTCTTTTTTCTTTGCGTCATGTGCTGTTTGGGGAGTATTTTTTGGAAGGGCCATCCTGCGTGACACTGCAGTGCCACTCCTAGATGGGACAGGTGTTTGTGTCGGCCACTTGGGTCGCTTATCTTAGTCACACAGCTACCTCATTGCGCCTCTTTTTTTCTTTGCGTCATGTGCTGTTTGGGGAGTATTTTTTGGAAGGGCCATCCTGCGTGACACTGCAGTGCCACTGCTAGATGGGCCAGGTGTTTGTGTCGGCCACTTGGGTCGCTTATCTTAGTCACACAGCTACCTCATTGCGCCTCTTTTTTTTCTTTGCGTCATGTGCTGTTTGGGGAGTATTTTTTTGAAGGGCCATCCTGCGTGACACTGCAGTGCCATTCCTAGATGGGCCAGGTGTTTGTGTCGGCCACTTGGGTCGCTTATCTTAGTCACACAGCTACCTCATTGCGCCTCTTTTTTTCTTTGCGTCATGTGCTGTTTGGGGAGTATTTTTTGGAAGGGCCATCCTGCGTGACACTGCAGTGCCACTCCTAGATGGGCCAGGTGTTTGTGTCGGCCACTTGGGTCGCTTATCTTAGTCATCCAGCGACCTTGGTGCAAATTTTAGGACTAAAAATAATATTGTGAGGTGTGAGGTGTTGAGAATAGACTGGAAATGAGTGTAAATTATGGTTATTGAGGTTAATAATACTATGGGATCAAAATGACCCCCAATTTCTATGATTTAAGCTTTTTTTTTAGGGTTTTTTGAAAAAAACACCCGAATCCAAAACACACCTGAATCCGACAAAAAAAAAACGGTGAGGTTTTGCCAAAAAGCGTTCGAACCCAAAACACGGCCGCGGAACCGAACCCAAAACCAAAACAAATTTCCGGTGCACATCACTAATATATAGCAGTACGGTAGGCCACGGCTGTACCTACCTCTGTGTCGTCAGTGCACTCGTCGTCCATAAGTAATATAATAATACTATACTATCCATCCATCTACATTGTATACCTGTGGTGGCTTTTTTTTTCTTCATACTAGTTTAGCAGCCTGCTGACAGTGTCCACCAGGTCCGTTATTATTATACAGTATATTATATATATATATATAGCAGTACGGTAGGCCACGGCTGTACCTAACTCTGTGTCGTCAGTGCACTCGTCATCCATAAGTAATATAATAAAACTATACTATCCATCCATCTACATTGTATACCTGTATTGGCTTTTTTTTTCTTCATACTAGTTTAGCAGTCTGCTGACAGTGTCCACCAGGTCCGTTATTTTTATACAGTATATTATATATATATATAGCAGTACGGTAGGCCACGGCTGTACCTACCTCTGTGTCGTCAGTGCACTCATCGTCCATAAGTAATATAATACTATACTATCCATCCATCTACATTGTATACCTGTGGTGGCTTTTTTTTTCTTCATACTAGTTTAGCAGTCTGCTGACAGTGTCCACCAGGTCCGTTATTATTACACAGTATATTATATATATATATATAGCAGTACGGTAGGCCACGGCTGTACCTACCTCTGTGTCGTCAGTGCACTCGTCGTCCATAAGTAATATAATAATACTATACTATCCATCCATCTACATTGTATACCTGTGGTGGCTTTTTTTTTCTTCATACTAGTTTAGCAGTCTGCTGACAGTGTCCACCAGGTCCGTTATTATTATACAGTATATTATATGTAGCAGTAAGGTAGGCCACGGCTGTACCTAACTCTGTGTCGTCAGTGCACTCGTCGTCCATAAGTAATATAATAATACTATACTATCCATCCATCTACATTGTATACCTGTGGTGGCTTTTTTTTTCTTCATACTAGTTTAGCAGTCTGCTGACAGTGTCCACCAGGTCCGTTATTATTATACAGTATATTATATATATATATAGCAGTACGGTAGGCCACGGCTGTACCTACCTCTGTGTCGTCAGTGCACTCGTCGTCCATAAGTAATATAATACTATACTATCCATCCATCTACATTGTATACCTGTGGTGGCTTTTTTTTTCTTCATACTAGTTTAGCAGTCTGCTGACAGTGTCCACCAGGTCCGTTATTATTATACAGTATATTATATATATATATAGCAGTACGGTAGGCCACGGCTGTACCTACCTCTGTGTCGTCAGTGAACTCGTCGTCCATAAGTAATATAATAATACTGTACTATCCATCCATCTACATTGTATACCTGTGGTGGCTTTTTTTTTCTTCATACTAGTTTAGCAGTCTGCTGACAGTGTCCACCAGGTCCGTTATTATTATACATTATATATATATATATATAGCAGTACGGTAGGCCACGGCTGTACCTACCTCTGTGTCGTCAGTGCACTCGTCGTCCATTAGTAATATAATAATACTATACTATCCATCCATCTACATTGTATACCTGTGGTGGCTTTTTTTTTCTTCATACTAGTTTAGCAGTCTGCTGACAGTGTCCACCAGGTCCGTTATTATTTAACATTATATATATATATAGCAGTACGGTAGGCCACGGCTGTACCTACCTCTGTGTCGTCAGTGCACTCGTCGTCCATAAGTAATATAATAATACTATACTATACATCCATCTACATTGTATACCTGTGGTGGCTTTTTTTCCCTTCATACTAGTTTAGCAGTCTGCTGACAGTGTCCACCAGGTCCGTTATTATTATACAGTATATATATATATATAGCAGTACGGTAGGCCACGGCTGTACCTACCTCTGTGTCGTCAGTGCACTCGTCGTCCATAAGTAATATAATAATACTATACTATCCATCCATCTACATTGTATACCTGTGGTGGCTTTTAGTTGTGCGCATTAAAATATGGAGAACAAAAATGTGGAGGTTAAAAAAATAGGGAAAGATCAAGATCCACTTCCACCTCGTGCTGAAGCTGCTGCCACTAGTCATGGCCGAGACGATGAAATGCCATCAACGTCGTCTGCCAAGGCCGATGCCCAATGTCATAGTACAGAGCATGTAAAATCCAAAAAACAAAAGTTCAGTAAAATGACCCAAAAATCAAAATTAAAAGCATCTGAGGAGAAGCGTAAACTTGCCAATATGCCATTTACGACACAGTGGCAAGGAACGGCTGAGGCCCTGGCCTATGTTCATGGCTAGTGGTTCAGCTTCACATGAGGATGGAAGCACTCATCCTCTCGCTAGAAAAATGAAAAGACTTAATTCAATATATATAATATATAAGATTCAATTCCTCCGTGGAGACATTCACCAGCAGCAATTGCCTCCAGAAAGTGCACGGGGACCTGAGATGGTGGATTCCAGGGGGGATGAATTAATAATCTGTGAGGAGGGGGCTGTACACAGTGAAAGGGGTGATGAATCGGATGATGATGATGAGGTGGACATCTTGCCTCTGTAGAGCCAGTTTGTGCAAGGAGAGATTGATTGCTTCTTTTTTGGTGGGGGCCCAAACCAACCAGTCATTTCAGTCACAGTCGTGTGGCAGACCCTGTCGCTGAAATGATGGGTTGGTTAAAGTGTGCATGTCCTGTTTATACAACATAAGGGTGGGTGGGAGGGCCCAAGGACAATTCCATCTTGCACCTCTTTTTTCTTTCATTTTTCTTTGCGTCATGTGCTGTTTGGGGAGTATTTTTTGGAAGGGCCATCCTGCGTGACACTGCAGTGCCACTCCTAGATGGGCCAGGTGTTTGTGTCGGCCACTTGGGTCGCTTATCTTAGTCACACAGCTACCTCATTGCGCCTCTTTTTTTCTTTGCGTCATGTGCTGTTTGGGGAGTATTTTTTGGAAGGGCCATCCTGCGTGACACTGCAGTGCCACTCCTAGATGGGACAGGTGTTTGTGTCGGCCACTTGGGTCGCTTATCTTAGTCACACAGCTACCTCATTGCGCCTCTTTTTTTCTTTGCGTCATGTGCTGTTTGGGGAGTATTTTTTGGAAGGGCCATCCTGCGTGACACTGCAGTGCCACTCCTAGATGGGCCAGGTGTTTGTGTCGGCCACTTGGGTCGCTTATCTTAGTCACACAGCTACCTCATTGCGCCTCTTTTTTTCTTTGCGTCATGTGCTGTTTGGGGAGTATTTTTTGGAAGGGCCATCCTGCGTGACACTGCAGTGCCACTCCTAGATGGGCCAGGTGTTTGTGTCGGCCACTTGGGTCGCTTATCTTAGTCACACAGCTACCTCATTGCGCCTCTTTTTTCCTTTGCTTCATGTGCTGTTTGGGGAGTATTTTTTGGAAGGGCCATCCTGCGTGACACTGCAGTGCCACTGCTAGATGGGCCAGGTGTTTGTGTCGGCCACTTGGGTCGCTTATCTTAGTCACACAGCTACCTTATTGCGCCTCTTTTTTCTTTGCGTCATGTGCTGTTTGGGGAGTATTTTTTGGAAGGGCCATCCTGCGTGACACTGCAGTGCCACTCCTAGATGGGACAGGTGTTTGTGTCGGCCACTTGGGTCGCTTATCTTAGTCACACAGCTACCTCATTGCGCCTCTTTTTTTCTTTGCGTCATGTGCTGTTTGGGGAGTATTTTTTGGAAGGGCCATCCTGCGTGACACTGCAGTGCCACTCCTAGATGGGCCAGGTGTTTGTGTCGGCCACTTGGGTCGCTTATCTTAGTCACACAGCTACCTCATTGCGCCTCTTTTTTTTCTTTGCGTCATGTGCTGTTTGGGGAGTATTTTTTTGAAGGGCCATCCTGCGTGACACTGCAGTGCCATTCCTAGATGGGCCAGGTGTTTGTGTCGGCCACTTGGGTCGCTTATCTTAGTCACACAGCTACCTCATTGCGCCTCTTTTTTTCTTTGCGTCATGTGCTGTTTGGGGAGTATTTTTTGGAAGGGCCATCCTGCGTGACACTGCAGTGCCACTCCTAGATGGGCCAGGTGTTTGTGTCGGCCACTTGGGTCGCTTATCTTAGTCATCCAGCGACCTTGGTGCAAATTTTAGGACTAAAAATAATATTGTGAGGTGTGAGGTGTTGAGAATAGACTGGAAATGAGTGTAAATTATGGTTATTGAGGTTAATAATACTATGGGATCAAAATGACCCCCAATTTCTATGATTTAAGCTTTTTTTTTAGGGTTTTTTGAAAAAAACACCCGAATCCAAAACACACCTGAATCCGACAAAAAAAAAACGGTGAGGTTTTGCCAAAAAGCGTTCGAACCCAAAACACGGCCGCGGAACCGAACCCAAAACCAAAACAAATTTCCGGTGCACATCACTAATATATAGCAGTACGGTAGGCCACGGCTGTACCTACCTCTGTGTCGTCAGTGCACTCGTCGTCCATAAGTAATATAATAATACTATACTATCCATCCATCTACATTGTATACCTGTGGTGGCTTTTTTTTTCTTCATACTAGTTTAGCAGCCTGCTGACAGTGTCCACCAGGTCCGTTATTATTATACAGTATATTATATATATATATATAGCAGTACGGTAGGCCACGGCTGTACCTAACTCTGTGTCGTCAGTGCACTCGTCATCCATAAGTAATATAATAATACTATACTATCCATCCATCTACATTGTATACCTGTATTGGCTTTTTTTTTCTTCATACTAGTTTAGCAGTCTGCTGACAGTGTCCACCAGGTCCGTTATTTTTATACAGTATATTATATATATATATAGCAGTACGGTAGGCCACGGCTGTACCTACCTCTGTGTCGTCAGTGCACTCATCGTCCATAAGTAATATAATACTATACTATCCATCCATCTACATTGTATACCTGTGGTGGCTTTTTTTTTCTTCATACTAGTTTAGCAGTCTGCTGACAGTGTCCACCAGGTCCGTTATTATTACACAGTATATTATATATATATATATAGCAGTACGGTAGGCCACGGCTGTACCTACCTCTGTGTCGTCAGTGCACTCGTCGTCCATAAGTAATATAATAATACTATACTATCCATCCATCTACATTGTATACCTGTGGTGGCTTTTTTTTTCTTCATACTAGTTTAGCAGTCTGCTGACAGTGTCCACCAGGTCCGTTATTATTATACAGTATATTATATGTAGCAGTAAGGTAGGCCACGGCTGTACCTAACTCTGTGTCGTCAGTGCACTCGTCGTCCATAAGTAATATAATAATACTATACTATCCATCCATCTACATTGTATACCTGTGGTAGCTTTTTTTTTCTTCATACTAGTTTAGCAGTCTGCTGACAGTGTCCACCAGGTCCGTTATTATTATACAGTATATTATATATATATATAGCAGTACGGTAGGCCACGGCTGTACCTACCTCTGTGTCGTCAGTGCACTCGTCGTCCATAAGTAATATAATACTATACTATCCATCCATCTACATTGTATACCTGTGGTGGCTTTTTTTTTCTTCATACTAGTTTAGCAGTCTGCTGACAGTGTCCACCAGGTCCGTTATTATTATACAGTATATTATATATATATATAGCAGTACGGTAGGCCACGGCTGTACCTACCTCTGTGTCGTCAGTGCACTCGTCGTTCATAAGTAATATAATAATACTATACTATCCATCCATCTACATTGTATACCTGTGTTGGCTTTTTTTTTCTTCATACTAGTTTAGCAGTCTGCTGACAGTGTCCACCAGGTCCGTTATTATTATACAGTATATTATATATAGCAATACGGTAGGCCACGGCTGTACCTACCTCTGTGTCGTCAGTGCACTCGTCGTCCATAAGTAATATAATACTATACTATCCAGCCATCTACATTGTATACCTGTGGTGGCTTTTTTTTTCTTCATACTAGTTTAGCAGTCTGCTGACAGTGTCCACCAGGTCCGTTATTATTATACAGTATATTATATATATATATAGCAGTACGGTAGGCCACAGCTGTACCTACCTCTGTGTCGTCAGTGCACTCGTCGTCCATAAGTAATATAATACTATACTATCCATCCATCTACATTGTATACCTGTGGTGGCTTTTTTTTTCTTCATACTAGTTTAGCAGTCTGCTGACAGTGTCCACCAGGTCCGTTATTATTATACAGTATATTATATAAATATATATATATATATAGCAGTACGGTAGGCCACGGCTGTACCTACCTCTGTGTCGTCAGTGCACTCGTCGTCCATAAGTAATATAATACTATACTATCCATCCATCTACATTGTATACGTGTGGTGGCTTTTTTTTTCTTCATACTAGTTTAGCAGTCTGCTGACAGTGTCCACCAGGTCCGTTATTATTATACAGTATATTATATATATATATAAAGCAGTACGGTAGGCCACTGCTGTACCTACCTCTGTGTCGTCACTCGTCCTCCATAAGTAATATAATACTATACTATCCATCCATCTACATTGTATACCTGTGGTGGCTTTTAGTTGTGCGCATTAAAATATGGAGAACAAAAATGTGGAGGTTAAAAAAATAGGGAAAGATCAAGATCCACTTCCACCTCGTGCTGAAGCTGCTGCCACTAGTCATGGCCGAGATGATGAAATGCCATCAACGTCGTCTGCCAAGGCCGATGCCCAATGTCATAGTACAGAGCATGTAAAATCCAAAACACAAAAGATCAGTAAAAAAATGACCCAAAAATCAAAATTAAAAGCGTCTGAGGAGAAGCGTAAACTTGCCAATATGCCATTTACGACACGGAGTGGCAAGGAACGGCTGAGGCCCTGGCCTATGTTCATGGCTAGTGGTTCAGCTTCACATGAGGATGGAAGCACTCAGCCTCTCGCTAGAAAAATAAAAAAAACTTAAGCTGGCAAAAGCACAGCAAAGAACTGTGCGTTCTTCGAAATCACAAATCCCCAAGGAGAGTCCAATTGTGTCGGTTGCGATGCCTGACCTTCCCAACACTGGACGGGAAGAGCTTGCGCCTTCCACCATTTGCACGCCCCCCGCAAGTGCTGGAAGGAGCACCGGCAGTCCAGTTCCTGATTGTCAAATTGAAGATGTCAGTGTTGAAGTACACCAGGATGAGGATATGGGTGTTGCTGGCGCTGGGGAGGAAATTGACAAGGAGGATTCTGATGGTGAGGTGGTTTGTTTAAGTCAGGCACCCGGGGAGACACCTGTTGTCCGTGGGAGGAATATGGCCATTGACATGCCTGGTCAAAATACAAAAAAAATCAGCTCTTCGGTGTGGAATTATTTCAACACAAATGCGGACAACAGGTGTCAAGCCGTGTGTTGCCTTTGTCAAGCTGTAATAAGTAGGGGTAAGGACGTTAACCACCTCGGAACATCCTCCCTTATACGTCACCAGCAGCGCATTCATCATAAGTCAGTGACAAGTTCAAAAACTTTGGGCGACAGCGGAAGCAGTCCACTGACCAGTAAATCCCTTCCTCTTGTAACCAAGCTCACGCAAACCACACCACCAACTCCCTCAGTGTCAATTTCCTCCTTACCCAGGAAAGCCAATAGTCCTGCAGGCCATGTCACTGGCAAGTCTGACGAGTCCTCTCCTGCCTGGGATTCCTCCGATGCATCCTTGAGTGTAACGCCTACTGCTGCTGGCGCTGCTGTTGTTGCTGCTGGGAGTCGATGGTCATCCCAGAGGGGAAGTCGGAAGACCACTTGTACTACTTCCAGTAAGCAATTGACTGTCCAATAGTCCTTTGCGAGGAAGATGAAATATCACAGCAGTCATCCTGCTGCAAAGCGGATAACTGAGGCCTTGGCAGCCTGGGCGGTGAGAAACGTGGTTCCGGTATCCATCGTTACTTCAGAGCCAACTATAGACTTGATTGAGGTACTGTGTCCCCGGTACCAAATACCATCTACGTTCCATTTCTCTAGGCAGGCGATACCGAAAATGTACACAGACCTCAGAAAAAGAGTCACCAGTGTCCTAAAAAATGCAGTTGTACCCAATGTCCACTTAACCACGGACATGTGGACAAGTGGAGCAGTGCAGACTCAGGACTACATGACTGTGACAGCCCACTGGGTAGATGTATTGCCTCCCGCCTGCAAGAACAGCAGCGGCGGCACCAGTAGCAGCATCTCGCAAACGCCAACTCGTTCCTAGGCAGGCTACGCTTTGTATCACCGCTTTCCAGAATACGCACACAGCTGAAAACCTCTTACGGCAACTGAGGAAGATCATCGCAGAATGGCTTACCCCAATTGGACTCTCCTGAGGATTTGTGGCATCAGACAACGCCAGCAATATTGTGCGTGCATTACATCTGGGCAAATTCCAGCACGTCCCATGTTTTGCACATACCTTGAATTTGGTGGTGCAGAATTATTTAAAAAATTACAGGGCGTGCAAGAGATGCTGTCGGTGGCCAGAAGAATTGCGGACCACTTTCGGCGTACAGGCACCACGTACAGAAGACTGGAGCGCCACCAAAAACACCTGAACCTGCCCTGCCATCATCTGAAGCAAGAGGTGGTAACGAGGTGGAATTCAACCCTCTATATGCTTCAGAGAATAGAGGAGCAGCAAAAGGCCATTCAAGCCTATACATCTGCCCACGATATAGGCAAAGGAGGTGGAATGCACCTGTCTCAAGCGCAGTGGAGAATAATTTCAACGTTGTGCAAGGTTCTGCAACCTTTTGAACTTGCCACACGTGAAGTCAGTTCAGACACTGCCAGCCTGAGTCAGGTCATTCCCCTCATCAGACTTTTGCAGAAGAAGCTGGAGACATTGAAGGAGGAGCTAAAACAGAGCGATTCCGCTAGGCATGTGGGACTTGTGGATGGAGCCCTTCATTCGCTTAACCAGGATTCACGGGTGGTCAATCTGTTGAAATCAGAGCACTACATGTTGGCCACCGTGCTCGATCCTAGATTTAAAACCTACGTTGTATCTCTCTTTCCGGCAGACACAAGTCTGCAGGGATTCAAAGACCTGCTGGTGAGAAAATTGTCAAGTCAAGCGGAACGTGACCCGTCAACAGCTCCTCCTTCACATTCTCCCGCAACTGGGGGTGCGAGGAAAAGGCTAAGAATTCCGAGCCCACCCGCTGGCGGTGATGCAGGGCAGTCTGGAGCGAGTGCTGACATCTGGTCCGGACTGAAGGACCTGCCAACGATTACTGACATGTCGTCTACTGTCACTGCATATGATTCTGTCACCATTGAAAGAATGGTGGAGGATTATATGAGTGACCGCATCCAAGTAGGCACGTCAGACAGTCCGTACGTATACTGGCAGGAAAAAGAGGCAATTTGGAGGCCCTTGCAGAAACTGGCTTTATTCTACCTAAGTTGCCCTCCCTCCAGTGTGTACTCCGAAAGAGTGTTTAGTGCAGCCGCTCACCTTGTCAGCAATCGGCGTACGAGGTTACTTCCAGAAAATGTGGAGAAGATGATGTTCATTAAAATGAATTATAATCAATTCCTCCGTGGAGACATTCACCAGCAGCAATTGCCTCCAGAAAGTGCACGGGGACCTGAGATGGTGGATTCCAGTGGGGACGAATTAATAATCTGTGAGGAGGGGGCTGTACACAGTGAAAGGGGTGATGAATCGGACGATGATGATGAGGTGGACATCTTGCCTCTGTAGAGCCAGTTTGTGCAAGGAGAGATTGATTGCTTCTTTTTTGGTGGGGGCCCAAACCAACCAGTCATTTCAGTCACAGTCGTGTGGCAGACCCTGTCGCTGAAATGATGGGTTCGTTAAAGTGTGCATGTCCTGTTTATACAACATAAGGGTGGGTGGGAGGGCCCAAGGACAATTCCATCTTGCACCTCTTTTTTCTTTCATTTTTCTTTGCGTCATGTGCTGTTTGGGGAGTATTTTTTTGAAGGGCCATCCTGCGTGACACTGCAGTGCCACTCCTAGATGGGCCAGGTGTTTGTGTCGGCCACTTGGGTCGCTTATCTTAGTCACACAGCTACCTCATTGCGCCTCTTTTTTTCTTTGCGTCATGTGCTGTTTGGGGAGTATTTTTTGGAAGGGCCATCCTGCGTGACACTGCAGTGCCACTCCTAGATGGGCCAGGTGTTTGTGTCGGCCACTTGGGTCGCTTATCTTAGTCACACAGCTACCTCATTGCGCCTCTTTTTTTCTTTGCATCATGTGCTGTTTGCGGAGTATTTTTTGGAAGGGCCATCCTGCGTGACACTGCAGTGCCACTCCTAGATGGGCCAGGTGTTTGTGTCGGGCCACTTGGGTCGCTTATCTTAGTCATCCAGCGACCTTGGTGCAAATTTTAGGACTAAAAATAATAGTGTAAGGTGTTCAGAATAGACTGGAAATGAGTGTAAATTATGGTTATTGAGGTTAATAATACTATGGGATCAAAATGACCCCCAAATTCTATGATTTAAGCTGTTTTTTAGGGTTTTTTGAAAAAAACACCCGAATCCAAAACACACCCGAATCCGACAAAAAAAATTTGGTGAGGTTTTGCCAAAACGCAATCGAACCCAAAACACGGCCGCGGAACCGAACCCAAAACCAAAACACAAAACCCGAAAAATGCACATCACTAGTAATTATACAGCAGGATAACTGGAATTATACGGCAGGATCACTGGACTTATATGGCAGTACCGCTGGATATATACGGCAGTATTAACTGTTCAAGTCAAATTACTTTCTAACAAATATTTAAAATGCCAGCTCTAATATATACTGTGGACGCCTGCGCATCTTATTACCATGTGCTATGAATGTGCGATATACATGTATATATTTGTTATTAAAAGGATATGTATTCAATATATCACAATGTACAGTATATATATAGTTACATGGTTACAGTTTACACAGTAAGCAGTTATTACAAACTAATTCAAATACAGACACGGCCAGCAATACAATTACCATATTTTGTTCAAATGCACTCTCCTCTCCATATCACTCTCTCTTTCTCTCTCTCTCTCTCTCTCTCTCAGTAAAATCATGCAGCTACTGGACAGATAGCATCTCGACCATCATCTGGGACAAACAGCAACTAACACTCTAAGTCCTAGAAACTGCCTATATCACACAGTGGGAGTTTACAGTCTGTTGATTTCTGTCTCCTTCTATTGGTCCAGAAGCCAAACCTCTCAAGAACTCAACGGCTCATTGGTCAGAGTGAGGGCTTTTGTCCTGTGTTGCTGGCTCATGTGTCTGCCCCCAGGGCCATGCTGTGGAGCTAGTTTCAAGTCTTCAAGAGATCTTTTGTTCACTTTAGAATTGTGGCTTATTCCTACATTTAATCATATCTACTCATAGCAATGTGATACAACATAACCACAGGCATCAAATTAATTTACACATTAATCAGGTTACTTTGATACCAAGCACGACATGTCCATCTTGCGCTGCTCCAATAATACACATACATGACGTTACTCCATTATATAACTTAAAACCTTATGATGTCTGGTGCTTGATATGTTTAAATTTATGTGCTGTATGAAATATGTGTTTAATCTGTCTTTGTGGCATGTCTGTGTAAATGCGTATGTTACCATATATTGCTGTGCACGCTGTGCGTCTTTGCAAGCATAGTGACTCAGAATTTGTGTGGAGTCTGTATGTTCTCTCTATGTAATATTTTTGACTTTGACACAACGGACATATACGGCAGGATCACTGGGCTTATACACCCGTACCACTGGAATTATATGGCAGGATCACTGGATTTATACAGCAGTACCGCTGGACATATACAGCAGTATCAATGGACATATACGGCAGGATCACTGGACTTATACGGCAGGATCGCTGGAATTATATGGCAGGATCACTGTATTTATACAGCAGGATCACTGGAATTATACCGCAGTACCGCTGGACATATACGGCAGTATCAATGGACATATATGGCAGGATCACTGGATTTATACGCCAGTACCACTGGAATTAAATGGCAGGATCACTGGACATATACGGCTGTACCACATGACATATACGGCAGTATCAATGGACATATAGGGCAGGATCACTGAATTTATATGGCAGGATCACTGGAATTATACAGCAGGATCACTGGAATTATACGGCAGTACCACTGGACTTATAGGTCAGTACCTTTGGACATATACGGCAGTATCAATGGATATATACAGCAGGATCACTGGACATATACGGCAGGATCACGGAATTTATACGCCAGTACCACTGGAATTATACGGCAGGATCACTGGATTTATACTGAAGTGCCGCTGGACATACAGTATACAGCAGTACTGCTGGACATATACGGCAGTATCAATGGACATATCCAGCAGGATCACTGGACTTATATGGCAGGATCACTGAAATTATACGGCAGGATCACTGTATTTATACGGCAGTATCACTGTAATTATATGGCAGGATAACTGGAATTATACGGCAGGATCACTGGACTTATACAGCAGTACCGCTGGACATATACGGCAGTATCAACGGACATATACGGCAGGATCACTGGACATATACGGCATGATCACTGGACTTATACGCCTGTACCACTGGAATTATACGGCAGGATCACTGGATTTATACGGCAGTACCGCTGGACATATACAGCAGTACCGCTGGACATATACAACAGTATCAATGGACATATGCGGCAGGATCACTGGAATTATACGGCAGGATCACTGGAATTATACGAAGGATCATTGTATTTATACGGCAGGATCACTGGAATTATACGGCAGGATCACTGGACTTATACGGCAGTACCTCTGGACATATACGGCAGTATCAATGGACATATACGGCAGGATCACTGGACTTATACGCCAGTACCACTGGAATTATACAGCAGGATCACTGGATTTATATGGCAGTACCGCTGGACATATACAGCAGTACCGCTGGACATATACGGCAGTATCAACGGACATATACAGCAGGATCACTGGACTTATAAATCAGTACCACTGGAATTATACGGCAGGATCACTGGATTTAAACGGCAGTTCCGCTGTACATATACGGCAGTACCGCTTGACATATACGGCAGTATGAATGAACATATATGGCAGGATCACTGAACTTATACGGCAGGATCACTGTAATTATACAGCAGGATAACTGGAATTATACGGCAGGATCACTGGACTTATATGGCAGTACCGCTGGATATATACGGCAGTATTAACTGTTCAAGTCAAATTACTTTCTAACAAATATTTAAAATGCCAGCTCTAATATATACTGTGGACGCCTGCGCATCTTATTACCATGTGCTATGAATGTGCGATATACATCGCAAAACACTACATCCCATAAGAGAAAACAATACACCCACACATTATCTGAGTTCCAAAGCTCATTGATGTATATATTTGTTATTAAAAGGATATGTATTCAATATATCACAATGTACAGTATATATATAGTTACATGGTTACAGTTTACACAGTAAGCAGTTATTACAAACTAATTCAAATACAGACACGGCCAGCAATACAATTACCATATTTTGCTCAAATGCACTCTCCTCTCCATATCACTCTCACTCACTCTCTCTCTCTCTCTCTCTCTCTCTCTCTCTCTCTCTCTCTCTCTCAGTAAAATCATGCAGCCACTGGACAGATAACATCTCGACCGTCATCTGGGACAAACAGTAACTAACACTCTAAGTCCTAGAAACTGCCTATATCACACAGTGGGAGTTTACAGTCTGTTGGTTTCTGTCTCCTTCTATTGCTCCAGAGGCCAGACCTCTCAAGAACTCAACGGCTCATTGGTCAGAGTGAGGGCTTTTGTCCTGTGTTGCTGGCACATGTGTCTGCCCCCAGGGCCATGCTGTGGAGCTAGTTTCAAGTCTTCAAGAGATCTTTTGTTCACTTTAGAATTGTGGCTTATTCCTACATTTAATCATATCTACTCATAGCAATGTGATACAACATAACCACAGGCATCAAATGAATTTACACATTAATCTGGTTACTTTGATACCAAGCACGACATGTCCATCTTGCTCTGCTCCAATAATACACATACATGACGTTACTCCATTATATAATTTAAAACCTTATGATGTCTGGTGCTTGATATGTTTAAATTTATGTGCTGTATGAAATATGTGTTTAATCTGTCTTTGTGTCATGTCTGTGTAAATGCGTATGTTACCATATATTGCTGTGCGTCTTTGCAAGCATAGTGACTCAGAATTTGTGTGGAGTCTGTATGTTCTCTCTATGTAATATTTTTGACTTCGACACAACGGACATATACGGCAGGATCACTGGACTTATACACCCGTACCACTGGAATTATATGGCAGGATCACTGGATTTATACAGCAGTACCGCTGGACATATACAGCAGTATCAATGGACATATACGGCAGGATCACTGGACTTATACGGCAGGATCGCTGGAATTATATGGCAGGATCACTGTATTTATACAGCAGGATCACTGGAATTATACCGCAGTACCGCTGGACATATACGGCAGTATCAATGGACATATACAGCAGGATCACTGGATTTATACGGCAGTACCGCTGGACATACAGTATACAGCAGTACCGCTGGACATATACGGCAGTATCAAAGGACATATCCAGCAGGATCACTGGACTTATATGGCAGGATCACTGAAATTATACGGCAGGATCACTGTATTTATACGGCAGTATCACTGGAATTATACAGCAGGATAACTGGAATTATACGGCAGGATCACTGGACTTATACGGCAGTACCGCTGGACATATACGGCAGTATCAACGGACATATACGGCAGGATCACTGGACATATACGGCAGGATCACTGGACTTATACGCTTGTACCACTGGAATTATACGGCAGGATCACTGGATTTATACAGCAGTACCGCTGGACATATACAGCAGTACCGCTGGACATATACAGCAGTATCAATGGACATATGCGGCAGGATCACTGGAATTATACGGCAGGATCACTGGAATTATACGGAAGGATCATTGTATTTATACGGCAGGATCACTGGAATTATACAGCAGGATCACTGGATTTATACGGCAGTACCTCTGGACATATACGGCAGTATCAATGGACATATACGGCAGGATCACTGGACTTATACGGCAGTACCACTGGAATTAAACGGCAGGATCACTGAACTTATACGGCAGTACCGCTGGACATATACGGCAGTCCAATGGACATATACGGCAGGACCAATGGGCATATATACAGCAGGATCACTGGATATATACGGCAGTACTACTGGACATATACGGCACCATAGGGACACCACCACTGGACTGATGCAGAACAACACAGCACCACTGCAATGGACTGGACTTATACAGCAGCACTAGACATATGGCAGCAGAGGACACCACCACTGTGACTAGACTCATGCAGCACAACACACCACCACTGGACTGATGCAGCACAACACACCACCACTGGACTGGACTTATACAGCAGCACTGGACACTTGGCAGCAGAGGACTCAACCACTGTGACTGGACTTATGTAGCACAAGACATGGACACTGAGGACACTGAGGAGGAAGACACGTCCTCTGTCTACACTCTGAAAAGCCAGAGTGAAAATGGCGGGGACGCGCGGCTCCTTATATGGAATCCAAACCCCGCGAGAATCCGACAGCAGGATGATGACGTTTTGCCTCGTTCTGGTTTCCGAGTCAGGTGGGAAAACCCGAGCATGACTCGGATCCGGGCTCATGACGTGAACGGAGAACCGAACCCGCTCATCTCTAGTTATAAGTACTCATTTCATTAAAGCTAATTTAATAGAATACTAAAAAGTCACTATTATTTTTTTTTTAATTATATACATGCAGTACTTACTAAATAGGACAGTTAATGGGCAGTATGTGCATGTCCTACCTATTTACACTCCATTCAAGATGGCATATGGTACATTACAGTGGAAATATTTATCAGTTTCTGGTACATTTTGGATTGACAGTACCAACACAAGCATCCAAGTGCTGCACCCAAACAAGTGCCTAACTTGCCTAATGTGAATATCACCACTGTTCAGCACCACTGGCTGTGCGCGCCCGAATGGAGCAACACTTGAATAGCTCCAGTAGGTGCCATCTAGTGGCTAAAAGCGTGCAAAACATTTGTATTTCCCCTATAAAGGTGAGGAGTAATGTTAGCCTTTTATTATATAGGATTTTTTTTTTTTTTACATAGCTGGCTAATAATAATGGAATCATAAATGATTTACTATAATGTGAATTACCAAAATTAAGGAATTTAGTGGTATCAGTTAAGGATATTCTATATACGTTATACTCTTCGACAAGATCCGTAAATTGAAGGGAGAGTGACACAGGAATAATACTTGTATACTATATAATACAGTATATAACCAGGGCCGTAACTACGTGTGTGCCAGGTGTGCCTGGCACACAGTGCAGTCACCCTGAGGGTGCAACTGGCCGCATCCCCATTCCAAGGGGACTTTAGTCAGCAGCATTGTCATGAGTCAAACTGAGGTGGAGGAGGGAGGTGGAGGAGGGAGCCACAGCAGCGCACTGTAATTGGTGGCGGTCGGCCTATGTGGAATGGGAGGTACAGCTGCAGCGGCACCGCCACCAATTACAGTGCCTGCTGCAGCTCCAGAGTCCCCCTCCTTCCTCCTCCTTCTCTCCTGCCTGGGTTCTGCCTGACTGCCTGCACCGAGGAGCCTGACTGTCTGCCGTAATGTGTAAAAAGGGGGACTGTCTGTCATAATTTGTAAAGAGTGGTACTCTGTCTGCCGTAATGTGTAAAAAGGGGGAAGCTGTCTGCCGTAGTGTGTAAAAAGTGGGACTCTTTCTGCCGTAATGTGTAAAAGGGGGACTGTCTGCCATAAATGTGTAAAATGGGGACTCTATCTGCCGTAATGTGTAAAAGGGGGACTGTCTGCCGTAATGTGTAAAAAGTGGGACTCTATCTGCCGTAATGTGTAAAAGGGGGACTGTCTGCCGTAATGTGTAAAAAGAGGGACCATCTTCCGTAATGTGTAAAAAGGGGGACTCTGTCTGCCGTAATGTGTAAAGGGTGGGGCTCTGTCTGCCATAATGTGTAAAAGGTGGACTCTGCAGTAATGTGTAAATGGTGGGACTCTGTCTGCCGTAATGTGTAAAAGGTGGACTCTGTCTGAAGTAATGTGTAAAAAGGGGACTCTGCTGTATTGTGTAAAAATGGGACACTGTCTGCTGTACTGTGTAAAAAGGGGGACTCTGTCTGCCGTACTGTGTAAAAAGGGGGACACTGTCTGGCGTAATGTGTAAAAGGTGGACTCTGTCTGTTGTAATGTGTAAAAAGGGGACGCTGGCTGCCGTAATGTGTATACAGGGAACGCTGTCTGCCGTAATGTGTAAAAAGGGGACTCTACCTGCTGTAATGTGTAAAAGGGGCTCTACCTTGTGAAGTGGGGCTACTATTGGGAATAATTTTAATAATCGAGACTACTGTGCACCGTAATATGAATTGGTAGTTTATTTTGTGACTACATCTCTTCCCTGCGGGATTAGGTGCCGTCGAGGATGGTTTAAGTAAGAGAAGGATAAGCACATGAGGGTCTCCAAGACAGAATTTGGAGTTTGCTCCAATCAAGGGTGGGAGTGTGTAAGTAGAGCCAGGAAAAGCACAATATAACTGGGTTTTCAGTTTTTGGAAGCACAAAGAATAATATTAGCGTCATTTGGAAATTATAAAAAGAACAAAATATTATTTTGAAAACATACCACAAGAATACAAAGATCACTTGCACAATTGTTTCACCATCTTAGATTTGAACAACAAAACACCAGACAATTTATGGGAAGACATCATGAAAGTTTTAATTTGATGAGAAAAGACCAAAATGGATGTATGATGAAGCTTTACAAATTGCCCAAAAATACAGAGCTGCTATGGCTCGGGGTGACAAAGATGTAGTTACGGTACTTAATTGAAATTTCCAACATGCTACAAGGTAAGATAAAGAAAGTGCTATAATGGTGCATGCAAGGAAGCAGAATCAGAAAATATTATAGGAAGACCATGATCAGCCTTCAAAAAGCTAAGAGAGCTACAGTAAGAAGAAATTTCCAACCTCAAATAGGTCTACTTAAAATTGCTTGAGGGTCCATATTGGTTGATTCAGAAAAGATCAAGAGCAGATGGAAAGAATATACTGAGTTTTTAAACTGCAAAAATCATGATGTGCAACAGCATTTACAACGTAAACCATATGATCAGGAACCATCAGTAATGAGTGAAGAAGTTCAATCAGCATTAAAATCCTTATCAAAAAACAAAGGCCCTCATTCCGAGTTGATCGGTCGCAAGGCGAATTTAGCAGAGTTACACACGCTAAGCCGCCGCCTACTGGGAGTGAATCTTAGCTTCTTAAAATTGCGACCGATGTATTCGCAATATTGCGATTACTAACTACTTAGCAGTTTCTGAGTAGCTCCAGACTTACTCTGCCTGTGCGATCATTTCAGTGCTTGTCGTTCCTGGTTGACGTCACAAACACACCCAGCGTTCGCCCAGGCACTCCCACCGTTTCCCCGGCCACTCCTGCGTTTTTTCCGGAAACGGTAGCGTTTTCAGCCACACGCCCCTGAAACGCCGTGTTTCCGCCCAGTAACACCCATTTCCTGTCAATCACATTACGATCGCCGGAGCGAAGAAAAAGCCGTGAGTAAAAATACTTTCTTCATAGTAAAGTTACTTGGCGCAGTCGCAGTGCGAACTTTGCGCATGCGTACTAAGCGGATTTTCACTGCGATGCGATGAAAAAGAACGAGCGAACAACTCGGAATGAGGGCCAAAGTACCGAGCACTGATGGTATTCCTATTGGCATAGGGGGTAATTCCAAGTTGCTCACAGCAGGAATTTTGTTAGCAGTTGGGCAAAACCATGTGCACTGCAGGGGAGGCAGATTTAACATGTGAGGAGAGAGTTAGATTTGGGTGTGGTGTGTTCAATCTGCAGTCTAATTTGCAGTGTAAAAATAAAGCAGCCAGTATTTACCCTGCACAGAAACAAAATAACCCACCTAAATCTAACTCTCTCTGCACATGTTATATCTGCCTCCCCTGCAGTGCACATGGTTTTGCCCAACTGCTAACAAAATTCCTGCTGCGATCAACTTGGAATTACCCCCATACTGCAGAACTCTGAAGCAGCTATCACAGCACATACAAAACTATGAAAGCAAATACGGAAGACATCATCATTACCTAAAGACTGGAAATGATCTGTGTTCATGTCAACACTGAAGAAGGGTGATCCAATTGACTGTGGAAACTATCTAACAATTGCTCTTATATGGAGAACATTTAATTATCATACAGAATCCTTACATATATCAATAAGCTTTAGTTTGGATAGATCAAGGAAAAATAAAATTGGTTTAAAATCGGCAAAAGAGTATGACAAGGCTGCAAACTGTCACCATATCTGTTCAAGCTGTATGCAGACCAAATCATCAGAGATTCAGAGCTATACAAAGAAAAGTGGGGTGTAAAACATTGGTGGAAAAATTATCAATCACCTCTATTACGCTGATAATACCCACATTGCTAGCAGAAAATGAAGAAAATCTGAAACAGCTTCTATTTACAGTGCATTGCTAAAGTATTCACCCCCCCTGGCTTTTTACCTATTTTGTTACATTACAACCTGTTGGTGAAGTGAAATGACAAAAATGTATATAAAAAAGATTTTTTATAAATAAAAATGTGAAAATTGGCATGTGCATATGTATTCACACCCTTTGCTATGAAGCCCCTCAAAAGTTCTGGTGCAACCAATTACCTTCAGAAGTCACTTAATTAGTGAAATGAAGTCCACCTGTGTGCTGTCTAAATGTCACATGATCTGTCAGTATAAACACACCTTTTCTGAATGGCCCCAGAGGCTGCAACACCACTAAACAAGAGGCATCACACCATGAAGACTAAGGAGCTTTCCAAACAAGTCAGGGACAAAGTTGTTGAAAAGTACAAGTCAGGGTTGGGTTATAAAAAAATATCCAATCTTCGATGATCCCCTGGAGCACCATCAAATCCATTACCTTCAAATGGAAAGAACATGGGCCCTCATTCCGAGTTGGTCGGTCGCAAGGCGAATTTAGCAGAGTTGCTCACGCTAAGCCACCGCCTACTGGGAGTGAATCTTAGCTTCTTAAAATTGCGACCGATGTATTCGCAATATTGCGATTACTAACTACTTAGCAGTTTCAGAGTAGCTCCAGACTTACTCTGCCTGTGCGATCAGTTCAGTGCTTGTCGTTCCTGGTTGACGTCACAAACACACCCAGCGTTCGCCCAGGCACTCCCACCGTTTCCCCGGCCACTCCTGCGTTTTTTCCGGAAACGGTAGCGTTTTCAGCCACACGCCCCTGAAACGCCGTGTTTCCGCCCAGTAACACCCATTTCCTGTCAATCACATTACGATCGCCGGAGCGAAGAAAAAGCCGTGAGTAAAAATACTTTCTTCATAGTAAAGTTACTTGGCGCAGTCGCAGTGCGAACTTTGCGCATGCGTACTAAGCGGATTTTCACTGCGATGCGATGAAAAAGAACGAGCGAACAACTCGGAATGAGGGCCATGGTACCACAACAAAACAGCCAAGAGAGGGCCTGCCACCAAAACTCACAGACTGGGCAAGTAAGGCATTAATCAGAGAGGCAGCACATAGACCAAAGGTAACCCTGAAGGAGCTGCAGAGTTCCACAGCAGAGACTGGTGTATCTGCGCATGTGACCACAATAAACCGTACACTACTCCAAACGCTATGTCTGGCGCAAACCCAACACATCCCATCACCCCAAGATCACCATCCATCCATTATATCCTTCTCCGGCAGGGAGTTCCAAATCTTTATTGACCTTACCGTGAATAACTCTTTCCTATGTTGTGTACAAACTTTTCTCTCCTCTAGCCTCAGCGAGTGCCCACGTGTCCTATACAGAGTTCTTTTAATAAACAAATCTCCTGCTAACTCATTGTAATGACCCTTTACATATTTGAAGATATTAATAATGTCTCCTCTTAGACGCCTCTTTTCTATTGTATACATATTTAACCTAGTAAACCTTTCCTTGTACTCCAATGTCTCTAACCCTTTAATCAATTTAGTAGCTTGCCTTTGAACTCTTTCTAGTTCCCCGATATCATTTTTATAATATGGTGCCCAAAACTGAACATAATATTCCAGGTGCGGACGTACCAATGATTTGTTCAGTGGCAAGATTACATCCTTGTCCCTTGTCTTAATGCCCCGTTTTATGCGTGCAAGCACTTTACTTGCCTTTTTTGCTGCATTTTGACATTGTGTACTATTATTAAGCCTAATATCTATGAGCATTCCCAAATCTTTTTCCACCACAGTTACTCCTATATTTTTCTCATTTAGAGTGTTGGATGCATGTGTGTTTTTTGTCCCAAAATGCATGACTTTGCATTTCTCTATATTGAACCTCATTCCCCATTTAGACGCCCAGGTTTGAAGTTTAAATAATAGGATTTTAATTACCTACCGGTAAATCCTTTTCTCGTCGTCCGTAGAGGATGCTGGGGTCCATTTTAGTACCATGGGGTACAGACGGTTCTGCAGGAGCCTTCGGCACTTTAAGACTTTTCAACAGTGTGAACTGGCTCCTCCCTCTATGCCCCTCCTCCAGACCTCAGTATAGGAACTGTGCCCGAGGAGACGGACAACTTCGAGAGAAGAATTTACATTAAACTAGTTGCGAGATTCACATCAGCTCACACCATACAAAACATACCACCTAACATGGCTTTCAACATAACCCATGCTAACGTGCATGCATAATGCAACAGCAACAGCTGTGAACATCTTAACACATGAGAACCTGTGTAAAAATATAAAACACAATTCTGCAGGAAAATTTAGCACTGGGTGGGTGCCTAGCATTCTCTACGCACTACGAGAAAAGGATTTACCGGTAGGTAATTAAAATCCTATTTTCTCTTACGTCCTAGAGGATGCTGGGGTCCATTTTAGTACCATGGGGATGTACCAAAGCTCCCAGTACAGGCAGGAAAGTGCTAATGTTCCTGTAGAACTGACTGACCAAACTGAAGGTCGTCAGCAGCCAAGGTGTCAAACCTGTAAAGCTTAGCAAATGTGTTTGCCCCTGACCAAGAAGCTGTTCAGAAAATTTGCAATGCCGAGACACCCCGGGCAGCCGCCCAGGAAGAACCCACTTTCCTTGTAGAGTGGGCCTTTACCGAACTCGGTAACGGCAATCCTGCCGTGGAATAAGCATGCTGAATGGTACCTCTGATCCAGCGCATAATAGTCTGCCTAGAAGTAGGACCCCCAATCTTGTTGGGGTCATAGAGGACAAACAAAGATTCTGTTTTCCTTATCCAAGCCATTCTTGCAACATAAGTCCTCAACACTCTGACGACATCCAAGGACTTTTGAAATGGCTGAGGTGTCAGAAGTCACTGGCACCACCACAGGTTGGTTGATACGTAAATAAGACACAACCTTTGGAAGAAATGCTGACGCGTCCGCAGTTCAGCTCTATCTTCATGAAAAATCAAATAAGGACTCTTGTGTGACAGAGCCCCTAAGTCAGATACTAGTCTGCCTGAGGCCAAGGCCAACAGCATGACCACTTTCCAAGTGAGAAACTTCAACTCTACGTCTTAGAGGCTCAAACCAGTCCAATTTAAGGAACTGCAACACCACATTAAGATCCCATGGTGCCGCAGGAGGCACAAAGGGAGGTTGGATGCGCAGAACCCCCTTCACGAATGTCTGGACCTCAGGAAGGGAAGTACAGAGAAAAAAGAAAATGTATGACTCTTGTTTGGGCGCACTCTTATTGTATCTTAGTAACTAATGATAAGTGATGTGCCTAAAATATAATATGATCTTTATTTCTACTCCTAAAATTAATGGGAACTCAGCAAAGACAAAACAGAACAATGAGGTTGGACATGAATAAACATTTTACATGCCAACGGGAAGAAAGAGATCTATTCCAAAAAAAATGGAATGTTCAGATCTTGATTATGCTTGGATAACTGTATATAGGAAGATAGCTACATGCCATGCTGCTTCCGTCTGCCAAAGATCTGTACATACTGTGCTTGTATTAATACAGCCCTGGATTGGGTTGATTTCATGAGAGGGAGAACCCACAAACTGAAATCAGGCCCTGTTCATTTAACACTGTTTAGGATAAGATACAAAGGGTAGAACAGGGATGGGATCTGAATACAACAGATAGTAAGAACAAGTGTTAGTGGTGATCCTGCTGTTAGTGTTGTTCCACAGGGAATGCGGTCTTCCTACTTCACTGGGTATTCCCTAGTGTTCGCCCGTCCAGGTAATGACCCAGCCCACCTTCGTTTAGCTTCCAAGATCGGACGAGGTTGGGCATGAGCGTAGGGGTATGGTCGTCTGAGGACTTGCCTTGTGCCACCAATGAGAGTGCACTGAAAAGAGAGGGATTATTATCTCCTTGAGAAAGGGATAATGGGATGAGAGGGGAAGAGGAATAGTATTGGATCAAGTAAGTGTGAATCTCCTGTCCCCGTTAGACGGAAGAGACGTGTCTCCCGAGGGGACACGTTCTCCAGAATCGTGGATGAGAGTTCACGAAAGGAAGAAAAGAATGAAAAAGGAAATGGAAATGAGTAAATAGGTCCACGTAAGTGAGGGGTCCCCGTAGGTCCCTTTAATAGTTAAATATGGCACTGGATGTGACATTTACTTCGTATACATCTATTCATGCCATTTCTGATTTCTGATTGGTATTGATGGGTCCCACAGTTCTCTAAAGTAAAAGCTCAAAGCTGGGGATTTATACAGTGAAGAGATTTCCACAGAAAAAGTGTAATAATTATATACCTTATATACCTGCCGAGATGGTATAAACATAGTTTGGGGTAGCTACAGTAAACCAGGTGCGAGACCACTCACCACCTGTTCTTCTTGCATTTAGTGTGCAATTAATACTTTGTACAGTACACTTTGACTAATTTTTTATCTTTTCAAAAAAGAATTACTGAGGTTATCATCAACGGTGCTCTCAGTCAAAGTGTACTGTACAAAGTATTAATTGCACACTAAGGATCTATCTTTCCTTCAAACCTCAGGAAGGGAAGCCATCTGTTTCTGAAAGAAAATGGACAAGGCCGAAATTTTGACCTTGAAAGACCCTAATCTCAAGACAGCGTCCACACCCTCCTGTAGAAATAGGAGAAGACGTCCTAATTTAAACTCCACCGCAGGAGACTTCTTGGATTCACACCAAGATACATATTTTCTCCAAATACGAAGGTAATGTTTCAACGTTACCCCTTTCCTGGCCAGAATAAGTGTGGGAATGACTTAATTGGGAATACCCTTATGGGATAGGATCTGGTGCTCAACAGCCATGCTGTCAAACGCAGCTGCGGTAAGTCTTGATAAACAAACGGCCCCTGGCAAAGAAGAAGAGGCTGAGGATCTACCAGTAATAACTCCTGAAGATCTGGATACCAAGCCCTCCTTGGCCAGTCTGGAGCAATGAGAATTGCTCAAACCCTTGTTCTTCTGATGATCTTGAGAACTTTTGGTATTAGTGGAAGTGGAGGGAACAGATACACTGACTGAAAACACCAACTGGGTCACCAGTGCATCCACTGCTATTGCTTGTGGGTCTCTTGACCTGGAACAATATTTCTGAAGCTTCTTGTTGAGACGTGAAGCCATCAAATCTACTTGAGGAACGCTCTGACGATCTGCTACCTCTGCAAAGACTTCTGGGTTGAGGCCCCATTCTCCTGGATGGAGATCGTGTCTGCTGAGGAAGTCTGCTTCCCAGTTGTCCAATCCCGGAATGAAAATTGCCGATAGAGCTTTTGCATGTCTTTCTGCCCAGAGGAGTATCTTTGTCACCTCTGCCATTGCCGCTCTGCTTTTTGTTCTGCCCTGGCAGTTTATGTAAGCTACTGCCATTACATTGTCTGACTGGATCTGTATGGGACGACCTTGAAGACGGTGTGCCGCTTGATGAAGGCTGTTGTACACAGCTCTCAATTCCAGAATGTTTATGTGAAGGAGTACTTCTTGACTTGACCATTGTCCTTGGAAGATTTCCCCTTGCGTGACTGCTCCCCAACCTCGAAAGCTTGCATCTGTGGTCACCAGGATCCAAGTCTGAATCCTGAACCTGCGTCCCTCCAGGAGGTGAGAACTTTGAAGCCACCACAAGAGTGAAATACTGGCTTTTGTTGACAGGATTATCCTTCGGACCACTTGTCCAGTAGGTGCCATGGGAACACCCTGGTGTGGAATCGGACAAATTGTAGAGCCTCGTAGGCCGCTACCATCTTCCCCAGCAGGCGGATGCACTGATGAAACGATATGCGTGCTGGTTTTAAAACTTGTTTGACCATCCGCTGGATCTTCAGAGCCTTTTCCACTGGTAGGAATACTTTCTGTGCTACCGTGTCCTCCTTGTGGGTTCCAATTGTGATTTTGGAAGGTTTATGATCCAACCGTGCTGTTGAAGCACCGTCAGGGAAAGTGCAATGTTCTGCACTAGTTTCTCTCTGTATCTTGCTTTTATGAGGAGATCGTCTAAGTATGGGATGACTTTGTCTCATTTCTTGCGAAGAAGAACCATCTCCGCCATCACCTTGGTGAATATTCTCGGAGCCATGGAGAGCCCGAAAGGCAATGTTTGGAACTGGTAGTGGCAGTCCTGCACCGCAAACCTCAGGTATTCCTGATGCGGCGGGTAGATGGGAACATGTAAATAAGCATCTTTGATGTCCATCGATACCAGAAATTCCTTTTCCTCCAAGCTGGAGATCACCGCTCTCAGGGATTCCATCTTGAATTTGAACATTTTCAAATAAAGGTTCAGAGTCTTTAGGTTTAAAATCGGTCCGACCGAGCCATCTGGTTTTGGCCCTACAAACAGGCTTGAATAAAACCCTTTTTCCTGTTGTGACATAGGAACTAAGGAAATTACGTTGTCTTGACATAATTTCTGTATTGCGTTCAGCACTTTTGCTCTGTCCTGAACAGAAGCTGGTAAGGCTGATTTGAAAAATCGGCATGGGGTAGGTCCTGAAATTCCAATTTGTACCCTTGGGATACTATCTGCAATACCCAAGGATCCAGATCTGAGTGAACCCAGACCTGGCTGAAAGATAGTAGACGTGCCCCCACCCGATGGTATTCCCGCAGGGGAGCCCCAGCGTCATGCTGAGGTTTTAGCAGAAGTAGCTGTTGACTTCTGCTCCTACGAGCCTGATTGTGTTGTAGATTTTTTACCTCTTACTTGACCTCTTCCTGCGAAGAAGGGGGTACCCTTTGCCTTTTTGGACTTGTTGGGCCAAAAGGATTGCATCGTATGAGAATGAAATCCTTTCCTAGGTGTAGCAGCTGCGGAAGGCAGAAATGCTGACTTGCCTGATGTAGTTGATGAAATCATGGCATCCAGCTTGTCTCCAAAGAGGGCTTCTCCTATTGTAAGGAAGCCCTCAATATTCTTTTTTGATTCCGCATCAGCATTCCATTGGCGGATCCACAGTGCCCTGCTGGCTGAAATCGCCATAGTGGAGGATCTTGAACTCAGCAACCCAATATCCTTCATAGCTTCAACTAAGTAACCTGCAGCATCTTTGATATGCCCGAGAGTTAGGACTATTTCATCCCTGTCAACTGTGTCTATGTTAACAATCAAGTTGTCAGACCATTTTTCCACAGCGTTACCTACCCACGCACAAGCAATGGTGGGACAGAGCACTGTTCCATTAGCCGTATATATGGATTTTAGGATTGTTTCTAATTTACGGTCAACTGGATCTTTTGAAGAAGCTGAACCAGGGGCAGGCAAAACTATTTTCTTAGCTGAGAAACTGAGGTGTCTATCATTGGGGGTGTCTCCCATCTGTGCCTGTCTTCCTCAGGGAAAGGGTACGCTACACATATCCTTCTGTTCTGGGAAGGGTAAATTTCTTCTCTGGGTTAGCCCAGGATATTCAAAGAACGCATTCTAATCCTTTGAAGGAGGAAAACTCACAACCTGCTTTTTATTTAATTTAAAATAATCCTTTTCCTCAGGGACCAGTGTTGTTTCAGGAAACTCCAACACTTCCTTTATAGCAACTATCATACATTGTATGCTTTTGGCTAATTTGGGGTCTACCCCTCTCAAATCCCCAGTGTCGTCAGAGTCGGAATCTGTGTCTATGTCCCCTTGCATTATCTGGGCCAGAGACCTTTTCTGGGAACTGGATGGGACCCGAGTGGATGATATGGAGGGGTCAGTAAACAGTGCATCCTCCACAGACTGCCTCCAATATTTAGTCTATTGTTCAGACTCAGAGAATTTCTTTGCAAGCATTGACATATTCTTTTGCAACATTCTCACCCACTCCGGCTCCTTCTGAGAGGAAAGGGCCACCACATTACCCTCTTGTGTATCTAAAATGGGTTCTTCCTGGGAAGAACCCTCCCCAATGTCTGACATGTTACACACTTGGATACACACACACACACACACACACACACACACACACACACACCCCTATCACACAGGAGACCCACACTAAAGTCTGTCAGAGAGACACAGAGGGATCTGCCAGTCCACACACTGCACCTTATTGTGAATTGTGGAAATATTACCCACTTACAGCGCATATACCAATAATAGGCCCACAGACCTAATTATAATGAACACTCTCTGCCTCTTCTATAACACCCTGTACTTGTATCAGCGCTGTCATGAGGAGAAACAGCATTCAGGAGCTTCACATTGGAGTTTCTGCAGGACAAAATGGCACCCAGTGAGTGTTCTGGTAAGTCTGAGGAGAAGCCCCGCCCTTCAGCCTCAGCAATGTAATATTTATACTGGCTGGGGATGGCACATGTATGTACCCTTTTTACCAGTGAGAGTAAGGTTTTAAAACATGCCCTCAGAGTGCGCCCCCCCCCTCCCCCCGCGCGCGCTCTGCACCCTTGTGCTGAGAGACATGGCGCTCGCTGCGTGTGTACCTGTATGCCGCCAACGATGACCGGAGGATCCCCTTTCTGCAGGACTCTGGTAATATACTCACCAGCCTTCTGACTTCTGGCTCTGTTAGGGGGTGGCGGCAGTGCTGTGGGAGTGAACGCTGGCCAGGCTTGGGCTGTGTTCAGTACCCTTCAGGAGCTAATGGTGTCCTGTCAGCGGAAGCAGAACCATTAACTAATTGAGAAGTTGGTTCCTACTTCCCCCCCTAAGTCCCACAAAGCAGGGAAGCTGTTGCCAGCAGCTACCCTGTAAAATAAAAAACCTAAGAAAGTCTTTTTCCAGCAAAGCTCTGTAGTGCTCCACTAGTGTGCATCCAGTCTCCTGGGCACATTTTCTAAACTGAGGTCTGGAGGAGGGGCATAGAGGGAGGAGCCAGTTCACACTGTTGAAAAGTCTTAAAGTGCCAAAGGCTCCTGCGGAACCATCTATACCCCATGGCACTAAAATGGACCCCAGCATCCTCTAGGACGTAAAAGAAAAGTCAATCTGTAGAGAATCCACATCGCCTTCTGAATTAATTACCTTACACAGTTTAGTATTAGTATTATTATTATTATTACATTTTATTTATAAGGCGCCACATGTGTTTCGCAACGCCGAACAAAGGACAGTACAGGGGACAAAACATTGCATTACAGTAAATAAATAACAGAAATAGAGTACAGGTAACAGAGCACCACACATTCTCAAGACATAATACAGCTAAGATGTAAGTATCGAGGGAGTGTTCATCGTACTACTAGAGGCTGGTTGCCATAGATGGAGATGAGCCTTTACTAGCAGGATAAAGATGGTCGTTGAGTAGGGGAGAGCTGTGAGTGAAATGTGTTGAGACGAGGGCTTAGATAACAAGAGGAAAGAGGGCCCTGCTCTGAAGAGCTAACAATCTAATGCAAAGATTGACACTGTGCTTTCCAGGCCTATTCCTAGATCATTGATAAACAGATTGAACAGTAGCAAGCCAAGTACGGACCCTTGTGGTATTCCACTGACTACTGGTGCCAGCTGGAGAACATCCCGTTGACCACTACTCATTGTACTCTGTTTATCAGCCAATTACCTATCCATGTAAATATAGTATATCCTACACCAAGTTCCCTTAATTTGATGATCAGTCTCCAGTGAGGCAGTGTATTGAAGGCTTTTGCAAAATCTAAATTCACCACACCCACTGCTTTTCCCTGGTCAAGATTCGCACTCACTTCCTCGTAGAAGCTAATTAAGTTGGTTTGACATGATCTGTCCCTTACAAACCCATGCTGACTATTGTTAATAATCTTAGTAGTCTGCAGATACTCCTCTATGCTTTCCCTCAAAATTCCTTCCAATATTTTATCAACTATAGAGCTTATACTAACTGTTCTATAGTTCCCAGGATGATTTTTAGTTCCCTTTCTAAATGAAGGCACTACCTCAGCTATGCACCAATCCTTTGGTACCATGCCTGATATAATTGAACTATTGAAAATCAAGTATAGGGGTTTTGGTAGCTGCGACCTAAGCTTCATAATAACCCTTGGATGAAAACCATCTGTGCCTGGTGATTTATTAATCTTTATGGTGTTCAGTCTCTCCAGGACTACTTCCTCACTTAAACAAGCATCAAGCCAAGAGTCATTACCATCACTATCTTTATGCACTACTCTCACCGTCTGATCCTCCCTGGTGAATACTGAGGGGAAAAAATTGTTCAGTATTTCAGCTTTTATTTTATTATCATTTAGCAAAGCTTCCAATTCATCTTTTAATGGGCCTACATTCTCCTTCTTTAACCTATTACTGTTTCTGTATTTATAAAACTTTTTAGGATTGGTTTTACTCTCTATAGCGATTTGCTTTTTGTTTACAATTTTAGCTGCCCTTATTACTTTTTTAGATTTTTTATTGCAATCCTTATAATACTGGAGTGACTCCTCCCCTTCATTTGATTTAAATGTTTTGAAAGCACGCCTCTTTTTAGCCATTGCTTCTTTGACCTCCTTATTAAGCCACATTGGCTTGTGTTTAGTATTACTGCGTTTAATGCTCATGGGAATATATTTGTGAATATTGCTATCAAGCAACCCTTTTAAAGCAACCCACATTTCCGGTGTGTCTTTACCATGAAACAAAACTTCCCAGTCAATGTCGTTTAGTAATAATAGCCCAGGAGAGGTAATTATACAATTTTCTTGTATCAATCTATCTGTTGCCGGGACTTCCATCATTTTATTCTTTAAGTGCATGTTGCCTCTGGACTTATAGAAAGCTTGCAGATCTACAGTCTATAAAGACCAAATTCCTGGAATGATACATTTCTAGTGAGCAGTCATATGAATGTTACATGAATGTTACATTTTTTTAACATTATTACCAACTTCAATTGCATTGGTTTAATAACAAACTCACTTTGTGGATATTGTTATTTGTTTATTGAAAATTACGGTCTTTTCAGTGCATATATAAATGTACAATCTCGCTATACATTGTGTACAAATTTTTATCGGTGCATTAATATTTTAATAAATACTTTTTTATATATTATCTTGTTTGTCAGCTCTCCATAAACATGTTATGTTAACAACACTATAAGCGCAGCCATTTTTTCTTCCTTTTTCTCAATAATTTTTTAAAGCACATACACAGTGTTTTTTTTGGCAGCACTTTTGGTGTTGTTTAAAAATCTCCATTAGGCGCTTGAAGCAGATTTGTTGTAGTTCAATGTCGTTTAGTGCCTGTCTCAGCATATTGAAGTTAGCTTTTCTAAAGTTAAATGTTTTAGTTGTTCCCTTATAGCTATGTTTCTTGAAACTGATGTTGAATGTGATCATATAGTGGTCACTGTTTCACAAGGTCTCCGCAACTTCAGTGCTTGATATAATGTCCACATTATTGGTAATAACTAGGTCCAGAATAGTTTTACGTTTAGTTGGGTCCTCAACTAATTGAGTCAAGTATTGATCCTTTAATGTATTTAAGAACCTGCTGCTCCTAGTTTTAGCACATGAATCGTTACTCCAATTTATATCCGGATAGTTAAAATCCCCTAACACTAGGATGTCCCCCATTCCCGCAGCTTTTTCAATTTGCTGTAAGAGTTGATCCTCATCATGTACGCTAATATCCAGTTGGTTGTAGCAACAAGCCATTCCAATTCCCCCATTTTATCGGATAGGCTACTTGCGTTCACAAGCATAAATTTTAGCTTAATATTTCCCTTTACCCGTTTGTTTTAATGGTATCTTACCTATATATACAAGTGCCTTTCTAGAATTACCCATACCGACTGTTATTCTCCTCCCTCCCTTTCCACTCGCATCATACTTAATAATACAGCCTTCCGCACTACCATCTCTATTTGACCTATTAAGACTTTCTAAACCCCCCTCCGATGTTAGGGCATGAAGGAGCTGGAGCAGTTATGTCTTGAGGAATGGGCCAAAATCCCAGTGGCAAGATCTAAGCTCATGGAGACTTATCCAAATCGACTTGCAGCTATAATTGCAGCAAAAGGTGGCTCTACAAAGGACTTACTTTAGGGGGGTGAATAGTTATGTACGTTGAAGTTTTCTGTTATTTTGTCCTATTTGTTGTCTGCTTCACAATAAAAAATAAAAATAAAACATCTTCAAAGTTGTAGGTATGTTCTGTGAATTAAATGATGCAAACCTTCAAACAATCCATTTTAATTACAGTTGGGTGTCAACAAAACATGAAAAATGCAAAGGGGGTCAATATTTTAGCAAGGCACTGTAAGATCAAATAATGTAGTCTGAAAATGGGCTTGCATCTTAATGTACAACAAAGATTTTAACAACAGGCAACCTAAATAGTAGATGGTTTTATACTACTGGGGTCACCAATAAACACTAAAACAGAAGGCAGACCAGAAATCTAAAGACAAATAGCACTTGGTAAAACAGCCATAAGGGATCTTAATAAGATATTCAAGTGCAAGGACGTGTCTTTGCATAAAGACTTCACTTGTTCAAAGTATGGTTTTTTTTTTCAGAAACATCACATAAGTGTGAAAGCTGGACATTCAAAAGCATGATAGAAAGATTATTGATGCTTTTGAATTATAGTGCTGGAGATGAATATTACATATACCTTGGACTGCCTGAAGAACAAATCAATTGGTACTAGATTAGATAAAACTTAAGCTTTCTCTAGATGCTCAAATGATAAGACTGCACCTTTCCTACTTTGGACACACCATGTAAAGAAAATATCCCTAGACAAAGACATCAAGCTTAGAAAAGTTGAAGGCAAACAAAAAACTGTCCAGCAGCAAGATTGCTTAATACAATCACAACAACGATGGACACCTTAACTACTGTGGGTTTGATTCAGAGTTCTACACAAATATCTAAGTAACTGCAATTTTTTTAGGCTATGGAATTGCTAACCATCGCAAGTGAAGCTTCCATGCAGGAAAGACTGATGCCCAGTAGCTCCATTGCAAACTTATTTGCAACTGCATACACATATGCATCCCATACACAATAAAGAGGAATACCTATGGCTATGCTGACTGGACACAGCAGGAGAGACACAGGAGCGATGTTTCTTTCTGTCAATCACTCTGCACTGAAATCCTCACTGTGAGTGGAATCGCAAAGGCACCTTTACAAATGCATGGTTCAGTTGTGAAAACATCAACATACTGTAGCATAAAACACATGAGCCACTTGATTGAAGTTGTTCATGATAGCTATTCATAGGGTCGCCATAAGTCGGCATCAACATGATGGCACATAACAACAACAATGGAAAGCACAAACCTGCATAGTTAAACTCTGGGTCTGATGATGAATGGTAGCAGTAGGAATTTTGTTTCTGTCTACAGCTATGCTAAGAGAAGACCACAAGGCACGGTACGAATTCTAAGCTCTTTATCTTGGCTGTGATGAAGTTCCTGTTTGATCAGAATTCCAGGGAGGCCATAATTAACTCTGAAGACTTATTAAAGAGTAAAGAAACTTCTATTTAAAATAGTAATGAGACATCCTCTTTAAGGGTGCATCAAACTGAACCTATAGTAGCTACCCCTCAGTTACAGTAGACTTCTCTTGTTTCCTGCATGCTCAGGACAATTGGTGAGAAGGTGTCCTGGCTTCCCACAAAACAGGCAGAGCTTGTACTGAAACATCTTTTCTTGCACCTTAAAAGAAATATGTCATTCTCAATTTGCATGGAATCTTTGTTGGTCTTGAGTGGGATGTAAATCTGGGAGACCAAGCAATATTTGGAATGACAGGTCTTTTTCCTTTCTAGAGCTCTTTCCCTGTGGCAAAAATCTACTATAATGCAAAGTGATTTTAAATCATCCAAGTATGATGGTAGTTCCCTGGATACTAACCTGTATTTGACTCATTAGGTTGACCCCTGCCAGAAGATGGTGCAAATTGCCTTGTTATTCTGATGGAACACAGAAGAGAGAGTCCTGAAATTTACAACATATTGTTCAACTGATTGAGTCTGTTGTCTCAGGCCATAAATGGCAGATGTCATTCATCCAGGATCATCGGAAAAACTTTTTTAAGGCATCCAGGAAAACTGTACTGTTGTGTACCAGATGATAATTTCTTTCAAATAAAGGAGAGAGCCAGGCCAAAGCCTTCCCTGAGAACAAAAAGATGATATAAGCAACCTTTGTTTTTTTCCACTGGAAAATTGGCAGCCTGTGTTTCAAATAGTATTGAACACTGGTTCAATGACCCCAACAACTTTTAGGATCATATCATCCAAGGCGGAGATGAGGCTGCAGTGACTTGAACTGGAACTGCAGGAGGTGGCGCAGGTAGCACCTGAGTAGGTTGGATGGCATCAACATGCAGACATAGATCTGCAGTGTCAGTCTGGGGCATGATGGGCCCACCGGGGAAATGCAGTAGTAGGTGCCCAAGCTTGGTTAACCATTAGTACATGGTCTGGGTCCATTGATAAATATATATACTGTAGTAATTGTAATTACTGCTAATGCATGCATAATAATGTACCAGAAGCACCTTGAGTCCTGTTGGAGAAAGAGTGCTCTATATATATATATATATATATAAAGTGTGAGGCCCGTTATGTGGGTTAAACAAAACAACAATTAAAAATAAGAGTGCTTGAAGATATGAGAAGTATAACTAGTAAACTTACTAATCATTCCGTTCCCAGGCATTTTTTAACATGTAATGATGGGTCTTTGAATAAATTTAGTTTTAAAGCTATTGAACATGTCACTCCTGATGTAAGAGGGGGTGATATTTTAAAGAAATTAAATAAGACATATTGGAGTCATACTTTGAAGACAATGAATCCAGATGAACTTAATGAAACCTATGACATCACTCCTTTTTTGCATTAGGTACATTAAGACTGTTCACTTTGTGGTGCATGGTAGCTGGTTCTTTGGACCCCTTGCTCCACTTATGGTGTACATTTCTTTTCTGTGCTGTTTTGCAATTCGTTGATGTCATAAGTTAAGATATACATTTCTAAAGATTATCTTTAAATAAAAATCCACTCAACCCTTCCCGCTATCAACATTGGTGCACATGTGGGCTGGTTTACAAGTCTATATATGTGCTATTGTATATGGGCCCTCATTCCGAGTTGTTTGCTCGGTAAAAATCTTCGCATCGCAGCGATTTTCCGCTTAATGCGCATGCGCAATGTTCGCACTGCGACTGCGCCAAGTAAATTTGCTATGCACTTAGGAATTTTACTCACGGCTTTTTCATCGGTCTGGCGATCGTAATGTGATTGACAGGAAATGGGTGTTACTGGGCGGAAACAGGCCGTTTTATGGGCGTGTGGGAAAAAACGCTACCGTTTCCTGAAAAAACGCAGGAGTGGCCGGAGAAACGGAGGAGTGTCTGGGCGAACGCTGGGAGTGTTTGTGACGTCAAACCAGGAACGACAAGCACTGAACTGATCGCAGATGCCGAGTAAGTCTGAAGCTACTCAGAAACTGCTACGAGGTGTGTAATCGCAATATTGCGAATACATCGTTCGCATTTTTAAGATGCTAAGATTCACTCCCAGTAGGCGGCGGCTTAGCGTGAGCAACTCTGCTAAAATCGCCTTGCGAGCGAACAACTCGGAATGACCTCCATTATCCATATATAAGTAATAATTCTCCCTGTGTGTTGTTTTTTACCATCAATAGGGGGGTTGAGTGTATATTGATAAAAATTTGATGAATGCATTTTTTGCTACAAACCTTTCTCTCTTTTTATAAAAAATTTAAACATATCTTACATATAATTTTTTATATATACCTTTTATAATTCACATATTTTTTGGAATATAGGGGGTAATTCTTAGATGATCGCAGCATCATGTTTGTTAGCAATTGGGCAAAACCATGTGCACTGCAGGGGGGACAGATGTAACATGTGCAGAGAGAGTTAGATTTGGGTGGGGTGTATTCAAACTGAAATCTAAATTGCAGTGTAAAAATAAAGCAGCCAGTATTTACCCCGCACAGAAATGAAATAACCCACCCAAATCTAACTCTCTCTGCAAATGTTATATCTGTCCCCCCTACAGTGCACATGGTTTTGCCCAATTGCTAACAAACTTGATGCTGCGAGCCTGCGATCAACTCAGAATTACCCCCCTAATGTAGATGATGTGTAATACATGAGATTGTTATTATTTTATGTCTGCTGCAGTACATGGTGGCAATTAATGAATCAGCAGTATTGTAGTTTAGATTATAAAATGTTTCTAAGGTAATAAAACACTTTGTTTCTACTAAATGTCAGCCTACTGAGTAGATTGAATTAATTAATGAAATAACCTTCAGCTGATTGATGATGCCGTCATAGCCCATTTTTATACATTTGTTTGGTATATTTGTATTAAATGTTTGGTATTTTTGTGATTTGTAACATTTTAATATGCTGTTTTGTTGAGTATGTTTATGTATACTAGTCAAAATGTTTATAAGCAGTCCGTTGTGCTGAGAATTACTTAAGATACGAGTGCTAGTAATTAAATATGCAAATGCGCTTGAGGAGCATAAATATCCAGGCTTGACTTTATGTAGCCACACCCCCTGACGAAGTCCGAGTGACAAAATGCATTGCCGTGGTAACACTGGACATATCTACGTCACCTCTGCTGACCTGATCATGTGAGGTCCCAAGCCAGGGATCGGTTGATGAGCGGCGGCTGGCGGCATTTACTTTGGTGAAATCCGGAGGTGCTACTGTTTGATTCACTAAGCTGCTTGATCTTAACTGAGATGTATGTATACATATACTTATATTAAATAAGTGGTTACAACCATATACTCATACCTGGCGCTCCTCATTTGTTCTTTTTTACATGTGCATTACTAATCCTGTGGTACGGCTTTACTTGGAGGAAGCGACAGTGGACGAAAGACTTTAATAAGGACATATCAGGAGCCAGAATACTTTATAAATGTATGGACTCATTCTTGAATCTTGCGCGATTACCCCTTGCTGCTAATATATATATATATATATATATATATATATATATATATATAAATTATTATTATTATTATTATTACAGCAATGCACTGCAGTAAATACACCATGGACCTGTACAGTTTAATATAATACATGCATAATGTATAATTCAAGTGCACAGTCAGGAACCTGATCCTTAGAGGAGTGAGTTGGACCTCAGACAGTGGGGCCTACCAGGGGTTTCCCCTGTACCCCTGTAAATACTAAATACTGCATGATCTAGACCTGGTTGTGCTATTGTCTCTCCATGCTATCAAGCAGGTGTTCTATGAGTTCCTTCTCAGATAGGTTACCAGCAGCATCCATGTTACTGGCCAGAGTATATAATCATAACTCTCACAGGTATGGTATGGTATGACCATACTTGAAGGAATTGATAATTTCCTTAATAGAAAAGTGGAGTGGTCTTCTCCACTGGCCATCGCAAAGGGGTTTGGGCATTGCTGCATCCAGTACGCATGTCACAGTCCTCTGCCTGGGTTCCTATGTACAGGACTGGTGAACACTGGAACACCGAAAGCAGGTAGTGACACTGGTCACTGTGAGATGTACTGGAATCTAGTAGACAGAAAAAGGTCAGAACCAGGTGGACACTGTGATACAGGGGATGGACAGAATTAGAGAAGAAGAATATCCATTATCAAAGCCAGAAAGTCACTAGAAGCAGTACCAAGCATGCAGGCATGGAGAATAATCAGACGGACTGGATACAAATACAAAATTAATCACAGGACGAGCCTCGCTGCACCCAGTAAGAGGAAGCTGAGCTCCAGCGTGCTGAGACAGGCTTTACATGTGTTCTTATGGGCTTATTCCTACAGTCACTATCTTCAGTGACTGATATCATGTCATCCGATGCCGGAATGATGTAACATCGAACATATGATATGTGGGAAACCCAGGGCAGAGCTGGTCTCATTAGACCCACCCTGTTTAACAACAGTTGCTAGGAGCTTTACACTGATGCCAGTAGGGAGCTGTACTGGAAACGTGGGCAGTGATGACTAATAGCACATGGAGGTGTTTAGGGTGGTGGTTCTATAAGATGAGCACCTTTTCTGTTTTATTTCTATCCCTGAATAAGTTTTTTTTAATAAAACCAAAATGTTGGAAACACTGAAGTTCACTGAACACTGAAGTACTTTTCATGTACCAAGTCCTGAGTGTCACCTCTGCTGCATGGTGTAACTAGATATATTTTACAAGTAAAACTGCTTTTCCGCTGTCTATGTCCCTATAAACTTCTGTATAACCTAGACACCATAGAGGTTACCTTATAACTTTGTACTTTGTGCATGTGCATAGAGAACTTAACCATATCTAGTGGGGTTGGACATTAATTATTAACTCTCTGTTCTATAGTATAATGATCTTTATAGCTTGTCTTTACAGGGCTTGGGTATATGTGTAACTTTTATATTGCAAAGGTATAGCCAGTAATCAGACATATGTCATCCCCAGATCCATGGTCAGAGGTTAATTTGTACTTAACACACTAGAAAGCTCTTATGATACTCCTTTAGATGAAAAGCTAAGGAGTCTATTTATGAGGAAATAACAAGCCATTTCTCTGGTGTCTTTAATTGTCCCAATTTACTGAGAGACAAACCACAGTAAAGTCTCTACTGGTACTGTAACTCTGTTTCATCAGCTTATGCTGTCTCTATATGCTTCTCTATAGGGATAGCGGCCTGACTTCTTTATTAAAAAAGTGGTGATAACAAGATATGTGTGTCCCCCCTTTTAACCTTTAATGGGGGGGTATCACCAGTAACCAGTGCCTCCACCCAAGCCAATTAATGTTAAGGGCTTTTTCCCAGACCAGCGTGGGACAGTCTACAGTATGTCTAATTAAATTATAATGTGGTGTCGCTGTTACCTTTTTACACATTAATATATTCAGATACACTGTATACCTGTTTTCCTTCCTCTCCCAGGTCTTCTGCTTCTTCTCAATAATAACAACAACACACTAATGGGTAAGTATTTATTTCATACTTATAATCAAAATACAGTATATAGCTTCACATGTAAGAGTATAGAAAATGTATCAGTAGCATATACAATTAGGGTGCTACTCTTGCTTAAACCTGCATGCAATACAAAAAGAAAAACCCTTTGAGGTAAAAATAGTCTTTCTCAAAATTTACATACCCGGGTTACTTTAAGTCTCATTGGGGATAATTCAGAGTTGATCACAGCAGCAAATTTGTTAGCAGTTGGGCAAAACCATGTACACTGCAGGGGGGGGGGTGCAGGTATAACGTGCAGAGAGAGTTAGATTTGGGTGGGGTGTGTTCAAACTGAAATCTAAATTGCAGTGTAAAAATAAAGCAGCCAGTATTTACTCTGCACAGAAACAAAATAACCCACCCAAATCTAACTCTCTCTACACATGTTATATCTGCAGTGCACATGGTTTTGCCCAACTGCTAACAAATTTGCTGCTGCTATCAACTCTGAATTACCCCCCCCCATGTACACTGCACAATATCTACTACAGTATGTAGCTTGAACTGAAGTGAACTTTCTCATATTTTAGCTCTGTTCTGTGTGTGATGTCAGTGAGGGAGCACTTACAGTCTCACCAATCTCTGCTGCTGTATTAACTCAGCATGGCCTGCTTCACCAGCCTGTACTGCCTGGCCACTCCCCCTGGATTTTCATTGGCTGCCTCTGAATCTGCTTAGACTGCTCTCTGTCCTGCTCTAGGAAATCATCTGAGGCACCTATCTCCTTCCCTGGAACTCTGTCGCCGGTCACTAGGCAACAGGGCCGTAACTAGGTGTGTGCCTATGGTGCCTTGCCCACAGCGCAAATGCACTGAGGGCGCACAATCTGGCAGCACACCTGCACGGCCGCTATCTCCAGACTCCCGTGTAGTGCACACACTCACTGCCCCCTGACGGTGCCGCCTGTGTCACACTGACGGCGCTGCCTGTGTCCTGCTGATGGTATCGCCTGTGTCCCACTGATGGCATTGCCTGAGTCCTGCTGACGGCGCTGCCTGTCTCCCATCACCCACCACCGCCGCCGCTGCTGCTGTAAAGGACCCAGGAGCTGGCCTGGCGGCAGCGCTGTTGCCAGTGTCTGCCTCTGCTAATTGACCCAGCCCTGAATGCTAGTTCGGCCCCCCAGCAATTCAGGAGAGACATGATGACGTCAGACGTCTCTCCCGGCTTACACAGAGACTCTCTCACACTGTCCTGCACCATGCCCTACCGCTGCACAGCGAGCGAGGAGCTAATAGTTGAAGGAGGAGGAGATCCTTATTTTCCTCCTTCTAGTTAGTAAATTACGAAATTACGTTTTAGGAAATGGGGTTTGGGAGGGAACCGCACCAGTCCAAAAGCATCAAACAATTAATGGCCTCTGAAAAACTGAATTTAAACTGAATTACTTCTGTATATGGCAACCGTAGATATTATGATAATCTATCCTAATATCACAATATGTTGCTTTCAGTGGTGCTCCCTAGAGTCAAAAAGTATCAAGTACAAGGAACCAAGAAAAGAGATATTGGGAAAAAGACTCTTTTGTGGGAGCACTCTAATTCAGAGGTTAAATCCAAGTGTCGGATAGCATAAAATTGAGTGCCACTGTATCCGATAGCCAGTTTATTGCAGTACCAGGGTGTTCAGAGGTGGTCTCCCATCCTAGTACTAACCCGGCCTTTCACTGCTTAGCTTCCAAGTTCAGAGCAACCATTGTGTTACACATATTATTGGTACAAGGCAAGCACATCTGTAGATGGTATGTGGCTCATATGAATTTTTCCACATAAATTGCCCTTTACAGATCGATGTATTTATATATCTTTCATTGTGGCCGCCGAGTCACAGTTTGAGTAGCCAGATGACTGCATGTAATCTCCTATGTCTGTAACATTTACATTACATATGCTTTTTATCCTCAACATAAAGTAGCCACACGGCATATATTTGGAGTGACCAAAGAGGGGAGCCTAATAATTGCGGTCATACTTCACTGGAGATGCCCAATCTCTTCTGAACTTGGAAGCTAAGCAGTGAAAGGCCGGGTTAGTACTAGGATAGGAGACCACCTCTGAACACCCTGGTACTGCAATAAACTGGCTATCGGATACAGTGGCACTCAATTTTATGCTACTCGACACTTGGATTCATGTGACCAATGATTTAATTCTCTGCACATATAATGATCTGAAATGGATATTAGCAGAATAAATGATGGTCATACATTACATAAGAGATATTATGCAAGAGCATGGTGACAAAAGCACCACAGATTTCAACTTCCGGCAATTTGCAGACTGTGGTATTTGAGATCACGAATAACATAATTTATCCATATTTTCGCTAAGCTATTTTGTTCACATATGGTCACTCATAGAATTTAATTTTAATATTTACCTAATTAAATTGTTCTTATCAGTATCATACAAATTATACTGTAACCTCTGAATTAGAGTGCTCCCACAAAAGAGTCTTTTTCCCAATATCTCTTTTCTTGGTTCCTTGTACTTGAAATTACGTTTTATACAGAGAAAAAATACATCCATTTGAATAGGGACTCTGTCTACCGTAATATGTAAAATATGTACGCTGTCTGCCGTAATGTGTAAAAAGGGGGACTCTGTCTGCCGTAATGTGTAAAAAGGGGACGCTGTCTGCTGTAATGTGTAAAAAGGGGATGCCATCTGCCATAATGTGTAAAGAGGGGGACTGTCTGCCGTAATGTGTAAAAAGGGGGACTCTGTCTGCCGTAATGTGTAAAAAGGGGACGCTGTCTACTGTAATGTGTAAAAAGGGGATGCTGTCTGCCGTAATGTGTAGAAAGGGAGACTCTGTCCGCCATAATGTGTAAAAAAGGGGACTATCTGCCGTAATGTGTAAAAAGGGGGACTCTGTCTGCTGCAATGTGTTAAAAAGGGGGACTGTCTGTCGTAATGTGTAAAAAAAAGGGGGACTCTGCCGTAATGTGTAAAAAGGGCACGCTGTCTGTCGTAATGTGTAAAAAGGGGATGCTGTCTGCTGTAATTTGTAAAAAGGGGGAAGCTGTCTGCCGTAATGTGTAAAAAGGGGACGCTGTCTGCCGTAATGTGTAAAAAGGGGATGCTGTCTGCCGCAATGTGTAAAAAGGTAGACTCTGTTTGCTGTAATGTGTAATAGGGGGTCTACCTGGTGTAGTGGCACTACTGTGCGGCGTAATTTGAATAATGGAGACTACTGTTCACAGTAATAAGAATTGGTATTATTTTGTGGCCACACCCCTTCCCCATGAAGCCATGCACCTATATTTTGGATGCGTGCCTACAGCACGCACTGCCCCTATTTTACATGGGGGGGGGGGCCAATGCTGTTTCTTGCACACAGCGCTAAAATGTCTAGTTACGGCACTGCTAGGCAACACAGCAGCCACCTCTCACACTGACGCTGTTGGTGGCCCTCACTCAATGCCCACTTTCAGCTAGCTGTCGATAATATTTACAGGCAGCTCTTTGTAAGAGCTGTGAATGAATGCACTCACTAAGGGGATCTGCAGATTGAGGGCAGGATGTATTAACATACATCGTCACCCATTGCAGCGATGTTGATCGCATATGTACTAACATATGCGATCAACATCGCAATGCGGTGACGTAGGCCCCCCGCGATACCTGTGAGGTGGTGTGCGGGGGTTCTCTGTCATCTCCCAGGTCTGACAGCTCTTTTATACCCTGGCTGCACATCATGTGACCCCTATCACCTGAGGTAAAGGTCCATACACACGGAGCGATATAGCTATAGATATATATATATATATATATATATATATAAACATTATATCCAATATGGCTACATGTGCCATTCAGTTTTTTTAGAAATCTGAACTCATTCAAATTTAGGGGATCTGAACCAGTTCCTGAACCAGTACCTCAGTTCGGAAATCATAATTAAAATTAGAATCTTGGGTTTTATATTGCTTATAAGTCCATTCCTAGTGATTTCAGGTACCATTTCACACAGGAGAGTGTGATCAAAATAGATTAGAAATGACTGGAAATGAATATTATTGATGTTAATAATGTTATAGGAACAATAGGTCCAAAGTATATGACTTTAGTGTTTTTTTTAATCAAATTTAAAGATATCCAAAACCAAACCTGAATCGAAACACTTGAGGGTGGTTTTGCCAGAACCGAAAACTTAAACCAAAACAAGGGAGTCTACACACTTTTTTAGTGCTTTTTTGGCACTAGCGTATGCCATGCTTGCTTACCCTGCTACATTTAGCTAACAGCATTGGAAGAGACCCAGGTATCTATGGGTGCATGTAAGCAGGGTCGGCAACAGATATATTGGGGCCCAGTACACTTATGTTATTGGGTGCTCCCCATCCCACCCAAGTAGGTACATGCTGGTTGACCACTGTCTCTCTCTCCAGCCTCACCCCATCCCAGGTATCACTCCTCAGCTGTATCACTACAGCCTCATCCTTGCCTGTGTCTCTTCAGCACCATCCGTGTGTCTCCAGCCTCATCTCTCCTGTGATTCTTCATCTCCAGGTATCCACTCATCTCACCTGTCTCTCTCAGCTTCACCCCCCATGTCTCTCATCCTCATTCCCCACCCAGTGTCTCTCAGTCTCATTCTTCACCCTGTGCTTCTGGGCCTCAGCCTACCCCTGTCTCTCAGCCTCCCCATCTCATATTCTCAACATCACTGTGTCTCTCAGCCTCACGATCTCCCTGTGTCTCTCAGCTTCACCATCCCAGTGTCTCCCAGCCTCACCATCCTCCTGTGTCTCTCAGCCTCCCCATCCCCTGTGCCCCACAGCCTCTCCAATCCCGTGTCCTGCAGCTTCACCATACCCCTGAGTCCCACAGCCTCACTATCCCCCTGAATCCCACAGCCTCACCATCTCCCTGTGTCTCTCAGCCTTCTCCTGTGGCTCAGCCTTCCCTGTACCTGCCAGGAGATATAGAGACATGGATTTTGGCAGCTTAAAAAAGTTGGGCATATTCCTTTTCTGCTTTGGCAGCGTCTGAGGTATGTTGGCGGTTTTGGGGTTCATAACTGCATTGAAGAGTGCATCCAGGTCTCTCTCTGAGCCCTCCTGGACATGCACAATCTGATGCCCAGGCCAGGGGTGGCTGTGGGGCCGGACAGGGAGCTGCTGCTGCTAGGGTCTGTAATGCATTGTGCACAGTGTTGGACTGGGACATGAAGGGCCCACCAGGGGAATGCAGTGGTAGGGGCTCATTTTAGGGGTGTGGCCACTCTCTAGAGGGGGTGTGGCCAGCTGCCACAGAAGCTTGACTCACCATTAAAGAGTGCATGATCTGGGCGGGTTCAGTATGATTTGCCGGCTGATAGGATGCGGGCTGTAATACCAGCAGCAAGCATTGCTTTGCTCACCCCAGGTTTTATTGTCCCTTGGATGGTGGCATGGACCCACCACCCGAGTGGGAATACAAGGGAGCAGTTGGTATTCTGACCATCGGTATTTTGTCATCGGGCTCCTGAACGCTGGGATCCCAACAGCCAGTACATTAACTACATCCCGTCATGGCCTCTTGATATATTTATGTAGTAAATACTGCTTGTGCATGCATGATAAGGTACCAGATTAATAACAGCAATGCACTGTAGAGAATACACCATAGTCCTGTGCAGTACAAGATAACATATGTACAATGTATAATTAAAGTGCACAGTCTAGAACTTGATCCCTAGATGAGGAGTTGAGCCCACCAGGGATTTCCCTGTACCCCTGTGGGCCAGACCGACACTGATTGTGCATATATGAAAGCAGTGACTGGGGGAAGGGGCAGCACACTCCCGGGGTTCGGATCACACTGCGAGGGCTTATGCTCATGTCACCAGGAGTCCTGCATGCCCTACCAGAAGGTGGCAGTCCTCTTGGAGCCCCTCAGAGGTCAGCGCTGCAGAGGGAGCCGCCCTGACGTATTGACATGCGTGATCTGATTCCTGGCAGGGGGCACCTGTGGGGCCAGGGAGCTCATGCTGGGTTCCCGAGTCCAATGTGTGGATGGCTGGGGGAAGGGGGAGAGGGGTAGCTTGCTGCTGCTGTCACCGCTGCTGCCAGGAGGTGGGTTAGCACTGAGCTGCTGCTGATGTCACCACTGCTGTAGCTGGGAAAAATACAAGCACATGAAATGAGCGCTCTAGGGGGATACAGGAACTGGCGCCTGAGATTACTGAGGGTCTGGGGTCCCTCGGAATCTCAGGGCCTGGTACAAGTGGTACAAGTGTCGCCTTTGTCTCTCCCTGTTGCCGGGCCTGCATGTAAGGCATAGGAGCCAGCTGCTGACAGTCCCACAATAGTCTTCCAAGTCTAGGGCTCTGATAAGAGGAAGGCCATCACCCATGGCCAGAACATGCAGCCAGAGCAGCCGCACTGAAGGATGAGACTCAAATGCGATATGGAAGCAAGCAGGCAGCAGGAAGTACAGTATGCTGGAAGAGACAACAGGTTAGCGCTGGGTTCCAATCTGCAGAATCTGGACCCAGTGTGGAGGTAGGCCAAACACCCCAAAACAACAGAGCAGGCCCCTCCCAGTCAACAAACGGTCCTCTGGGGTGCAGGCACAGGAATAGGCGGAGGTGTCATGCCATGTCATTATAAGCTGGCCACCATGGGGTTGTTGGTATTGGTGGCTGCCTGAAGCAGTGCACAGGAGAACAGTCTGAGCGGAGGCTTGTGTGCTCAGTGGAAGCAGTGTAAACAGCAGCAGCAGTGGTGGCCTCTTCTCCCACAACAGTGGCCAGTTTAAATGTAAGGGAATTACATAAACCAGAACGGGGTGGATGGTGGCTAAACTATGCAGATGTAGAAATTGTGACATTCAACAAAGTTCAAAAAATGCTTTTTTTTCGGAGTTTGAAAGGTAAACTGTTCACCATCCTGAGAAGGCAAACAGACCCCAAATCTCTTCACAAGCTGTTGTTTACACAGCAGCTTGTGCAGCAGAGAGGGAGAGGGCAGCTGATGCATGACCTGGCTGCCCTGGTAATAAGGTGCTGGCAAGGGGTGGGCCAGGTTACAGCTGAGCTCACCTTCGGTAATCTGTCCAGGCAGGGTAAGTGTAGTGGCCGTGGCTGGGTGCTCACCTCCCTGTCAGCTAGACAGACACAGAACCAACAATCCCAGCAGGGAGGGTGTGGTGTGAGGGATCGCGGCTGCAGCAAAGTTCACCTCACTGCCGCATGCAGAAATCCTTTCCGGGGAGCCAGGGGGGAAGTAATCATCTGGGTGCTGGGAAGCACACTCAAGGGAGCAGGTTGGGGGAATGAGGGGGGAACCCACATCGGATGTCCATTGTCGAGGCAAAATATGCTGTCCTGTGCGGTATATTATTTACTCCAAATAAAGGGGTTATTAATATTTAACCCAAATCATTTTAACAGGGTTTGCCCTGTGAGGTGTAGGGGTACGTTCTCTTGTGCCACATATTGTGTTATATAACTCCAGAAAAATTATGAAGAACAAACATTTGGAGGATAAAATAGGGAAAGATCAAGTACCACTTCCTCCTCGTGCTGAAGCTGCTGCCACTAGCCATGACATAGACCAGAGGTTCTCAAACTCGGTCCTCGGGGGCACACACAGTGCATGTTTTGCAGGTCTCCTCACAGAATCCCAAGTGAAATAATTAGCTCCACCTGTGGACCTTTTAAAATGTGCACCTGCTGGGTTACCTGCAAAACATGCATTGTGTGTGCCCCCGAGGACCGAGTTTGAGAACCTCTGACATAGACGATGAAATGCCATCAACGTCGTCTGCCAAGGCCGATGCCCATTGTGATAGTAGAGGGCATGTAAAATCCAAAAAGCCAAAGTTCCGTAAAAAGAACCAAAATAAGAAATTTAAATGGTCTGAGGAGAAACGTAAACTTGCCAATATGCCATTTACGACACAGAGTGGCAAGGAAAAGCTGATGCCCTGTCCTATGTTCATGACTAGCGGTTCAGCTTCACATGACGATGGAAGCCCTCATCCTCCCGCTAGAAAAATTAAAATAGTTAAGATGGAAAGAGCACAGAAAAGAACTGTGCATTCTGAGATGGTATCACAAATCCCCAAGGAGAGTCCAAGTGTGTAGGCGGTTGCGATGTCTGACCTTCCCAACACTGTACAGACAATCCTTGTTCACACACAGATAATTCGGATGACAAATTGCTGCCACTCCTAAGTCGTCTGTGAGTGAACAATAATCCGGGCGCACCAATAGTTATGAATCCATTAAAAAGATATCCCAAATAAAAAAAGAGATTTTTATCTCTATACTGATTATCTCTTAATAAAATCAAGCTGCTCCCACTTTATAGCCAGAAGTGAACTATACGTGTATACCAGATATATATTTTGAAAAAGAGAGCGCTAGATACCTGCAGATATTCTCTTATACCAGCATATACATATATAGAAGAGTGCATAACATTTTCTAAAAACAATTTATTGCACATAAAAAGAGCTAAATATTTTATTACTTTAACAACTTAATTTGTTGATTAATTTTTCACATACATGAAAACACCCAAAGAGCTACCAAAGGCAATACTTTATAGGTATCTATTAAGGCAATCCTTAATATCCTGCTCCATTAAGGTATATAAGTTTCCACTCTTTGTGGAACGAGCACCCACAGTCCAGTTTCTGATATTCAAATTGAAGATGTCACTGTTGAAGTACACCAGGATGACGATATGGGTGTTGCTGGCGCTGAGGAGGAAGTTGACGATGAGGATTCTGATGGTGATGTGGTTTGTTTAAGTAAGGCACCGGGGGAGACACCTGTTGTCCGTGGGAGGAAGAAGCCCATTGTGATGCCTGGGCAAACTTCCAAATAAGCCACCTTTTCGGTGTGGAATTATTTCTCCACAAATCCGGACAACAGGTGTCAAGCCATGTGTTGCCTCTGTTAATCTGTAATAGTTAGGGGTAAGGATGTTAACCACCTAGGAACATCCTCCCTTATACGTCACCTGCTGCGCATTCATCAGAAGTCAGTGTCAAGTTGTGAAACCTTGGGTAAGAGCATAAGCAGTCCACTGACACCTAAATCCCTTCTTCCTCCTGTACCCAAGCTCCTACAAGCCACACCACCAACTCCCTTAACGTCAACTTCCTCCTCAGTCAGGAACGTCAGTAGTCCTGTAGGCCATGTCACTGTCAAGACTGAGGATTCCTCTCCTAACCGGGATTTTTCCGGGATTTTTCCTGCTGTTGCTGCCACTACTGTTGTTGCTGCTTGGAGTCAATAGTCATCCCAGAGGGGAAGTCGGAAGACCACTTGTACTACTTCTAGTAAGCAATTGACTGTCCAACAGTCCTTTGTGAGGAAGATGCAATATGACAGCAGTCATCCTTTTGCAAAGCGGATAACTGAGGCCTTGACAGCTATGTTGGTGTTAGACGTGCGTCCGGTATCCGCCATTAGTTCAGTGGGACTTAGAGAATTGTTTGAGGTACTGTGTCCCCGGTATCAGATCCCATCTAGGTTCCACTTCTCTAGGCAAGCGATACAGAGAATGTACAGTGACATCAGAAAGTGTCCTTAGTATCCTACAAAATGCAGTTGTACCCACTGTCCACTTAACCACGGACATGTGGACAAGTGGAACAGGGCAGACTAAGGACTATATGACTGTGACAGCCCACTGGGTAGATGTATGGCCTCCCGCAGTAACAACAGCAGCAGCACCAGTAGCACCATCTCGCAAACGCCAACTCGTTTCTAGGCAGGCTACGCTATGTATCACCGCTTTCCGTAAGAAGCACACAGCTGACAACCTCTTATGGAAACTGAGGAACATCACTGCAGAATGGCTTACCCCAATTAGACTCTCCTGGGGATTTTTTATATCAGACAATGCCACCAATATTGTGCGTGCATTACATATGGGCAAATTTTAGCACGTCCCATGTTTTGCACATACAATTAATTTAATGGTGCAGATTTTTGGGGAAAATGACGGGCATGCAGGAGATGCTGTTAGTGGACCGAAAAATTGCGGGCCACTTTCGGCATTCAGCCACCGCATGCCGAAGACTGGAGCGCCATCAAACACGCCTGAACTTGCCCTGCCATCACCTGAAGCAAGAGGTGGTAACGAGGTGGAAGTCAACACTCTATATGCTTCAGAGGATGGAGGAGCAGCAAAAGGCCTTTCAAGCCTATACATCCACCTATGATATAGGCAAAGGAGGGGTAATGTACCTGACTCAAGCGCAGTGGAGAATGATTTCCGTCTTGTGCAAGGTTCTCCAACCATTCGAACTTGCCACACGTTAAGTCAGTTCAGACACTGCCAGCTTGAGTCAGGTCATTCCCCTCATCAGGCTTTTGCAGAATCAGCTGTAGAAATTAAAGGAGGAGCTAAGACGGAGCGATTCTGCAAAGTATGTGGAACTTGTGGATAGAGCCCTTCATTCGCTTTGCCCGGATTCAAGAGTGGTCAATCTATTGAAATCAGAGCACTACATTTTGGCCACGATGCTCGATCCTACAGTAGGTTTAAAGCCTACGTTGTATCTCTATTTCTGGCAGACACAAGTGTGCAGAGGTGCAGAGACCTGCTGCTGAGTAAATTGTCAACTCAAGCGGAACGTGACCCGTCAACAGCTCCTCCTTCAATTTCTCCTGCCACTGGGGCTGCAAGGAAAAGAATAAGTTTTCCTAGCCCACCCGCTGGCAGTGATGCAGGGTAGTCAGGAGCAAAAGCTGACATCTGGTCTGGACTGAAGGACCTGCCAAAGATTACTGACATGTCTACTGTCACTGCATATGATTCTGTCACCATTGAAAGAATGGTGGAGGATTATATGAGTGACAGCACCCAAGTAGACATGTCAGACAGTCCGTATGTATACTAGCAGGAAAAAGAAGCAATTTGGATGCCCTTGCACAAACTGGCTTTCTTTTACCTAAGTTGCCCCCCCTTTAGTATGTACTCCAAAAGAGTGTTTAGTGCAGCCGGTAACCTTGTCAGCGATCGGCGTAGGAGGTTACTTCTACAAAATGTGGAAAAGATGATGTTCATCAAAATTAATTATAAATTCCTCCGGGAAGACCTTTACCAGCAATTGCCTCCAGAAAGTACACAGGGACCTGTGATGGTGGATTCCAGTGGGGATGAATTAATACTCTGTGAGGAGGAGAATGTACACAGTGAAAGGGGTGAGGAATCGGAGGATGAGGATGAGGTCGACATCCTGCCTCTGTAGAGCCAGTTTGTGCAAGAAGAGATTGATTGCTTCTTTTTTGGTGGGGGCCCTAACAAACCAGTCATTTAAGCCACAGTCGTGTGGCAGACCCTGTCGCTGAAATGATTGGTTTGTTAAAGTGTGCATATCCTATTTATACAACATAACGGTGGGTGGGAGAGCCCAAGGACAATTCCATCTTGCACCTCTATTTCTTCTTTGCATCATGTGCTGTTTGGGGACTAGTTTTTCTAAGTGCCATCCTGTCTGCCACTGCAGTGCCACTCCTAGATGGGCCGGGTGTTTTTGCCGCACACTTGTGTTGCTTAGCTTAGTTATACACTCACCTCGGTGCAACCTTTTGGCCTAAAAACAATATTGTGAGGTGTGAGGTGTTCAGAATAGACTGGAAATGAGTGGAAATTAATGTTATTGAGGTTAATAATACCGTAGGATCAAAATTACCCCCAAATTCTGTGATTTTAGCTGTTTTTTGGGATTTTAAAAAAAATCATTGAGATCCAAAACCAAAACCAAAACACAAAAGAGTGGTTTTGGCAAAACCAAGCCAAAACCAGAATACGAAAGTGGAATTAGAACTAGTGATGTGCACCGGACATTTTTCGGGTTTTGTGTTTTGGTTCTGGATTCGGTTCCGCGGCCGTGTTTTGGATTCGGACGCGTTTTGGCAAAACCTCCCTGAAAATTTTTTGTCGGATTCGGGTGTCTTTTGGATTCGGGTGTTTTTTTACAAAAAAAACCTCAAAAACAGCTTAAATCATAGAATTTGGAGGTCATTTTGATCCCATAGTATTATTAACCTCAAAAACCATAATTTCCACTCATTTCCAGTCTATTCTGAACACCTCACACCTCACAATATTATTTTTAGTCCTAAAATTTGCACAGAGGTCGCTGAATGACTAAGCTAAGTGACCCAAGTGGCCGACACAAACACCTGGCCCATCTAGGAGTGGCACTGCAGTGTCAGACAGGGTGGCACTTCAAAAAATAGTCACCAAACAGCACATGATGCAAAGAAAAAAAGAGGTGCACCAAGGTCGCTGGATGGCTCAGCTAAGCGACCCAAGTGGCCGACACAAACACCTGGCCCATCTAGGAGTGGCACTGCAGTGTCAGACAGGATGGCACTTCAAAAAATAGTCCCCAAACAGCACATGATGCAAAGAAAAAAAGAGGTGCACCAAGGTCGCTGTGTGACTAAGCTAAGCAACCCAAGTGGCCGACACAAACACCTCGCCTCTCTAGAAGTGGCACTGCAGTGTCAGACAGGATGGCACTTCAAAAAATAGTCCCCAAACAGCACATGATGCAAAGAAAAAAAGAGGTGCACCAAGGTCGCTGTGTGACTAAGCTAAGCGACCCAAGTGGCCGACACAAACACCTGGCCCATCTAGGAGTGGCACTGCAGTGTCAGACAGGATGGCACTTCAAAAAATAGTCCCCAAACAGCACACGATGCAAAGAAAAAAAGAGGTGCACCAAGGTCGCTGGATGGCTAAGCTAAGTGACCCAAATAGCCGACACAAACACCTGGCCCATCTAGGAGTGGCACTGCAGTGTCAGACAGGATGGCACTTCAAAAAATAGTCCCCAAACAGCACATGACGCAAAGAAAAAAAAGAAGTGCACCAAGGTCGCTGGATGGCTAAGCAAAGTGACCCAACTGGCCGACATAAACACCTGGCCCATCTAGGAGTGGCACTGCAGTGTGAGACAGGATGGCAGATTTAAAAAATAGTCCCCAAACAGCACATGATGCAAAGAAAAAAAGAGGTGCAATGAGGTAGCTGTGTGACTAAGCTAAGCAACCCAAGTGGCCGACACAAACACCTGGCCCATCTAGGAGTGGCACTGCAGTGTCAGACAGGATGGCACTTCAAAAAATAGTCCCCAAACAGCACATGATGCAAAGAAAAAAAGAGGTGCACCAAGGTCGCTGGATGGCTAAGCTAAGCGACCCAAGTGGCCGACACAAACACCTGGCCCATCTAGGAGTGGCACTGCAGTTTTCTAGTGAGAGAATGAGTGCTTCCATCCTCATGTTGAACCACTAGCCATGAACATAGGCCAGGGCATCAGCCGTTCCTTGCCACTCCGTGTCGTAAATGGCATATTGGCAAGTTTACACTTCTCCTCAGACGCTTTTAATTTAGATTTTTGGGTCATTTTACTGAACGTTTGTTTTTTGGATTTTACATGCTCTCTACTATGACATTGGGCATCGGCCTTGGCAGACGACGTTGATGGCATTTCATCGTCTCGGCCATGACTAGTGGCAGCAGCTTCAGCACGAGGTGGAAGTGGATCTTGATCTTTTCCTATTTTACCCTCCACATTTTTGTTCTCCATTTTTTAATGTGTGGAATTATATGCCAGTAATATATCAATGGCAATGGCCTACTGTACCGTTCTGCTATATATTATACACTGGTGGTCAGCAAAATTATGCACTGTCCTACTACTACTGCGCACAACAACTAAAATGCACCACAGGTATGGATGGATAGTAAACTTGACGACACAGAGGTAGGTAGAGCAGTGCACTACTATACCGTACTGCTATATATTATATACTGGTGGTCAGCAAAATTATGGACTGTCCTCCTACTACTGCGCACAACAACTAAAATGCACCACAGGTATGGATGGATAGTATACTTGACAACACAGAGGTAGGTAGAGCAGTGGACTACTGTACCATACTGCTATATATTATATACTGGTGGTCAGCAAAATGATGCACTGTCCTCCTACTACTGCGCCCAACAACTAAAATGCACCACAGGTATGGATGGATAGTATACTTGACAACACAGAGGTAGGTAGAGCAGTGGACTACTGTACCGTACTGCTATATATTATATACTGGTGGTCAGCAAAATTATGGACTGTCCTCCTACTACTGCGCACAACAACTAAAATGCACCACAGGTATGGATGGATAGTATACTTGACGACACAGAGGTAGGTAGAGCAGTGGACTACTGTACCGTACTGCTATATATTATATACTGGTGGTTAGCAAAATTATGCACTGTCCTCCTACTACTGCGCACAACAACTAAAATGCACCACAGGTATGGATGGATAGTATACTTGACGACACAGAGGTAGGTAGAGCAGTGGACTACTGTACCGTACTGATATAATACTGGTGGTCACTGGTCAGCAAAATTCTGCACTGTCCTCCTACTATATACTGCAATGCAGCACAGATATGGAGCATTTTTCAGGCAGAGAACGTATAATACTGGTGGTCACTGGTCAGCAATACTCTGCACTGTCCTCCTACTATATAATACTGGTGGTCCCCAGTCCCCACAATAAAGCACACTGAGCACAGATATTTGCAGCACACTGAGCACAGATATGGAGCGTTTTTCAGGCAGAGAACGTAGATATTTTCAGCACACTGAGCACAGATATTTGCAAGCACACTGAGCACAGATATTTGCAGCACACTGAGCACATATTTGCAGCACACTGAACACAACTGAGAGAACGCTGCACACGTCCTCTCCCTATCATCTCCAATGCACGAGTGAAAATGGCGGCGACGCGTGGCTCCTTATATAGAATACGAATCTCGCAAGAATCCGACAGTGGGATGATGACGTTCGGGCGCGCTCGGGTTAACCGAGCAAGGCTGGAGGATCCGAGTTGCCTCGGACCCGTGTAAAATGGGTGAAGTTCGGGGGGGTTCGGATTACGAGGAACCGAACCCGCTCATCTCTAATTAGAACCAAAACCAAGACACAAAACACGAAAAGTGACAGCCGCACATCTCTACTAAAAAGCAGTTTCAGTACTAAAAAGTGTCAGATTAAGTGTTATAATAATGATATTTTAGAGCTACTGCTTCCTGCTTTACTTTGATATACAGCAAAGCAGGAGCTCTTACTTGGAGTGGTAAATTAATTGTTGTTACATTTACCCCCTTAATATATAGATTATACTTTTTTGTATTTTAGACATTTCAAACATGAACTAATAGTGGTTTATTTTTTTCAATTTTTGCATACAAAGATAAAAAAAAAGGCAGTAAACATCAGTACTGAACAAAGGGTGTCATTCCGAGTTGATCGCTAGCTGCATTCGTTCGCTGTGCAGCGATTGGGTAAAAAAAGGCACTTCTGCACATGTGGCACAATGCGCACGCGCAACGTACTATTACAACGAACGATGTAGTTTCACACAGGTTCTAGCAAAGCTTTTTAGTCGCACTGCTGACCGCAGAGTGATTGACAGGAAGTGGGAGTTTCTGGGTGGCAACTGACCGTTTTCAGGGAGTGTTCGGAAAAATGCAGGCGTGCCAAGAAAAATGCAGGCTTAGCTGGGCGAACGCAGGGTGTGTTTGTGATGTCAAAACCGGAACGGAACAGTCTGAAGTGATCGCAAGCGCTGAGTAGGTTTAGAGCTACTCAGAAACTGCACCAAAAAAAATTGAAGCCGCTCTGCGATCCTTTCGTTCGCACTTCTGCTAAGCTAAAATACACTCCCAGTGGGCGGCGGCATAGCGTTTGCACGACTGCTAAAAACTGCTAGCGAGCGATCAACTCAGAATGACCACCTAAGGGCCTAATTCAGAGTTGATCGCAGCAGCAAATTTGTTAGCAGTTGGGCGAAACCATGGGGATCAAAACGAGTTGATCGTAGCTGTGTTAAATTTAGCACAGCTATGATCATGCACTGAGACATGCGGGTGACGCCCAGTACAGGGCTTGTCCGCCCCACATGTCCGCACAGCGGTGATGCTTTTGCATCTCAGGAGTTACTCCCGGCAAGCGCAGCTCCTGCGGCTGGCCGGGAGAACGTCCTCGCTGCCCCGGGTCGCAGCGGCTGTGTGTGATGTCACGCAGCCGCTGCGGCCTGCCCCCCCCCCCAATGGTCCGGCCACGCCTGCGTTGGTCAGAACGCCCCCCCCCCCCTAAATGGCGGCTTAACGCAACCGTCCAGCCCAGCGACCGCCTCTGCCTCAGAGGCGATCGCTAGGCAACGATGGCGCACTGCGGCGCCGGCGCATGCTCAGTTGTGACCCGATCGCAGCGCTGCGATAAACTGCAGCGAGCGATCGGGTTCGAATGACCCCCGATGTGCACTGCAGACGGGGCAGTTATAACATGTGCAGAGGGAGTTAGATTTGGGTGGGGTGTGTTGAAAGTGAAACTGATTCTAAATTACAGTGTAAAAATAAAGCAGCCAGTATTTACCCTGCACAGAAACAAAATAACCCACCCAAATCTAACTCTCTCTGCAAATGTTATATCTGCCACACCTGCAGTGCACATGGAGGGGTCATTCAGACCTGAATGCTCGCTAGCTGTTTTTTGCAGTCCTACGTTCGCAGAGTCGCCGTCCACCAGGGAGTGTATTTTAGATTTGCAAGTGTGCGATCGCATGTGCAGCCGAGCGGTACAAAAAAACTTTGTGCAGTTTCTAAGTTGCCCAGAACTTACTCAGTTGCAGTGATCACTTCAGCCTGTCCAGGTCCGGAAAATTGACATCAGATCCCTGCCCTGCAAACGCTTGGACACGCCTACGTTTTTCCAACCACTCCCTGAAAACGGTCAGTTGCCACCCACAAACGCATTCTTCCTGTCAATCTCCTTGCGATCGGCTGTGTGAATAGATTCTTCGTAAAACCCATCACACAGCAACGATCCGCTTTGTACCCGTGCGATGCACCTGCGCATTGTGGTGCATACGCATGTGCAGTTCTGACCTGATTGCAGTGCTGCAAAAAACGCTAGCGAGCGATCAGGTCTGAATGACCCCCATGGTTTTGCCCAACTGCTAACAAATTTGCTGCTGCAATCAACTCTGAATTACCCCCAAGACCGGTATCATAAAAGAATGAAAAGAATAATATATAACAGGCATACGCAATTGGTACAGACACTATTATCAAATATAATCCGGTCACGATGTATGACCAGATGATGAAGTCTGCCCAAACAGTAATATACTTCAACATTCGTCTAAGAAGAGAAAATGAAATTAAGAAGAAGAGAGAAAGATATAGGGAAACAAGGGGGTAGAGTAGCGAGGGAGAGGGTGATGTGGCGCCCTTATTTATCTACCAAGAAGTCAGGGGAAATTACCTCCTAGCCTCAAAGTAAAGTAGAAAAATTCTAAATATAGAGCTGATGTTACATGTGCTGCTGCCACTCTGTTCTGTCTACTTAATTACTGTAGCAACTGCATGTGATTAGTGATCTTTGGAGGCATGGCTGCAGGAGGCTGTTGATTGGCTCTTGTTCCCTATATCTCCTGAATCTGCCTTGCACTGCTTGCTGGTCATAGAGTCGGGTTGCAATGGAAGCCTTTGTCTCTCTGTGTCAAATACCAGTGCTGTGAGCTCATGTGCTAAAGTATCCTTGCCAAACCCAGTCCTGTTTGCCTTAGCATCTGCTGCAGTGTGGATTCTTCTATACAATACTTTTCTTTGCCTTGTCCATATTTTGGTCTTTCTGCTTGCTATCCATTATCATTTTATTTGCATACAGCTGTTTCACACATAATCACCACATTTGTCTCTATTACCATAGTCCCATTCCACTACAGTCTCTCTCAGGCCTCTCTAACCATGTACATACTTACAGCCCTATTAGTCTGTCCTCAGACCAATTCCTGGTCTCAGTCTTTCTCTGTCTGTCTGTCCTTGTCTAATTATCTCCTAGCAGTAGTATTGCTCCTTTGTGTTGGTTAATGCGGTTGCCTGGAGTAACATCCACTGTCCTGGAGCATTCTGTGTTATTAGTGTATCTGTTCTGCTTTCGCTGTCTGAAATCTATTGTCATGCACTTCTGTTGTTGCCAGCAGCAACTGCTGCTGGTTCAGAGCATTCCTTGTTATTTATGTACCAGGTGATTTATGTGCCCTTGTCTGTCTCTTTAATTAGAAAACCCTCTCTGTTAGTCGGTTATTGCCATCTCTCCAGACTACTTCCTCGTGCTATTACTATTGGAGCACCACTCTTTCTGTATCTCTCAATACCCAGGTATCTCATTAGTACCCTTACCCTGTTACCATCCTTTGTTATTTATTCACTGTTCTCTTGTCTTGTTCTTGTCTTCTTGTATTCTTGGTCTTGTCTTTGTTGCCTTTTCTACTGGCATTGATTAAGGTCACTCAAGGGTTGAGCTCAGTCTACCGTGTAAGTCCTGGTGGGCATCCCATTACCGGTAGGTGCATAAAGCCTTATAAGAAAAGCAGTTCTTATAGGCTAGAAGACCTGCTGGCACATTCTGCCCCGGGTGTACAGGGGTCACTGCACAGAAGACAATCTACCACCCCAACTCTTGCGAAGTAAATCAGTTGCATTCATACAGTTATTCAAAAAACCTCAGTTACATTCATAATAGCTGAGTAGTCAGAGTCTGTTCTTAGACCGTGCTCATGGAGTATGATTGTGAGGACATAAAATCTAGTCCTTTCCATAAAATCTAGCCAGGCGTACCATGTAGCTGTATACTCCTGACACCATTGCGGCAGAACCCTAAGCTCTTCCATAGACATGTACAATCTGATTCTATTAAACCACTCCTTAATAGTAGGTGGAGTGTTAGACCGCCGCCAACACAATGGGATTACCGCTTTTGCAGCAATATTAAGAAATTTCAATAGAGATTGTTTGTATGTGGTCAGTGAGCCAGGATATAGGTTAAGGAGCCAAAAAAAGGGTGCGGATGGGACTTCTGTACTCACTATCAACCTTGAGATGGATATAACTTTTTCCCAGAATGGACGAAGTGCTCGGCAATTCCACCAGATGTGCAGTGGGGATACAACTTCATCAATACATTGCCGGAACGTATCCGGCACACCAGAAAACATTTTGGCCAAGGTAAGGGGGCACCTGTGCCAATGTGATAAAACATTTAAACTGTGTCTTGATCACGGAGTAGTTTACCGAGCTAACAAATGAGGCCTGAAAAATGTGTCCAATCTTCGTCTGCCAAGTCAGCCTGGAGATGATGTCCCCAGTCTGTTCTGTATTTAGGGAGGTCAGAAAACCTATGTTAGATCAGAAGCTTGTAGCACCTTGAGAGAAAATGCGCCGTAGAGTAGAGTCCAGGCACATGTAATCAAATAGGGTCAAGGGTCTAGAGGCAGCCGATCAAACTTGCCTCCCCTGTGTAAAATGTTTTACTTGCAGATACCTCCAGATCTCCGATGGTGAAAGGTTCCATTTAGTCTGCATTGTAGGAAAGGAGACATCCTCTCCCCATACACCAGCTGGCCAACCCGGCCCACCCCATTTAGCTTCCATACCTCGAACGCTGGACCGCGGAAAAGTCAGAATTAAGAAATAGGGGGGGGGGTAAAAGTAGAGAATTTGAAAGACACATATGTAAGATTCCTTAATGTATTCCAACAGGCCAGAATGGGAATAATGTCCCTCATTCCGAGTTGATCACTCACTAGCTACTTTTAGCAGCCATGCAAACGCATAGTCGCCGCCCACGAGGGAGTGTATTTTCACTTTGCTAGAGTGCGAACGCCTGTGCAGCCAAGCGGTACAAAAACATTTTGTGCAATTCAAGACCAGCCCTGTAGTTACTTATTCTGTGTGAGAATTGCTGCAACGAAGGTCCCGGAATTGACGTCAGATACCCGCCCTGCAAACGCCTGGACATGCCTGCGTTTTTCCAAACACTTCCATAATATGGTCAGTTGTCACCCATAAATGCCCTTGTCCTGTCAATCTCCTTGCGTTGGCTGTGCGAATGGAATCGTCGCTAGAAGCAGTGCAAAACAATGATGCTCTTTGTACCCGTATGACATGCGTGTGCATTGCGGCTCATACGCTTGCGTAGTTTTGCCATTTTTTTAAATGATCGCTATGCAGCGATCACCTCGGAATGAGGGCCAATATTGGAGTGGGAGATATTGGAACCTTGGATCACCATGGGTACTGAGCAATAATCGTAAGCACAGCTTCACTCTCTATGAGCGCCAATTGTTTAATACCATTTGTCCGAGACCATTCCAGTATTTCTACTTAGGATAACAGCATTATAATATGTTGAGAAATTAGGCAGTTGAAGACCCCCCATGTGTCTATGACTGAAAAGAATAGCGTGTTGGAAACAAGGTCTCTTGTTACCCCACACAAAATCTGACTGCATTATGGAGATTATATGGAGAGGGGGCCTGGACTGCACACCCTAGCTTCTTATAATGGGATGTGCTACCTTGCTGGGACGTAGTACTACAATATAGTAACAAGGGTGCAGGTGCACCATACACCATTAAAATTATAACCATAATATTCGAGGTTCTTGGCATATATTGGCCAGTATATGAGCCTGCCCACCTACTTCTCAGTGACCTCGTCGGACAGGTCCCTAACACTATAAGGGTTCACCCCTGGGGTGCGGAGCACCCCCAAACCACCCCAGCCACACCACCCCAGGGCATCACACAGAAAAAGGATAGGAGTGAGAGATCAGTGTTAAGCAAATGGCTGCTGAGTGTTAAAGAAAAAAAAAGAGGACAGCAGTAAGGTGTCAGAGTGTTAGAAAGTGAGGTTTAGCTGAGCAGTGTTATTATAAGTGTAAAAGATATGTGAAAAATGCTACATAAATATAAAACAAACACAAGCTGATACAAGTGTTAAAAATAAATGTAAGGTGGTGATGCCCCAAAGTGGTCCGGCTAGAGCACAGGTTCTCAAACTCGGTCCTCAGGACCCCACACAGTGCATGTTTTGCAGGTCGCCTCACAGAATCACAGGTGAAATAATTAGCTCTACCTGTGGACCTTTTAAAATGTGTCTGTGAGCAATTAATACACCTGGGCACCTGCTGGGTTACCTGCAAAACATGCACTGTGTGGGGTCCTGAGGACCGAGTTTGAGAACCTATGGGCTAAAGCAATACAGAGAGCTCCACGCCCCAAAAGTTCACCCCCAAACTGACTTTGTATATATTTGAAAGGATTTTACCTATGTCTTTTGTGCAGTCAGCATGTGCTGGTTCCCTGTTTAAAAGCCTGAGAGGCAGTGGGTGGGGTGCTAATCCAAGGATGAGGGTGTCCCAAGCCCTCAGGTGTGTATACACACACATAATATAGAATATATGGAGAAGGGACCTGGACTGCACACCCTAGCTTCTTATAATAGGATGTGCTACCTTGCTGGGACGTAGTACAACAATATAGTAACAAGGGTGCAAGTGCACCATACACCATTAAAATTATAACTGTAATATTCGAGGTTCTTGGCATTTATTTTCCAGTATATGAGCCTGCCCACCTACTTCACGGTGACCTCGTCGGTCAGGTCCCTAACACTATAGGGGTTCAGCCCTGGGGCGCAGAGCACCCCCAAACCACCCCAGCCACACCACCCCAGGGCATCACACAGAAAAAGGATAGGAGTGATAGGTCAGTGTTAAGCGAATTGTTAAGCAAATAAAAGAGTGTTAAAGAAAAAAAAAGCAGTAAGGTGTCAGAATGTTAGATAGTGATGTTTAGCTGAGCAGTGTTACAAGTGAAAAAATATTTAAAAAATGCTACATAAATATAAAACAAACACAAGGTGATATAAGTGTTAAAAATAAATGTAAGGTAGTGATGCCCCAAAGTGGTCCGGCTAGAGCAATACATGGATCGCCAGGCTAATAGGATGCCACGTAAATTATAAAGACTGTTTAAGTCCTTCTAAGGAATGAGAGGGAGCCGACACATTCACTGCTATAGATTTTGAAAAGTTAATCTTAAAGTTAGAAAAGAAACCAAATTTTCAGAATTCAGTCATTAGGTTGGGGATTGAGACAACTGGGTTCGCCAGGACGTCCATTAAGTTATCCGCAAACAATGCAAGTTTGTATTGTATACCACCCACTGAAATAAAAAATGTTTAGGTCCCGTCTTATGGAACTAGCCAGGGCCTCCATACATAATATAAATATGAGAGGGGAGAGAGGACATCCCTGTCTAGTGCCATTTGTAATCAAAAATGGTTTATAAAGAGTCCCATTGATTTTAATCCGAGCTGTGGAGGAGCTGTAAAGTGAAAGAACGTGGTGAAGGCTGGCAGGACCCAGGCCCAGATGTCTCAGGAACCCTTCCATGAAGACCAAACTAATTCTATCAAACACCTTCTTGGCATCAGTGGACAGTAACACTATTGAGGCAGAGCCTACCGAGGCTAGGTGTATCAAATCAATAGTTTTGGCCGTTTTATCTCATGCCTCCCTCCCAGGCACAAAACCAACCTGGTCTGAGTGGATCACCTTTGGGAGCAACACCTTCAGTCTGTTAGCTTAAAGTTTAGTGAACAACTTAACATCTGAGCTGAGCAGTGATATCGAGCGGTAGCTAGCGCATTGTGCCAGGTCTTTGCCTTCCTTAGGTATTACTGTGCTAAAAGCTTCCAAGGATTGGGGTGAGAATGCACACTCATTGGAAACATTGTTAAATGCGGCCAGCATTTTGGGTAGAAGAGCATCTTTAAAAAGTTTATAATATGAAACGGTGAAGCCGTCTGGACCCAGGCTTTTCCCAGATAGTGTGTCTTTAAGTGCTGTCTCTAACTCTGGGAGGGAGAAAGGAGAGTCCAGCCAGGTGCTGTCATCCACCGACAGCTTTTGGATCCCAGCATCACGAAGAGATTGTGCCACCAGTTCTCAGAAAGATAACAGAGCTTCATATGACATAGGGTGCCAAAGATTATAAAGGTTAGTGTAGTAGGAGTGGAATGTGTCGGCTATATTGCTCTGTGTGATGAACTCCCTCTGGATCTGCTATCATTTGAATATATAGAATAGCTCTTTGTGAATGCAACATTCTCGCCAACAGCTTCCCCAATCTGTTACCCCACTGGAAGAAGTGATTCCTACAAAGACTATAATCTTTCTTATTATCATCGAATACAGGATGAGTATCCCTTATCCAAAATGCTTGGGACCAGACGTATTTTGGATATCGGATTTATCCGTATTTTGGAATAATTGCATACCATACTGAGATATCATGGTGATGGGACCTAAATCTAAGCACAGAATGTATTTATGTTACATATACACCTAATACACACAGCCTAAAGGCAATTTTAGCCAATATTTTTATAACTTTGTGCATTAAACAAAGTGTGTCTACATTCACACAATTCATTTATGTTTCATATACACCTTATACACATAGCCTGAAGGTCATTTAATACAATATTTTTAATAACTTTGTGTATTAAACAAAGTTTGTGTACATTGAGTCATCAAAAAACAAAGGTTTCACTATCTCACTCTCATTCAAAAAAGTCCGTATTTCGGAATATTTGGATATGGGATACTCAACCTGTAGTAAAGTATTAAGGGCAGTCCTAGTCTCGGTCAACTCAGACAGAACTTGAGAAGACGGAGAACACTTATGTATTGTCTGTAGGATGTTCAGCCACTGAAGCAAGACAATTTTTTTGCCTGTTTTTCCCCATTTCAGCATTGATCCCAACTGAATTAGCTTACCATGTAAAACACATTTGTGGGCTTCCCACACCGTGACTCTGTAGACATCCTTCTTATTAACTGAAAAATAATCTCAGCTAATTGGGTTTTACACAGTGGATCAGTTTGCTCATTTAAAAGCTATGTGCATTGTTTGAGAGAAGGGCAGGAAATCACTGGAGTCAAGAAAACGGGAGCATGGTCCAACCAGGTGATCAAGCCTATGTCAGTGCTCTGGATTAAATGTAGAAATCTTTGGGGAAGTAATAAATAGTCCAACCTAGAGTATGTGTCATAGGGACGAGAGTAGAATGTAAAATCATTATTCCCCGAGTGCTGAAGCTTCCACGTGATGACCAGCTGGTGTTCGTGGAAAGCATGACGTACTCTACAGTGTGGAGCTAATAATGGTCTATCAGTAGTCCCTGATATATCAACCTCCGGCTTAAGAGGCCAATTCAAGTCCTGTGTGTGCGCACCCAGCCAATGTGATCAGATCGCATTGGCTGCGAATGCCTCTGCTTGAATGACGGGCATAGGCGTTCATGGGGTGGTGACGCGGTGTTGCGGGGGTGGGTCGCTTCAAACGGTGGTGGACCGGCACCATATTCAGGGTTGCTGCATGACATCACACGTAGCCACTCTGATGGAAAAAATGGAGGTGGGCTATCTGCCTTCGCTGCCAGGCTGTGAAGGTAGAGGGTCATCCACAGTTGCTGCGACAGCAATTAAATTGTGGTTGCAGGACTGAGAAGGACGTTCAGCATGCCAGGCAGCCTTGCCCTGCGATAGGCGGCCCCCAGCATGCAAAAGAAAGGATTGCAAATTCTGCTTTTTTCAGCAGAATCTGCAATCCAACCTAAATAACGCCCTAAGTGTAGTATGTTGCCCATATGAGGGCTCACAGATAGGCCCAGTAGCAGAGGGGTACAAAGGATACACTTCTCCCATGCCCAAGGTTCAGAGGGGTCCCAAGCTTCAGAAAGACAGCAGTTTCTATATATGATTTCAAAAACTGACTGTACCGTCTAGTGCGGCCCCCGCGAAAATAGGTAAATCAGACACAAATTATCAAGCCTTCGCACCCTGTCCTTTTACACCAGTCACTTGTCTGCTATGAATGACGTCATTAAGCATGACACTTCGCTTCGGTGTTCTGTCCCTGCTTCTATGGCCACCACCACCTAAAGAGGAGCAGCCAGGAAAAGCTACAGACAGCATAGAGAACGCGAACAGAGCAGCTGTCTGCCAGGCACATACAGTATTCAAGCTGGAGATGCAACACTGTCTACAGACGGGATGCGGTTATGTTACAATACCCGAAGCCTGAATATCCCACTGGTTGGCATGCCGACCAATATGGACTATTCGCACTCGTGGGTGTCCAAGACACCCATAGAGTCGGAATAGAACCTGTGGCAAGCGCAGCATGGCACCGAGCCTGCTGCGTGGCCTGCGCAGCGAGTCTGCAAGGGCCTTCATTGCACTGGCCCTACTGCCAGCCATCTAACAGCTGAAAACCAAGCGTCAGCATTGTGAATGCGGGTGTTGAGGATGTACTCATATACTGAAAAAAGGGGTTGAGTATATGTTGGGGGGGGGCCCCAAGCGCAACAAAGTCCCTTGCAAGCTCGGTGGCGAGCTACGCTCACCACAGGTTCTATTTCCCACTCTATGGGTGTGGGGAATAGTCCCTTTTAGTCAGCATGTTGACTGTCGGGATTGTCAGTGTTCAGGATGCAGGGGGAGGTCTCCTGACAGCCGGTCACATAATTATATCCCGTATAAAGCTTTGTGTTTCAATTGATAAGGATCAGACACATTATACTCCATTTTTCATTGAGCACAGTGGTTTTCCTTTTTGTGTTTCTTATTTTCAGGAACCAGGACTGACTAAACATCGGATGGGATGTCCGTCCCTGGCCACTGGAAAGGGCATGGCTACACCACGTCACTGTGTACATTCCTATATTGTTCACTACCACAAAGTGGGCAGGCATACAGTGGGTAGTGTGGTCACAGCACTGCACCCCACCTGCAATTTGTTTCTACCCCCTCTTGGTGCCCCTTGCAGGAAAAGGCAGAAAATTCCAACACCAAACAAAAGCAGAATCCTTCAACATTTACATAACAAGCACAAAGTATGTATTGTAGAGGAATTTTTATTTTTTATTTTATGAATGTACTAAGAATCACATTAGGGTCATAAATGGAGACAACTTATCATCAGTTAACAGTCCAAGAAAAAAACATTAAAAAAAAAATGTATATATACATACAGAAGGTAAATACTGGCAGTGCAGATTTTATCAGTGTGTAAGGAGAAGGGCTGGGGAGGTGGGGATGGGGGAGTTTGTATATGCAGGTAAAAACTGAGCAAAAACAACCAGGCATATCACAACATAAAATAGCATTGTGAAAGATATACACCTGTACATCATGGGTTGAGGAAAGGTTTATTAAGGGTCCAAGGGAGCCACGCTTTGTAAAATCATGTGGAGTTCAGGCGTATACTCATAATATTAATTTCACAGGATGTAGACATAATGTTGACATTCAGAATATTGACATAGTTTGAATGTTAACATTCAAAATGTTGACATGTAAAAATGTCGACACTGACAATGTTGACATGAATATGATGTCGACATTGTGAATGATTTAAAATATATAAAATTATGTTCAGGGTTAAGCTTAAGATAACAGTTAGGGTCAGGCTGCGGTTAGGGTGGCCATGACCATATTTACATTATGACCATGTCGGCATACTGCATGTCGACATAACATCCATCCAGTCAATGTCCATCCAGTAAACATTCTGAATGTCAACATTTTGTACCACACCACGGGGTAAATGTTAGAGATGAGCGGGTTCAGTTCAATGAGGACTGAACTCCCCCCCAAACATCACATCCCGAGCCCGGATCCGAGTCTGGCTTGGGACTTCCCACCAGACTCGGAAACCAGAACGTGGCAAAACGTCATCATCCCGCTGTCGGATTCTCGTTGGGTTTGGATACCATATAAGGAGCTGCGCATTGCCGCCATTTTCACTCCAGTCCTGGAGAGTGTAGTGAGAGGACGTGACTCCTCAGTGTCTGTGCGGGAAATTGGTGTGGGGCATGGGGTGGCGATCTGCTTTTTTATGCCATTCCAGTGCTGTCTTGTGCTGCATCAGTCCACTGGTGGTGTCTTGTGTTGCATCAGTCCAGTCACAGTGGTGGTGTCCTGTGCTGCCATAAGTCCAGTGCTGCTGTATAAGTCCAGTCCAGTGCAGTGGTGCTGTCTTGTGCTGCATCAGTCCAGTGGTGGTGTCCTGTGCTGCCATAAATCCAGTGGTGGTGTACTGTGCTGCCATAAGTCCAGTGGTGCTGCTGTATAAGTTCAGGGGTACTGCCGTATAAGTCCAGTCCAGTGGTGCAGCCATATAAGTCCAGGGTTACTGCTGTATAGGTCCAGTCCAGTGGTGCAGCCGTATAAGTCCAGGGGTACTGCCGTATAAGTCCAGTCCAGTGGTGTAGCCATATAAGTCCAGGGGTGCAGCCGTATAAGTCCAGGGGTACTGCAGTATAAGTCATGGGGTACTGCCATATAAGTCCAGTCCAGTGGTGCAGCCATATAAGTCCAGTCCAGTGGTGCAGCCGTATAAGTCCAGGGGTGCAGCAGGATAAGTCCAGGGGTGCAGCCGTATAAGTACAGGGGTACTGCCTTATAAGTCCAGTGGTGCTGTCCTGTGCTGTATATTATTTACTCCAAAAAAAGGGGTTATTAATATTTCATCCAAATTATTTTTACAGGGTTTGCCCTGTGTGGTGTAGGGGTGCGCTCTCCTGTGCCGCATATTGTTATATAACTCCAGAAAAATAGTGGAGAACGAAAATTTGGAGATAAAATAGGGAAAGATCAAGAACCACTTCCTCCTACTGCTGCTGCTGCCGCTGCTGTTGATGCAGATGGGAATCGATCGTTATCCCAGAGGGGAAGTCAGAAGACCACTTGTACTACTTCAGCTAAGCAACTGACTGTTCAACAGTCCTTTGCGAGGAAGATGAAATATGACAGCAGTCATCCTGTTGCAAAGCGGATAATTGAGGCCTTGACAGCTATGTTGGTGTTAGACGAGCATCCGGTATCCGCCATTAGTGCAGTGGGATTTCGACAATTGATGGAGGTAGTGTGTCCCCGGTACCAAATCCCAGCTAGATTCCACTTCACTAGGAAAGTGATTCCCAGACTGTACAGGGACATTAAGATAAGTGCCCTCAGTGTCCTAAAAAATGCGGACATGTGGACAATTGGAGCAGGGCAAACTAAGGACTACATGACTGTGACAGCCCATTGGTTAGATGTATTGCCTCCTGCAGCAACAACAGCAGCGGCACCAGTAGCAGCAACTCACAAACGTCAACTCGTTCCTAGGCAGGCTATGCTGTGTATCACCGGTTTCCATAAGAGGCACACCGCTAAAAACCTCTTACAGAAACTGAGGGACATCATTGCACAATGGATTACCCCATTTAGACTCTCCTGGGGATTTGTGATATTGGACAACGCCACCAATATTGTGTGTGCATCACATCTGGGCAAATTCTAGCACGTTCCATGTTTTGCACATACAAATAATTTGGTGGTGCAGAATTTTTGAAAAATGACAGGGGCATGCAGGAGATGCTGTCAGTGGCCCACTTCTGACATTCAGCCAATGCGTGCCACTCCTAGATGGACCAGGTGTTTGTGCCGCACACTTGTGTCACTTAGCTTAGTTATCCAGCAACCTCGGTGCACCTCTTTTTTTCTTTGCATCATGTGCTGTTTGTGGCCTAGTTTTAAAAGTGCCATTCTGTCTGCCACTGCAGTGCCACTCCTAGATGAGCCAAGTGTTTGTGCCGCACACTTGTGTCGCTTAGCTTAGTTATCTAGGAACTTCGGTGAACCTCTTTTTTTCTTTGCATCATGTGCTGTTTGGGGCCTAGTTTTTAAAAGTGCCATTCTGTCTGACACTGCAGTGCCACTCCTAGATGGGCCAGGTGTTTGTGCCGCACACTTGTGTCGCTTAGCTTAGTCATCCAACTACCTCATTGCACCTCTTTTTCTTCTTTGCATGATGAGCTGTTTGGGGCCTAGTTTTTAAAAGTGCCATCCTGTCTGACACTGCAGAGCCACTCTTAGATGGGCCAGGTGTTTATGCCGCCCACTTGTGTCACTTAGTTTAGTCATCCAGCGACCTCGTTGCACCTCTTTTTCTTCTTTGCATGATGAGCTGTTTGGGGCCTAGTTTTTAAAAGTGCCATCCTGTCTGACACTGCAGTGCCACTCCTAGATGGTACAGGTGTTTGTGCCACCAACTTGTGTCGCTTAGCTAAGTCATCCAGTGACCTCAGTGTAACTTTTTGGCCTAAAAACAATATTGTGAGGTGTGAGGTGTTCAGAATAGACTGGAAATGAGTGGAAATGAATGCTATTGAGGTTAATAATACAGTAGGATCAAAATAACCCCTACATTCTGTGATTTTAGCTGTTTTTGTGGGGGGGGGGTTCAAAATCATCCAAAACCAAAACCCGAAAGGGTGGTTTTGGCAAAACCAATCCAGATCTAAAACTCGAGCGGGGATCCAGACCCAAAACCAAAACACAAAACATGGAAAGTGCCCACCGCACATCTCTAGTAAATGTATGAAGCAATGATAAGAGTGGAGAAGTGAGCCAGTGGAGAAGTTGCCTATGGCAACCAATCAGCTGCTCTGTATAATTTATAGTATGCAAATTATAAATGTTACTTCAATGCTGATTGGGCAACTTCTCCACTGGCTTATTTCTCCACTCTTATCACTGCTTCATACATTTACCCCCACATTTGGTAAATCCACAAAAATCCATATCCACAAAAAACTGTGATACCCACATGCAGGGGGAGATTGGGTCGGCGGAACACCAGGAAGGTCACCACTGGGCAGGTTCACTTTCCCCCCTAAGTGACTGCTCATTACCCCCGCTGCCCGGCCAGCAGCTGCAACCAGAGCTCAGCTCCGAACAGGCAGTGTCAACAAACAGCTTCTGTAAGGAGCTAACTGAAGCAAAAAAACATGTTGGGTGGTGGAACTCATGGCCGGATCCGGATTAACCATGGGGCTAATGGAGCTGCAGCTCCAGGCCCACCATCAAAATAGGCCCACCATCAAAATAGGCCCACTGCATCACCTGCAGACAGGGGAAAAAAAATTCCTGCTACATCAGCCAATAACCAGCCAAGGTCCCGTTCCCCTAGCCAAGACACACATGCCGCACAATTGGTAGATGATGCCGGCCTCGCCGGCATAGTGTACTGTACACCAGGGAGCTGGAGAGAGGACGTCAGCCGCGAGCCGGGGAGCCAGAGAGGGTACGTCCCAGCAGCAGCACCCTGCACTGCCTGAGTCCCTCACTTTTCTCACGTGTCATGCTGTGTCCTCCTGTGGATTTCTGGACACTCCACTGAACCCCTGGAGGTCCATGAATAGTGCTGTGCTCTCCCTGGGGAAGGGTCAGTGCAGGGACAATCCCAACCACTCTCCTTGCTGCCCGGCGCCATTTAGAAATGCGGATCGGAGGTAGGATCATTGCAGCAGCATGAGCCCAGCCATTCTACTCCCGAGGCAGCGCTGGGCTGGCGCTAGAGGAGCTGTCAGCGGCGCCGGGAGGTGTGACAGCAGTGGAGGAAGGTAGCTGCCAAAACATCACCGCTGACCGCACTTCCTGTCTCCCGGTCCCCACACCACTCTGTCTGGCTCCAGTCTCCTGCACAGCATTGCCAGTCTCCTCTGGTCCCCGCACCGCGCAATCTGGCTGTCGTCCCCCTCACTGCACTGTCTGGCTCCCGCCCTCCGCACCGCACTGCCTGTCTCCCAGCTCCTGCATCGCGCAATCTGGCTGCCGGCCCCCGCATCGAAGTGTCTGGCTCCCGCCCCATGCACAACCCTGGCTCCTGGTCCCCACACAGCATCGTCTGGCTCCCGGCCCCTGTGCTGCCTGACTGTTGGCTCCTCCTGCACCATGCTGCCTGTCGGTCCCTGCACTGCGCTGTCTGGGTCACGGCCCCCGCACTGCACTGTCAGGGTCACGGCTCCCGCACCGTGTTGTCTTGCTCCCGGCCCCCTACAGCCCCGTGTCTCACTCCCGGCCCCGCACAGCACCGTCTGGCTGTCGGCACCTGCACCGCTCTGTCTATGTCACGGCTCCCGCACTGCACTGTCAGGGTCACGGCTGCCGCACCATGTTGTCTGGGTCATGGCCCCCACAATGCATTATCTGGCTGTTGGCTCCCGATCCCCATAGCATGCTGCGGGACTTCGGGGACAGACCAAAGAAGAGGAGGCGGATTGCTTTGTCTGGAGCCAGGGGATCTGCTGAGTCTGGAGAGCTGGTGAGTAACACACACACCTCTCTCTCTCTCTCTCTCTCTCTCTCTCTCTCTCTCACTCACTCACTCTTTCCTAAGAGGCTATACCTGGTGCAGTGTGTATAAGGGGCTCTACCTGGCACAGTGTGTTTCAGGGGCTCTACCTGGTGCAATGTGTATATGGGACTCTACCTGGTGCAATGTGTATATGCGGCTCTACCTGGCACAATGTGTAAAATGCGCTCTAGCTGGTGTAATGTGTATATGGGGCTCTACCTGGTGCAATGCATATAAGGGGCTCTACCTTGCACAATGTGTATATGGGACTCTACCTGGTGCAATGTGTATAAGGGGCTCTACCTGGCACAATGTGTATATGCGGCTCTACCTGGTGTAATATGTAAAAGGGGCTTTACCTGGTGCAATGTGTATATGGGGCTCTACCTGGCGCAATGTGTATAAGGGGTTCTACTTGGTGCTATGTGTATAAGGGGCTCAATCTGGCGCAATGTGTATATGGGGCTCTACCTGGTGCAGTGTGTATAAGAGGCTGTACCTTGTACAATATGTGTAAAGGCCCATATAAACGGGCCGATGTGCGAGAGATGTGTGCTGAGTGAACCGCTCAGCACACATCTCTCCCGCCGCTCAGCACAGCGCGGGAGAGGCCAATCTAGCACCAGCGATAGCGATGCGCGGGGCTGTGCATCGCTATCGCTGTATGGGGTACACACGGAGCGATCCTGCTTAAATTCTAAGCAATCTAGTCAGATTGCTTAGAATATCGCTCCGTGAGTACCCCCCTTAAGGGGCTCTGCCTGGCCCAATGTGTGTAAAGGGCTCTACCTGGCATATCATGTACAAAAGAGGCTCTACCTGGCGTTATGTGCATAAAAGGGGCTCTACCAGGTGTCTATAAAGGGTACTACTGTGTGGCGTAATGTGACTGACGGATACTACTGTGCAGTGTAATGTGAAATGATACTATTCTGTGGCCACAACCCTTCCCCGTGAAGCCAGCCCCCTTCTGTCTCTAGAGGCCACACAGTGCCTCTCCAGCCAGCCCCCTTCTGTCTCTAGAGGCCACACAGTGCCTCTCCAGCCAGCCCCCTTCTGTCTCTAGAGGCCACACAGTGCCTCCCCAGCCAGCCCCCTTCTGTCTCTAGAGGCCACAGTGCCTCCCCAGCCAGCCCCCTTCTGTCTCTAGAGGCCACACGGTGCCTCCCCAGCCAGCCCCCTTCTGTCTCTAGAGGCCACACAGTCAGAGCTGGATTAAGGCTGGGGGGGGGAGCACTTAAGACAGGGGGGCCCTAAAGTAAAAAGTTAAATCATAGCATTGTAAATGTTGAAGATTTAAATATTGATAGTTAATGCAAAAGAAGAAACCGGCACTCTAAACTATCATTTACTTACACACAGCGGTTTATTGGCAATATACAAAGTTTTGGACGCTTGGCTTAAGAAAGTGCCTGAGTGTTTGAAACGTTGCTGATTATTGCTACAAGTTTGAAGTGCCGGTCTCTTCTTCTGCAATAACTATGACACACACATGGGTCTACTACGGTATGCCTGTGCTCGGGATCCCGATCGCCAGCATGCCTGGCAGCGGGGTGAGCGCAAAAGAGCCCCTTGTGGGTTCGCTGCGCTCGCCGCGCTGCGGGCATGGTGGTGCGCTGTGCTATTTATTCTCCTTCCAGGGGTGTTGTGGACACCCCAGGAGGGAAAATAGTTGTTGGTATGCCGGCTGTTGGGATCCCGACAGCCGGCATATCAAATGCCTCCCCCCACACACACATATATATATATATATATATATATATATACATATATATATATATATATATACACACAGGTTGAGTATCCCTTATCCAAAATGCTTGGGACCAGAGGTATTTTGGATATGGGATTTTTCCGTATTTTGGAATAATTGCATACCATAATGAGATATCATGGTGATGGGACCTAAATCTAAGCACAAAATGCATTTATGTTACATATACACCTTATACACACAGCCTGAAGGTCATTTTAGCCAATATTTTTTATAACTTTGTGCATTAAACAAAGTGTGTGTACATTCACATACACCTTATACACACAGCCTGAAGGTCATTTAATACAATATGTATAATAACTTTGTGTATTAAACAAAGTTTGTGTACATTGAGTCATCAAAAAACAAAGGTTTCACTATCTCACACTCACTCAAAAAATTCCGTATTTAAGAATATTCCGTATTTCGAAATATTTGGATATGGGATACTCAACCTGTATATATATATATATATAATATATATATATATATATATATATAAAATAATAGATGTTTTTGCAGGTGGCACTCAAAACTCAAAACACATTCATTGTACTTGAGCTACATACATATACAGTATGTAGTTGGATACCTGGGAGGGCACCTAGGCAAGTACATAATATATAAGGTGGAGTTGGTCTGAGTATGTGTTTACGTTACAAAGAGAGAGACAAACGCACACATATAGAGAGACAGAGGCATACAAACACACATATATATATATACAGTATATATATATATATATATATATATATATACTGTATATATATATATATATATATATATATATATATAGCAGGAGAGACACACAAACACACCCACTTATATACATACACATGGCGGGATGTACTGGAGTGCGAGATCGGCGGAGGTGCAGGATGCCGGCCGCTCTCAGACATTTTTTTAAAGGGTCAGTCACTTAAAGGCAAAACCATGTCTTGTAAGTGATAGCCCCTTTAACAAACGTCCAAGATCGGCCGGCATCCTGCACCTCCTCCGATCTCGCACTCCAGTACATCCCGCCCATAGAGAGAGACACACACACTGATATATATATATATATATATAGAGAGAGAGAGAGAGAGAGAGAGAGAAAGATATATATATATATATATATATACTGTCACACTTTGACAAAGGGGCTATACGAGCCCTGAAACATTGGTATATGTTTTTGTGACTTATTTAATAAGGTTTTTTTCTGGATGAAAGCCCCGGAGTGCCGCTGTTTCTTTGTTATGTATGTATATATATATATATATATATATATATATATATACATACACACACACACACACACACAGCATATATATCTAGATATATACATGTATATGTTAGAGATGAGCGCCTGAAATTTTTCGGGTTTTGTGTTTTGGTTTTGGGTTCGGTTCCGCAGCCGTGTTTTGGGTTCGAACGCGTTTTGGCAAAACCTCACCGAATTTTTTTTGTCGGATTCGGGTGTGTTTTGGATTCGGGTGTTTTTTTCAAAAAACACTAAAAAACAGCTTAAATCATAGAATTTGGGGGTCATTTTGATCCCAAAGTATTATTAACCTCAAAAACCATAATTTACACTCATTTTCAGTCTATTCTGAATACCTCACACCTCACAATATTATTTTTAGTCCTAAAATTTGCACCGAGGTCGCTGTGTGAGTAAGATAAGCGACCCTAGTGGCCGACACAAACACCGGGCCCATCTAGGAGTGGCACTGCAGTGTCACGCAGGATGTCCCTTCCAAAAAACCCTCCCCAAACAGCACATGACGCAAAGAAAAAAAGAGGCGCAATGAGGTAGCTGTGTGAGTAAGATTAGCGACCCTAGTGGCCGACACAAACACCGGGCCCATCTAGGAGTGGCACTGCAGTGTCACGCAGGATGGCCCTTCCAAAAAACCCTCCCCAAACAGCACATGACGCAAAGAAAAAAAGAGGCGCAATGAGGTAGCTGTGTGAGTAAGATTAGCGACCCTAGTGGCCGACACAAACACCGGGCCCATCTAGGAGTGGCACTGCAGTGTCACGCAGGATGTCCCTTCCAAAAAACCCTCCCCAAACAGCACATGACGCAAAGAAAAAAAGAGGCGCAATGAGGTAGCTGACTGTGTGAGTAAGATTAGCGACCCTAGTGGCCGACACAAACACCGGGCCCATCTAGGAGTGGCACTGCGGTGTCACGCAGGATGTCCCTTCCAAAAAACCCTCCCCAATCAGCACATGATGCAAAGAAAAAGAAAAGAAAAAAGAGGTGCAAGATGGAATTGTCCTTGGGCCCTCCCACCCACCCTTATGTTGTATAAACAAAACAGGACATGCACACTTTAACCAACCCATCATTTCAGTGACAGGGTCTGCCACACGACTGTGACTGATATGACGGGTTGGTTTGGACCCCCCCCAAAAAAGAAGCAATTAATCTCTCCTTGCACAAACTGGCTCTACAGAGGCAAGATGTCCACCTCATCTTCACCCTCCGATATATCACCGTGTACATCCCCCTCCTCACAGATTATCAATTCGTCCCCACTGGAATCCACCATCTCAGCTCCCTGTGTACTTTGTGGAGGCAATTGCTGCTGGTCAATGTCTCCGCGGAGGAATTGATTATAATTCATTTTAATGAACATCATCTTCTCCACATTTTCTGGATGTAACCTCGTACGCCGATTGCTGACAAGGTGAGCGGCGGCACTAAACACTCTTTCGGAGTACACACTTGTGGGAGGGCAACTTAGGTAGAATAAAGCCAGTTTGTGCAAGGGCCTCCAAATTGCCTCTTTTTCCTGCCAGTATAAGTACGGACTGTGTGACGTGCCTACTTGGATGCGGTCACTCATATAATCCTCCACCATTCTATCAATGTTGAGAGAATCATATGCAGTGACAGTAGACGACATGTCCGTAATCATTGTCAGGTCCTTCAGTCCGGACCAGATGTCAGCATCAGCAGTCGCTCCAGACTGCCCTGCATCACCGCCAGCGGGTGGGCTCGGAATTCTGAGCCTTTTCCTCGCACCCCCAGTTGCGGGAGAATGTGAAGGAGGAGATGTTGACAGGTCGCGTTCCGCTTGACTTGACAATTTTCTCACCAGCAGGTCTTTCAACCCCAGCAGACTTGTGTCTGCCGGAAAGAGAGATCCAAGGTAGGCTTTAAATCTAGGATCGAGCACGGTGGCCAAAATGTAGTGCTCTGATTTCAACAGATTGACCACCCGTGAATCCTTGTTAAGCGAATTAAGGGCTGCATCCACAAGTCCCACATGCCTAGCGGAATCGCTCCGTGTTAGCTCCTCCTTCAATGTCTCCAGCTTCTTCTGCAAAAGCCTGATGAGGGGAATGACCTGACTCAGGCTGGCAGTGTCTGAACTGACTTCACGTGTGGCAAGTTCAAAGGGCATCAGAACCTTGCACAACGTTGAAATCATTCTCCACTGCACTTGAGACAGGTGCATTCCACCTCCTATATCGTGCTCAATTGTATAGGCTTGAATGGCCTTTTGCTGCTCCTCCAACCTCTGAAGCATATAGAGGGTTGAATTCCACCTCGTTACCACTTCTTGCTTCAGATGATGGCAGGGCAGGTTCAGTAGTTTTTGGTGGTGCTCCAGTCTTCTGTACGTGGTGCCTGTACGCCGAAAGTGTCCCGCAATTTTTCTGGCCACCGACAGCATCTCTTGCACGCCCCTGTCGTTTTTTAAAAAATTCTGCACCACCAAATTCAAGGTATGTGCAAAACATGGGACGTGCTGGAATTTGCCCATATTTAATGCACACACAATATTGCTGGCGTTGTCCGATGCCACAAATCCACAGGAGAGTCCAATTGGGGTAAGCCATTCCGCGATGATCTTCCTCAGTTGCCGTAAGAGGTTTTCAGCTGTGTGCGTATTCTGGAAACCGGTGATACAAAGCGTAGCCTGCCTAGGAAAGAGTTGGCGTTTGCGAGATGCTGCTACTGGTGCCGCCGCTGCTGTTCTTGCGGCGGGAGTCCATACATCTACCCAGTGGGCTGTCACAGTCATATAGTCCTGACCCTGCCCTGCTCCACTTGTCCACATGTCCGTGGTTAAGTGGACATTGGGTACAGCTGCATTTTTTAGGACACTGGTGACTCTTTTTCTGAGGTCTGTGTACATTTTCGGTATCGCCTGCCTAGAGAAATGGAACCTAGATGGTATTTGGTACCGGGGACACAGTACCTCCAACAAGTCTCTAGTTGGCTCTGCAGTAATGATGGATACCGGAACCACGTTTCTCACCACCCAGGATGCCAAGGCCTCAGTTATCCGCTTTGCAGTAGGATGACTGCTGTGATATTTCATCTTCCTCGCAAAGGACTGTTGAACAGTCAATTGCTTACTGGAAGTAGTACAAGTGGGCTTACGACTTCCCCTCTGGGATGACCATCGACTCCCAGCGGCAACAACAGCAGCGCCAGCAGCAGTAGGCGTTACACGCAAGGATGCATCGGAGGAATCCCAGGCAGGAGAGGACTCGTCAGAATTGCCAGTGACATGGCCTGCAGGACTATTGGCATTCCTGGGGAAGGAGGAAATTGACACTGAGGGAGTTGGTGGGGTGGTTTGCGTGAGCTTGGTTACAAGAGGAAGGGATTTACTGGTCAGTGGACTGCTTCCGCTGTCACCCAAAGTTTTTGAACTTGTCACTGACTTATTATGAATGCGCTGCAGGTGACGTATAAGGGAGGATGTTCCGAGGTGGTTAACGTCCTTACCCCTACTTATTACAGCTTGACAAAGGGAACACACGGCTTGACACCTGTTGTCCGCATTTCTGGTGAAATACCTCCACACCGAAGAGCTGATTTTTTTGGTATTTTCACCTGGCATGTCAACGGCCATATTCCTCCCACGGACAACAGGTGTCTCCCCGGGTGCCTGACTTAAACAAACCACCTCACCATCAGAATCCTCCTGGTCAATTTCCTCCCCAGCGCCAGCAACACCCATATCCTCCTCATCCTGGTGTACTTCAACACTGACATCTTCAATCTGACTATCAGGAACTGGACTGCGGGTGCTCCTTCCAGCACTTGCAGGGGGCGTGCAAATGGTGGAAGGCGCATGCTCTTCACGTCCAGTGTTGGGAAGGTCAGGCATCGCAACCGACACAATTGGACTCTCCTTGTGGATTTGGGATTTCGAAGAATGCACAGTTCTTTGCTGTGCTGCTTTTGCCAGCTTGAGTCTTTTCATTTTTCTAGCGAGAGGCTGAGTGCTTCCATCCTCATGTGAAGCTGAACCACTAGCCATGAACATAGGCCAGGGCCTCAGCCGTTCCTTGCCACTCCGTGTGGTAAATGGCATATTGGCAAGTTTACGCTTCTCCTCCGACAATTTTATTTTAGGTTTTGGAGTCCTTTTTTTTCTGATATTTGGTGTTTTGGATTTGACATGCTCTGTACTATGACATTGGGCATCGGCCTTGGCAGACGACGTTGCTGGCATTTCATCGTCTCGGCCATGACTAGTGGCAGCAGCTTCAGCACGAGGTGGAAGTGGATCTTGATCTTTCCCTAATTTTGGAACCTCAACATTTTTGTTCTCCATATTTTAATAGGCACAACTAAAAGGCACCTCAGGTAAACAATGGAGATGGATACTAGTATACAATTATGGACTGCCTGCCGACTGCAGACACAGAGGTAGCCACAGCCGTGAACTACCGTACTGTACTGTGTCTGCAGCTAATATAGACTGGTTGATAAAGAGAAGATGTCTATGTAACTATGTATGTATAAAGAAGAATGAAAAAAATCCACGGTTAGGTGGTATTACAATTATGGACGGACTGCCTGCCGAGTGCAGAGACACAGAGGTAGCCACAGCCGTGAACTACCGTACTGTGTCTGCTGCGACTGGATGATAAATGATATAAAAAATATATATATATCACTACTGCAGCCGGACAGGTATATATTATATATTATATAATGACGGACCTGCTGGACACTGTCTGTCAGCAGAATGAGTTTTATTTTTATAGAATAAAAAAAAAAAAAACACACAAGTGAAGTCACACGACGAGTGTTTAACTTTTTCAGGCAATCACAATATAAGTATACTACTAACTATACTGGTGGTCAGTGTGGTCAGGTCACTGGTCAGTCACACTGGCAGTGGCACTCCTGCAGCAAAAGTGTGCACTGTTTAATTTTAATATAATATGTACTCCTGGCTCCTGCTATAACCTATAACTGGCACTGCAGTAGTGCTCCCCAGTCTCCCCCACAATTATAAGCTGTGTGAGCTGAGCAGTCAGACAGATATATAATATATATAGATGATGCAGCACACTGGCCTGAGCCTGAGCAGTGCACACAGATATGGTATGTGACTGACTGAGTCACTGTGTGTATCGCTTTTTTCAGGCAGAGAACGGATATATTAAATAAACTGCACTGTGTGTCTGGTGGTCACTCACTATATAATATATTATGTACTCCTGGCTCCTGCTATAACCTATAACTGGCACTGCAGTAGTGCTCCCCAGTCTCCCCCACAATTATAAGCTGTGTGAGCTGAGCAGTCAGACAGATATATATAATATTATATATAGATAATAGATGATGCAGCACACTGGCCTGAGCCTGAGCAGTGCACACAGATATGGTATGTGACTGACTGAGTCACTGTGTGTATCGCTTTTTTCAGGCAGAGAACGGATATATTAAATAAACTGCACTGTGTGTCTGGTGGTCACTCACTATATAATATATTATGTACTCCTGGCTCCTGCTATAACCTATAACTGGCACTGCAGTAGTGCTCCCCAGTCTCCCCCACAATTATAAGCTGTGTGAGCTGAGCAGTCAGACAGATATATATAATATTATATATAGATAATAGATGATGCAGCACACTGGCCTGAGCCTGAGCAGTGCACACAGATATGGTATGTGACTGACTGAGTCCCTGTGTGTATCGCTTTTTTCAGGCAGAGAACGGATATATTAAATAAACTGCACTGTGTGTCTGGTGGTCACTCACTATATAATATATTATGTACTCCTGGCTCCTGCTATAACCTATAACTGGCACTGCAGTAGTGCTCCCCAGTCTCCCCCACAATTATAAGCTGTGTGAGCTGAGCAGTCAGACAGATATATATAATATTATATATAGATAATAGATGATGCAGCACACTGGCCTGAGCCTGAGCAGTGCACACAGATATGGTATGTGACTGAGTCACTGTGTGCTGTGTATCGCTTTTTTCAGGCAGAGAACGGATTATAAAGTAAACTGCACTGTCCTCACTAGTAAACTCTCTCCACTCAGTCTCTACACTTCTACAGTAACAGTACTCCTCCTAGTCAGCTCCAGTAAATCTCTCTCAGTCTCTTATAATCTAAATGGAGAGGACGCCAGCCACGTCCTCTCCCTATCAATCTCAATGCACGTGTGAAAATGGCGGCGACGCGCGGCTCCTTATATAGAATCCGAGTCTCGCGAGAATCCGACAGCGTCATGATGACGTTCGGGCGCGCTCGGGTTAACCGAGCAAGGCGGGAAGATCCGAGTCGCTCGGACCCGTGAAAAAAAACATGAAGTTCTGGCGGGTTCGGATTCAGAGAAACCGAACCCGCTCATCTCTAGTATATGTGTGAAAATGTATGTCTCGACTATATATATATATATATATGTATATATAAAACTACAGTGTGTGTATATATATATATATATATATATATACACACACACATAAATATATACTGTACATATATATTAGGGAAAAGAACATATATATTAGTATTTATGGAGGGTGGGTGTGTCCTTGTCTGAGACACGGGGAGCAGTGGCTTGATGCAGGACAACACGTAAGCCGGCACCCGGATGATGAACTGGAGTGCTGAAAGACAGTGCTTGTTAGGCGCCGGGGTCCGCTCGTCGGTGCGGCCCGGCGCCTAGCAACCAGGGACGCCGTGCGCGTACAGCCGCCGGCTCCCTGGCAACGCTAGACGCCGGGCGCACGGAGCCGCTTTGACCCTAGCAACGGGGACGCCACGTTCGGGCCGCGTTCCCCGTTGCTGGGTCTGTTCTAATTGTATCATGATGTGCTGATTGTATCATGGTGTGCTGGCCGTGCAGCATGCAAGCTGCACGGCATTAATTGTGATGACCCAGTTTGGCTCCTGATTGGGGAGCTCACACTTATAAGCACCCTTTGGACTTCTCACAGACGCCGGTGATAGCTTCCTGTTTGCCTTTGTCAGTTGCAGAGAGTTTCCAGTCCTGCTCAATCCGGTTGTACCTGTCCTCAGTGGTCCTGTACTCGGATATTTGTCATCTATTCCTGGAGTCTAACCGAGCACCTTTAACATCCTGTGGTGTTCGTGAGTCGCGGCGCAGCCGTGTGTTGCGGCTTGTCCGCTTACTGTTTATTATTTAGTTTATTTGTGTTCTGGAGCTTTTGCGGAGGATTCCGCTCCCACAGATCCACTCTGGTATCCAGCGGTGCTGGATAGGAGTAATGGATCAGTGGATCTTTGGTTGTCCTTTTCCCTGGCGGCTAGTCCGCACATACCTTGGTTTAAGTTAGTTAGCTTGTAACCCCTGGCCTGGTTGCTTAGTCAGAGGGCCCCTTGTTATCACCCTGTCTCGGATTTCCCTTTGTCTCCCATTAAGACCTGAGGGGGCATCGGGGTTGGGCAGACATAATCCGCCCTTCGAACGCGGCTGCCATGGGCTCAAGCAACCATAGTCTCGCAGGGGATTTCTGATAACACGGGCGAGACAACGGAGTTAGGGCGCCAGGGGTTACTAGGCTCTCCTGCTCCCACAACCAGCAAATCTTCCCAGTACTCAGACCTCTGCCATTAGATCTCCTCTGGTCTGGAGTACGGGAATCATAACATTATCACCGGCCAGACAAAAAAGAAAATTAAAATTAACAGGAGTTGATTTTTTTTTACTTATTCAGTTGGGAGATTTTTGTCGGCCTCATGAATCCCACCGGTGTTGGGACAAATCCTGGCCAGCTTCTAGTTAGTCAGATTCAAGAACTTACTCAGATGGTTCAGGATCTGTCCCTCCGGGTGAGGTCACAGGAAGATCTGTTACGGACTTCCCCGAGGGTCATTCCTGAACCAAAGATGCATCTGCCTGACCGTTTTTCTGGGGATAGAAAACAGTTTTTTAATTTTAAAGAGTCTTGTAAACTTTATTTTCGTTTAAGACCAGTCTCCTCAGGTACGGAGGCTCAGCGGGTTGGAATTATTATTTCTCTGCTTCAGGGGGATCCTCAGACCTGGGCTTTTGGTTTAAAGACAGACGATCCAGCCTTATTGTCTGTAGACGCCTTTTTAAAATCGTTAGGGCTACTGTATGACGACCCTGATAGAGAGGCGTCCGCTGAGAGTCAGTTGCGTGCTCTCAGACAGGGTAGGAATCCCGCAGAGATTTATTGTACGGAGTTTCGCCGTTGGTCGAACGACTGTGGATGGAATGACCCAGCCCTGCGCAGTCAGTTTCGCCTCGGCTTATCTGAATCTATTAAAGACAGTCTCCTTCAGTATCCCGCTCCTGAGACTCTCGATAAACTCATGGAGCTCTCTATTAAGATAGATCGTCGGCTCAGAGAGCGGAGGGCTGAAAAAGGAGCGTCTGTCGGGTCTACTCCTTGTGTTTTTTCCATCCCTGTGGACATGGAGGAGCCTATGCAGATAGGTCTCTCCAAATTGTCTCCTGAAGAAAGAACCAGGAGGCAAAATTCTGGTCTTTGTTTATACTGTGGAGGTAAGGGACATTTTGCCCGTAGTTGTCAGAACAAGTCGGGAAACTTCCTGACCAAGTGAGTTGTGAGGGGGTTCACTTTGGTCTGCAGCTTATCTCCTCAAATAATTCACTGTTAGTTCCTGCTAAAGTTTCCTTTGGCAGCCTCTGTTCCTCGGTCTCTGCTTTTGTGGACAGTGGAGCTGCAGGGAACTTTATGGATTTAACATGGGCCAAGGCCTTAGGTATTCCTCAGTTAACCTTGGGTAGGTGTGTCACCATGCATGGTTTAGATGGGAGTCCCTTGTCCAATGGGGTTATTTCTCTCTGTACACCTCCTGTTTTACTTTCGGTAGGAGCTCTACATTCTGAAAAGATTGAGTTTTTCCTTACCCATTGTCCAGCAGTTCCTGTGGTTCTGGGTCACCCTTGGCTGGCCTTTCATAATCCCATCATTGATTGGCAGTCGGGGGAGATCTTACAATGGGGTACCATCTGTAATAAAGAATGTATTACGCTTCCTATCCGAGTAGCTGCCGCCGTTCCAGCACCCATTCCTGTGGAATACCAGGATTTTGTTGATGTATTTTCCAAGGGCAATGCGGATATTCTGCCTCCCCATAGGCCTTATGATTGTGCCATTGAGCTAATTCCTGGTGCCACGTTGCCTAAAGGAAGGTTATATGCATTGTCTGGTCCTGAAACTGTGGCCATGAATGAGTATGTGAAAGAAAGCCTTGGGAAAGGATTTATCAGGCCATCCAAATCCCCTTTAAGTGCAGGTTTCTTCTTCGTAGAGAAGAAGGATGGTTCTCTCAGACCCTGCATTGATTTTAGAGCTTTGAATAAAATCTCAGTAAAGAATACTTACCCTCTGCCGCTGATCTCTGTCCTCTTTGATCAGCTACGTTCGGCTGTGATTTTTTCTAAGATTGACCTGAGAGGAGCATATAACCTCATCAGAATCAAGTCAGGGGATGAGTGGAAAACGGCATTCAGTACTCAGTCAGGCCACTATGAGTATCTGGTCATGCCATTTGGCCTGTCTAACGCTCCGGCAGTCTTCCAGGATCTCATTAACGATGTGCTCCGTGAATTTCTTGGAAGGTTCGTTGTAGTCTACTTAGACGATATTTTGATATATTCTGATTCTGTAGAACAACATGTTACCCAGGTGCGTCAAGTTCTAAAAAAATTACGTGAAAATCACCTGTATGCCAAGCTGGAGAAGTGTGAATTTCATGTTACGGAGGTATCCTTTTTAGGGTACATTATTTCCCCTCGGGGATTCTGTATGGAACCAAAGAAGCTCCAAGCCATCCTTAGTTGGGCGCAACCCACCAACTTAAAAGCAATTCAGCGCTTTTTAGGGTTTGCGAACTACTATAGAAGATTTATTCACTCCTTCTCTGACCTAGTTGCTCCCATTGTGGCACTAACTAAGAAGGGAGCAGATCCTACCAATTGGTCACGTGAAGCTGAGTTATCTTTTCAGGCCTTGAAACAAGCCTTTGTCTCAGCCCCTGTCCTCAGACATCCCAACCCAGAATTGCCTTTCATTGTTGAGGTTGATGCCTCGGAGGTTGGAGTGGGGGCTATCCTATCTCAGAAGGATCCGGATTCCCTTGAATTACATCCTTGTGCCTTTATGTCCAGGAAATTCTCATCTGCAGAATCCAACTACGATGTTGGTAACCGGGAATTGCTGGCTATTAAATGGGCTTTCGAGGAGTGGAGACATTGGCTTGAAGGAGCGACTCATACTATTTCAGTTTTGACTGATCACAAAAATCTTCAATACATTGAATCAGCTAAGCGACTGAATGCCCGGCAGGCTCGTTGGGCTTTATTTTTTACTCGTTTCAAATTCATTATCACCTTCAGGCCAGGTTCCAAGAATACTAAGGCAGATGCCCTGTCACGCAGTTTTCTTCCAGTTCAAGACAACAGTCCTGTTACTCCCATACTGCCGTCCTCAACCATTCGGGCAGGCCTCACACAGGATGTATTTACCCAGTTAAAGCTGCTTCAACATCAAGCTCCTGGAAATACTCCTGCTGGTCGTCTTTTTGTCCCTGAGTTTTTGAGAGCAACTGTTTTGACGGAGTTTCATGATAGCAAAGTTGCCGGGCATCCGGGAATCGCTAAGACTTTGGAATTAGTCTCCCGCTCAGTATGGTGGCCTGGTCTTTCCAAAGACATTAAAGAGTTTGTTTTTTCGTGTCAGGTCTGTGCACAGCATAAAGTTCCCCGTTCTTTACCCATCGGTCAACTTATGCCCTTGAATGTTCCTCTTAGGCCATGGTCGCATATCTCCATGGATTTTGTGGTGGACCTCCCTCTGTCAGCCGGATGCCGAGTCATATGGGTGGTAGTGGACCGTTTTAGTAAAATGGCCCATTTCATTGCTCTTCCCCGATTGCCATCTGCCCAGGGATTGGCAGTCTTGTTCCTCCGCCATGTTTTCAGACTCCATGGCTTACCCACTGATATTGTTTCTGATCGGGGTCCACAATTCATTGCACAATTTTGGAAGTCTTTTTGTGCTTCATTAAAGATGAAGTTATCTTTAACGTCCGGCTATCATCCCCAATCCAATGGGCAGACTGAGCGAGTTAATCAATCTCTAAAACAATATTTGCGTTTGTACTCGGCCAAACTCCAAAATGACTGGTCGGAGTTTCTTCCATTGGCGGAGTTTGCTTATAATAATGCCTGTCATTCTTCCACCAATGTGTCTCCATTTTTTGCAGTTTTTGGTTTTCACCCCAGAGCTAATTCATTTTTTCAACATTCCTCTGTCTCCTCACTGGCCCTGACCTCTCATCTTAAACTTATTTGGAGAAAAGTGCACCTGGCTCTCAGAAAAGCGGCATTCCGGGAAAAAAGATTTTCTGACAGGCTCCGGCGGCCGTGCACTTTTAAAGTAGGAGATAAGGTGTGGTTGTCGACTCGCAACATTAAACTTCGACAAACCCCAGCCAGATTGGGTCCTAAATTTATTGGACCATTTCACATTATCAAAAAAGTCAATCCAGTTGCTTTCCGGTTACGTTTACCAAAAACTTTACGGATCGGAAATACCTTCCATTGCTCATTGCTGAAACCATGTTTCGTCCAGTAGATTTCCTCGTAAAATATCTCAGGGGAGATCACCTATAAATGTACAGGGTCAGCAGGAGTTCTTAGTGGAGAAGGTTCTCGATTCCAAGTTGTCCCGGGGTCGGCTTTATTTTTTGGTACATTGGAGAGGTTATGGGCCAGAGGAAAGGTCTTGGGTCCTGGATGAGGATCTTCATGCCCCGAGGCTCAAAAGGGCATTTTTTCGAGAATTTCCTCAGAAACCTGGCTTTAGGGGTTCCTTGACCCCTCCTCAAGGGGGGGGTACTGTTAGGCGCCGGGGTCCGCTCGTCGGTGCGGCCCGGCGCCTAGCAACCAGGGACGCAGTGCGCGTACAGCCGCCGGCTCCCTGGCAACGCTAGACGCCGGGCGCACGGAGCCGCTCTGACCCTAGCAACGGGGACGCCACGTTCGGGCCGCGTTCCCCGTTGCTGGGTCTGTTCTAATTGTATCATGATGTGCTGATTGTATCATGGTGTGCTGGCCGTGCAGCATGCAAGCTGCACGGCATTAATTGTGATGACCCAGTTTGGCTCCTGATTGGGGAGCTCACACTTATAAGCACCCTTTGGACTTCTCACAGACGCCGGTGATAGCTTCCTGTTTGCCTTTGTCAGTTGCAGAGAGTTTCCAGTCCTGCTCAATCCGGTTGTTCCTGTCCTCAGTGGTCCTGTACTCGGATATTTGTCATCTATTCCTGGAGTCTGACCGAGCACCTTTAACATCCTGTGGTGTTCGTGAGTCGCGGCGCAGCCGTGTGTTGCGGCTTGTCCGCTTACTGTTTATTATTTAGTTTATTTGTGTTCTGGAGCTTTTGCGGAGGATTCCGCTCCCACAGATCCACTCTGGTATCCAGCGGTGCTGGATAGGAGTAACGGATCAGTGGATCTTTGGTTGTCCTTTTCCCTGGCGGCTAGTCCGCACATACCTTGGTTTAAGTTAGTTAGCTTGTAACCCCTGGCCTGGTTGCTTAGTCAGAGGGCCCCTTGTTATCACCCTGTCTCGGATTTCCCTTTGTCTCCCATTAAGACCTGAGGGGGCATCGGGGTTGGGCAGACATAATCCGCCCTTCGAACGCGGCTGCCATGGGCTCAAGCAACCATAGTCTCGCAGGGGATTTCTGATAACACGGGCGAGACAACGGAGTTAGGGCGCCAGGGGTTACTAGGCTCTCCTGCTCCCACAACCAGCAAATCTTCCCAGTACTCAGACCTCTGCCATTAGATCTCCTCTGGTCTGGAGTACGGGAATCATAACAGTGCTGGGAGAAATACTGTGTTTTGTAGCCGTACACAGCCCTGGAATCACGGACACTGATGAAGTAAGCAAGAGCGGATTCCATCTGCCCGCCCCCTTCCTCCCGCTGTGTCCCGCCCCCTTCCTCCCGCTGTGTCCCGCGCACCAGAAGAAGGACAGTGAGATCCAGCACAGCCGCAGGTTGCAAATACGCATCCAATTGGACAGCCACCGGCATTCTGGCACTATGTGGCGCTGTCTGTATGACGGCTGTCAGAGAGTCAGTGTCAGCAGCTGGCGGCTATAGCGCTACAGATCGGATCAGCACTTAAGGTCTGATCTGTGGTGGTTGACGGGGGGCCCTGTCAGGGAGGGGGGCCCGGGGTACTTACCCCCTGGGACCCCCCCTTAATCCGGCTCTGCACACAGTGCCTCCCCAGCCAGCCCCCTTCTGTCTCTAGAAGCCACACAGTGCCTCCCCAGCCAGCCCCCTTCTGTCTCTAGAGGCCACACAGTGCCTCCCCAGCCAGCCCCCTTCTGTCTCTAGAGGCCACACAGTGCCTCCCCAGCCAGCCCCCTTCTGTCTCTAGAGGCCACACAGTGCCTCCCCAGCCAGCCCCCTTCTGTCTCTAGAGGCCACACAGTGCCTCCCCAGCCAGCCCCTTTTGTCAGCTCTCAAGGTATATCTTTGTTTCAATAATCGGCTTGCTGGAGATATAATTTGGCATTTATATCAGATTTTTCATTTTTTTCAAACACACACACACACACATATACACACACACACACACACACACACATTATATATACACACACACACAGCACTGGTCACAACCCCCATATCAGTAGCCACACGCTTGCCATACTGGTCACACCCCACGTGGAGGCACAAAATAGGCCCTTCAGAAATATCAGCTCCAGGCCCATGAGGACCTTAATCTGGCACTGGTGGAACTGCTGTGCATTCCCAGTGGCAGCAGCTCCTCTCATAAGGCTTTGTGGAGCCTGTCAGTTACCACTGACAGCTCCGCCTCCAGGATGATCCCAGAGGGAAGGGGGGCAGCGGTGGGAAGCAGACTTCCCTGCACTGCAGCTGTGGCAGGAAAAGCCCTGTGACAAGCTGAGGCAGGCTGCTCCCTCTCCGCAGGCTCTGAGCTGGGACAGGGAGAGGTGGACACAGGAGGAACAAGGACACATGGGTCAGGAGAGGTAGAGGGGTAGAGAGATAGAACAGTAGGGTGGAGGAGGACAAGTAAAGGGGGTGGGGCAGGGAAAAGGGTGCAAGAATGGGAAAGATGACTTTGGGTGGATGAAGTGGGAGACCCTCTAGATTGGAGCCATGGAAGGGTATATTCTCTAGAAAGGCTCAGCTTTTCCCCTCTCCTCCGGTCCTGACTGCTATCTTCTGACCTGCCTACTACCCATCTACTGCCTCCTCTTTACTTACCTACCCGCCATCTGCCTACATTCCACCTATCTGCTCTATACCTACCTTCTAATCCACTGGCCATCTACACAATACTTACCTATCATCTGCATAAATATCACATGTTGCTTGATACCTTGCTACTTACCTACTGCCCACCTATCCACTACCTACTCTCTATTTACCTATGTACCACCTGCACTATCTACATGCTATGTACCTAAATACTATGTCCTTACCTAGTGCCCACCTACCTACCTTATTGGTTACCTATTCTATACTTGCCTTTTATCTATTGCATACTCTATATACCCACCTGCCTAAATACTACTTACCTTCTATATACCCGACTACCTAAGAAACTACTGAACACCTACCTACTACTTGTCTGCATTCTACCCTCTACTTACCTACCATCTGCCTGCACACTATCTACCTGCTATATACCTGTGTACTTTCCTATTGCCTATTCTTAGCTATGTACCACCTGCCTACATACCTTTTCTATACCTAACTGCTGTCTACTTACCTACTCCCCATCTTCCTTACCTATTATCTATCTACAAGGGTGGATTAGGCCACCGGGATAGCAGGCTGGCCCTGTCTGATTCATGCATTTGCCAGTAGAGCAGCAATGCTTCCAGTATTTGTGTTCCACTGCAGATTGCAAACCAGAAGCTGTCATGTGCACCAGCTAGCAGGTAATTCTGGGTGTCTTTAGCTGAGAGCAGCAATGGGTAGTGTAGAGGCAGCCAGGGATGCTCCTTCAGGTCAGAAGCCATCCTTGAGTGCTGGGGCTGAGCAAATAGACTGTAGCCCTGAAACAGGCTCCGTTCTGGCTGAGCCCTGGGATCTCCGTGCTTAGTGTGTGCACAGCATGACATGAAGAATGGCTGTTCCTGGCACTGGAAACCTGCTGATGTCAACCAATGTCAGGACAGTGTTTGATGATGTGAGTAGTCCAGAACTGTTGGGGCTAATGTGTTTTTATTTCCTGTAGAAGACCAATGTGTTGGTTTTTCTGTCGAGGGCCAATATATTTAATGTTTTCCCATGGTGGCTAATGTAGTTGTTTTTTGCTCGTTGGGGGTCAGTGCGCTTTCTTTTTTTTCCTGTCAGGGGCTAATGTGTTTTTCCCTGTTTGGGGCCATTGTATTTTACTTTTTCCTGTAGGGGTTAATGTGTTTGTCTTTTTTTCCATAAGTTGCACCACCTATGCATCCCGATGTTGTTCATACATAGTTGCGGTACAGATTCAGACGAGTGCACTAAGAAGTGTATTAGAAATGTGCTGGGCATTCCTAAGTGGTTGCATGGGGTTAGCTAATCAGACATAGATGTAACATAGTTTGGGCGTGTTGCTGAACGTGGTTGCATATAGAGCTATTGAATAGCTCATATTGAAGGCCTGGTGAAAGTTTTGATGGTGCGACCGATGGTGGTATCTGAAAATGCCCAAGCATGATTGCAGCATCTGTAGACACTGAAATTGGGTGTTTCAGTCCTTGCATACTCGGTTGCACAGATTTACACCAGGGAAGGGAATTGTAGCTTTATTAGCATAAAGTCACGGACGTAACTGCAGCAAAAGGTGCAAGGAAGGCTGCAATCATGTTCAACTCAAAATCAGGTCCCATGAGGAGGGATGCCACCCCACTCAACAGTCTCCAGTCTATCCCAATCTGCTCCTGCCCACAGCCAATGTCAGTGTACACACTATTAGTGTAGATGCATAGTAAAATTGACAAAAGTAAGGGGATACCAAGACCACTTGCTGATCCATGATTTTTTTATTAGACCAGATAAACTGGTGGTGACAACTGAAGGAGAGACTCTAATGCAGACACTATGGGGAGTGTGTGGAAAAAGTACAGAAAGCAAGAAAGGACATTCATTTTATCTAAGGTAATGTGTCCAATCCATGAAATATAGATGATATTATTGGACTCAAGATCAGACTTAATGCAAGATGGGAAGCTGTATAACAAAGGCTGTAAACAAAACTCAGTGCATAAATGTCTCAAATCTTCCTGCTAGTTAATGCAGTTTGTAATCTTGGGATGTAGTCAATATCCCGGCGCTCAGAATATAGATGGTCAGAATTCCAGCAGCAGACTTCTGATGCTCTAAATCCTGACAGTAAGTATTGGGATTAGGATTAGACACTAGGGGGCAGTTTGGTATGTGGGAGTGGATGGTTAGGGTTAGGATGCGGGGGGGGTGGGTCAGGGTTAGGATTTGGTTTAGGGTTGCAATACCAAAATCCAACGTTATATTGAATGCTGCCAACATTCTTTCCATCACCTTGCTGAGCGCCAAGATATCGTACCCAACCCAACATCTCTTGTTCTCCTTCTAGATTGTTGATAGGTACAGTATTTGACTTAGTGGGGTGGCCCTTAATGATGAGAGCTCTTGCTGTGTATGGCATTTGGTACACACCTCTCACTGGCATCTCAGCACTGTAACATATTCCCATAAGAATTAGGTTAAATGCAGACAAACTTGGTATCTACAGTAGTTGTCATCGGGATAATAAAAAATTATGCTCTACGTGTAAAATTCTTCATACTATACCTGACTATTCTGCTTTATCTGCTTGAAGAGATTCAGGACTTCATGTACCTGTTTCACAATAAAGGCAACCAAGAATGAGAAGTTAATTTCCCTTCCAGTTGGCAAAACTCTATTCAAATATTTAGAGATTAAGCTCCCTAAATCAGTTTATGGCTCACCTCCTATCAAACAAAGCATGTGTTTTGACAACTTGTATTTTCCTTTCTACTGTATATCACCAGATAATAATATAATAACATTTAGATTTATAAAAAAAAAAATGTATCATTTGTACTCATTGTTTCTCCAAATTTGTTTTTCCAGTCTCTTTCTTTCTTTGGTTAAAATTTAACTCCATGAAAATGTTACATTAATGTAAATGAAGCCTACAACCTCAAGTTGGAATTGATCCAACAAATGTTAATGTTTAACCTGATTTGTCAATGTCATTTCCTAACTAAAAAAAACAAAACTTTTTTCCAATTTATTAAACAGGAATATCTACATCTTCAATATAATTGAACTTTAATAGAAAATAAATAAAATAAATACAGTATAAGAAAAACAAAGTAAATCCTTATGGAACTCTCCTGCTAAATGATTTTGAATTTAATGGAGATGGATGCCACTGTGAGCTCAGCCTCGCTATTTATGGGTAACCACTCTGACTGCTTGTGATTGGCTGAGCGACTACTGACTGTTTTATTTAATTCAGTTAAGAGTCGTTTAGTCAGGTTCCGTTTCGTCCATCACATAAGGGTTTTTATGTTATTTGTAATTGAATGCTGAGTATGAATATTTTTACACACAACCCCCCTTATATGCTTCCCCAGATGTAAGGGGTCGCATGTGCAAGTTAGGCAATGTACGTTAAAATTTTGATTTGACGTGGTTTAAATGGATTTATGTACAACTCTAAATCAGGCCCATAATCTCTAATTTACCATGAGGCCATTAAATATTGCATAAGAAATAGGACAAGGAAATTAGCATTTTTTTAATTTTATTTATATGTTTATTAAGAAAAGAAAAATCAAGCAGTACATATGAAATAAATGACACAGAAATAGGAACAGTAGTAAATACAAATGAGTCCACGTAGGGTTACACAGGGTTTCTAATAATTCAATCAAAAATCAGCTTCACATGGGAGAGCCTCAAGTTAAATGAAGCAGTTGAGGATCAACATACAATAAAAATACAATACTTCCAGAGAGACTGCATAGGTAAGCATAATTAAAAAGATATCCAAACGACCCAGTTAGAAAGGAGGTGTGTTCCCTGCCAGGGTCGCCATGTTATACCATGTAGTAAGGTGAACAATTTTTCTAATCTGGTCCTTCTCAGTAGTAGATAGCGTAACAATATAAGGCAGCCATACGTCAAAGAGTTTTGACGCTCGTGACTCAACTTCCAACGAGCATTCAACCCAGTCCATTCTACAGACATAGTTAAGTCTCGGAAACATATATGACAAAGCGATATGGTCAGGGTGTATCCATTTTGAGAGAATGGTTTTCTTAGCAACCGCAGCTATTTTGGCAAATAAGCAACGTACACCCATTGCTGGTTCAGTGGACCTTGAGCAAGGATAGTGATTCCTGAAAGCCCAAGAAACAGTCACCGAGAAAGGAATGTGCAAAGTATCATTAACATACATCTGTATCTCTTTCCAAAACAACTGAACAATGTCACAAGACCACAGACAGTGAAAGACATCGGCCTCCGGAAGTGAACATTTAAAACAATTAGAATTATCCGATATGCCCATTATAAAATGCAGTCTGGCGGTGTAATAGGCCATATGCAAAAGTTTGTATTGCATTTCTGCAAAAGAGGACAATATTAATTGTTTGTTCAGTGAAACCAAAGACTTAACTATAGCCTGCAAAGAAAGCTCAGGAAAAGAATCCAACCACTTAACCATACCAGTAGTAACCGCAGACAGGTCGGGTTTTCTCCTAATCTGATCATAAAGAATAAAAGTGGGGAGCGGGCCCTCTTTACGTACCAATACTAAAGCATCGAAAGAGTTAGTTCTATCAATTTGGTAAAGCCCCGACATTAATTTCAAAATATAGCTGCGGGATTGAAAGTATGCGAACAATGGAATTGTAACATTAGAGTATAATTCTGTGAGTTTGGACAGAGTAAGGATAGAGGATCGGTCATCCTCCAGAAATTGATGCACTGAGCGGAGTCTATGGAGGTGCCAAGTATTAAAAATAATGTCCGCACTCCCATTATAGAAGTCACGATTATGAACTAAAGGCAAAAAGAACGATTTGGTACATGACAGCTGAAGACTCCTACGTGAAAGACGCCAGGTCAAATATGGGGTATAAAGTAAAGGATTATCGCGTAATTCCACTGGAAAAGAAGTTAACGGTAAATGTAATAAAGCATCTAAAGTAACATTGGAAAGAAACGCTTGATCAAGTCAATAACAGACATAATTGTCCACACCCCTTACCCAATCCAGTCCTTACCCAATCTAGTGCATATCGTATTCAGGACATTAATTCCCCCCAGCACCAACGGCTGTTGCAATTTATATAATGATATCCTAGGGCATTTACCAAACCCATATAAATTTGGTTATTGCCCTATTAATATGTGCAACATCACGGTCAGTCAAAAGGAAAGGCAATGTCTGTATTTGGTAAAGAAGTCTGGGAAAAGAGACCATCTTAAACAAATGGCAATGGCCGATATATGATAACGGCAAATGACGCCATTTATCAAAATCAGTCAACATTTGATTAATAAAATAAGTAAAATTAACTGAATAAAGAGTGCAGATATCCCCTGGAAATCGGAGTCCCAAATATACCAAAAAGCAGCAGAAAGGGACCGCATTTACCCACCCCAGTTTGGCAGTAGGGTGCAAAGCCAACACCTCTGTTTTGTTAAAAATAATAAGAAAGCCAGAAACACAATGAAAATCACCCAAAATGGCTTGTAAACTGGAAATTAGCGTTTTGATTTCTCCTGCAGAAAAATCTGTGGCTGTGACCCAAAACATCTCTAACATATCTGTGTAGTATTATTTGCTTTGCCTCAATGAAGCATCGCCCTAATGCCTGTTTCAGGAGGCTGTTAACATTCATAGAGGCTGTTTATCTATGGGCCTAATTCAGAGGCGATCACTGCAACTGCAGCCATCGCACTCTGAAGCCTTTTGTGGAGTGCGCTCGGCGTGCGCACCCAGTGAGATGCGAAAGCATCTCATTAGTGTAATCGGCTCTGCCTGATTGACAGGCAGAGGTAGTCGTGGGGCGGAAGGGGACGAGCCAATGACGTTAGAGCGCCATGGGGGGGCGTGGTCCGGACAGCGTGGGCATATCCGGACTTTTGCTGTGGTGGGCCACGGCGGCTGTGGCGGGCCGCGGCGGCTGTGTGACATACGCAGCCGCTGCAACTCAAAACATGGTGGGTAGACACCTGCCAGCGCAGCTAGGCTGCGCAGGCAGGGAGCTACTCAGCAGGTGTGAAAGCATCGCCGCCATGCGATGCTTTCGCACCTGTGTGTGTGTGGGGGATAGGGCCTGACATGCTGGGCATCCCCCTGCATGTCAGAGATTCTGATCGTAGATGTGCTTATTTTAGCACAGCTATGATCAGCTCTGAATTGGGTCCTATATCCAGTAGGGGAGGCCTTTCCAAGTGGCCTTTTTACAGCCGTAACATTATATCAATATGGTCATATGCAGTGGCTGCTCTAGGGAGGGGCTTCAGCACAGTCCAAAATTCAAATAGTGGGGGCAGAGCAACTGTCACTCCAAATGCTGCAACAAACTGATGTCTGGAACTCACTAGCACTTGGTGTGGCTCCCCTATTTGTATTTTGGCCTGCACTGCAGCCCCACCTCTGGATCAGCCACTGGTCGTATGGCTATTCTAAGAATCATACTGGGATAATCTCTTGGATAGATTGTTTTCTCAATCAGTGTAAACTGAGGCTATTCCTCCTCAATATTATCAATTGAAGAGAATATTGGACAACTCAGTGGTGCAAACTAAAACATCTTAATTGTTGCAATACTTCCCATCCCTCAGCCTGGCCGATATCCTAATTACTTTAGTCTATGTTCTTAGTGCTAGTACCTATACAGAACTATTTTTAGAGATGTGCGGCGGGCACTTTTCGTGTTTTGTGTTTTGGTTCTAATTCCCCGCTCGTGTTTTGGTTTTGGATTAGTTTTGCCAAAACCACCCTTTCATGTTTTGCTTTTGGTTTTGGATCTGGATGATTTTTGAAAAAAACATAAAAATGGCTAAAATCAGAGAATTAGGGGGTAATTTTGATCCTACGGTATTATTAAACTCAATAACATTAATTTCCATTCATTTCCAGTCTATTTTGAACACTTCACAATATTGTTTTTAGGCCAAAAGGTTGCACCGAGATGGCTGTATGACTAAGCTAAGTGACACAAGTATGCGGCACAAATACCTGGCCCATCTATGAGTGGCACTGCAGTGTCAGACAGGATGGCAGATTTAAAAAAATAGGTCCCAAACAGCACATGATGCAAAGAAGTAAAAGAGGTTCACCGAGGTTGCTGTATGACTAAACTAAGCGACACAAGTGTGCTGCACAAATACCTGGACCATCTAGGAGTGGCACTGCAGTGTCAGACAGGATGGCAGATTTAAAAATTAGGCCCCAAACAGCACATGAGGCAAAGAAGAAAATGAAGTAACTGAGGTTGCTGTATGACTAAGCTAAGCGACACAACCACCTGGCCCATCTAGTAGTGACATGCAGTGACGGAATGTTGAAAGTGGGCCGCAATTTTTCAGTCCACTGACAGCATTTCCTGCACACCCCTGTCATTTAAAAAAAAATCAGGACTTATACGGCAGTACCCCCGGACTTATATGGCAGTGTCAGACAGGATGGCACTTTAAAATACCATGCCCCAAACAGCACATGATGCAAAGATGAAAAGAGGTGCACTAAGGTTGCTGTATGACTAATCCAAGCGACACAAGTGTGCAGTACAAACACCTGGCCCATCTATGAGTGGCACTGCAGTGTCAGACAGGAGGGCAGATATATAAAAAAGGCCCCGAACAGCACATCATGCAAAGATGTAAAAGAGGTACAATGTGGTAACTGTATGGCTAAGCTAAGCGACACAAACAATTGGCCCATCTAGGAGTGGCATTGCAGTGTCAGACAGGATGGCACTTAAAAAAAATAGTACCCAAACAGCACATCATGCCAAGAAGTAAAAGAGGGCAATGAGGTAACTGTATGACTAAGCTAAGCGACACAAGTGTGCGGCACAAACACCTGGCCAATCTAGGGTTGGCACTGCAGTCCCACTGCACTAATGGCAGATACCAGATGCACGTCTAACACCAGCATAATTGTTATGGCCTCAGTGATCCGCTTTGCAACAGGGTATATATATATACGTCAGTACCACAGGAATTATACGGCAGGATCAATGTCATTATACACAGGACATATACGGCAGTATCAATGGACATATACGGCAGTATCACTGGACATAAACGCCAGTATCACTGGACTGGACTTATACGCCAGTACCTCTGGAATTAAACAGCAGGATCACTGGAATTATACGGCAGGATCACTGGACATATACGGCAGTATCAATGGACATATACGGCAGTATCAATGGACATATACGGCAGTATCACTGGACATATACAGCAGCACAAGACACTACCAGTGGATTGATGCAGGACAACACAGCACCACTGCAATGGACTGGACTTATACAGCAGCACTGGACATATGGCAGTAGAGGACACCACCACTGTGACTGGACTGATGCAGCATAAGACACTACCACTGTACTGATGCAGGACAACACAGCACCACTGCAATGGACTGGACTTATACAGCAGCACTGGACATATGGCAGCAGAGGACACAACTACTGTGACTGCAGGGCCGGTTCCGGGGCTTCTTGCGCCCCGGGCTGCATTAGGGGGCGTGGCTTCATACAGGGGGCACGGTCAGTTACGCCCCCTGTTCTGTAGTAGGATGTGCTGTGCGCAATGACGTCATCGCGCACCGCACAGCAAAGGTCCTCTCCATGAAGGAAAACTAGACGCTAAGCGTCTAGTTCCCTTCGTGGAGAGGACCTTTGCTGTGCGGTGCACGATGACGTCAACGCGCACCGCACATAATTACAGTTAGGGTCCTTTCCAGGAAGGGAAACTAGACGCGTAGCGTCTAGTTTCCCTTCACAGCGGGCAGCCCACGAAGAGAAACTAGACACGTAGCGTCTAGTTTCCCTTCACAGGACAGCGGGACAGCGGGCAGCGGCAGCGGGGGGCACCACAGCAGCAGCGGATCTTGCCATGGTGCGGCGCCCTCCGGATGGCGCCGGCGCACTCCGGAAGGCGGCGCCCCGGGCAAAAGTCCTGCTTGCCCGTGGCAAGATCCGCTACTGTGTGACTGGACTGGTGCAGCACAAGACTCTAACACTGAACTGTTGCAGGACATAGAGGATGGCGACACGTTTTCTCTCTACACTCTTCAATGCCGGAGTGACAATGGCGGGGACTCTCAGCTCCTTATATGGAATGCAAACCCCGCGAGAAACCGATAGCGGGATTATGACATTTTGCCTTGTTCTGGTTTCCGGGTCAGCGGGAAAACCCGAGCCTGACTCGAATCCGGGCTCGGGTAGTGAAGTTCGGGGAGGCTCGCTTCTCTGAGAACCGAACCCGCTCATCTCTAACTATTTTTAAACATTTTCCATTTAAAATGTTTTTAATCCACCCTGTTCTGCATGCCCCAAGTGTAACCCCTATGATCTGACATGGGTGGTCATTCCGAGTTGTTCGCTCGTTGCCGTTTTTCGCAATGCAGCGATTAGGTGGAAAATGCGCATGTGCATGGTACGCAGAGTCCTCTTTTTACACATTACGGCAGACAGCATCCCCTTTTTACACATTACGGCAGACAGCGTCCCCCTTTTTACACATTACGGCAGACAGCGTCCCCCTTTTTACACATTACGGCAGACAGTGTGCACTTTTTACACATACCGGCAGACAGCGTCCCCTTTTTACACATAACGGCAGACAGCGTGCCCTTGTTACACATAGCGGCAGAAAGCATGCACTTTTTACACATAACGGCAGACAGCGTCCCCTTTTTACACATTACGGCAGACAGCGTGCCCTTGTTACACATAACGGCAGACAGCATCCCCCTTTTTACACATTACGGCAGACAGCGTGCACTTTTTACACATAGCGGCAGGCAGATTCCCCATTTTTACACATAGCGGCAGGCAGTCCCCCCTTTTTACACATTGCAGCAGGCAGATTCTCCCTTTTTACACATTGCGGCAGGCAGTCCCCCATTTTTACACATTGCGGCAGGCAGATTCCCCATTTTTACACATTGCGGCAGGCAGTCCCCTGTTTTTAAACATTGCGGCAGGCAGTCCCCCATTTTTACACATTGCGGCAGGCAGATTCCCCATTTTTACACATTGCGGCAGGCAGATTCCCTCTTTTTACACATTGCGGTAGGCAGTCCCCCATTTTTACACATTGCGGCAGGCAGATTCCCCATTTTTACACATTGCGGCAGGCAGATTCCCCCTTTTTACACACAGCGGCAGGCAGTCCCCCATTTTTACACATAGCGGCAGACAGTTCCAAGAAAGAAAGAAAGAAAGAAAGAGACAGAAAGAAAGAAGAATTATACTTACCCTCTCCGCTGGCTCAGGCTCCTCGGTGCAGCTTCAGACGATTCCCGGGCTGGAGAGAAGGAGGAGGAGGGAGGTGGAGGAGGGAGCCGCTGCAGCGCTGTGTTATTGGTGGAGGCGCTGCTACTGCTACCCCTCTCCTTCACTATAGGCTGTTCTCGGAAGACAGCCTATAGTGAGCAGCAGCGCCTCCACCAGTAGTAAAGCGCTGCTGCGGCTCCCTCCTTCACCTCCCTCCTCCTCCTTCCCCCTTACCGCTGCTCCTCTCCTCTCTCCGGGCGGCTGTGCGCTGCGGGCAACGGTTGCCCGCAGCGCACAGCGGCATGTAATGAGTCAGTTTGACTCATTACATGCTTTGGGCCCCTGGATAGAGGCGGCCCCAGTGCAACGCACTGGTTGCACTGGCGGTAGTTCCGCCTCTGGGGGTAACATGTTTAACTAATTGTAATTAACTATGATTTTTTTGGCATCACACTGGGAAATTTTAGAAATATGCTGAAAATGGTTCTTTACAAACTTGGATGCATTCTGATTCAGTAACTACCTATTTTAAGCTTCTACTCTTCCATGAGTTTTGAATGAATTGGGTGTCTCCTTCCCCACCCCCCAAAAAAAAAGAAATGTTTTTTTTTTTTTTTTAAACATGGGAAATTTTATTCCTCAAAGGGTGGTATTCATATGATATAGCAGACCCAATCTCCTTTCTAAAATGATCCCCATTATTGCAAATATTGCACCCATAGTATTTATTTATTATTTGTTTATTAACAGTTTCTTATATAGCGCAGCATATACCGTTGCGCTTTACAATTAGAACAACAGTAATAGAACAAAACTAGGTAAAAACAGACAGACATAGAGGTAAGAAGGCCCTGCTCACAAGCTTAGAATCTATAGGGAATCTATAGGTTTAGCTGTATGTAGGGTTGGGTGCCTCGTGTATGACTTGACTTAAAACCACTTAATGAGACAGCACTGATTAATTTCATATACAATACTTTTACATCAATGTGCAACTGGATCTGAATCTGGATATGAAGTGCTACAATGCAGCGGCCGCTACTTTTTTCATGCCCAGTTCTGCTGTGCTCTCCACACCTCTGATTAAGTGGTGTTTTGCTGCATCTGCAGTGCAAATAAGATGCAAATTTAAAGAAAATACGCTGCACCAGTCAGCATGGCTCACGAGTGCCGGGAATCTCACTCTGCATGCTGTATTGAGGCTAGGAACATGAGGACACATGTGTACTACTTGGTACAGCTTTTGTATTTTAGATGAAGACTCTCCAATCAAACCGGCATATGCTAATTGCATACCTCCCAACTTCTGTCCTTTGGGAGATGAACCACTCCGTGCCTGAGACGCGACCGTGGCTGAAAGGGGGCGGAGCTTCAGGTAGAGGGGTGGAGACTCACGGTAATGGGGCATGGTCTATTGTCGCGACCACCGTTTTCATCATTTTGGGGGCTGTCCAGCGCTCCATGAGCTGCTGGACAGTCCCCGGCTCCCCCACACGGCATCTGTTCAGTGTGATCACCGGTTGCTTTGCAAAGCAGAGCAGCAGTGATCACTACCTCTCTCAACTGCTCCCCCCTGCACGCGGGACAGTGCAACCAACGGGAGGGACAGCGGGACAGTGTCCAATTAGTGGGACTGTCCCGCTGAAATCGAGACAGTTGGGAAATATGTATCTGTATTTTTATTTTGGGCCTCTTGGTGTATCTCATTGCTTAATTTTGTTGTGCTAACAAAGCTTAGTATTATATGTACTACTATACAGTACTGTATGTCACAATAGTGAAAATGATTATGTTTCACAAGCACAGCTATCTGCTACTATATGTATCTTGTTTATTGTCTGTAACTGCGAAATGCTTCAGTAAAAATATTTGAAAAAATAAACGTTTGCATTAGGGATGAGCAGGATCAGATCCCCGAGATCCAAGTCCTCCGGACTTCAGGTTTCGAGCCCGGATACGAGTCCGGTTTCAGACTTCCCGCCAGACTCAGATTCCAGAACAAGGCAAAACATCATCATCCCACTGTCGGATTCTCGTGGGTTTTGGATTCCATATAAGGAGCCACGTGTCACCGCCATTTTCACTCTGGACTTGGAGAGTGAGGGAGACAGTCCTCTGTATCTCTGTGGGTGGTGTCGTCGGGTGAGGTGTGTGTGTGTGCTCTTTAGGGGTGTTCTCTACTGTGCTGTTAGGGGTGCTGTACAGTGTTGCTGTCTTGGGGTGTCCTGTGCTGTTTGGGGTGCTGTACAGGGGTGTAGCTGTCCTGTGCTGTACAGGGGTGCTGTCCTGTGGTGCCTTGTGCTGTTAGAGGCTCTGTCCTATGTGCTGCAAAAATAAATGAACACTGTGGCACTGTCTTGTATGCTGTAAAAATATAGGGGTAAAAATACAGGGGTGCTGTAAAAATAAAGGACCGCTGTGGCCCTGTTGGGTGCTGTAAAAATAAAGGAACGCTGTGGCCCTGTCCTGTTTGCTGTCAAAATATAGGGGTGCTGTAAAAATAAAAGAACAATGTGGCCCTGTCCTGTATGCTGTAAAATTATAGGGGTGCTGTAAAAATAAAGGAATGCTGTGGCCCAGTCCTATATGCTGTAAAATGACAGGGGTTCTGTTAAAATAAAGGGGCACTGCTCTGTTTGCTGTAAAATAAAGGGGCACTGTTCTCTGTGCTGTACTAATAAAGGGGTACTGTCCTGTGAAATGGAGAACAAAATTTTAGAAGAAAAATTTGTGAAAGATAAGGAACTACTTCCTAGTACTAGTGCTGAAGCTGCTGCCACGAGTCATGACATTGACGATACAGTTCCATCAACGTTGGCTAAGGCCGATGCCCAATCTCATAGAGGGGCATGTAAAATCCAAGAAGCAAAAATTGATAACCAAAAAAGTAAAAGAAATTATCTGATGAGAAATGTAAAATTGGTAATATGCCGTTCACGACACAAAGTGGTAAGCAAAGGCTAAGGCCTTGGCCTATGTTCATGACTGGTGGTTCAGCTTCTCATGAGGATGTAAGCCCTCTTCCCTATCGACAAATTTAAAAAATATAGCTTGTTAAAGCACAGGAAATAACTGTGCGTTCAGCGATATCACAAATCCACAAGAAGAGTCCAAGTGTGTCCGCAGTTGCGATGTCTAGGCCTGACCTTCACAACACTGTATGGGAAGAGTAGGCTCCTACCATCATTTGCATGCCCCCTGCAAGTGCTGGGAGGAGCATTGCTAGTCCAGTTGCTAATATTGAGATTGGGGATGTTATTGTAGAAGTACACCAGGATGAGGAGGATATTGGTGTAGCTCGGCACTGGGGTGGAAGTTGACGATGAGGATTCAAATGCTGATGTGGTTTGTTTGAATAAGACACCAGTGGAGACAGTTGTTGGTCATGGGATGAAAAATCCCATTGTCATACCTGGGTAAAATACCAAAAAATATACCTCTTCTGTGTGAAATTATTTCTATGTGAGGATGAGAATGTAATCACTGAAGGGGGTGAGGAATCGGAGGATGAGGATGACATCTTGCCTCTGTAGAGCCAGTTTGTGCAAGGAGAGATTAATTGCTTCTTTTTTGGTGGGGGCCCAAACAAACCAATCATTTCAGCCACAGTCGTATGGCAGACCCTGTCGCTGAAATGATTGATTTGTTAAAGTGTGCATACTGTATCATGTTTATACAATATAAGGGTGGGTGGAATGGCTTAAGGACAATTGCATCTGTATCATGTTTATACAATATAAGGGTGGGTGGGAGGGCTTAAGGACAATTGCATCTTGCACGTCTTTTCTTTGTCTGCAACCTCATTCCAGGAGTGCTGCCATATATGGGGTGCTGCCCCTCTGCCCTATTAGTCCAGGGGTGCTGCCCCACTGCCGTTTAATTCCAGTGATGCTGCTGTCTGTCTGCTGTGAAATTCTCCTGGGGTGCTGCCTATGCTGTATAAGTCCAAGGGTGCTGCCTATCTGCTGTATAAGTCCAGAGGCACTGCCGTATAATTTCAGGGGTGCTGCTGTACTTGATCTTAGGTTTAACGTTTAATCTAAAGCCTAGAGCAGTATATGAAACAAGCTTCAACATCACAACCAAAATTGTGAAAACATATTTCTGCAAAGGTGGAAATGGAAATTGCAAGTTTGATTAAGTGTTTTCCAATAAAGTGGGGAGTGACCACATTTGTGGCCAAAGTCAGTCAGACTCAGAAGAGACAGAATCATATTCCAGCGGAACGTGACATGGCAACATCTCCTACTTCATTTTATTTGGCAACTGCCAGAGAAAACTAGATTTTCTAAACACACCTATGTCTATATGTCTGCCATATAATTCCAGTGGTGCAATGTCTGAACCCGCTCATCTCTAGTAGATATGTCTTCTAGTGTGCACTATGTACCCATCATTAGAGAGAGGTTCTTCTCAATTATTTCATGTTAGGGACTCAAATGAATGGCTCCAATTAGTCAACCTTAATTTTGATTTATTATTAATGTTCCACATTTTGGGATTATTTACAAGATGCGCATTTGTTGTACAGGGTTCTTTTCCTTTATTTTGTAAATGTTTTCTACTTAATAATTGTACAATGTAAGGGCTGCATAGGGTTATCACAAGACCTCGCAGTACTAGAAGAACAGAGTTTCAATCATCTTTTGCATTGCATCAGCTTTCCATTGCACTGCAGCACTAAATGGGCCAGAAACTCCTCTGAGGCACAAACAGTTACTGAATAAGGCCCAGTATGAAGTCTCATGGTGGCTTACAGCCAGGAAGCTGTCTGGCTTGACAGGCTGAGACATGCTGTTGGCACAGGGGTTAGCATTGCTTCCTCCCACAGCCCTACTTGTAATATAAAATGAGTTTGGACTACAGTGGTAAACTCCACTAGGGCAGGGGCTCAATAACAAAAAAAATCACTTCACAGTCATGCTTAGTACTGTACCGAACCCACCTGAATTCAACTTGCCCCATCCGGGGCTGCTGTGGGGGCTCAGGAGGGGCTGCTAAAACATCTAAGGGGATGCTTTATGTAAAAATAAAATGTGCATAAAATAAACAGGACACACAGGTATGCTCACATGCATGTAACTGGGACACACAGGTATGCTCACATGCGTGTAACTGGGAGCCATGAAAAACAAAAATAAGGCATCTGCCACAAAATACGTAAATAAAAATGCAATTTAAAATGGAAAAAATAGGAATTTAATACCTAACCGGTAATTCCTTTTCTCATAGTCCGTAGTGGATAGTAGGGAATGTTCTTTAGTACCTTGGGGTATAGATCGGGTCCATTGGAGCCTGGCACTTTAAGAATTAATTAGTTTAATTAATTAATTCTTAAAGTGCCAGGCTCCAATGGACCCGATGTGTCTAGGAAACTGTGCCCGAGGAGACAGACATACTGTGAGAGAAGGATAAACATATAACATAGCGGTGAGGCAACGAACCTACACACAACAGTAATGGATAGCAGAGCTAACCAGAACAGAGGATAGCAACGCTAACAATAATGAGGATAGCAATGCTACCCCAACAAGGAACAGGGACAACAACAGCAGACCCAACCAAGAACACTTATAACCTTGTAAGAAGGAGCACTGAGGCGGGCGCCCAGTATCCACTACAGACTACAAGAAAAGGAATTACCGGTAGGTATTAAATTCCTATTTTCTCTAACATCCTAGTGGATAATGGGGAATGTACTTTAGTACCGTGGGGAAGTCCCAAAGCTCCCAGAATGGGTGGTAGAGTGCTGACACCCCTGCAAAACCGCTTGACCAAACTGAAGGTCATCTGAGGCCAAGGTGTGGTACCTGTAGAACTTCACACCAGACCAAGTAGTTTCATGGCACAACTGAATGGCCAAAACACCCCGGGCAGCCACCCAGTAAGAAGTTACTGACCTAGTGGAGTAGGCCTGGATAGAACTTGGCAGCGGCAATGCTACCGAAGAATAGGCTTGTTGAATGGTCAACCTGAGCCAATGAGCAATTGATTGCTTAGAAGCAGGAAGACCAATTTTGGTAGCATCATATAGGACAAAAAGTGAGTCAGATTTCCTGTGTCTTCTTTACATACTTTTTCAAAACCCTCACCATGTCCAAGGACTTAGGAGCAATGGACGTGTCAGCCAGTAATGGAACCACAATGGGTTGATTTACATGAAAAGCCAACACCACTTTCAGCGAAAACTGCGGGTGAGTCATGAGCTCAGCAATATCCTCGTGAAATATCAAATACAGGCTCTTACAGGACAAGGCCCCCAATTCTGATACGAGTCTTGAAGAAACTAATGCAGCAACATGACTGTCTTCCAAGTGAGATATTTCAGTTCCATCCTATGCAAGGGTTCAAACCAGTCCGACTGGAGAAAGGTCAAGACCACATTAAGATCCCATGGAGCCGTGGGAGGGATGAAGGGTGGTTGAATGTGAAGAACCCCCTTCAGGAACGTCTGTACTTCCGGCATAGCCGCAAGCTGTTTTTGGAAGAAGATGAGGAGAGACAAAATCTGGACCTTGATGGAGCCTAACTGTAGGCCCATGTCCATACCTGCTTACAGGAAGAGTAGGAAACAACCCAGTCAAAACTCCTCAGGAGAATATTTTCTACTCTCACACCAAGAAACATATCTTTTCCATATACGGTTGTAATGTTTTACCATAACCACCTTCCTGGCCTGGACCATAATAGAAAGGAGGGAAGACCTTTTCTGGCTAGAATTTCCCTCTCAACCTTCAAGCCATCAAACATAGCCGATTTAAGTCTGGATAGATGAATGGTCCTTGCTGAAGGAGGTCCTCGAGAAGTGGTAGAGGCCAGGGGTCCTCCAGATACATCGGCAGGAGGTCTGTATACCATGCCCATCTGGGTCAATCCGGGGCAATCAGAATTGCCTGAACCCTTTCCCTTTTGAGTCATTTTAGAACTCTGGGAATGAGAGGGATTGGAAGAAATAAGTAGACAAACTGGTAAGTCCACGGTGCTGTCAGAGCGTCGACTGCCACAACCTGGGGATCCCTCATCCTGGAACAGTAACAATGGAGCTTCTTGTTGAGACGAGAAGCCATCAGGTCTATCTGTGGACAGCACCACCGGTGAATCAGTTATTGAAACACCTGAGGGTGAAGGCCCCATTCCCCTGGATGAAGATTGTACCTGCTGAGGAAGTCTGCTTCCTAATTTTCCATGCCTGGAATGAAGATGGCCGAGATGGCCATTGCATTGGTCTCCACCCAGAGTAGTATCCCAGACACCTCTTGCATTGTGTCCCTGCTTCTTGTTCCTCCCTGTTGATTTATGTATGCCACCGCCGTGGCATTGTCCAACTGTACCTGTATAGTTTGATTTTGGAGAAGAGAGGAGGCCTGCAGGAGAGCATTGCAAATTGTCCTGAGTTCCAATACATTTATCGGAGTGCAGATTCTTGACTCGACCACTTCCCTTGGGTCACAGCCCACACCCCCAGAGGCTGGCATCCGTTGTCAGTAGTATCCATGACTGGATACCGAAACTCCTACCCTCCACAAGGTGAGGGACCTGCAGCCACCGTAACAGGGAAATCTGTGCTTTTTTGTGACAGATTTACCATCTGGTGCATGTGTAGATGAGACCCCGACCATTTGTCCAGCAGATCCAGCTGGAATGGACGGGCATGAATCCTGCCATACTGGATGGCCTCGTATGAGGCCACCATCTTGCCCTGTAAGCAAATGCAAAGATGAATTGAAATCTTGCAGGGCCTGAGCGGCCCATAGCCTGTATAGTCAAGGCCTTGTCTAATGGAAGTAACACCTTCTGAGACAGCAGTTCCAGTATCATTCCCAGGAACTGAAGTCTTTGTGATGGTTCCAGGTGAGATTTCCGGAAAGTTAAGATCCACCCATGATCCGTAAGGAGGTGAGTCATCAGGTAGATACTGTGCAGCAGACATTCCCTGGACATCACCTTTATCTGGAGATCGTCCAAGTAGGGGATGATGCTGACTCCCATTCTGCGCAATTGGAGCATCATCTCTGCAATTACTTTTGTGAATACCCTCGGAGCTGTGGAGAGACCGAAAGGTAAAACCTGAAAGTGGAAGCGGTTGTCCAGGAGAGCGAACCGAAGGTAAGCCTGATGGGGAGGCCATATGGGAATATGTAGGTAAGCATACTTGATATCCAGGGATACTAGGAATTCCCCCTCCTCCAAACCGTGAACCACCGCACACAGTGATTCCATCTTGAATTTGAACACACGTAAGTATGGGTTCAGAGATTTGAGGTTCAAGATGGGTCGAACCGAACAGTCAGGTTTCAGAACAACAGCTACATTACACAAAACCCCTATTTGTGTAATGTAGCAGGTACTGGGACAACAACCTGTTTGTAGAAGTTTTTGAATGGCGTCTTGCAAGGTAACCCTTGCTACGGGTGAAGCTGGTAAGCTTGACTTGAAGAATCTTGGAGGAGGTAGTGCTTGAAACTCCAACCGGTATCCTTGAGATGAGGTCCCTCACCAGCGGTAGATTGGCACACCGGGACGCCAGACCAGATTCTGTTTGGCTGGTCCTGACGTCCCTCAGTGGCCACCGTCATCCCCAACGCTGGCCGGCTGACGCGAGCGGAGCTTAGCTCCAATCTCCACAGTGTTAACATCCAGGTAAATTAAAGATGGCCGACAGAGGAGCTGCTGTGCATGTGCAGCCGCAGCAGCTCCCCCATAAGCCGTTGTAGGGCCGGGCCGTCAGTCAGCACTGACAGCTCCGCCTCCAGGACCGCCTCTAGCCCTGAGGCTTCCTCCGGCCCAAGCTGTTTCCCTCCAGGCAGCTGCAGCAGCCAGGCAAGTCTATAGAAAGTGAAAGCCACAGCAGCCTGGCTGTGTCCTGTCCACACCATTATGTGCCAAATTTATATATATAATAGATAGTGCGCCGTTGCTGATGTGCTGTAAACTATTGCTAATTTATTATCTGTCTATTGTGGTGGAGCATATAAGTGCAGGTGCCATCTATTGCTTATAGTATGGTTTGCATGCCCATGTGATTGTATTGCTGTATGCCCATGTGATTGTATTGCTGTATCTATGACAACCAGCATTAGCCGTGTGGAATGTCTGTGCGTGCTGACGTTTTGTATTTGATCTTAGGACTTAGCCGTATGTTCATTCTCCTATCGTTTAGATGTTGCTATGACGACCAGACATGCGGCATGCTTGTGCGCGCTGACATCATGTTCCCGCGCCAGTGACCGGGTCGGGCTCCCGCGCTGGAGAGCGTGGCCAATCTGTGCACGCTCACTTGTATTCTGGGGGGTATAAGGTAAGCCTGTTTTTGCACTGTTTGTATTCTTGACAAAAATCCTGTGGGGATTGAAACGTTGAAACTATTGACCTGGGTGTCCGTGAGTTTTATTTGAAGAAAAATTGTCTTTGAGTGCCGCACCATTCTATTCATCTATTCTGAGGGCACCAAGACTGGTTATTTGTTTTAGGTGGAGTGCCGGGTTTAATGTGGTTTATATTGATTCCATTGTGGAACAGGACTAAGGCACCCCCATTTGTCAACCCCTAAGGAATACTTGTGTCGGGACCTGCACTGTTTTAGGAGCAAGCATTTGATGCACTGTATAACTAATGCCATATAACTGCTGCTATATAACAGATTTTTATCGGCACTTGCACTTTCTTGTAACTGTTTTGCACATAATTTACTTTGCACATTATTGCATTTTTGCACGGACCGGTCTGAAACATCTCTGGTGTTCATTATGGCTGAATCAGCAGATATAATTGATGAACATTTCAATCCATTACTTGTACCACTGCATGATATCTTTAGTTACTCCGAATCTGATACAGAAGGCATTTTACATTGTGAGCATATGATTGACCAATTTACAGTGACCTCCCTAATCTTAAAAAACGTGAAATTGATTTCCACCTACATGGGGTCTCACTAAGTGATTACTACCGAGCAAAACAAATCCCAAGGGGCTTCAGAGTTCGCAACTGCCCGACTATAGAGCGCTTTGACCCTAATTTCTGTAAAAAATGGATTAACATCCTAAACAAATGCTCATTTGATCTTATGCTATTGGTTATTGAGCAATCAAAAAAAGAACATCTCAATATCCAGAGTAAGATAAGTGAATTTGAGTCAAAGCATCTATCCTGCTTTCAGATAGATGCAGAACTCGACTGGCTTGCTAAGATAAGCAAACAGCTTACTATCTATAAGAGAGATGTACTGAAGTTTAAACGGGAGAACTTCAGAAAGTGAACCTAGACTAAGAACACCATCAAGTCTATAGGTGGCTTACGGGCAGGGACAACTCCAAAGGGGACAGGGGTGTAGATCGTAAATTCTTCTTCCGGAGAAACCGATACCCCAAGGACGTCTTAGACACTGAGTCTTCCCAAGACGGCAATAGCTCAGCAAGTGAGACCGATAAAGGTAAAATCAATAGGAGGAACAAAAATAAGGAGGTCATCCCTTTAGCAGTAGCTACAAGAAAAATGGTCAGAACAGATCCAGGAGATTCAATAGGAGAGGGGGTCAAAGTAAACGTAAAAAACCCGAGCACAAAACCACCGATGCAGTCAAGGAGGAAATAATTTTTAATGTATCCTCATATGAGTTAAGTGGCAGTGAAATCAGTCTATTATCAAAAGGACTATCATTTATACCAACAGCCAAGTTTGATGACTTTAGATGGCAAACTGAAAAATTCTGTCTGCATAGACCGTTAAAGTTAAAAGAGTTCTTTCATAAAAAAAGAAGCCACTCTGGAACTACCTAATAAATCCAAAATACCAGTTCAACTCAAGCGTTTACAATCTAAATCGAACTTTAACCCTCCGTCAAACAATGCCTCCATTAAAACCTCTGTTAGGCTATTGGATCAAGGAGTATCAGCAGCATCAACCACTAGGAATCCTATTTATCCTAATCTAACCCCTCTTGAGCAGGACGCGATCAAATCTCTATCCCAAAACCATCAATTAGTGATTCGCCTGGCGGATAAAGAGGGCAGTATAGTCCTTCAGGACTTACATGACTATACCAATGAAATTAACCGCCAATTGGGTGATGGGGCAGTATATCAGAAGATGAATGAAGGCTCGACTGTACAGTTTTCTCGGGAACTTCGTGAGGTACTCACTTTGGCAAAAGACTCAAAATTAATAGATGATACGATCTTTGATATTTTACTTCCAAAATTTCCAGTGATGCCACTTCTATACACACTCCCCAAAATCCACAAGGGTTTGTCCCCACCACCAGGGCGCCCTATTGTATTGGCCAGAGGCTCGTTGCTACAGCCTACATCTATTTATTTGGACTCTATATTACAACCACTGGTCCAGAAACACTCAGACTTTTTGCTCGACACCACAATGTTGTTGAATATATTTGTTGAAATTAAATTCTTTACACACCATTCCCGGGGCATGGCTAGTGACGGCTGACGTCTCAAGCCTCTACACCGTCATACCCCATATTGAGGGGATTAACTCTGAACGGGAATTGTTGTCTCTATATAGTGATTACAAGCACTCTCATGTGAATATTCTGTTACAACTACTTGAATTGGTATTGACTAAAAGTGTCTTTTTATTTAACAACAGCATCTACTTACAAGTAACTTGGTGTGCCATGGGGTCTTCTGTGGCCCCAGTTATGCAAATTCATATATGTTTGGTGTTGAAAAGCAACTGTTTTTTGATGACCTGATGATAGCTGAGAAAGTACTGTTCTATACTAGGTTTATAGACTATTTATTCTTTATCTGGCTTGGTTCTGAATTAGATTACTTGACGAACATAATATGTCACCTCCTCAGTGAAGCTGACATTTGCAATGAGCCAATCTGAGATTAAATTCTTAGATGTGAAAATAGGTATTACTAATGGTGAGATCAATACTACCTTATTTTCTAAAGAAACAGATAGAAATACTTTACTACATTTTCAAAGTTGTCATCCCCTTAGTCTGAAAATGGGTTTACCCTTTTCGCAAATGGTGCGGAAAAGGAGGATTAACAATGACAACACTATTGCATCTTCACAAATACACTGCTCAAAAAAATAAAGGGAACACTTAAACAACACATCCTAGATCTGAATGAATGAAATATTCTTATTAAATACTTTGCTCTTTACATAGCTGAATGTACTGACAACAAAATCACACATCAATGGAAATCAAATTTATTAACCCATGGAGGTCTGGATTTGGAGTCACACTCAAAATTAAAGTGGAAAAACACACTACAGGCTGATCCAACTTTGATATAATGTCCTTAAAACAAGTCAGGCTCAGTAGTGTGTGTGGCCTCCACGTGCCTGTATGACCTCCCTGCAATGCCTGGGTATGATCCTGATGAGGTGGCGGATGGTCTCCTGAGGGATCTCCTCCCAGACCTGGACTAAAGCATCCAACTCCTGGACTGTCTGTGGTGCAATGTGGCGTTGGTGGATGGAGCGAGACATGATGTCCCAGATGTGCTCAATTGGATTCAGGTCTGGGGAACGGGCGGGCCAGTCCATAGCATCAATGCCTTCGTCTTGCAGGAACTGCTGACACACTCCAACCACATGAGTCTAGCATTGTCTTGCATTAGGAGGAACCCAGGGCCAACTGCACCAGCATATGGTCTCACAAGGGGTCTGAGGATCTCATCTCGCTACCTAATGGCAGCCAGGCTACCTCTGGTGAGCACATGGAGGGCTGTGCGGCCCCCCAAAGAAATGCCACCCCACACCATTACTGACCCACTGCCAAACCGGTCATGCTGGAGGATGTTGCAGGCAGCAGAACATTCTCCTTGGCGTCTCCAGACTCTGTCACGTCTGTCACATGTGCTCAGTTTGAACCTGCTTTCATCTGTGAAGAGCACAGGGCGCCAGTGGCAAATTTGCCAATCTTGGTGTTCTCTGGCAAATGCCAAACATCCTGCACGATGTTGGGCTGTAAGCACAACCCCCACCTGTGGACGTCGGGCCCTCATACCACCCTCATGGAGTCTGTTTCTAATCGTTTGAGTAAACACATGCACATTTGTGGCTTGCTGGAGGTCATTTTGCAGGGCTCTGGCAGTACTCCTCCTGTTCCTCCTTGCACAAAGGCAGAAGTAACGGTCCTGCTGCTGGGTTGTTGCCCTCCTACGGCCTCCTCCACGTCTCCTGATGCACTGGCCTGTCTCCTAGTAGCATCTCCATGCTCTGGACACTACGCTGACAGACACAGCAAACCTTCTTGCCACAGCTTGCATTGATGTGCCATCCTGGATGAGCTGCACTACCTGAGCCACTTGTGTGGGTTGTAGACTCCGTCTCATGCTACCACTAGAGTGAAAGCACTGCCAGCTTTCAAAAGTGACTTAAACATCAGCTAGAAAGCATAGGAGCTGAGAAGTGGTCTGTGGTCACCACCTGCAGAACAACTCCTTTATTGGGGGTGTCTTGCTAATTGCCTATAATTTCCACCTGTTGTCTATTCCATTTGCACAACAGCATGTGAAATTGATTGTCAATCAGTGTTGCTTCCTAAGTGGACAGTTCGATTTCACAGAAGTGTGATTGACTTGGAGTTACATTGTGTTGTTTAAGTGTTCCCTTTATTTTTTTGAGCAGTGTAGATTGGCTCATTAGTGAATTTTTACAGAGAGGCTACCATATATTTATATATATATATATATATATATAAAGAAGATAAAGACAGCACACAAAGCCTATCAATTTAAAGAACAAAATATAATGGTGGAGCAAGGCAGCAATAATAAAAAAAAAACTCATTTTTCCAGCACATCAGGAAAACCAGGAAATGGTTGAAACAGCTGTCGGGCTGTGTCTGTGAAACTGTATATGCCCATGCCATTAGGCTATGGATTAAACCTTCTTTTCTATTTACATCAAAACCGTGAGTGCTGGCTTGTTTGCTTTTTCTGATGTGCTGGAAAAGTGAGTGTTTATATATACATATATATGTGTGAGTATATGTAATATGTATATATATATATATATATATGTAGAAATCAAGAATATGGGCACAAGCGACCAATGGTGTATCAAAAAATCCAAAGTAAGCTTATCTGTGAATTCGTCGTCACAGGGTCAGATAGATTCAGTCAATGTCCTTTCTCAACATGTTTTGTCCTCAATAGCTTTCAGCTGGACTTCATCAGAAGTTAGGTAGCCACAGCTTACCACTGCTGTTTTTATTTAGGGGCCTGCTGACACCCTTTGTACCAAGGGAGTGTATTTTCTGGACATATATTATACACAATTGTGAAGGTTTACATACCACAAGTGGCGCTATTTTTTTTCCTCTTTTGCATATATATATATATATTATAGGCTATTCGTTAGTGGCAGCACTCACTGGACTTACACTGCTCTGCTGCTATATATATATATATATATATATATATATCAGTACCTTAGAGTACGAAGAATCTGTAGTAATTCCATAGAGGAATCCAAGCAAATGGATTCTATGACCCAAAGATTCCTGGAGAGGGGATAAAGCAATAATCTGCTTCAAACAGCTAGGGCAAGAGCCATGCTAGAACCTAAGATACCAGCAAATAAGGCTAGCAATAAGAAGTCACTGGATAATGCAGTTATATGCGTTTCCACATATACTACAGCTAGTCAAAAGCTCACTCAGACGGCCAAAAGAATATGGCCGGTAATACAAGCAGACCCTGACCTCTCCAGCATTAAATCCAGCAGGTTTCTTCCTTGTTACAAGAGGGGTAGCAACATAAGGGATTTAATTGTTCATAATGACATTTCTCAATTGGGTGACACAGATGGCGGTACGTTCTTGAAACGGAAGCCAGGTAACTATAAGTGTACTGGCTGTACCACATGTTTGTACCTGGAGACAGGTGATTACATCTTGCATCCCCATACGGGCACTAAAATCAAAATCCAGCAGGTACTCACCTGCACAAGTAAATTTGTAATTTACTGCATAAAATGTCCATGTGGTCTGTATTACATTGGAAAGACCACTTGTCTTTTTAAAGAACGTATGTCTCAACACAGAAGCGCCATCAAACAGATTCTAGAAGGCAAAAATATAGATCAGCCTGTAGCTAAACATTTTAAATCACATAATCACAGATTGGCAGCTCTACGTTATAAGATATTGGAACAAGTCCCTTTTTCTAAACGAGGGGGGGACAGACACAAGATTTTATTGCAGAAAGAGGCACGGTGGATATACCGGCTTAACACCGTGGCTCAGTATGGTCTCAATGAAACCTTGTCTCTCGTCAGCTTCATGTGAAATCTTTCATATTTATAAACCTATCTAGTTGTTTATGATTGCATTATGTGGATAAATATGATCTCTAACCAGTCGCTATTAACTAAATGTGATTTGCAAATTCATTTAATTGAATGATTATGTGGAAACTGAGCATTCTCTTGTTACTGTATTGCCATGTTGTTATGTTGCTATGGTGATGGTTCATTCACAATCCGGTACACGTCATTTCTTTGACAGAGTTGTCTCTGCATAATGACGAAACCGGAAGTCAGTCCGTTAGGAGAACGGAGGACACTGCACGTGGTGGTTTTAGTTGTGTATAAAGGTAAGATTGTTTACGTTTGTCTATTGTTACTTCTGAAGTCGGTTAATAAACCGAAACGTTAAGTTCACAAGGAAGGGTTGTCTCCTTACTTGTCTGTTCAGAAATCCGTGAGTGCCGCCTATCTACATATTCTACATTGCTGCAAACGCTGTGGAGGGCACCCGGTGAGCTGATACATTTAAAAGTTTGATTGAGTGCCGAGCGCCATTGTCATATATTGAAAATGCACACCTGCCATAGTGTTGCAATTTGCTAAGGCACCGCACAGTGGATATTTACCACCATTATACGTTACTGAAGTTATCTGCATATCGGTTGAAACATACCGATAAAACAACATGGACACTTTACAAGAGGATGTCTCTGGTTTCCGACATACACGTTTACCACAAGGAGAATTTCTCTCTCTATCTGATGTAGATGTTGAACGTATCCTCATTAAGGATAAATTATTATCTGCTGCCGCACCTGATTCTACTGAACAATTATTTCAACAACTGCTTAGACTCAAATACAAAGAGACGGACTTTTACCTGCATGGAGTCTGTCTTTCAGACTATTATCGGGACAAAATGCTCCCTAGAGGATTCCGCATCCGAAACACCCCCACAATTGGTAGATATAATGCTGAATTCTGCCGCAAATGGGCAGCTGTTTTAAATAAGGCATCCTTTGATTTGATGTTACTTGTTGTGGAGGAAGCAACAAGAGAATTGAATATTGTTCGGGACAAAATCAGTGAGCTAGAAACAACCATATTACCTATTCTAACAGCCGATACAAGTTGTGACTGGATGTTGAAATTATCACAGCAGGTCGAAAAATACAAAGCTGACTTAATTAAATTCAAGACCAAAAAATTGGCTACAGTCACTAGGGACTATGTTGAAAACAAGGTATATCTTTGGGCCAACAATCCATCCTTTAAACCCCACTCCTACCGTCCAAAATCATAAGGAAGAGGACGTAGATTTCCATTGGAGGGAGACACCTCGAGTGGAGCTTCCAACAGTGAATCTGATGTAGCGCCCTCCAGACGACGTCCCATGGCTCAGCAAGTCCCTTTAGGCGTCAAAACAAGGGCTCGACGAGAAAGCCCAAACGAAAAAGAACCAGACGCAGTAAACAATGCCAAAGGGAAGGGAGGAAAAGGGGCAAAACCAAAGAAATAATACACAACTTATCTTCACGTTCTCTGACAGAAACGGAGATTAGAGTTTTATCCAAAGGACTGAATTTTGTGCCTACTAACCAGCACAAACCTTTTGACAGCTTGGTCGATCTGTCCAGATTTAATAGACAACTTCGTCTTAAAGAATTTTTTAATTCTAAATCTGATAACAGTCTCCCAGTACCTGAATGTCCCGTCAAAACCAAATCTGCATTTGATCCTTATTCTACAAATCCTGCCATTAGGGTGTATACTAAAACTCTGTCTAAATGCATTGATGAATGTAATGTGATATCAAAAGTTCCTACTGTCTCTAATTTATCTGCAGAGGAGCGCATAGCTTTGCGCAATTTATCATCATATCCTGATATCACTGTGCGCCCCGCCGATAAGGGGGGAGGCATAGTGGTTCAGGATCTGGTTGATTATAAACTTGAAGCTTAAAGACAGCTAAATGATAATACAGTGTACACAAGATTAGCAGCAGACCCTACTGTTAAATACACCAAAGAATTAGATCTATTACTTGCGAAGGCAGTTACAGATTGTTATGAACCACAGGTAGTGGTTCATTTCTATTTTATGTTTATTTAGTTGTCTTGCATGCCAGGATTTCCCATTGCTCTGTTTTAGATTACTCTTGTCTGCTGCCGCTGGTGAGTCTGTGCAATTGCAGCTTGTTCCCATGTGTTCAGCCTCATCTGGCTGCTAATTGCATCTTGTCAGCTTGGAGTCCTGCAATAGGCCAGCTGCACTGGATTATTAATTAGGCCTCTCTGTTATATGCTGGCTGATTGCAGTTCGCAGATGCTGGTGATATTTCTGGGTTTTCAGTCTGCTTGAGTTCTGAGCTTGGTTCCTGCTAGTTCCTGAGCTTCCTGAATGCTGAATCTGTTTGCTGAAAGTGTTTCCAGTCCTGCTGTATCCGGTCGTTCCTGTTCTCAGTTGTCCTGTACTCGGAAGTCGTCATCTGTTCCTGGAGTCCTGACTGAGCACCTTTGAACATCCAGTGGTGTTCGTGAGTCACGGCGTAGCCGTGTGTTGCGGCTTGGGCCGCTTAATTATTTATCTTTTATTATTTGTGTTCCGGAGCTTTTGCGGAGGATTCCGCTCCCACAGATCCACTCTGGTATCCAGCGGTGCTGGGTAGGAGTACGGACTAGTGGATTTTGGTTGTCCTTTTCCCTGGCGGGTTACCGCACATACCTCAGGTTTAGTCAGTTAGCTTGTAGCCCCTGGCCTGGTTGTTTAGTCAGAGGGCCCCTTGTTATCACCCTGTCTCGGATTTCCCTTTGTCTCCCATTAAGACCTGAGGGGGCATCGGAGTTGGGCAGACATAATCCGCCCTTCAAACGCGGCTGCCATGGGCTCAAGCAACCATAGTCTCGCAGGGGATTTCTGACCACACGGGCGAGACAACGGAGTTAGGGCGCCAGGGGCTATTCCCTTTCCATTCCCCTTTCCCAGCATTACGTCCTGGTGCTCTGGACTCGCTTCATAACATCTCCCTTGTTCTGAGCACCAGGAACCTAACATTATCACCAGCCATACCACAAAAAAGAAATAAAACTTTTTTTTCTTTTTTGGCCCAGTCCAGTGTCTAGTCTAGAATCCAGTCCGGTGTTTTGAATCCAGTCCGGTGTTTTGAATCCAGTCCGGTGTTTAGAATCCAGTCCGGTGTTTTGAATCCAGTCCGGTGTTTAGAATCCAGTCCGGTGTTTAGAATCCAGTCCGGTGTTTAGAATCCAGTCCGGTGTTTAAAAAAAAAAAAAAAAAAAAGTCTTGTTTTGTTTAGCAAACTTTAGTCTTGCCTTGCCTTGTCTTGCCTTGCCTTGTCTTGCCTTGCCTTGTCTTGTCTTGTCTCGTCTAGTTTTAAATCCTCCTATGTCTACTATGCAAGCCCTGCAGGCATCTCTCGCAGCTCTGAACTCTGTATTCAGTGCTTTCAGACCAGAGCGACTAGAAGTTTTGCAGCAATCCCTAAAGCAACTGCAAAACCTTCTGACTAAAATCTTGCTCATTTTGCCAGAAGTCGTTGAGAGTACATCTATCTCTAAAGAGACTCTTGCTCACAGTATGGTGACAAGAGAATCCTCTGGTCTAATTGAAGAGAAAAGGTTTAAAAGTTTTCTGCGGCCCAGGCTCTCAGAAGAGGAGCGTCTGCGTCGCAGAAACTTAAACTTATGCCTATATTGTGGGGGTTTAGGCCATTATCTGCAGACCTGTGAGTTGCGCAAGCCAAAGTGTGGTGACGAGTCTTGCCCTCTGGCCAAGTTGAGTCATGATACAAGACCTACTCCTGTCTCTACTGTGGCAGAGGCACTTGTCACACAACCCACACAAAAAAGCTCTCTGTCCTATAATTGGGGTCCTTGGGCAAGGGAGCCCCATTATAGATTCAGGAATCAAAAGAGAATGTTTCTCTCCTCTCTTGAGGTTCCTGTGGAAGCGGAGTTGCAAGTCCCTGGAGTGATGCCTGATGCCCAGGTTCCTGGAGTGGTGCCTGATGCCCAGGTTCCTGGAGTGGTGCCTGATGCCCAGGTTCCTGGAGTGGTGCCTGATGCCCAGGGTCCTGGAGTGGTGCCCGATGCCCAGGGTCCTGGAGTGGTACCCGATGCCCAGGGTCCTGGAGTGGTGCCCGTAGCCCAGGGTCCTGGAGTGGTGCCCGTAGCCCAGGGTCCTGGAGTGGTGCCCGTAGCCCAGGGTCCTGGAGTGGTGCCCGTAGCCCAGGGTCCTGGAGTGGTGCCCGTAGCCCAGGGTCCTGGAGTGGTGCCCGTAGCCCAGGGTCCTGGAGCGGTGCCCGATGCCCAGAGTGCTGGAGCGGTACCCGATGCCCAGAGTGCTGGAGCGGTACCCGATGCCCAGAGTGCTGGAGCGGTACCCGATGCCCAGAGTGCTGGAGCGGTACCTGATGCCCTAGCTTATAGAGGGACATCAAATATTATAGTTCAGGTGTCCATATCGGAAGGGGTCTCAGAAGCTGTTACCCCAGGTAGGGACTTGAAAAGCGCAACCCTAGAAAGGGTCTCTAAAACCATAGTTCTTGAGGGGAACTCGAGAAGCAAAACCCCAGAAGGGATCTTTGAAGTAATATCCCCAAGTGGGGTCTCGAGAGACGCAGCCCCAAAGAAGGGTCTAGAAGTCGCTTCCCCAGGAAAGAACTTAAGAAGCATAGCATTAGTGGAGGATCTGAACGTTATTGCTTCAGCAAAAGTCCCGGAAGTCATAGTCCCGGGAGAACTTTCGATAATTATCGACTCAGAGAGGGAGGCCGATGGCCCGATCCCAGTCAGGGAGGCCAACGGCCCGGTCCCAGTAAAAGAATCCGAGGTGCTGGCCCCAGCGGGGTTCTCGGAGGCCACTGCCCCAGCGGGGTTCTCGGAGGCCACTGCCCCAGCAGGGTTCCCGGACGCCACTGCCCCAGCGGGGTCCCCGGAGGCCACTGCCCCAGCGGGGTCCCCGGAGGCCACTGCCCCAGCGGGGTCCCCGGAGGCCACTGCCCCAGCGGGGTCCCCGGAGGCCACTGCCCCGGGTGGGGTTCAGAAAGTCACTGCCCCGGGTGGGGTTCAGAAAGTCACTGCCCCGGGTGGGGTTCAGAAAGTCACTGCCCCGGGTGGGGTTCAGAAAGTCACTGCCCCGGGTGGGGTTCAGAAAGTCACTGCCCCGGGTGGGGTTCAGAAAGTCATTGCCCCGGGTGGGGTTCAGAGAGTCTCAGCCTCGCGTAAGGTCAATAGTGACCAGGTCCTAGCAAAGCACTCCAGTCAGTCAGATGAGAAGGAAACAGATCCTGACTCTGATATCTCAACATCCATAACCTTTGATGGGGACTTCGCCCAATTTCTGGCGCTTTTCAAACACTATTACACTATTATGTTGTCTAGACCATTTCTGGGCATCACTTCAGAAAACCTTGGGCTCTATCTGATTTATTCTTTTAGAGGAGAGCCTTCTGAGTGGGCAACCAGCCTAATGAAAGCTGAAGATCCCATTCTTCAGGATCCCCTAGCATTCTGTGATGCAATTGTTAAAAGATACGGTTCCAAAGAAATTGGTTCAGGTTCCTCTAAGTCACCCGTCTTGTCTGCTGAGAGTCCACCAAATACTGTAAACTCTGCACAAGAGTCCCAGCCCGATGTTTTGACTGCAGGATGTGCTTTTTTGACTTCTTCTTCTTCTAATAATAGTACTTTACCAGAAAGTTCAGCTCCCAAGGGTAAGAAACCTGTCTCTGATTTGAACGCAGCCTTGCTGGGTGGTACCATCAGTTCAGACAATGTTTGGGGAATTACCTTGGTCAGACCTAAAGAGCTTTGTAAAAAGAAGAAGAAGAAAAAGAAATAATTTTTTGACTCTTGCCTTGATTTAAAAAAAAAAAAAAAAAGATTTTTTTTTCTCCTTGTCTTGTGTCCTGTGGCCACCGTTAGGGGGAGGGCACTGTTACAAGTTGTTGCTACAGCTTGTTTTTGTTTTCTTGTCTGTTAGACCAGTTTGTCAGGTTTTTTTTTTTTTTTGTATCCCTTGTTCTGGATAGTCTGAATTTTGGGGTCTTTTGACCCCTCCTCAAGGGGGGGGTAATGTTATGAGCCACGGCTGTGGCTCATTCCTGTTTTGCATTTTTGTTATGTATTTTATGTTATACTTCTGTTTATGTTCCCCGTGGGTGTCATGGGGTGCTCGGAGCTCACCCTTAAGGAGGGGATACTGTTATGAACCACAGGTAGTGGTTCATTTCTATTTTATGTTTATTTAGTTGTCTTGCATGCCAGGATTTCCCATTGCTCTGTTTTAGATTACTCTTGTCTGCTGCCGCTGGTGAGTCTGTGCAATTGCAGCTTGTTCCCATGTGTTCAGCCTCATCTGGCTGCTAATTGCATCTTGTCAGCTTGGAGTCCTGCAATAGGCCAGCTGCACTGGATTATTAATTAGGCCTCTCTGTTATATGCTGGCTGATTGCAGTTCGCAGATGCTGGTGATATTTCTGGGTTTTCAGTCTGCTTGAGTTCTGAGCTTGGTTCCTGCTAGTTCCTGAGCTTCCTGAATGCTGAATCTGTTTGCTGAAAGTGTTTCCAGTCCTGCTGTATCCGGTCGTTCCTGTTCTCAGTTGTCCTGTACTCGGAAGTCGTCATCTGTTCCTGGAGTCCTGACTGAGCACCTTTGAACATCCAGTGGTGTTCGTGAGTCACGGCGTAGCCGTGTGTTGCGGCTTGGGCCGCTTAATTATTTATCTTTTATTATTTGTGTTCCGGAGCTTTTGCGGAGGATTCCGCTCCCACAGATCCACTCTGGTATCCAGCGGTGCTGGGTAGGAGTACGGACTAGTGGATTTTGGTTGTCCTTTTCCCTGGCGGGTTACCGCACATACCTCAGGTTTAGTCAGTTAGCTTGTAGCCCCTGGCCTGGTTGTTTAGTCAGAGGGCCCCTTGTTATCACCCTGTCTCGGATTTCCCTTTGTCTCCCATTAAGACCTGAGGGGGCATCGGAGTTGGGCAGACATAATCCGCCCTTCAAACGCGGCTGCCATGGGCTCAAGCAACCATAGTCTCGCAGGGGATTTCTGACCACACGGGCGAGACAACGGAGTTAGGGCGCCAGGGGCTATTCCCTTTCCATTCCCCTTTCCCAGCATTACGTCCTGGTGCTCTGGACTCGCTTCATAACATCTCCCTTGTTCTGAGCACCAGGAACCTAACACAGATGGTATTATTACCAAAAATACGCATGCCTCATTAATGATACCGGCTCCTAAAGTGCCGATATTCTACACCATCCCCAAGCTACATAAGGACCCAATATGCCCTCCGGGGCGTCCTATCATAGCAGCTAGGGATTCTTTGTATTCAAATGTGGCCAAATATATTGACTATTTTTTACAGCCAGTGATACAGAATGAGGATACGTATTTGAAAGATACATCTACATTCTTGCAAAAATTACGTAATTTGGATATCAATTTCAAAACTTGCTGGTTATGCACGGCGGACGTGGTTAGTCTGTATACCAGCATTCCGCACACACGAGGTCTAGAAGCAGTCAAAACATTAATAGAAAGAAACTCTCATTATACTGGTCCTGAGATTGAATTTTTCATTTCTCTACTTAAACTTACGTTACATAGAAATTATTTTTTATTTAATAATGAATTTTTTGAACAAATAAAAGGTTGTGCGATGGGGTCTTGTGCCGCACCGGCATATGCCAATTCATTCATGTTTAATGTAGAAAATGATTTGATTCTGTCTAATACCAACTTTAAGTCCAATATCGCTATGTATACACGCTACATAGATGATGTGTTTTTACTGTGGACAAGTTCAAAAGAAGCCTTCATAGACATGATGGAGCAAGTGAATTCGATGGATGAATTCATTAAATTCACATTTGATATACAAGCTGAGAGCATACATTTTTTAGATGTAAAAGTGAGTATACTTGATGGTAAATTGGTTATGTTAAGGAAATTTAAGCAATGTATAGAATCTATTCTGACTTTTTAATATCATGTAATACTTAACAGACATTATTATGTAAGATGTTTTGCTGACAAAGAATGTAGGTACGTGACAAGAACTTGCTTTACTTTGCTAAGTCACCCTAGTCTTGCTGATTTGTGTCATGTGCCCACCCAGGACCAGATGGTGTTCGATAAGGAGGAACGGGCCTCAAGGCCTGCTGTGAGTGGTCCAAGCTTGGGTGGAGTAATTCTTTGTAATATGCAATATTAGGGGCCATCTAAGCCATGTTCGAGAGGCAGATGGAGCTCCCTTGTAATTACTTGTAAGTGCATGCTGACTGTCACTTTATTGTAATCTTGCTTTGCCATTATCAATATAAACTCTGAATCTGACCACAACTGTCCACGTTGATTTTTTCCACAACAATTTGGTGCCGAAACCCGGGATCTGAAAACGATTGGAACGGAATCAGGACAGGAACGGAGGACTGGAGACCAGATTGGCGCCATTCAAAAAAGGTGAGAACATTTGTGTCTCTGTCTGCTCTCCCCTCCTCCGCTCCTAAGACCCTCCGTCCCACTATCGTGAGTACAGATCCCAAGAACCTGAACAGTTGTTTTATGTTGTAATATCTGTTTGGATATGCATGTGTGAGTGTATGTAGATGCTGGCACATTGCCACATCAGCACGAGAGAGGCCCTTTATGGCTGAATGATTGTGCTGCCCCAAACATGCTGGGGGCAGTGGAATAAAAAGTAAGAGGACCCTATCGTCCTCAGACACGAATGTTTCCTATCTTCTCAGTCTGTCACGTAAACTGTCATTAACATTGTCTGCATAGTGGAAGGACAAATATAAGGATAAGTGTTGGTGAAGAGTAGTTTCTCTGCTGGTCTACCCTTGCTTGTCAATACCGGTCTGTGGGCAACCGATTGTGGCTCTCCCCCCAGAACAGGAGCGGTATAATCTCTGATTACCTCCTGGCCTGCTATCTGACAGCTCTGTGTACACTGGTTTGAGTCTGCTTCTCGCTACACTGAAGGGCGTGTCCTGAAGCTGCAGACTGGCGTCTCTCTGTGTCTCATGAAAAATCATACTTCTTACTTAGATAATCCCTTACTTGCATGGTTTAACCTAGAGGACATTAGAGGGCAAATATTGTTTGGCATCTTCGCCTTGCTGATTTTCATTTGGCTCTGTTGGAAAATTTGGAGGGACCAAAAGCGGGGATTCACTGTGTGGGACTTCCCCTAACAGCCAATAGCCATAGAATATAGTGCTGTGAAACACTGAGAGAGGGGTGCAAGAGTCCCCTCCACCATAGCCGGGCTATGGGAAACAGTCACAGCAAACGTGGATTTGGCTGATCACCAAATCAGAGTAATGGACGTCCTGAGACTCCTCGTACCCCACAGGAGGAGGTGAGTAAGAAATATGGCAAATGGGTCAACCGGCATTTACCTAAGTGGGGCAGGCTGACTAGGGGGATGGATTGTGGGATCCCAAAAGAGGGAACCTTTGAATTATCCCGCTGGGCAACCCTCTACAAAAAATAAAACAAAATTCACTGAGCCAAATGAATAGGCAGCTTGGAGTAGGTGGATGGTAGAATCTTATAAAAGACAGCAAAAAGCCCAAAGTATTTTTTTTACATCAGAAACAAGAACAGGGGGGGCAAATCAGCAAGGAGGGGAGGTACAGTCAGATGAGAAAGAGGGGGAGGAAGGGTTTTGTGTGGAGTGGAAGGTGAGCTTGTCATCACTCCCAAAACAACCCAAGGTGAGAGAGATGAAAGGGCTGAGGAATATCGCTTGCCTCAAGCCTCAGCCTAACTTGTTAGAGAGCAGTTCATGCCTGGTACAAGTCAGTTTAGCCAGCTCAAGACAGAGAAATATACAGGAGGTACAGGAGAAAATGGTCCAGAGGGTGATGGTAGTTGACACACCTGGTAACCCCCAGAGGGGTAAGTTTAGGGGGAGGAACAATTGGGAGTCCAGAAATGTGAAGTGCTACAATTGTGGGAAACAGGGCCACATTGCAAGAAATTGTCCAGCTCCAAAAAGGGGGGCAGGATAGTGCCTGACAGGGAGGGCTTCCAGTGTTACCAGTCATCTTGATGTTATGAGCCACAGCAATGGTTCATTCCTGTTTGCATTCGGTTCATGTATTGTATGTTATATTTCTGTTTGCATGTCAGGATTTCTTATGTACTTTAGAGTGCTATACTTTTGTTTACTAGTCTGGTAACTACAGTGACATATTTTGTGGGTCTTCCCACTAGCTGCATTCGGTTCATGTATTTTAGGTTATATTTCTGTTTGCATGCCAGGATTTCTTATGTACTTATTTAGAGTGTTATACTTTTGTTTACTAGCCTGGTAACTACAGTGTCATATTTTGTGGGTCTCCCCACTAGCCTTAGTTTTGTGTTTGTGTACTGGCGGCAGCGCCGCACATAACTTGTTTGTTTAGTTCTCATGTTATAGTCTCCTTAGCTGTAGCTAGTTTTCCCCTCACTCGCAGTCTCAGGTGGTGCCTTGTAACCTTGTAAGACTGGAGGGCATCGGAGTTTGGGCGAACCTAATTCGCCCATTCAAACGCGGCTGCCTTGGGCAGAAGACTAGCACCTCAGGCACCATCCGACCACTGGGAGGAGTAATGGAGTTTGGGTTAGAAAAGGTCTTGCTGCAGCCATTCATACTGGGTGCAGCTTCACTCATGAGTACTGGAACTCCCCAGTTGTCACACATTCCACAGAGTTCCAGGATCTCAATTTGTAACATTGTACTTGTTTCCTAACACTCGGAGAGTAGGGGGGTAATGCCTTTGTCCACTTGACCCTCTCTGAAATGCCTTTTTACTCAGTGGAGTATCTGGTGGACAGTGGAGCAGCCCGTGTTCTCAAGAGAGAAAGTATGTCAATTCAGGCAGGTCCCCAAACACTTGGTATATGGGGGAAGGCAGGTTGCAAATAAATAAATATTGTTTGGAAACATGAGGATGGTCGATTGTGTGCACATCTCCCTTCATATGTTTCCAAAGGGGGAATGCTTGCTATGATTGCTAAATTTTGGTTTGCACAGTGTTTGAAATACTTTACAACAGAATGGTTATGTTCTCCTTGTAGATAGAGGCGTGGCCTGTTGCCAAGGTAACGGCTGCAGTAACAGCAAAGAAATTGATATCTGAATTTGTGTGCAGGTATGGCCTACATGAAACGGTTGAGAGAGCAAATAGCGTATTAAAAAAATGTCTAAGATCTGTGAGCAAACAAAACTTACATAGGTACAAGCTTTACCAGTAGATCCTTTTGCAATGAGGTATACCCCAAAGGGATAACATGGACTTTCATCATTTGAGATACTGTTTGGCAGGCTGCCACTCAAATTACATGGACAGTACGCTTCTCTTACTGACTACGTTGTTCAGCTTCATAAGCCACTGACTAATTTGCATGGCAAAGTGTTTTCTTCTTTACCAGATCCACAAGACACATCTGGAACCCCTATTTGATGGCCCATACCAGGTGCTATTGACCACAGTGACCTCCGTCAAGGTGGAGAGGAAAGTACGCTTCTCACTGTAAGAAAATTAACTTTCAGGTCAATGATGCAAACTGGTCCCAAAAGCATGGGGCCCCCGGGGAGAAGAGAACTGAATGGACTGTTAAGATACGCTTGTTTTTCTGCCTGCTTGTTTGTGCTTTATATCAGTGTGTGCAGGTGAAAGGAGAAAAGCAAAAGAACTCTATATGGCTTCTACATCAGCAGACAGCTAAGGAGCTGAACGCCACTGACTGTTGGATCTGTTCTTATGTTCCTGCTAACCATAAAGGAATCCCTTTGATTGGTATCCATATCTCGATGAATGATCTTAACCTCACAGATTATAGCTATAATGTTGAAATAGACATAAATCACACTGCTCACAATGCTCTTTCAGACCTAGGAATATATTTAGAAATTGCTGGTATAATCTCTCCGCCCACTATGTGTATAGGGCCTATGTTTATTAACCACGTGGCCGAACTAAAAGGTCACCTAGTCAACTTACCTAAGGTATACGTTGGAGAAACAAATTGTGAAAATGCTGCCTTAGTGTTTAACATGGAATACAATGAAAAGTTATGTGACAAGGTGAACGGTAACTGTAACAATCAATGTTGGTGTGCAAATATGAAAGCTCTTTGTGCCCCTAGGTGTGCCTGTCCTAACCAGATGGATGAGAATGATTGGGATTGTAAGACCCAAGTGCACAATAATATGGTATGGTTTCAGAGCTGGTTGGGAAATCATGGTAAGATAATCCCTAGGGTGCTGAAGCAAGGCCTATACTATATTTGTGGCAATAGGGCATACTCATGGCTTCCTATGGGAGCATGGGGGAACTGCACTATAGGAAGAGTTGTGCCAGCCATAAGACAATGTGAGAACATCTCTTTTACCAATATGATAGAAACAAGCCCTAGAGAGACTAGATACAAGAGAAAATTGTTTACTGCAGCAGATAAAGCCTGGATGTGGTTCCCTGCCTGGACAGGCTGGGGAATTGAATTAGCAAATAAGTTAAATAAATATGCAAATATTATGGATGGGATAATTAATGAGACCACAAGTGCCATCCATGCTATCAGTGAGGAAATGGCTCAAATTAGGAAGGTGACCCTACAAAATAGGATGGCTCTCATTTACTTGTTAGCTATGGAGGGAGGAACGTGTGCTGTTATAAAGGAGGAATGTTGTACATGGATTGAGGACTCACATGACCCCATAGAAGCGCACATGAATAAAGTAAAGGAATTACAGAAACAAGCTAGAGACATATCCAAGGAGGGATGGAATCCCTTCTCCTGGATGGGGACAATTGGTGCATGGTTTAACAATCTATTATCAGATTTAATGAAACCCATAGTGGTAGTGATAGGATTGATTGTATTTCTTTTGATCGCTTGGAAATTATTAATGTGCTGTATTTCTCATTTCAGGAAAAATGTAGATTTGCTCGCTTAATAGGAAGAATGATAACAGCCACAGGGGTGACCGTCTGATGGCCGAGCCCAACTGCCCATCTCTTCTGAGAGACCCCTCAGTTGTTGTAAGAGTTGGGTGGAAGACATCATCTCTGAAAGAGGGTCCCGCAGGTGCACTTCGACAGTTTAGACACCACCCCAGAGGGAGTTTATCCCGAGAAGTGATTTCAACGAGTCAGTCATTCCGATTCCAGCTAATTCACCGAGTGGTCTCTGTGCCCTAGTGCACCTCCGGCTGCTGTTATTATTCTTACAGCTAGATAGATAGGTGTGTGAATGCTTCAATAAAGGTGTGTGAATGCTTAGCAGAATAGCAACCGCGAGGCAGTACTTAGTCAGTTCTCCCTCTTGCGTACATCCTGTCTCAATTGGTACTTTGTCACATAATAAAACCTGGGGGCATCAGAGTACTGGGTGGACCTAATTCGCCCGGGAAAAGCGGCTGCTAAAGGACAAGACTTTGACCTGCAGGTACCAATTGACTGCGGGGTGTGGCAACAGAGTCAGGGTAGGCCCAGATGCATCTGTGGCTATATCATCCCCAGTCACAGTCACACCACCTTCTTAGCATTAGTAGTACTGCCATTGTTACCTTTTAGTTTATGTTTTTATATATGTGTGATAATAAAATTATCAAAAGGGTGAGAATTGTTAAGGAAATTTAAGCAATGTATAGAATCTACTCTGACTTTTTAATATCATGTAATACTTAACAGACATTATTATGTAAGATGTTTTGCTGACAAAGAATGTAGGTACGTGACAAGAACTTGCTTTACTTTGCTAAGTCACCCTAGTCTTGCTGATTTGTGTCATGTGCCCACCCAGGACCAGATGGTGTTCGATAAGGAGGAACGGGCCTCAAGGCCTGCTGTGATTGGTCCAAGCTTGGGTGGAGTAATTCTTTGTAATATGCAATATTAGGGGCCATCTATGCCATGTTCGAGAGGCAGATGGAGCTCCCTTGTAATTACTTGTAAGTGCATGCTGACTGTCACTTTATTGTAATCTTGCTCTGCCATTATCAATATAAACTCTGAATCTGACCACAACTGTCCACGTTGATTTTTTCCACAACAGTTACCTCTATTTTTCAAAAACCCACAGATGTTAATAGTTTATTACTGTCCTCAAGTCATCACCCAAAGTCTCTAAAGGATGGGCTCCCCTATTCTCAGTACCTTAGAGTACGAAGAATCTGTAGTAATTCCATAGAGGAATCCAAGCAAATGGATTCTATGACCCAAAGATTCCTGGAGAGGGGATATAGCAATAATCTGCTTCAAACAGCTAGGGCAAGAGCCATGCTAGAACCTAAGATACCAGCAAATAAGGCTAGCAATAAGAAGTCACTGGATAATGCAGTTATATGCGTTTCCACATATACTACAGCTAGTCAAAAGCTCACTCAGACGGCCAAAAGAATATGGCCGGTAATACAAGCAGACCCTGACCTCTCCAGCATTAAATCCAGCAGGTTTCTTCCTTGTTACAAGAGGGGTAGCAACATAAGGGATTTAATTGTTCATAATGACATTTCTCAATTGGGTGACACAGATGGCGGTACGTTCTTGAAACGGAAGCCAGGTAACTATAAGTGTACTGGCTGTACCACATGTTTGTACCTGGAGACAGGTGATTACATCTTGCATCCCCATACGGGCACTAAAATCAAAATCCAGCAGGTACTCACCTGCACAAGTAAATTTGTAATTTACTGCATAAAATGTCCATGTGGTCTGTATTACATTGGAAAGACCACTTGTCTTTTTAAAGAACGTATGTCTCAACACAGAAGCGCCATCAAACAGATTCTAGAAGGCAAAAATATAGATCAGCCTGTAGCTAAACATTTTAAATCACATAATCACAGATTGGCAGCTCTACGTTATAAGATATTGGAACAAGTCCCTTTTTCTAAACGAGGGGGGGACAGACACAAGATTTTATTGCAGAAAGAGGCACGGTGGATATACCGGCTTAACACCGTGGCTCCGTATGGTCTCAATGAAACCTTGTCTCTCGTCAGCTTCATGTGAAATCTTTCATATTTATAAACCTATCTAGTTGTTTATGATTGCATTATGTGGATAAATATGATCTCTAACCAGTCGCTATTAACTAAATGTGATTTGCAAATTCATTTAATTGAATGATTATGTGGAAACTGAGCATTCTCTTGTTACTGTATTGCCATGTTGTTATGTTGCTATGGTGATGGTTCATTCACAATCCGGTACACGTCATTTCTTTGACAGAGTTGTCTCTGCATAATGACGAAACCGGAAGTCAGTCCGTTAGGAGAACGGAGGACACTGCACGTGGTGGTTTTAGTTGTGTATAAAGGTAAGATTGGTTACGTTTGTCTATTGTTACTTCTGAAGACGGTTAATAAACCGAAACGTTAAGTTCACAAGGAAGGGTTGTCTCCTTACTTGTCTGTTCAGAAATCCGTGAGTGCCGCCTATCTACATATTCTATATATATATATATATATATATATATATATGTGTGAGTATATGTAATATGTATATATATATATATATATATTATAGGCTATTTGTTAGTGGCAGCACTCACTGGACTTACCCTGCTCTGCTGCTATATATATATATATATATATATATAGATAGATAGCCCGGCACTCCACTCAATATCAACGACAACCGCTGCGGTGCCCTCCCAATTGGAGATACAGAGTCCCAAGTAGACAGCAATTGGTTTGCGGGCGGCACTCATGCAGACTCAGCAACAAAGTTGAATCAAGTCATTTTAATGAAGCCAACATGTTTCGGGGACAAAGCCCCGTCCTCAGGGCCCTGAGGACGGGGCTTTGTCCCCGAAACATGTTGGCTTCATTAAAATGACTTGATTCAACTTTGTTGCTGAGTCTGCATGAGTGCCGCCCGCAAACCAATTGCTATATATATATATATATATATATATATATATATGTGTGTGTATAACGTGCTCTACCTGGTGCAATGCGTATAACATGCTCTACCTGGCACAAAGTGTATAATGTGCTCTACCTGGTGCAATGTCTATAACGTGCTCTGCCTGGCGCAAAGTGTATAATGTGCTCTATCTACCTGGAGCAGTATGTATAATGTGCTTTACCTGGTGCAATGTGTATAATGTGCTCTGTCTTGCATATAACATGCTTTACCCGCTGCAATGTGTATAATGTGCTCTACCTGGTGCAATGTGTATAACGTGCTCTACCTAGTGCAATATGTATAATGTGCTTTAACTGGTGCAATGTGTATAATATGCTTTACATGGTGCAATGTGTATAATGTGCTCTGCCTGGCGCAAAGTGTATAAAGCACTCTACGTCGTGCAATATGTATAATGTGCTTTACCTGGTGCAATGTGTATAATGTGCTCTGCCTGGCGCAAAGTGTATACCATGCACTACCTGGTGCAAAGTGTAGAACGTGCTCTATCTGGCGGAATATATATAGCGTGCTCTACCTGGCGCAGTGTGTATAGGGGGTTCTACTTGGCGCAATGTGTATAAGCGGCACTACTGTGTGGTATAATGTGAATTGGCACTATTATGTGACCACGCCCTTTCACCACTAAGCCACACCCCTACAATTTAGCTGCGCACCTGCGGTGCACACTTTCCATACATGCATATCAGCAGGCCTTCTGAGCAGTAATGCCTCCCACTTGACAGACTCCACCCCTTCAACAGACACACACCCCTATTAGGGCTGCTTCCATAAATTTCCATGGTTTTTGATCCCAATATGCCCCAAGGATCCCGGCAGGACAGTGCCCAGACCTGGGCAAAGTGCTGAAGTCGAGCACCTACCTGGAAGTCGACTTGCTGCTGGGGCCAACCATCACGTGGAGGGCTTCGTGGATGAGGAGCCGGAGGCCTGGTCCAGAGATCCAGCAGCCACTGGTTTACAGGACTTACCAAGAGATCCTCCAGCAGCATTGGAGGCCCCCCTGGCTCTGCCTTTGAATCTTGCCGTGCGAAAGGACTGCAAAGAGGGCCCAGGGTAGGGATGTCTAGCAGGAGGTGCAGCAGACGGCAGATAGGTAGACTTACCCACCGTTGCCTGAGAGATCCACTTGGTCAGCTCCTCCCCAAACATGGCATCCCCTGTAGAAGGAACATTTTCTACACCTTTTTTAGAATCAGCATCTGCTGACCATTGTCACAGCCACAGGGCCCTATGGGCTGAGACCGCCATAGCCATAGTACAGCCATTGATGAGGCATAATTCCTTAACGGCTTCACTCATAAAGTTAGCCGCATTCTGGACATGTTGCAGTAGGGTAATGATTTTTGCTGGGGCCCACTTACTATAATTTTAGACCATTTTACCATGGCCCTAGAAATCCAGCAGCAATTAATAGTGGGCCGTGGAGCTACGCCCACTGCAGTATAAATTGATTTGAGTTTTACTTTTCAAAATGCACTCAACGTTACTTGAGTGTATATGAATAGTTAATCAGGCGCAAAAGAACAAATAAAACTACCTATATACACACGAAAAAAATTTTTGTCAATACATGTAATATATAGCTTCCAATCGCAGCTCCTATAAGACACTCATGTCAAATAAAATAAATATATATATCTTTGGTGAGCTACAAGCAAAGATAAGGAGCGCTGGTTTAAAATTCAATTAATAGATTTAATATCAGTTTATAAACACATATAACATAATAAAAACTCAATTGAGTATCTACATAAGCTGACACTTCAATACGCTCATAAATGTGCACATAACTCTATTTAAAAGTTCAAAGACATTATGTCCATTCAATGGTAACAAGTTCCAATTGTAGACCACAGAAACAGATATCAGATGGTTTTGCCAGCCAAAGCTTAATTAGCAATCCAGGTTTCCTCTTAACTGCCTTTAAGCTGTGATTGTGTCCTCCAGGTGTGCAAGTACTTAGTGAACATAGAATGGTTTTATGATAATTTAAATTAGAACTCTGTACCGGTTCAAATATCCGTAAAGTGTAACCACACAGACAATGCAAAAGATGGAATTACCAGACCAGGCTGTCACGGAAATTTCACCACCAAATTGCTAGTATTTTTCAAGCTGGCACTGCATGGGTACTTAGCGGTATTGGACCCGACGGTCAATGATGTCCCGGGAGGACTCGCCGGATCTGGCGGTCACGGCGCTCGGTCCTCACAACTGGTGGGCATGGTAAGAACTTGCACACAGACGAAGCGGCTGGAGTGGGACCGGACTGGCTGCAGCATACACGGTGCACAATGGAGCGTACTCTACGCATTTCTCCGCTCTAATGGTAAGTGGTTTCCTCAGGAGAATCGTCTGGAACCGAAGGAGGCTGATCCGGACAGACGGATGGGACCGGATTGGGTCCGGAAGAGCTTGAACCGGCTGGAACCAGTGGAGTCTTACTGGAATCGGCTGGTACCGAAGGAGGAAGCTCATCATTGGAAACAGAGCTACTCGGGCTGGCTGGAACCAGTGGAGTCTTTGGAACGACGGCTGGAACCGGGTTAGGTCCATTGATACTTGACTCTTGATCATTGAGTCGTGACACTGAACTTTGTAGTGACCCTGACCCCACACTGCGACCACCATCCGGGTCCATGCGCCTTGGACAAACTGTCAGGATTCTGTAACTTTGTCTGTCCCCGGAGGGGGCACTAGTGGGTCAGTGTAGGAGTGATAGAGGAAACGGGGAGACTGACGAAAAGTTCCGCGCATGTGCGTTTGATATTTATTATCACACAGGGATAACGGATGACAGGAACAATGAATAATAACTTAATCCGATAAATTAATATTTCAAAAGTCACTGGTAACAAATGAGCAATGAAGATGAACTTGTAACTTGATATAAATGATAAGGCAATAATTAAATCAGATGCAGCAAACGAAACTCCGATACATAACAAATAGCAATCAAAGCACACAGTCTCTGTAGAAGCACACGTCTTTAAGCCAAGCAAGGCCCTAGCACAGGCATTCCCAACCGCGGTCCTCAAGGCACACCAACAGTGCAGGTTTAGTGATATCCAGGCTTCAGCACAGATGGTTAAATCAAAATAACTGAGGTGCTAATTAAGTCACCTGTGTCCAAGCCTGGATATCACTAAAACCAGGACTGTTAGTGTGCCTTGAGTACCGCGGTTGGGAAACACTGCCCTAGCAGGAGACAGTTCTAACACAGCAAGTTGTTAAGTGCTGAATGCAATGCACAATGCTAGATGCTGGTAATCAGGTGCACATGCTGAGTAATGGAAGAACACCTGAAGAAAGTCTCTTACTGCAAGTTGTTGTGGCAGACTGTAGCTGGAGTTTGTAGGAAACTGGAACAATGAAGACTGGAGATAGGAACACAGGAACCAGAAGAACTTGTACATCGAATGTGACTAATAGGAAAGCTGGAGTGGATGCTGGTACTTGTAGTTCCACAGGATCACTGGAACATGGAAACAACTTGGAGATGCCAGAAATAGGAGATCGTTGGAAACAGGGGATTGCAGACTGGAACTGGAAACGGAACTGGAATGTAACTGCTGGAACCTGTAGTTCTACAGGTCCAATACACTGGGGAATCTCTGCAGACAGAGGACTAAAGACAGGAGCAGCCTGTTCAAAGGATGTGACGCATTGTCCAAGGCGATGAGACTGAGCCAGGAACTGGAGTTTATACCCCTTGGTCTGTGATGATTGGATGTTGCATCTGTGAGAACACACCCCGCTGGATTGGGTGTTCAGATCAGCTGTGTTAGCTGAAGCACTGTGTACTCCAGGCTGCAGTAGACTGAAAACTGGAACTGGAACTGAACTGAACTGCTGGAACCTGTAGTTCCACAGTAGTGATGCGATGGAGAATGCAGATTCCTGACACGTTGGGCCCAGTTCGGGTCTTTGGCCTCACAGAGGGCTTATCAGGGTTTCAGCTGTGTAAGTGGGTTATAGGGCTGCTAGCCTGATTAGTGTGTGCAGACTGCCTGGGAAGACTGCAGGATCTCTGTGAGAGAAATATGCTTCCTTATACAAGTGAGCCATTCAGTGTTGACTGAAAAACTCTGGGGTTTTTTGTTTAGAGACAGTTAGGAACGTCTTGTGTTTAGTTAGTGCCGGACAGGCAAGGTATTTTCTTTTGATGTTTGTTTTGTTTTCTGCTTAATAAAACTGGTCATGGCCAGTTGCACCACACACTGGACTTGTGTGATTCCTCAGCTGCTGCTTGCTGCCATTTACCCCAGGAAACGGCACCTTGTTCCCTTACAGTGTTACAACTTGGTGGAGAATGCGAGCATACCATTTTGCGCATAAGTGAAAGCAGCAGCTTTATGAGGCCTGCAGAAAATGGTGGTTTATGCAGATACAGCCCAGTGTGAAGTTGCTGAGACTCACCCCTGAGGGTTTGATATATGTCCTGGGGGAAAGCAGCTACAAAGCCGCCTGAAAAATCTGTCGACATAGAGGAACTGCTTAAATCCCTGCTGCAAGCTACAGCGGCTCAGCAGGAGGCCATCAGACAGCAGCAGGTGGCAATGGAGGAAAATTGGAGGCTACAGCGAGAGGCCTTAACAGAAGTGGTGCAGAACCTTGCAGCCCGGATTGGAGATGTGGCCGTCAGTTCTCCGACCAGCTCTTGTTCTATACGGGGCAGTCACTTCTTGCAGAAAATGACAGAGGCTGATGATGTGGAAGCCTACCTGACCACGTTTGAAAGGACTGCCGAGCATGAGAACTGGCCAAAAGCACAGTGGGCCAGTCTGCTGGCACCTTTTCTGTCAGGTGAGCCACAAAAAGCGTACTTTGATTTAAGCTCTGCTGAGGCTCGGGACTATGATAAACTAAAGACTGAGATCCTGACCCGCCTGGGAGTCACGCTGTCAGTACGAGCACAACGGGTGCACCGTTGGGTGTACGCCATGGAGAAGCCTCCTCGCTCCCAGATGCACAACCTTATTCAGCTAACAAAAAAATTGTTACAGCCAGAGACATTAACTGGTCCCCAGATGGTTGAAAGAGTTGTCATGGACCGCTATTTGAGATCTTTGCCCATGGTCCTGCGCAAGTGGGTGAGCCATGGAAACCCGGATACTGCTGACCAATTAGTGGACATGGTAGAGAGGTATTTGGCAGCAGAGGAGCAACTGATGAACACCCAGCAACCCATAGATTCTTGACAGCACCCTTCAGTAAAGACTGATAAGACTGTTCCATGGGAAGGCTGGAGAGACTGTAAACACTGGCCCTGGAGACAGGCCAATGGGGCTAGAACGGTCTATGCTGCCCAACAGGTTGATAATCTTGTGGTTAAATGTTTTAGGTGTGGTATGCCAGGTCATGTTATTGCCAATTGCCCAGTCACGCAAGAACCCATGCAATGTGATGCTGCCTTTGAATGTCGCAGAATGTCTTTCTTTGCTAGGTTAGCCTGTACTGTGGTACCATCACCTGAGCTGGAAAAACAAATGTGTGATGTGTTCTTAGAGGGTAACTGGGTAGAGGCCTTGCTAGATTCAGGAAGTTTAGTTACCCTCGTGAAAGCTGGGTTAGTGAACCCCTTAAAGGTCCAACAAATACCTATTGGGGTAACTTGCATACATGGGGATACCCAACATTATGTCACTGCTGAAGTGAATATAGAAACTTGTTGTGGGTCAGCAATGGTTAAAGTGGGACTGGTCCCCACCTTGGTGCATGAGGCCATAATAGGGAGGGATTTTCCTCATTTTTGGAAACTGTGAGAATCACGTTTATCAACAGATGTGAGAAGTAAAGGGCCAGTTTATAATACCGGTGATTTTATGGATGTACGTGTGTCTTCTGAACTTTCTGACCCTTTGCCTTTTGCTAGTTTGGCTGGGGAAGTGACAGATGGGGAGTCCAGTGAGGACCCTCTTGCTGGGAACAGAGACATAGTAGTTAGAACTGAAAGCGTGCCTGACCTGGAGGTAAAGAAGGATCTGTTTGCGTCTGAAAAGTTAAATGATCCTACCTTGATAAAGGCTAGAGAGAATGTTAAGATTGTTAATGGGGAACCTGTGGTATCAGGTGACAGGGTTACGTATCCCCACATAGCCATCTGTAATGAGCTCTTGTACCACATTGTCAAAAAGGGTGAGGATGTGGTGGAACAGCTGGTAGTTCCCCAGCCTTATCAGAGAACGGTACTAGATTTAGCTCATAGTCACGTTACAGCAGGACATTTAGGGGCAGAAAAAACCACTGAAAGAGTTTTAAAAAGGATGTTTTGGCCAGGGGTTTATAAAGAAGTGTCTGAATATTGTTCTTCCTGTCCTGAATGCCAGTATCATGCCCCTAGACCCCATTTCAGGAACCCACTAGTTCCAATGCCTATTATAGAGGTCCCGTTTGACAGAATAGCCATGGATCTCGTGGGGCCCTTGTTAAAGTCCGCTCGGGGCCATCAGTATATCCTGGTAATTATGGACTATGCCACTCGATATCCTGAGGCTGTCCCTTTATGCACTATCACAACCAAGGCGATAGCTAGGGAGCTGGTGCAGGTTTTTAGTAGAGTAGGATTACCAAAAGAAATTTTGACTGACCAAGGTACTCAATTTATGTCAAGGATCATGAAATAATTGTGCAAATTATTTAAGGTCACTCACCTCAGGACATCCATCTACCATCCCCAAACTGATGGGTTGGTGGAAAGGTTCAATAAAACATTAAAAAGTATGTTAAAAAAGGTTGTTGATAGATATGGGAAAAACTGTGATTGTTTGTTGCCCTACTTGTTAATGGCCATCAGAGAAGTTCCTCAGTCCTCTACAGGGTTTTCTCCATTTGATTTGTCGTATGGTAGACACCCCAGAGGGCTGTTGGACATTGCCAAAGAGATGTGGGAAGGACAGCCCACTCCTTATAGAAGCATTATTGAACATGTAACACAAATGCAGGATAGGATTGCAGCTGTGGTACCTATTGTCAGAGAGCACATGGAACAGGCACAAAGTGCTCAACAGAGGGTATATAACTGGAGTGCCAAGATACGGGAATTTGCTCCCGGAGATAGAGTTCTTGTTTTGGTACCCACTGTGGAAAGCAAGTTCTTAGCTAAATGGCAGGGTCCATTTGAGATTAGGGAAAAAGTGAATGAGGTTAATTACAAAGTATACCAACCGGGAAAGAGAAACCCCAAACAAATCTACCATGTTAACTTAATCAAACTCTGGAAAGATAGGTTGTCTCTGTCAGCGGAGCCTTGCCCTTCGGTGTCTTCACCTCGGTTGCTTCCCGCAGTAAAGGTGTCAGAGACATTATCAGCTGATCAGAACAATCAAGTTAAAGAATTTCTCATCCAAAATAGGGAGATATTTTCAGAGCTGCCTGGCCGAACGACCATAATAAAACATGACATTGTCACAGAACCAGGGGTCAGGGTCCATTTAAAGTCATATAGGATTCCTGAAGCTCAGCGAGAAGCTGTTTCTAAAGTTAAACCTTGTTAGAACTTGGAGTCATAGAGGAATCTAACAGTGAGTGGTCCAGTCCCATAGTTCTCATCCCGAAGCCAGACGGTAGCATACACTTCTGTAATGACTTTCGTAAGTTAAATGAGGTGTCCAAATTTGACGCATACCCCATGCCACGTGTGGATGAGCTTATAGTAAGGCTGGGAACAGTTAGGTTTCTCACCACGTTGGACCTGACCAAAGGGTACTGGCAAATACCTTTAACTGATAACGCAAAAGAAAAAACAGCCTTTTTGGTTACGGAGGGGCTATACCAGTATAAGATGTTACCCTTTGGGTTGCATGGGGCTCCAGCAACCTTTCAACGGGCGATGGATAAAATTTTGAGGCCCCATAGAAAATATGCAGCTGCCTAGTTGGATGATGTGGTAATTCACAGTACAGACTGGGGGTCCCATTTGGTTAAAGTGCAAGCAGTACTGGACTCAATCAGAGAGGCAGGGTTAACTGCTAACCCAAAGAAGTGCTGCCTCGCAATGGAGGAGGTCAAATACTTGGGCTTCACCATAGGCAGAGGTCTGATTAGGCCACAGTTGAATAAAATTGATGCTATTCAAAACTGGCCTCGTCCAGTGAATAAAAAACAGGTAAGGGCTTTTTTGGGAATAACTGGGTACTATAGATGGTTTATTCCCAATTTTGCGACCACAGCAGTGCCGTTGTCAGACCTTACCAAAGGGAAGCAGTCAAATATGGTGAAATGGAACCCTGATGCAGAAAAAGCATTCCAAACATTAAAAGTGGCTTTGTGTTCACAACCGGTATTGATGACACCAGATTTTTCGAAAGAATTTGTTGTACAGACAGATGCCTCAGAGGTAGGGATAGGGGCTGTGTTGTCCCAAACCAGAGATGGGGACGAACACCCTATCATTTATTTGAGTAGGAAACTCATTGAGCAGGAAAAAAGGTATGCCATTGTGGAAAAGGAGGCTTTGGCCATTAAGTGGGCACTAGATACCTTGAGATATTACCTCCTGGGTAGACAATTCAGACTAGTGACAGATCACGCCCCTTTAAAATGGATGTATGTAAATAGAGGTCAGAATGCTCGGGTAACTAGGTGGTTTCTAGCATTGCAGGATTTTAAGTTTACTATTGAACATAGACCGGGTACACAATTGGCCAACGCAGATGCATTGTCCCGCATCTTCTGTTAGGGGGCTACAAGTGTTCCGGCCCCTAGGTCGAAACAGGGGAGGGGGATATGTGACAAGAACACTGGAATAGTGTTTGAGGGCAGGTATGTTTGTCCCAGGTTCTTGTCTTACCTGTATTAGAAAAATGAAAACTTCTAGAAAAATGTTTAGTTTTGTCAGAACCTTTTCAGTTTATTGGAAAAGCTGGATAAGGGCCCTGAAAGAAAGATAGGGCAAGTTCCAGACATTGGGCCCAGTTCGGGTCTTTGGCCTCACAGAGGGCTAATCAGGGTTTCAGCTGTGTAAGTGGGTTATAGGGCTGCTAGCCTGATTAGTGTGTGCAGACTGCCTGGGAAGACTGCAGGATCTCTGTGAGAGAAATATGCTTCCTTATACAAGTGAGCCATACAGTGTTGACTGGAAAACTCTGTGGTTTTTTTGTTTAGAGACAGTTAGGAACGTCTTGTGTTTAGTTAGTGCCGGACAGGCAAGGTATTTTCTTTTGATGTTTGTTTTGTTTTCTGCTTAATAAAACTGGTCGTGGCCAGTTGCACCACACATTGGACTTGTGTGATTCCTCAGCTGCTGCTTGCTGCCATTTACGCCACGAAACGGCACCTTGTTCCCTTACAGTGTTACAATATATATATATATATATATATTTATATATATGCGCCCCCACCTTCTACTAGTCCCCCTGGTACCAGTACAGTGTTGGTTCAGTGGCCACTGTGGAGGAGCAGCATCAGTATGCAGCCAGTAATAACAGCAGCAGGAAATGGTGCCTTCCAGCCGCTGGTCCCGCTCTCTGGGAAACCCCACCCCCTGAATGGCGTGCGGTCCCTATCAATTATACTGGTTTGTACTGTGTGTAAAAAGCAAAGGTAATGTAAAAAAAACCAGAGAGAACAACACCCTGTTTCCTTAGCCAGTGTGGGTCCGTGACGGGCACCGCAGCTCGTGGCCCATGACCGCCGCGCCCTTATTCCACCATTGTAACCGGGACCCCGATGTAACACTCACCACACCACGTCTGTCTTTGGCATCTGTTAGGGGTGGCAGCATGCTGCCAGTGTGGGCTCACACTCTGGGAGTGTGAGACACAGCACCCCAGGAGCTTACTGTCCTGTCAGCGGGGATACGAACCATTAACTCTATATTAAGTTGCTTCGGTTTCCCCCCTAAGTTCCTCAATGCAGGCAGACTAGTTGCCAACCAGTGCTGCCTTAAATAATCAAACTAAATCAAATTCTGAAGAAAAACTGTGAAACTCCAGAGAAATGCCCCCGGCTCCTTGGGCACATTTTCTAAACTGAGTCTGCTAGGAGGGGCATAGAGGGGAAGAACCAGCACACACTAATTCATTCTTAAAATGCCTGGTTGAAGTCCTATCCATTCCACACCAATCAGTGGCGGAACTAGCAAGCGGTGGGCCCAGGTGCGACAAAATGCTTTGGGCCCCCCCCCCCACATCCCCCGCCACACACATCCCATCCAAGTCCACCCCCTCACCCCTGGAGAGGATCTGGTGAGGGGGACCTGCTCAGGGCCAGAGAAATGGATACCTAGCAACAGTGCCGTAACTAGACATTTTAGCACTGTGTGCAAGAAACGGCATCGGAGCCCCACCCCTGTATGCTAAACGGGCAGTGTGCGCCGTAGGCGCGCGCAAAAATACATAGTGGCGTGGCTTCGTGGGGAAGGGGTGTGGCCACAAAATAATACCAATTCATAAAACGGTACACTGTAGTCTCCATTATTCAAATTACGCCGCACAGTAGCACCACTACACCAGGTAGAGACCCTTTTACACCTTACAGCGGACAGATTCCTCTTTTTACACATTACAGCAGACAGCGTGCACTTTTTACAAATAACGGCAGACAGCGTGCCCTTTTTACACATAACGGCAGACAGCGTGCCATTTTTACACATAACGGCAGACAGCGTGCCATTTTTACACATAACGGCAGACAGCGTGCCCTTTTTACACATAACGGCAGACCGCGTGCCCTTGTTACACATAGCGGCAGACAGCGTACACTTTATACACATAACGGCAGACAGCGTGCCCTTGTTACACATTACGGCAGACAGCATCCCCTTTTTACACATAACGGCAGACAGCGTCCCCTTTTTACACATTACGGCAGACAGCGTGCCCTTGTTACACATTACGGCAGACAGCGTCCCCATTTTTACACATTACGGCAGGCAGATTCCCCATTTTTACACATTGCGGCAGGCATATTACCCCTTTTTACACATAGCGGCAGGCAGATTACCCCTTTTTACACATAGCGGCAGGCAGTCCCCCATTTTTACACATTGCGGCAGGCTGATTCCCCCTTTTTACACATTACGTCAGGCAGTCCCCCCTTTTTACACATTGCGGCAGGCTGATTCCCCCTTTTTACACATTACGTCAGGCAGTCCCCCCTTTTTACACATTGCGGCAGGCTGATTCCCCTTTTTACACATAGCGGCAGGCAGTCCCCCATTTTTACACATAGCGGCAGGCAGGCCCAAGAAAGAAAGAGAAAGAAAGAAAAAGAGAAAAAGAAAGAAAGAAGAATTATACTTACCCTCTCCGCCGGCTCAGGCTCCTCGGTGCAGCCGCGTCAGACGATTCCCGGGCAGTAGAGGAGGTGGAGGACGGAGGTGAAGAAGGGAGCCGCAGCAGCGGGATCCGGTCAAGATTGGAGGCGCTGCTGCCCCTCTGCTTCCCTATAGGCTGTTCTCGGAAGACAGCCTATAGTGAAGCAGAGGGGCAGCAGCAGCAGCGCCTCCACCAGTAACAAAGCGCTGCTGCGGCTCCCTCCTTCACCTCCCTCCTCCTCCTTCCCCCGTCAGTGCCGCTGCTCCTCTCCTCTCCGGGCGGCTGCGGGCAGCGGTTGCCCGCAGCGCACAGCGGCATGTAATGAGTCAGTTTGACTCATTACATGCTTGGGCCCCTGGACAGAGGCGGGCCCCAGTGCAACGCACTGCTTGCACTGCCGGTAGTTCCGCCTCTGACACCAATATAGAAGTGGAGATGAAAGCCTGTGTCTTGTTCCTGATTACGTGTGCCTCTCTAATTTTTAATCACCTTTTTCACACTGTCCTCTCCCTCTTGCCTCTTCTCATAATGTGAAAAGTCATTCAACATGGAGGTGGTATGTTTGAAGCTAGCTATGATTCGGAGAACTTGGCAAACTTTTTCCAGGGGGATCACCTGTCGCTGAAATGATGGGTTTATTAAACTGGCATGTCCTGTTTAAACAACATAAGGGTGGGTGGGAGGGTCCCCGTCTTGCACCTCTTATTTCTCTATCGTCCTAAGTGGATGCTGGGGTTCCTGAAAGGACCATGGGGAATAGCGGCTCCGCAGGAGACAGGGCACAAAAAAGTAAAGCTTTACTAGGTCAGGTGGTGTGCACTGGCTCCTCCCCCTATGACCCTCCTCCAGACTCCAGTTAGATTTTGTGCCCGAACGAGAAGGGTGCAATCTAGGTGGCTCTCCTAAAGAGCTGCTTAGAGAAAGTTTAGTTTAGGTTTTTTTTCTTTACAGTGAGTCCTGCTGGCAACAGGATCACTGCAACGTGGGACTTAGGGGGAAAGTAGTAAACTCACCTGCATGCAGAGTGGATTTGCTGCTTGGCTACTGGACACCATTAGCTCCAGAGGGATCGAACACAGGCCCAGCCGTGGAGTCCGGTCCCGGAGCCGCGCCGCCGACCCCCTTGCAGATGCTGAAGCGTGAAGAGGTCCGGAAACCGGCGGCTGAAGACTCCTCAGTCTTCATAAGGTAGCGCACAGCACTGCAGCTGTGCGCCATTTTCCTCTCAGCACACTTCACTGGGCAGTCACTGAGGGTGCAGAGCGCTGGGGGGGGGGCGCTCTGAGAGGCAAATATAAACCTTATACAAGGCTAAAAATACCTCACATATAGCCCATAGGGGCTATATGGAGATATTTAACCCCTGCCTGACTGGAAAAATAGCGGGAGAAGAACCCGCCGAAAAAGGGGCGGGGCCTATCTCCTCAGCACACGGCGCCATTTTCTGTCACAGCTCCGCTGGTCAGAACGGCTCCCAGGTCTCTCCCCTGCACTGCACTACAGAAACAGGGTAAAACAGAGAGGGGGGGCACATTAATGGCTATATATATATATATTAAAGCAGCTATAAGGGAGCACTTAATATAAGGATATCCCTTGTATATATAGCGCTTTGTGGTGTGTGCTGGCAGACTCTCCCTCTGTCTCCCCAAAAGGGCTAGTGGGTCCTGTCTTCATTAGAGCATTCCCTGTGAGTTTGCGGTGTGTGTCGGTACGTGGTGTCGACATGTATGAGGACGATATTGGTGTGGAGGCGGAGCAATTGCCAAATATGCAGATGTCACCCCCCAGGGGGTCGACACCAGAATGGATGCCTTTATTTGTGGAATTACGTGATGGTTTATCTTCCCTTAAACAGTCAGTTGAGGACATGAGGCGGCCGGACAATCAATTAATGCCTGTCCAGGCGCCTCAAACACCGTCAGGGGCTGTAAAACGCCCTTTGCCTCAGTCGGTCGACACAGACCCAGACACGGGCACTGATTCCAGTGACGACGGTAGAAATTCAAACGTATTTTCCAGTAGGGCCACACGTTATATGATTTTGGCAATGAAGGAGACGTTACATTTAGCTGATACTACAGATACCGTAAAACAGGGTATTATGTATGGTGTGAAAAAACTACAAACAGTTTTTCCTGAATCAGAAGAATTAAATGACGTGTGTGATGAAGCGTGGGTTGCTCCTGATAAAAAGTTGATAATTTCAAAAAAGTTATTGGCATTATACCCTTTCCCGCCAGAGGTTAGGGCGCGCTGGGAAACACCCCCTAAGGTGGACAAGGCGCTCACACGCTTATCCAAACAAGTGGCGTTACCCTCTCCTGAGACGGCCGCACTTAAGGATCCATCAGATAGAAAGATGGAAGTTATTCAAAAGAATATATACACACATGCAGGTGTTATACTACGACCAGCTATAGCAACTGCCTGGATGTGCAGTGCTGGAGTAGTTTGGTCAGAATCCCTGATTGAAAATATTGATACCCTAGATAGGGACAATGTTTTACTGTCGTTAGAACAAATAAAGGATGCATTTATCTATATGCGTGATGCACAGAGGGATATTTGCACACTGGCATCTCGGGTGAGTGCTATGTCCATTTCAGCCAGAAGAGCCTTATGGACACGACAGTGGACAGGCGATGCGGATTCAAAACGTCACATGGAGGTTTTGCCGTATAAAGGGGAGGAGTTATTTGGAGTTGGTCTATCAGACTTGGTGGCCACGGCTACTGCCGGGAAATCCACTTTTTTACCTCAAGTCACTCCCCAACAGAGAAAGGCACCGACCTTTCAACCGCAGCCTTTTCGCTCCTACAAAAATAAGAGAGCAAAGGGCTTGTCGTACCTGCCACGAGGCAGAGGAAGAGGGAAGAGACACCAACAGGCAGCTCCTTCCCAGGAACAGAAGCCCTCCCCGGCTCCTGCAAAAACCTCAGCATGACGCTGGGGCCTCTCAAGCGGACTCGGGGACAGTGGGGGGCCGTCTCAAAAATTACAGCGCGCAGTGGGCTCACTCGCAGGTAGACCCCTGGATCCTGCAGATAATATCTCAGGGGTACAGGTTGGAATTAGAGACGGATCCTCCTCATCGTTCCCTGAAGTCTGCCTTACCAACCGTCTCTTCCGAAAGGGAGAGGGTGTTGGAAGCCATTCACAAGCTGTACGCTCAGCAGGTGATAGTCAAAGTACCCCTATTACAACAAGGAAAGGGGTATTATTCCACTCTATTTGTGGTACCGAAGCCGGATGGCTCGGTAAGGCCTATTCTAAATCTGAAGTCCTTGAACCTCTACATAAAAAAGTTCAAGTTCAAGATGGAGTCACTCAGAGCAGTGATAGCGAACCTGGAAGAAGGGGACTTTATGGTATCCTTGGACATCAAGGATGCGTATCTACACGTTCCGATTTACCCCGCACACCAGGGGTACCTCAGGTTCATTGTTCAAAACTGTCACTATCAGTTTCAGACGCTGCCGTTCGGATTGTCCACGGCGCCTCGGGTCTTTACCAAGGTAATGGCCGAGATGATGATTCTTCTTCGAAGAAAAGGCGTATTAGTTATCCCATACTTGGACGATCTCCTAATAAGGGCAAGGTCCAGAGAACAGCTGGAGACAGCTTTAGCACTATCTCAAGAGGTGCTAAGACAACACGGGTGGATTCTGAATATTCCAAAATCCCATTTAATCCCGACAACTCGTCTGCTGTTCCTAGGAATGATTCTGGACACGGTTCAGAAAAAGGTTTTCCTTCCAGAGGAAAAAGCCAAGGAGTTATCCGATCTGGTCAGGAACCTCCTAAAACCAGGAAACAAGAGTCCTGGGAAAAATGGTGGCTTCTTACGAAGCAATTCCATTCGGCAGATTCCATGCAAGAATATTCCAAAGGGATCTGTTGGACAAATGGTCAGGGTCGCATCTGCAGATGCACCTGCGAATAACCCTGTCACCAAAGACAAGGGTGTCACTTCTGTGGTGGTTGCAGAAGGCTCACCTATTAGAAGGCCGCAGATTCGGCATTCAGGATTGGATCCTGGTGACCACGGACGCCAGCCTGAGAGGCTGGGGAGCAGTCACACAAGGAAGAAACTTCCAGGGAGTATGGACGAGTCTGGAAAAGTCTCTTCACATAAACATTCTGGAACTAAGAGCAATCTACAATGCTCTAAGCCAGGCGGAACTTCTCCTGCAAGGAAAGCCGGTGTTGATTCAGTCGGACAACATCACGGCGGTCGCCCATGTAAACAGGCAGGGCGGCACAAGAAGCAGGAGTGCAATGGCAGAAGCTGCCAAGATTCTTCGCTGGGCGGAGAATCACGTGATAGCACTGTCAGCAGTGTTCATCCCGGGCGTGGACAACTGGGAAGCAGACTTCCTCAGCAGACACGATCTTCATCCGGGAGAGTGGGGTCTACATCCAGAAGTCTTCAACATGTTAATAGACCGTTGGGAAAGACCAATTGTAGACATGATGGCGTCTCGCCTCAACAAGAAACTGGACAAATATTGCGCCAGGTCAAGAGATCCACAGGCAATAGCTGTGGACGCACTGGTAACTCCTTGGGTGTACCAGTCAGTGTATGTGTTTCCTCCTCTGCCGCTCATACCAAAGGTATTGAAGATCATACGGCAAAGAAGAGTAAGAACAATACTAGTGGTTCCGGATTGGCCGAGAAGGACTTGGTATCCGGAACTTCAAGAGATGCTCACGGACGAACCGTGGCCTCTACCTCTGAGAAGGGACCTGCTACAGCAGGGTCCCTGTCTTTTTCAAGACTTACCGCGGCTGCGTTTGACGGCATGGCGGTTGAACGCCAGATCCTAAAAGGGAAAGGCATTCCAGAAGAAGTCATTCCTACCTTGATTAAGGCACGGAAGGAAGTCACCGTGAAACATTATCACCGCATTTGGCGAAAATATGTAGCGTGGTGCGAGGATCGGAGGGTTCCGACGGAGGAATTCCAACTGGGTCGTTTCCTACATTTCCTGCAATCAGGATTATCTATGGGTCTCAAATTTGGATCCATTAAGGTTCAAATTTCGGCCCTGTCAATATTCTTCCAAAAAGAATTGGCCTCTGTCCCTGAGGTCCAGACTTTTGTCAAGGGAGTACTGCATATACAGCCTCCTGTGGTGCCTCCGGTGGCACCGTGGGATCTAAATGTAGTTTTAGATTTCCTCAAATCCCATTGGTTTGAACCATTGAAAAAGGTGGATTTGAAATATCTCACATTGAAAGTGACTATGTTACTAGCCCTGGCCTCTGCCAGGAGAGTATCTGAATTGGCGGCTTTATCTTATAAAAGTCCTTATCTAATCTTCCATTCGGATAGGGCAGAACTGCGGACTCGTCCGCATTTTCTCCCTAAAGTGGTATCAGCATTTCATCTGAACCAACCTATTGTGGTGCCTGCGGCCACTAGCGACTTGGAGGACTCCAAGTTGTTGGACGTTGTCAGAGCCTTAAAAATATACATTGCAAGGACGGCTGGAGTCAGAAAATCTGACTCGCTGTTTATATTGTATGCACCCAACAAGTTGGGCGCACCTGCTTCTAAGCAGTCGATTGCTCGTTGGATTTGTAACACAATTCAACTTGCACATTCTGTGGCAGGCCTGCCACAGCCTAAAACTGTAAAAGCCCACTCCACAAGGAAGGTGGGCTCATCTTGGGCGGCTGCCCGAGGGGTCTCGGCATTACAACTCTGCCGAGCAGCTACGTGGTCGGGGGAGAACACGTTTGTAAAATTTTACAAATTTGATACCCTGGCAAAGGAGGACCTGGAGTTCTCTCATTCGGTGCTGCAGAGTCATCCGCACTCTCCCGCCCGTTTGGGAGCTTTGGTATAATCCCCATGGTCCTTTCAGGAACCCCAGCATCCACTTAGGACGATAGAGAAAATAAGAATTTACTTACCGATAATTCTATTTCTCGGAGTCCGTAGTGGATGCTGGGCGCCCATCCCAAGTGCGGATTATCTGCAATACTTGTACATAGTTATTGTTAACTAATTCGGGTTATTGTTAAGGAGCCATCTTTAAGAGGCCCTTTCTGTTGTCATACTGTTAACTGGGTTTAGATCACAAGTTGTACGGTGTGATTGGTGTGGCTGGTATGAGTCTTACCCGGGATTCAAAATGCCTCCCTTATTGTGTATGCTCGTCCGGGCACAGTACCTAACTGGAGTCTGGAGGAGGGTCATAGGGGGAGGAGCCAGTGCACACCACCTGACCTAGTAAAGCTTTACTTTTTTGTGCCCTGTCTCCTGCGGAGCCGCTATTCCCCATGGTCCTTTCAGGAACCCCAGCATCCACTACGGACTCCGAGAAATAGAATTATCGGTAAGTAAATTCTTATTTTTTCTTTGCATTATGTGCTCTTTGGGGCCTAGTTTTTAAAACTGCCATCCTGTCTGCCACTGCAGTGCCACTCCTAGATGGGCCAGGTGTTTGTGCCACCCACTTGTGTCACTTAGCTTAGTCATCAAGCGACCTCGGTGCAACCTTTTGCCCTAAAAACAATATTGTGATGTGTAAGGTGTACAGAATAGACTGGAAATGAGTGGAAATGAATGTTATTTAGGTTAATAATACTGTAGGAACAAAACAAAACAAAATTCTGTGATTTTAGCTGTTTTTATGGGGTTTTATTTTAAAAAAAAATCTAGATCCAAAACCAAAACAAAACCCCAAAAGAGTGGTTTTGGCAATACCTATCCAGGTCCAAAACATGAATGAAGATCCAGATCCAAAACCAAAATACAAAAAGTGTCCGGTGCACATTTCTAGTTTGCACTGGCACCCTGCAAACTTTGTGCCTAACTATAAATAAGCTCATCACATTTCGTTATAATGTATGTATTTAACATATGCTTTACTTACAACTAAGGCTTGTCAGGGCCCAAAATTTAGTTAAAAAGCCATAGGTTGCCTCTACATTGGCTGAACAATTACATCTCCATGTTTTATGCATCATACTATGAGGTCTGAAAATCCAGGGTGACATTTTTTTATCCTGTGCTGCACTGCATGGAATAGTTCCCAACCCCCATCCCCACTGTACAGTAAGCATGTGCAGAAGAGGATCTCGTTCTTCTCTGTTCAGAGCACCGTATCCTCCACCATATTTTGTTATGGAGCCTGGTGATACACATTGCCACTCCTGATCCTGAGAATATGTAAGTCTGTTTTACAGATGGTCTCTCTTATAAATGCAAACATCAGCATTGGGAGAAAAAAAATATTCAATATTTATTTACACAGCTCAGAATGCAACATGTCCTTGACTTTACGGACTATGGATTATATAACTAAACTAGTAAATGTAAAGAGACGGTTAAGAATGAGTGACAGCTGAGTATGCTTTTTTATATACTGTATATATATTTACACAGCTAAAACTGAGTAATACAGTATGTTTACAGAAGTGTTAGAATGTAACTTTTAAAAGGATAGAGAACAGAGTATGCATAAGACTGTACATAAAATCTTTAATTCCAACACTGACTACAGACTCTAGTATTTCCACGAATTTTAATTATTGCCCTTTTCCTTTACTGTAAATCGCTGCTTGTCTCACCTAATTGAAACTATAGCCTAACTCTAAACGCCAGGGGACATTGGTGCTAATTTTGAGTTGGCAGTAAAGCAAAAAACAGCAAGTAACTTTTCACCGTGCAGGAGGGGCAGGTGTAAAATGTGCAGAGAGATTTAGATTTGAGGGTGTGTGTCATAAATCCAATCTAAATTGCTGTGTTTTATTTGCAATAAGACTTATGTTGCAAAGCAAGGGTTGCAAATACATTTATAGTTTTTGCATGCATGGTAAATAGTATACTCTGTGGTTTTGCATGTGGTCCACAAATGCTGGACAGGTTTTAAAGCATTTCAGGGCTACTTGCAAAAGCAGCCAGAATACTATTTGCCCTACATGTAAAAAAAAAAAAAAAATGTATTTGCAACCCTTGTATTGCAACACTGGTTTGTCCAAATGCACAGTACTGTACTTTCTGGGTTTTTTTTTTTTTTTTTGCTTGATCCACACAACAGGCCCATAGCGATGTCCTATATTTATGTGTCAAATATTTAAAACAATATAAAAAAAAATGAAAGACAATGGGCGGGATTCAATTATTTTCACCCCTTTACACACCCGTTCTGTTTCTGCCCTCAGCGACGTTGTATCATTATTTCAGCTCGCTATCCTCACGCGATAACGGAGATAATTTTTTAAAGGAAATTGGGCGTGATATAGCATTTGAATCTCACCCAATAAATATCATATGCATAAACAAAATAAAATAGATTCATTCACCTATACGTCTGGCTAGCATATAGGAGCAGTTTAAAAGAGGGCCCTTGTGCATGCTGAGCCAGGCTCTGTATGGGCCCCTAACTTTCTAGCAGCACAGTAGACTCCGGCTTTGTATGTGCATGCGTAGGTCTCTGGAATATGGTGCCTATACTATATTACCGGTGACATCTCTACTGCGCATGTGCAGATCTCAGGGAAAATGTCCAATGTGCCATTTCTCTGTAAGCCATCTGACGCAGCACTCCAGAGAGATACTGTTTGTATAATTACATAGGTACAGGGTGTGCAATATGGGGCCCCCAGGATCCAGAGTCCCATGTGCACCCCACACTGCATCCAACTATTATAGTTGCACAGAAAAGTTCAGTTAAGGTTGCCAAGTAGGGCATCAATGTCATTTGGGAACATTATATAAAACCTAGCAATCCAAATTACAGATCAAATAATATAAGTGTATGGTACCATAGTGTTCCTGTCCTTGCTGATGATGATTATATCAATGTTAACTGCATTTTAACTGAATTTGCATCTAATAACTCTGTAATGCAAACATTGAGCTTTCAATAATTATCAATAATTGATTTTCAAACCAGCTATAGTTATAATCACCAACCGTAACTGATGGAAGTATTACATTAATGTAAATGGTACAGCAGGACTTTGCCTAAACTCACACCTGGCTAAACAAAAAATCAAGCTTTAGAAGCATTACCCTTCAAGTTATTGATGGTGTTTAAGTGGGAAAGAAAGTACCTAGTCTTTATTATTTTCCACTAAACACGTACTTGCTTTACATGCTGCCTGAAAATATGTGCTCATACATACATTTTCACGTTGCAACTTTAGGTGTAACCAGGGTTGCCAAGAGAAATCCTGGGCCCCGGTACAACAACTTCCCGGGCCCTATATAGAAATAGAAATATACTAACACTAATGGTAATGTATGGATGCATGTATTATAGAATATTTATATAGAACTTATAAGACACAGTGCTGTTTCTGGCACTCACAGTTCTCTGCTCACAGAGTCTTACCCTAACAGACTAGCTCCCGACGAGGTGACAGCCCTGCCGCTGATTCTTACAACTGAGCTGAGCTGCACTACTTCTTAAACCCATGGGCCACACTCAGCCAGCTGCATGCCTGTCCATCCCTATCCCTGCCCACCTCCTGGAGCTTGCTGTTTCTGAAGAGGCCATCCAGAGCCGGCTACAGAGATTGACTCACGAGATGATGATATCATCTAGCGAGAACCTACCGGTGGTGCAGCTGCTGGAAGTGGCTGTGAGGGATGTCCACAACAAGGGATAAACAGCCAGGTGACACACACACAGCCCCCCTCCTGGCAGTCCGACCCACCGCTCGCATTCCCGCCCACTGATTTCAAATAACGAGAAAAAAATTATCTCACCAACAAAATGCCCATTGGTGTGCTCTGGCATGCCTGGGCCCGGGTAATCTGTATCCCCTCCCCACCTCTCTCGACACCACTGGGTGTAACATATTTATTACATCTGCATTTAAAATGTGGATTGTGAAAAATATTCCCCCTACTATACATGAGCTAGCTGCTTGATATGCTTACATAGCTATTGAAACAAAAGAGAGAAAAAAACTGAGTTACTGTACACTGAGGGCTAAATATATTTAAATACTATAATCTTTATTGAAACCTAAAACCACAATTTTATTGAGTTAAATCATTGCTTTGAGATCCTCTAAGGATAAGCAAAAAATTGAAAACAAGTTATGGTCATGAAGGAAAGGACTGTAAGTGATCTTAAAAACTGTTGTATGCTGTACTTTTAAACAATATTGGGGGTGATTCCGAGTTGATCGTAGCCCTGCAAAATTTTGACCATAGACATGCAAGGGGACGCCCAGCACAGGGCTATCCCGCCCCGCATGTCAGTGCCACCCCCCCCCCCCCCCCCACAGAAGTGCAAAAGCATCACACAGCAACGATGCTTTTGTACTTTAGGAGTAGCTCCCGGCCAGCGCAGCTTTAGCGTGCTGGACGGGAGCTACTCGTCGCACCCCGGCCCACAGCGGCTGCGTGTGTCATCATGCAGCCACTGCAGCCCGCCCCCCGCCTGCATGGTCCGGCCACACCTGCGTTAGCTGGACTGTGCCCACGAAACGGCGGCCAAACACCACCGTTCTGCCCCCCCGCCAAGCGACCGTCTCTGCCTGTCAATCAGGCAGAGGTGATCGTAGCGCAGCAACGGCCTTCGGCCATCTGGCATGCACTGGCGCACTGCGGCGCCAGTGCATGCGCAGTTCTGACCCGATTGCACCGCTGCGATAAACTGCAGCGTGCGATCGGGTCAGAATGACCCCCATTGTCAGTAATGAATATCATACAATCATGGCTCCTTCACATTCATTCATCTCTGTGATTTTTCATTTGTGATTATACAAATCATAAATCAAAAATCACTGTGATTAAACTGGGGATCATCATTGACTTGAACACATTTAAGTAATGTTGAAGTTTTACCATTCCACCTTCCGTTTGCTTAGTCTAAACCAGAAATCAAATAAATAATTGCATTGTTTAAATCACAAAATTAAGCACTGGTTATTCTCCAGATAATTTGAGATTGTAAAAGTGACATCTGAGAATGTCTGGAATGAGGAATCCCAGCAACTGCTGTCACCACCATCTCAATGATCACATATGCATCTGAAATCGATTGAAAAGTTGTTTTTTTGCTTGTGGTGACCCAACATTCTTCTTTTGAGATGAAGAAATATTCAGCAATGAGTACAGACCAGATTCTATAAGATATTGAACATGTACAATTTATTTTGTTAGCATTTTTTTACATTTTCAGCCGAGCCTTCTTGAGATATGACTTGAAAATTTAGAAAGTCATTTACCCACTTGGAACATTAAGTTTAAATGTCTCTTTAGATCCTAGTATATACTTGTTGCTGAATATTTCTTTATCTCTTTCTGTGGTCACATTCTGGGCCAGATTAAGGGAGGGGCGACGGGCCATCGTCCCGGGGCCCCCAAACATTAGGAGCCTCCACACACAGCTGTTTCAACTGGAGTAGTACCCCTCTGGTGGCTGAGCTGTTCATTAACAGTGGCTGCCGAGGAGGTCACCCGTCTCCAGTGAGTCAGGGTGAGGTGAAATCCCGAATGACAGTGTTTGTAAACTGGCCATGTGTGCTGCTTAAACAAGTAGTAAGGGACCCTAGGGTTCCAGGGGGCAGTCACACCAGCCTGCTGTTCCCCTGATCTAAGCTCACTCCTAGGCTACCGCTGCTGCCCACAGCAAAAAGAGCTATAGCTGTAAACATTAAAGGCAGTAGTAGGAGCCTGAGGAGGTGACAGCGGAGCCAGGCAGTTGTTGAGAGCAGGCAGTGCGGTGTAGCTCTGTGGCAGCTGTACTTGCTATAGTGGTTGTGTGGTGTACAGTCTGAGAGGGGTATAGTACGACTGCACGGCTGTCGGGATCCTGGCGCCCAGCATACTGGTGCCAAGATCCTGACCGCAGGAATGCCGGCAGCGGGGTGAGTGTAAATGAGCCCCTTGCGGGCACGGTGGCGCGCTACATGCACCACACTATTTATTCTCCCTCCCGGAGTGTCGTGGATACCCAGAGAGGGAAAATAGTTGTCATATCCGGCAGTCAGGATCCCGGCGCCAGTATGCTGAGTGCCGGGATCCCGACAGTCGGTATATCAAGTACCTCCCGTCTGAGAGGCCACTAAGGCCAAGACGCCGCCTGTATGTCTCGAGTACAAGGAAGCAGATGCCAGTACCGATGCGGATGAGGGAGGCGGTACAACTTTACTACTTTTCAGCATTACAGCATTACTGCTTTTCAGCATTACAGCCAGGGGTTACTGAATTTCCCGTGAGGCACGTGCCTAGGGGTGGTACTTGTTTGAGGGTGGCACTTGGTTGCTTGTGTTGGTACTGTCAGCCCAAAATGTACCAATAAATGAAAAATATTTCCACTGTACTGTACCATATGCCATCTTGAATGGAGTGTAAATGCATAGGACCTGTACATACTGTCCTTGTAAGCTGTCGGTATCCGTTCTCTAGGTTGAAGCTGTCTAGGACGACACACATTAGGTTGACACCTATTGGTTGACATTAAGTAGGTATACACCGAAAATAGGTTGACACTACCATTAGGTCGACTTGAAAAAGGTCGACATGGAAAAAGGCCAACATGAGTTTTTAAAAAAAAAATCCAATTTTTTGAACTTTTTAATACTTTACGATCCACATGGACTACACATGGGAACGGTAACCTGTGCCAAGCAAAGCTGAAGCGAAGGGATGCACCTTGTCTGTAACATGGCGAGCTATGCGAGGGGACAAGGTGCACCAATTGGGGTTCCCCATCACTTTTTGAAGAAAATAACACAAAAAAACCCCATTAAGGATGGTTAGTAGGTTGAAGGAGGTTTTAAAGGAACTTTTAAACTAGGAGCCTGGGGGGAGGGTTTAGCTAGAAACTATGGGTCACGCAGCGAGTATAGTAGGGATGGTGGTAGTGAGATAAATGGGGGTGAAGAAGTGGGGAGGGAAAGTGCAGCCGGTAAGGGTATTTACATGGGTTCTATTAAGGGTGTCAAGAAAGGTATTGCTAAAGCATTAAATAATAACAATTATGGGGGTAATTCTGAGTTGATCGCAGCCTCAAGTTTGTTAGCAATTGGGCAAAACCATGTGCACTGCAGGGGAGGCAGATATAACATGTGCAGAGAGAGTTAGATTTGGGTGTGGTGTGCTCAATCTGCAATCTAATCTGCAGTGTAAAAATAAAGCAGCCAGTATTTACCCTGCACAGAAACAAAATAAAACACACAAATCTAACTCTTTCTGCACATGTTATATCTGCCTCCCCTGCAGTGCACATGGTTTTGCCCAACTGCTAAAAAAATTCCTGCTGCGATCAACTTGGAATTACCCCCTATGTGTCATCATTACAGCCTATAGAAAATGTTGTACGGGACTTAGGGGAAAATACTTATGGCAGGGCAGTGAATTTAGATGGGAACATTGGGTTGACCAAAGAGAAAAGTAAGGTGGGCAATACTAAGTACGGTGGGGTTGGAGAGGGAGCGAGAAGGACAGTCTGTATCAGTAACTCTACGGATGCACTAGTTAACCAGGATGGGAAATCTTTAGGAAAACAAACAAATAAAGGAACCGATAAACTAAAATGTATGCTTGCAAATGCAAGAACTCTAGCAGGTAAAATGGGGGAATTGGAATTGTTAGCATCAAAGGCTGAGTATGACATTATAGGTATTACGGAAACATAGTGGGACGACTGTCACGACTGGGTTGCTAACTTGGAGGGGTATTCTCTTTTTAGGAGGGACAAGGCTAACAAAAGAGGAGGAGGTGTATGTCTTTATGTTAAACCATCACTCAAACCATAGCTAAAGGAGGTTATCTATGAGGAGACTGGCGATAATGTGGAGTCACTATAGGTAGAAATCTCAAGTGGGGGAATTGATGCAAAAAAACTAGTCATAGGCACGTGCTACAAACAGCCAGATATTAGCATACATGAGGAAGAACAACTATTGCAGCAAATCAAAACGGCTGCGGGATTGGGGGACATCCTTGTGTTTGGGGATTTTAATTACCCGGATATAAACTGGAGTAACGGTTCATGTGCTAATGCGAGGGGCAGCAGGTTCTTAAATATGTTTTGGGTTCACTACTTGTCTCAATTAGTTGAGGACCCAACTAGGGGTAAAACTACCCTGGATCTAGTAATTACTAATAATGTGGACATTATATCAAACACTAAAGTTGGGGAGACTTTGGGTAACAGTGATCACTATATGATCACATTTGACATCAGTTTCAGGAAACATAGCTACAGGGGTTCCACCAAAACTTTTAACTTTAGGAAGGCTCATTTCAGTATGCTTAGATGTGCACTTAATGACATAGAGTGGGAGGTTCTATTTAATAACAAGAACACTTCGGAAATGTGGGATGTTTTAAAAGGGTTGATGTATAGCAATATTCATAACTTTATTCCCATGGGCAGTAAACGCAGGAGTATTAAACTCAAACCAATGTGGCTTAACAAGAAGGTTAAGGCAGAAATGGATAAAAAAAAAAGCGGGCTTTCAAAGCATTTAAATCTAATGCAAGGGAGGGGTCTTTCAAGTATTACAAGGAGTGTAATAAAAAAAAGCAAAAAAGCAATAAGAGCAGCTAAAATGGAAAATGAAAAGCAAATCGCTATAGAGAGTAAAACCAATCCTAAAAAGTTTTTTAAATACATAAACGGTAAAAGGTTAAAAAAGGAGAATATAGGTCTATTAAAAGATGAATTGATAAATAATGACAAAATAAAAGCGGAAATACTGAACAAATTCTTTTCATCAGTATTCACCAATGAAGAACTGATGGTGGGAGCAGAGCATAGCAATTGTGGCAGTAATGATTCATGGTTAGATACTTGTTTAAGTGAAGAAGTAGTCCGGGAGAGACTAAGCAAAATTAAGATTAATAAATCACCTGGTCCTGATGGACTTCACCCGAGGGTTCTTATGGAGCTTAGTTCACAACTAGCACGAACCCTATACTTGATTTTCAATAGTTCAATTAGATCAGGCATGGTACCGAAGGATTGGCGTATAGCTGAGGTAGTGTCATTATTTATAAAGGGATCCAAAAATCTTCCGGGAAACTACAGACCAGTTAGTTTAACATCTATAGTGGGGAAAATATTGGAAGGAATTCTAAGGGACGTCATACAGGAGTATCTAAAGTCCGCTAGGATTATTAGCAAGAACCAGCATGGGTTTGTGAGGGACAGGTCATGTCAGACTAACTTAATTAGCTTCTACGAGGAAGTGAGCAATAATCTTGATCAAGAAAAAGCAGTGGATGTGGTCTACCTAGATTTTGCAAAAGTCTTCGATACAGTTCCTCAGAAGAGACTGATGATCAAATTAAAGGAGATTGGCCTAGAAAAAACTATTTGCACATGGATGAGCAGCTGGTTGGATAGCAGGGTACAGCGAGTAGTGGTCAATGGGAAGTCCTCAACCTGGCCCCCAGTAGTCAGCGGAATACCACAAGGGTCCGTACTCGGACCACTACTGTTCAACATATTTATCAATGACCTAGAAATAGGCCTGGAAAGCACAGTGTCAATCTTTGCAGATGATACTAAACTGTGTAAGGTAATTAATTCAGAATTGAATGTGGAGTCCTTGCAGAATGATCTATCTAAACTTGAACTCTGGGTGTCTAAATGGAAAATGAGGTTCAATACAGACAAATGCAAGGTTATGCATTTTGGGACTAAAAACAAACTTGCATCCTACATATTAAATGGGGAACGCCTAGGGGAAACAGAGTTGGAAAAACATTTGGGGGTATTCATTGATAATAGGCTTAATAACCATACACAATGTCAAAACCCAGTAAAGAAGGCAAGTAAGGTGCTAGCGTGCATAAAAAGGGGAATTGAGACAAGGGACTCGGATGTAATCATGCCGCTGTATAAGGCATTGGTACGTCCGCACCTGGAATATTGTGTTCAGTTTTGGGCACCATTGTATAAAAAAGACATCAGTGAACTCGAAAGTGTTCAAAGGCGAGCTACTAAATTGATTAAAGGCCTAGAAGGACTGGACTATAAGGAAAGACTTACTAGGCTGAATATGTATACACTAGAAAAGAGGCGCCTAAGAGGAGATATTATTAATATCTTCAAATATGTAAAGGGACATCACAAAGAGTTATCAGAGGAATTATTTATTAAAAGAACACAGTATAGGACACATGGGCACTCGCTGCGATTGGAGAAGAGAAAGTTCTGAACGCAACGGAGGAAAGGGTTCTTCACTGTTAGGGCAATTAGGATGTGGAATTCCCTGCCAGGGAAGGTGGTAATGGCGGACTCTGTAATTGGATTTAAAAAAGGAATGGATAAATTTCTGAATGAAAAAGCTATCCAAGGTTATAATACTTAAAATATCAACGTGGTTAATCCGGGGGTAACATGAGTTATAGTAGCTAACTAGTCATAAAACATTATTCAGCAAGTATGTAGAATCATCACAACTTAAAACAGGTTGAACATGATGGGCAATTTGCCTCTATTCAACCTCAAATACTATGTTACTATGTTACTATGTATTAAAAACTCATGTCAACCTTTTTCCATGTCGACCTTGTTCATGTCGACCTAATGGCCATGTCGACCCATTTCCTGTGTCGATCTAGTCACTGTTGATCAATAGGTGTTGACTTAATGTGTCTCAACCTAGACACTGTCGACCATGAGTCCCATACCCAAGCTGTCCTGCTTTCATCAAATGAGGGTCTATAACCAATCAATAAAAATAATAAAATTAGACAGGCGGGGCGTGCCCGCTACTGTTGTGCATATAGCGTCCTCACCCCTAAATTTGCCCCTGATTACAGCCATCCCTTGCTGCCCATTTCAGTAGGACAACCTCATTGTCCCTGGATCCCCACCAGCCTCAATCTGGCCCTGGTCACATTTATTTCCACTCTACAAAAATACTAGAATGTTAGTTCTGGACAAGGATATCTGGAATTCACCATTTCAGACTGAATGCATTTTGGTACAATTTACAAATTGTTATTCGTATTTAGGGAAATGAATATTATAGCTTGCATGTCTCCTATAAATGCTCCATAATAAATACTACCACATTTCACAGACTTCCACTGTTTAGTTAAGCTGCATGGAAAATGGCACAATGTTGCTGGTGTTTACATAAATATGGTCCTACATTTGCAGATACTTTAAAATCATAGTAAAAATGTATCTAATGTATGAAAGGCAATAAAGTACAAAGCCCAAGAAAATAATATCCCAATAAACCTTCTGTACACACAGTTGACTGCATGTAGTATCAAAAGTAAGGACATACAGTACGTTCCATTCACCCGAGTGATCTTTCATTCCCACCACTGGATAAAGCTCCTGCCAAATGACTGCTTTACAAGAAAAATAGGTTAAGAGTTTACTGCTACTAGGTCAATACATCTTTCGTAGATGCCATGTTTCCATCTAAAATGAAAAAGAGAGTAAACTACTGTACATTGCATAAATTCTTTCAACAGGCCTGTTCTTCCGTTTCTAAGAACCAACTCAAACTAGTCTTAATTCTGCATTTTAAGACATGTACTGTATATACAAAGTAAAACACTCTGTGATATTCTGCAAATCTGAAAGCAGGAGTTCTGATATAGAGCATCTGAAATCATGCATTAATTAAAAAAACAATCATATAAGAATTACCTGAATTTTCTTTCCACCAGAATATGTTACCTTGTTCCATTGAGAACTTCATATATACTGGATCATCGTAATTTTTTGTGTGTGGTATGTGAGATAGAATAGACTTACAGTAGGTCAGCAGTGTCTAGGTTGACCACTATTGGTCGACAGTTAGTAGGTCGACATGTTTTCTAGGTCGACAAGAAAAAAAGTTGACATAAGGTTTTTTTTACATTTTGGTGTCGTTTTCTTCGTAGAGTGACTGGGAACCCTAATTAGTGCACCGTGTCCCCTCACATGGCTCGCTTTGCTCGCCAAGCTTCGAGCAAAGTGCCTCGCTGTGCTCGGCACATGTTACCGTTCCCAATTGTAGTCCACGTGGATCGTAAAGTATGAAAAAGTAAAAAAAAATGAAAAAAGTGATAAAACTCATCTCGACCATTTGTCATGTCGACCTAGTACATGTCGACCTAGAGTCCCTGTCGACCTAGAAACCATGTTGAACTACTTACTGTCGACCATAAGTGGTCAACCTAGACAGTGTCGACCTAAGTCTTGTCGACCTAGAGAACGGATACCTAATTTTTCTGCAATTTGCGATATAAATAAATAAAATGCTAGCCCATGCAACTACAGAAAGCCGACGTGTTTTACTTTTACATCTACACAGCCATGTTGAATTATTATTATGTAATAAATATCCCATAATGTACATAGAATTAGCAATAGTCACAGCCTGAATTTTTTTTTACTTTTACTTTATTATAATACATTTTTGGCATTTTGGTACCATTCCCTGTCAGAATTTTTATTATCTCATCTTCCCCCCTATTTTTGCCATACCAAATACAAATAACTATTATTATTATTATTATTATTATTATTATTATTTATTAACAGTTTCTTATATAGTGCAGCATATTCCGTTGCGCTTTCAATTGGAACAACAGTAACTGGGTTACATTCTATAGGGAATTAGGTATTGATACACAAGGATAGATGCTACCTATTGTATAATAGTACATTACAAAGGTTCTTAATGGGCTATATGAAGTGGTCACCCAGAGCCGGATTAAGGAGGTGCTCTGGGGGTAAGTACACTGGGTCCCCTTGTCTGGAAGGGCCCCCTTCCACCGGCCACAGATCGGATCTCTATTACCGATCTACGGAATGGTGCTGTGCTCCCCACTGACAGCCGTTGTACTACTCACACTACTGTCTCAGCCGCCAGCGCTGCGCAGCACCTCCTCTTGCCTAGTAACCAATGGGAAACGCGCACCCACACATGATGGGAAGACATCATGCCGAGCGCTCTTCTACTGCCACTCTCTCCTGTACCCGCTCTCTCCTGATTGCTAAACTGCGTTTTCGTACAGCGGACAATCAGGTCTAAACTGCACATGCGTATGCACCGCAATGTGCAGGCACGTCGCACTGGTACAAAGCGGATCACCGTTCAGCGATGGGTTTGTGCAAAGGATCCATTTGCATGGGCGTTTGCAAGGAGATTGAGAGGAAGAAGACGTTTGTGGTTGGCAACTGACTGTTTTCTGGGAGTGGTTGGAAAAACGCAAGCGTGTCCAAGCGTTTGCAGGGAGGGTTTCTGACATCAATTCCGGTCCAGGACAGGCTGATGTGATCGCAGCGACTGAGTAAGTCCTGGGCTACTTCAGAGACTGCACAAAATCTGTTTGTACAATTCTGCTACACATGCATTTGCACACTTGAAAAGCGAAAATACAATACCCTATGGGCGGCGACTATGCGAAAGCAGGACTGCAAAAAAAACCCTAGCGAGTGTACAGGTCTGAATTAGCCCCAATGTCTCTTGACAGGCCAAAGAATCTTTATGCTGAGTATGAGGAAATAGTACTAAATTGACAAATTAGATCAGTTTGTTTTGCATAAAAAAAACACAAACAATGGTGGTCATTCCGAGTTGATCGCACCAAGCAACTTTTTGCTGCTGCTGCGATCAACTAGTACACGCCTATGGGGGAGTGTATTTTAGCTTAGCAGGGCTGCGATCGCTTGTGCAGCCCTGCTAAGCTAAAAAAATATCAAGCAGAAGAAGACCAGCCCTATACCTACTTACCCTGTGCAACGTTCTCTGCGATGCTGGGGCCGGTTTGACGTCAGACAACCGCCCTCCGTTCTGCTGGACACGCCTGCGTTTTCCTTACCACTCCCCGAAAATGGTCTCCAACGGTCCGGATCTGTCCAGGTACGCCTTCTTCTTGTCAATCTTCTTTGTGGTCGGCTCTGCGACCGCTTCCATCGTAGGACACGACGTAACCCGGCGACCCCTGTCGCCGGGCAACGTCGCGCATGCACATTGCGGCTGCCGTGCATGCGTATTCCGGACCCATTTGCACCGCAACGATAAACCGCTGCGTGCGAATGGGTCGGAATGACCCCCAATATAACAAAGTACTGTAGAAATGAAGCACAACAAGGAAAAAAGAATACAAGGATAAAAGAATGATCACTTTTCATCTGACTCAGTAGTCAGTATCTGTAGGCAGTTGATACTAGTTTGTTACATTGAAGGGAGAATTCGTACCTCTTGGTGAGTTGGTTACAAAGTGATCATTGGGCTTGTAGATACAATTCTTGTCAATTTTTTAAGAAGCACAAAGGGATATTAATTTTTACAGGTCATAAATCTTGACAACCAGTGCTCTGAAACATGCATATAAAAATTGTAGTATGCAGATAATAAACTGTAATCAGTAATGGTAATTCCTGTAATCGATCCCGTAGGGCTGTAATACTAATACACAGTATAAGAAAATGATTTTGTGAAAAAGATATTGCAGCAAAATGAAGTAAGCTGTTTAGAGAGTATTGGCACCTCCATGTCTCAGGTACTAGGCTGAATCATACAGTAATGATTAAATATATCAGTTAATAGATAATAACATAATTCAGAGCCCCGTCCTAATTTGTGGTTCAGTCATGCAGCTGCTATTTAGTCATTTACAAAGGAACAAAAGCAAAGTTTCTGCTTTTAGATTTACTGTATGGGTCCATGGCAGTCTTGATGTTTAAAGCAGTGCAAGACTGAATACAGGGGTTAGGTCTCATGAGAGAACTCTGAATCAGAAAAAAGGTTCTTGAGAGAGTTGAAAAAGTATTACCACATTTACACCACCAGCTTGTAACACAGCTTATTGCACATGAGCGTGCATAATCCGTGTTGCTCTGCAGTGTAAATGGGCCCAGTTGGAAAAATCTGGGTCGAGTGACCCAGTATTCTAACTTGGATAGCTTGCAGCTTTGAACACGGATTCAACCCAGCAAGCTGTGCTGTGTAAACGGGAGCCTGGCTCCTGTTCACAGCATATGTACGGGCGGTGCTTGGAGATCATGTGATCTCCAAGCTCCGCACCCACCGCGTCACCGCTGACGTCACCAAGCCGGTTGGAAAGTGCAGCCTTGAGGTGCCTGAGGCGGCAACCTGCTAAAATTGTTATAAAAGAGGTATAAGAGAGGTGCAGCTCCAGGGTTTGTGACCGATTGCTGCTGTCAATTGTGTGTGGATAATGCCACAGTGAACAGTGGTAAGCATGTCCACACACAGTCCCAGAGTTTGCTAAAGAAGAGAAGAGGTAGCCGGCAGATGTGACAGTCAGCGTGTGTCCTGATACCGGAGCATTGCAGGAACATCCAACCACTTCAAAGGTACTGCGCTGTCAGCCGACCATATTTGAGAAAAAGGTACCTGTGAGTGATAAGTGCAGCAGTGTGTGAGGAGGGTGCCAACGGACTGTCATAGAGGGCAAGAATGGGAAAAGGGGGTAGCCACTTGTGCACAGTGGGAACCCCACTTAGGTCTGAGGTGTACACTTCACCAGGGCTTCATCAGTCGGGATTGTTCCATGTTGACATGATAGCATTAAATGGGTAGTGCACATATGTTGGCTGCATAGTCATTCTGCATATTCCACCACATCACAATGTAGTGGCTTGTGATCTGGTGATTGTGGAGGACATTGGATTACACTGAACTCATCATATTCGTGGAAGCATAAGATGACATGTGCTTTGGAACATGGTAAGTTTTTCTGCTGTTTGTAGCCATTAGAAGATGAGTGGATTGTGGTCAAAAAACATTGTAAATGTTCAGCAACAATACTCAAGATAGTCTATGGCATTTAAACAATGCCACGTTGGTATTACATTTCCTTTCTCAAAATAGATCAACATCATGCTCATATTAATTATGTAAAACAAAATAAACTAGAACTGTATAGTATGATATTCATTTTCAAGGACCATTCAGTTTTGACTATAGACGTTCACAGCACATTCCATTGCACATGCACTTAGGGATAAACTAAACCACCTGAGGGCAGTCTCTAGAATCACTTAGCAGGTGTGTTTGGCACTTATTTAACGGCAATAATTATCCCACCCAATCTCTTCCCATATTATCACATTTTCCATCAATCACCCTAACTCCCTCATTTATCTTTGACCATGCAGACCAATCAATAACAATGTCAGCTCATCTCAAATTGTCAACACAAATAATCTTGCTGGTAATCATAGAGATGGTGTCCCACATTAGGGTGTGATGGGCATGCCAGGCACACCCTGTGCTTACATGGTGTTTAAATATATTTTGTTTGGTGGCCATTAAGATTTGAGGCTACTGTGTATTGGTTAGCATTACTGCCTCACAGCACTGAGGTCATGGGTTTGATTCCCATCATGGCTCTAACTGTGTGGAGTTTATGTATTCTCCCCGTACTTGCTTGGGTTTCCTCTGGGTACTTCGGTTTCCTTCCACAATTCAAAAATATACTAACTTGGTGCAGAAAATCATATATTTTTTTTAGAGTTGAGGTTTGTTTCTCGGAGAACACGGGTGTTGTGAAAATAAAGGAGTGCTGGCACTGTCCACAGTTGTTATGTCTAGGCCTGATCTTCACAACACCATATGGGAAGAGGAGGATCCCACCACCGTTTGAAAGTGCAGTCCAGTTGCTGATATTAAGATTGAGGATGTCACTGTAGAAGTACACAAGGATGAGGAGGATATTGGTGTAGCTGGTGCTGAGGAGGAAGTTGATGATGAGGATTCTGATGGTGATGTGGTTTGTTTGAATAAGCCAACAGTGGAGACAGTTATTGGCCATGGGATGAAAAAGACCATTGTCATGCCTGGTCAAAATACCAAAAAAGGTGTGGAATTATTTCTCCACAAATCCGGACAACAGGTATCAAGCAATGTGTTGCCTTTGTCAATCCATAATAAGTAGGGGTAAGGATGTTAACCACCTAGGAACATCCTCCCTTATACATCACCAGCAGCGCATTCATCATAAGTCATTGTCAAGTTCAGAAACTTTGGGTAATAGCGTAAGCAGTCCACTGACACCTAACTTATGTGGTTTGTTTGAATATTATTTCTCTGAGAGGATGAGGATGTAAACACTGAAGGAGGAGGGAATCTGATGAGGATGGCATCTTGCCTCTGTAGAGCCAGTTTGTGCAAGGAGAGATTAATTGCTTCTTTTTTGGTGGGGGCCCAAACAAACCAATAATTTTAGCCACAGTCGTGTGGCAAACCCTGTAACTGAAATGATTGGTTTGTTAAAGTATGCATGTCCTGTTTATACAACATGGGTGGAGGGCCCAAGGACAATTCCATCTTACACCTCTGTTCTTTGTCACATCATTCCAGGGGTGCTGCCATATATGGGGTGCTGCCCCTCTGCCCTATCAGTCCAGGGGTGCTGCCCCACTTCCGGTTAAGTCCAGGGGTTGCCTGTCTGCTGTGCTGTGTAATTCTCTGCGGGTGCTGCCTATGCTGTATGAATCCAGAGATGCTGCCGTATAATTCCAGGGGTGCTGCTGTACGTGATCCTAGCTTTAAATTAAAGCCTACAGCAGATATTAAACAAGCTTCAACATCACAAACAGATTTGTAAAAACATAGCCACAAAAGTGGAAATGGAAATTGCAATTTTGACGAAGTGTTTTCCAATGAGACCACATTTGTGGCCAAAGTCAGTCAATATCAGAAGATACAGAATCATAATCCAGCGCAATTGAGAGATTTTCTGCTAGAGCATGAGAGAGAGATTCTTCTCACTTATTTCATGTTAGGGACTCACTCAAATGAATGGCTCCAATTATTCAACCTTAATTTTGATTTATTATTAATGTTCCACATTTTGGGATTATTTATTTACAAAATGCATATTTGTTGTACAGAGTTCTATTCCTAAGGGCTGCGTAGGGTTATTGCAAGACCTCGCGATGTTAGAAGAACATAGCCGCAAAGGTGGAAATGGAAATTTCAATTTTGACGAAGTGTTTTCCAATGAGACCACAATGGTGGCCAAAGTCATTCAATTTCAGAAGATACAGACTCATAATCCAGCGCAACTGCCGGAGAGATAAAATAGAGATTTTCTGGCGGAGCATTAGAGAGAGGTTCTTCTCAATTATTTCTTGTTAGGGACTCACTCAAATGAATGGCTCTAGTTAGTCAACCTTAATTTTGATTTATTATTAATGTTCCACATTTTGGGATTATTTATTTACAAAATGCGCATTTGTTGTACAGGGTTCTTGTACTAAGGGCTGCGCAGGGTTATTGCAAGACCTCGCAAAGTTAGAAGAACAGAGTTTCAGTGATCTTGCATTGCATCAGCTTTCTATTGCACTGCAGCAGGGCCAGGAGCTCCTGTGAGGCACAAACAGTTACTGAATAAGGCCCAGTATGGAGTCTCATGGTGGCTTACAGCCAGGAAGATGTCTGGCTTGCCAGGCTGAGGCATGCTGTGGGCACAGAGGTTAGCATTACTTCCTCCTGTTCTTTATGCAAAAGATCTGAGCGGGCGATGGCAATGCACGGGGCCGCGCATCGACATCACTATGGGGTGTACACACGGAGCGATCCGTGCTTAATTTCTAAGCGATCTAGACAGATCACTTAGTAAAATAGCCAAAAATTGCCCTGTGTGTATGCCCCATTAAGTTAAGTTACCACTTAACTCCAGCACTGATTACTCATATGGGGAATCATCTGTCATCCAACCACTATTACCCCTTTCAGATCTCCAATGCAATGTCCCACCTGGGAATTGGAAACAGGTTCTTCCCGGGTGGGATCCACCATTGGATACTCTGCTGCCCCTTTCACTGGCTTCCAGACCCGGCAATATGCCAGCTCGGTTGCCATAGCAGCGGGGGCGGACCCGGCAGCGGTGGCAGAGTCGGAGGCGGCACTGGGATATGAGCTCATCTCCGCACTGCCTCTCCCTATCTAGTAAATGGGCCCCGGGTTGCATCGACCCAGGAATCCATTTACGCAGCCACTGACCCGGTATTCAACCCGGGAATAACCTTTCTTATAACCCGGGTTGAATTACCAGGTCAGGCGACCCGGGAATTCCGAAATGGCGGCTTTCACACCGCACACTGACCCATGTCAACCCGGCAATATGTCGGGTCGATACTGGGTTATTTGTGCGATGTGAAGGGGGTATATAAGAACTTGCTCAGTGCATCTGACCAGTGCCTAAGTATCAGTTGTAATATTACATTGATGCTCCCTGCTTCAGAACTTTACTTAATAATAGAGATGTGCAGCAGCCATTTTTCGTGTTTTGGTTTTGGATTCGGGTCCGCGGTCGTGTATTGGATTCGGACGCGTTTTGGCAAAACCAACCTTTTGGGTTTTGGATTCGGATGTCTTTTGGATTCGGGTGATTTTTTAAAAAACCTCAAAAACAGCTAAAATCATATAATTTTGGGGTAATTTTGATCCTATAGTATTATTAAACTCAATTACCATAATTTCCACTCATTTCCAGTCTATTCTAAACACCTCACACCTCACAATATTATTTTTAGTCCTAAAATTTGCACCGAGGTTGCTGGATGACTAAGCTAAGCGACCAAAGTGGGCGGGACAAACACCTGGCCCGTCTAGGAGTGGCACTGCAGTGTCAGACAGGATGGCACTAAAAAAATTGTCCCCAAACAGCACATGATGCAAAGAAGAAAAAGAGGTGCAAGATGGAATTGTCCTTGGGCCCTCCCACCCACCCTTATGTTGTAAAAACAGGACATGCACACTTTAACAAACCAATCATTTCAGCGACAGGGTCTGCCACACGACTGTGGTTGAAATGACTGGTTGGTTTGGGCCCCCACCAAAACAGAAGCAATCAATCTCTCCTTGCACAAACTGGCTCTACAGAGGCAAGATGTCCACCTCATCCTCATCCTCCGATTCCTCACCCCTTTCACTGTGTACATCCTCCACCTCACAGAGTATTAATTCGTCCCCACTGGAATCCACCATCACAGGTCCCTGTGCACTTTCTGGAGGCAATAGCTGGTAAATGTCTCCATGGAGGAATTTATAATTCATTTTGATGAACATCATCTTCTACACATTTTGTGGAAGTAACCTCCTACGCCGATCGCTGACAAGGTTACCGGCTGCACTAAACACTCTTTCGGAGTACACACTGGAGGGGGGGCAACTTAGGTAAAATAAAGCCAGTTTGTGCAATGGCATCCCAATTGCCTCTTTTTCCTGCCAGTATACATACGGACTGTCTGACATGCCTACTTGGATGCTGTCACTCATATAATCCTCGATCATTCTTTCAATGGTGACAGAATCATATGCAGTGACAGTAGACATGTCAGTAATCATAGGCAGGTCCTTCAGTCTGGACCAGATGTCAGCACTTGCTCCTGACTGCCCTGCATCACTGCAGTGGGTGGTTTTGGAAATGTTATCCTTTTCCTGGCAGCTCCAGTGGTGGTAGAAAATGAAGGAGGAGCTGTTGGCGGGTCACGTTCCACTTGACTTGACAATTGTCTCACCAGCAGGTCTTTGAACATCTGCAGACTTGTGTCTGCCGGAAAGATACAACGTAGGCTTTAAACCTAGGATCGAGCACGGTGGCCAAAATGTAGTGCTCTGATTTCAATAGATTGACCACCCATAAATCATGGTTAAGCGAATGAAGGGCTCCATCTACAAGTCCCACATGCCTAGCGGAATCGCTCCGTTTTAGCTCCTCCTTCAATCTCTCCAGCTGCTTCTGCAAAAGCCTGATGAGGAGAATGACCTGACTTAGGCTGGCAGTGTCTGAACTGACTTCACGTGTGGCAAGTTCAAAGGGTTGGAGAACCTTGCACAACATGGAAATCATTCTCCGCTGCGCTTGAGTCAGGTGCATTCCCCCTCCTTTGCCTATATAGCAGGTAGAAGTATAGGCTTGAATGGCCTTTTGCTGCTCCTCCATCCTCTGAAGCATATAGAGGATTGAATTCCACCTTGTTACCACCTCTTGCTTCAGCTGATGGTAGGGCATGTTCAGGAGTGTTTGCTGGCGCTTCAATCTTCGGCATGCGGTGGCTGAATGCCGAAAGTGGCCCGCAATTTTTTTGGCCACTGACAGCATCTCCTGCACGCTCCTGTCGTTTTTAAAAAAATTCTGCACCACCAAATGAATTGCATGTGCAAAACATGGGACGTGCTGGAATTTGCCCATGTGTAATGCACACACAATACTGCTGGCGTTGTCCAATATCACAAATCCCCAGGAGAGTCCAATTGGGGTAAGCCTTTCTGCGATGATGTTCCTCAGTTTCCGTAAGAGGTTGTCAGCTGTGTGCCTCTTATGGAAGCGGTGATACAAAGCGTAGCCTGCCTAGAAATGAGTTGGCATTTGCTAGATGCTGCTACTGGTGCCGCCGCTGTTGTTGCTGCAGGAGGCAATACATTATGAATGCCATTTTTAGATTTCTCACAAATATTTAAGATGCCCGCTCTAATATATATATACATTGTAAATCCCTGCACATCTTATTACCAAAATCCCATAAATGTGCACTTGCATCGCACAACACCTCATAAGCATACCACAGCATCCCATAAGAGAAAATGATACACCCACACATTATCTGAGTTCCAAAGCTCAGTGAAGTATATATTTCTTGTTAAAAGGATATGGATACAATATATATTACAAAGTACAGTATATCTATAATTACATGGTTACACACACACACACACACACACACACACACACACACACACACACACACACACACACACACAGAAAACAGTTAGAACATAGTTAAAACACAGTTACATATAGTTATAGTTAAATGCCTGCGATACATTTACCAGATCCTTCTCATTATTAGTTTATCTCTCCATATGACTCTGTCTTTCTCTCTTTCCTCTTTAAAATCATGCAAAACCTCCATCTTCCTCTGAGTCCACCAGCAACTGCCCTCCTCTCTCCCTAGCCAGCAACAACTTTCCTGTTTTTCCTAGTTCCTGGGGGAGGGGTCTCTACTACACAATTCTCTTATGTATATGCTGATCAGGTTCAGCCCTGAAACTGCCAAAAGGGTTGGCTTGAGTTCCCTGTTCACTGTATCATTTATTGTTCTAACAAAGTGATTTTAGCTTTTATACATTCAATCATAACTATCCGCTGCAATGTCCTACAACTTAATAACAAGTATCAAATTAATCTACGCATTGAGCTGGTTGTTTTAATAGTAAATATGACCGGTGTATCTGGTTCCGTTCCAATAATACACATTCATGACATTAATTCATTAGCTAATTTTAAATCTCCATGATGTCTGGTGCTTGATATTATTATAAATATGTACTGTATGAAATAAGTGTCGAATCCATCTCTGTGCCATGTCCGAGTAAATGCGTGTGTTACCATATATTGCTGTGCTCGCTGCGCATATTTGCAAGTATAGCGACTTAAATGTGTGCAGTTTGTATGTTCTCTCTATGTAATATTTTTGACTTTGACAGTCCACCCTTTGGCAGTCACCAATAACTGCCACTTCCTAAAACATTTCAAAAAGAGAAAAATATATGTCATATGTAAATACATTTCTATGATTGGGTAAGGGAGGAGAGAAGAAGGTGGGAAAAGGGTATGACCTAGTGAGATAGCGGAAGCATGTGTGTATGAATCCATGTTTGGGGGGGTCGTGTATCATCGTGCCGTACGTGTTGTACATCAAGCTTCGAGGTATTGCGAAGTATACATTTGAATTCCTTCTTATCCCGTGGTACGGGTCTGTGGATGGGCTGTCAAACTTTACCGAGCTCTTTTCGGCTGTGGTTGTAACAAAATGGGGAGCACATTTTAGTTGATGATACATGAATGGGGGAATATGTGATTGCTGATATCTGTGCCTGTATTCCCTATCGACTATGTGTGTAATTACCTGAAGGTTGTAGAGATGAAGAAAAGACATAATTACGGTAAATGCAGTGGTATTCTATGTCAGGTTAATGTACATTTGTCGGTTGAGGTCTTGTTCGGTGTCTGTTGATTGCAGTCTTCTTTGTGCTTTTGCCCATAAGGTGCGAGCAAAAACTTTGTCAATGTCCATAGATTTACAAAAGTGTTGGGCTAGCGTAATTTTAAAATTTCTAGGGAAACTGGGGATCTATGGCATAGTTCATCAAAAATCTGTGTATAAGGTTGTCAAAACTTCTTCTTTAATCCATCTGTTGTCTGTATATCGGCTCATCAAATTCCTCGTCCAAGTGGGTCTTTTTACCTTGGAGAAAACGGAAAAACAGGTGAAAGAAACGGACCGTAGAAATCGCATTTTCATCACATCATTGTTTCTACATTTGGGTCATAAATCAAATCCATTGGAATTACAATTTCCTCACTCCTTAAACTCATCACCCTAGTACCTCGTTTGCACTTCATTAAAGCCTGACCGCATCTAAATATCAAGCCAATCGTTATGATAACACCTAAGATACATAGGAGAAACTTCCCTACATCCATTATGACTCCGTGAGCCCATTCTCCTAAACCAGAGAACCAATTTCGCGGGTTCAACCATGACACCCAACCAGTCAGCTCATTACCTACAGCAGCAAGAGTGAGATTGTGTCTCCTGCGAAATTCCCACTTCAGTTGGAGAATATCGTCCATCTTTTGGTCTATGACCTCGACCGGGTCCTCGGTACTATTTGTAATATATGTGCAACATTTCACGCCGTACTGCGTTGCCAGTGTGACACAATATCCACCTGTTACTGCCGTGAGATAATTGAGAATCATTCTATGCTGAACCAGTTCTGTTTTATAAGCTTGAAGTTCTCTTCCAGTATACCTAAATGTGTCATCATGCATTTCTGTGATATTATCTAACAAATTTGCGAGCGCAGATATGTATTTATAATTCAACACTCCTCTAGCGGTGCGAGTGATATCTAACGCGATTAGAAACTGAATCCCGGTGGATTCATGGATCATGTCAGAGGCCGGATGCTCTGTTCTTTCTATCAGGTGCCGTTTAACTACGTGCTCGTAATGGGTGTGAGTATAAGGAGCTTGGGCAACACGGTGTATATCTTTCATTTTGGCATGTGATACAGTCATTACTTCTGGCAGTACTTTTCCAATATAACACAATCCTTCAGAGTTTGGGGCAAGCCACTTATACGCCTTCCTCCCGCATATGAAATATGCATCATCGGGGAGAACATATGGGACGGAGTAAGACATAACCATATTACACATCCTCCATGTGAAATCTCCTACCCCTAATTCTCCCATTTGTTTAGTACACGTATCAGTTTGTACGATATGTGCGCAGTATCCTGGTGATACCTCTCCAACTCTCGTAATCCTACCTCCTAGGGTATACCTATATCGGAAAGATTTTTTCTCTACTGGCTATGTGGCGTATAAGCTCTGTATCTGTAGGCATTCTATCTGCTCTATATGAAAAGGTCATGGTTTGGTTGCTCCATGACACTTCCCAACTTCCCGGCTTTCGGGGATTGGTAATGTTAAAACATATTAGGGATCTATCCACATGATATTGGTGGAGCTTCAAACTAGGAGGACTGGAGATATTAAACCTCCTGTCCACCGGTCTCCCACCCTTTAGCTTAAGTACCTCCCCTACCGTTAAAGGAAATGGTACTAGTCCTGATTTGCTATGACCTTGAGGTACTTGAGAGCATACCCAACAATCTGTTTGATTTAACACTCACTACCCACTAAGGAGTGATAGTCACTCAATGGATGCCGGTCCATGTGGATATTAAAACTGGATTGGCATTTCTTAATGCACCCATCCTCAACTACGTTGTCACAGAGCCTACAGATACAGTTTTCTTCAGCTAACAATCCAAAAAAAAATGTTTACAAATAACATGGCTGTTAGATTGTTTCCGGTACTCGCCTTTGTTCGGTGCTTGTGTTGCTATTGGAAATTTACACCTCCGTCTTAGTCATTGGAACCTTTCTGGTGTCAAAACTTCTTTCTCGACCTTACTGGTACTCTCACCGAAACAGACTGCTCTGGTCAACATCAGGGTCAACAGGAAAATCCATATCACAGTCTCTTGTGGCAAGTCCATCTTACAGGAGGAGAAAAGAAGAAATTTGTAATGGGGTACAGAAAAACAGTTTGAGGGGGAGAGAAACTTGTTACGATAATTAAGTTCTCTAGTCTTGTTGTTCTTCTTTTTCTGCTGTCATCTCAAAGGTGCTGTCTCTCAGTCTTCCAAACGAACATTCCGGTGATGCAATATTTCTTCCAAACCAGCGACCTTTCTGTAAGGAGCAAAAATCTTGCATTACCATTTGTCTAGCTGATGTATGACATACCATCTTTAAACCATGAAAACATGAGTGAGAAGAGAGGAAAATAAAAAAAAACAAAAGAGAGAGAACAATTCATATGCATATATATATTACATAAATCAACAATAACCAGCAATAGGAAAAGAGAAAAAAACATTTTTCAAACATTTTTTTTTTTTAAACATTGTCAGATCATCAGGCTGTCATATCTACATGTCCAATGGTTTCCTTGCGCAGTCCCTCCCCACCAGCACCTGCATTACTCCACTGTCTGTATCTGGCCAGGATACATTGATGCGGATAGGTCATGCTGGGGTTTGGTAGACTTCTGCAAAGACCAAGCGGATATGCAATGTTTGAGTCCTTACTAATAATCGTCAGAGATGGGGAGAGAGAGAGAAAAAAAACATTTTTCACAAATACATTTACAACGTTTCACCTTGTCATTCCTGTGTCTTCAGTGAATGACCTCCCAATTTATTAACCGTTACCTCAGGCTTACCATCAGTCCTAATGATCACCTTTCCTGACTACATATCATGGGTGTGGCCCAAAATTCTACCTAAAAGATCCCTGATTATAATTGTGTGTGTTATAATTTTGCTCATTTCTTGGTCTAGGGGGTCTGACTTTATGTGGGTTATTACAGTTGCTGGCATAATGCCCTTCTCTTCTACAATGATAACAAATCCTTGGCTTTCTCCATGTGCTAGGGGCCTGGGGTTCCGGTCGACTTGATGCCTCCTCTAGTGCTTGGATGCTCAGTACCATCAACCGCTCTCCCTGTGCTTCCCTGGTTCTTTGGATATTTTGGTCATGCTCGATACCGGACTCTCTTAATGCAGCCACCGAGATACCTCTCCAATGAGGTATAGAGGTTTGTACCCTAATTTTTAGTGTGTCTTTTAAGCTGTCCATTAATACAGACACAACTACCTCTCTGTGGTGTACGTTAGTTTCAATGTCATCTATACCAGTGTACCTAGCCATATCCTGCAGAGCCCGGTGAAAATACTCTGATGCGGATTCACCTTCTTTTTGTTTTATTGTAAAGATTTTATTCCACTTTACTACTGTAGGAAAATATACTCCTAACTGTAGATTGATTCTTTTTACATTATCTTGGTTATACTTGTCTGTTAGTGGTACTTCCTCATCTAGCTTACAATCAGCGATAAATTTCAATGAATCAACATCGGGGGGTAAACATGCCCTCAAAACTGTCCTCCAATCTTTGTTATTTGGCTCTGCAGTGTTTCCTAGCACTCTAATGTATTTTTGACAAGCAACTAAGTCTTTCCTGGGATCAGGAAATTCAGACAGAATTGTTCTTAATTCTGTTCGGGAAAAGGGGCAGTACATGGCGATGTTCCTGACAGGAGTGACTCCTGAAGAGTCAGTTTTCCCATTTGGTACTGCAATTACCTTGACAGGATTAAGTCCAGTAACGTCATTCTGAATTGATTCCACGATATGAGGTACATTTGTTTGTGCGTGATGTATAATACCATACGTACCTGTGGACACGACCTCACCTGACCCTCCGTTAGGGGGTTTGATTACAGTCTTTACCGATTTGGTCGCGTCCACCTGGATGTCTTGTGTGATGGCTGCTGGAAAAGGCTCCGACATTGTGCTGGGCTCATTTTCTTGTTGGTGTTCCTGAGGAAAGTTTAACAAGGGGTGCGACTTGCATGGGTTAATAGTTGTACATTTAACACTTTCATTTTTATAAACCTTATTACGTTTGTTACATTCATTCTTAATATAGTTACTAAGTGCACTTTTATCGCACCCCATCGTGCCTTTCTCCGCAACCATAATCCTCTCCATTGCCATGTCTCTCCTCTCAGGATGAAAGTTAGGTATGTAAGTTACATTTCTTTGCATGTCACTTTCCTGTAGCCATATCTGTAAACAATCATTATGTTTAACTCGTTGTTTCCAGGATTTTATGAGACAGATCCTTCGCCTTAAATTATGCAATACCTCTAAGTCAAAACTACCTATCCCGGGAAATGGTGCCTTATCCCCCGCAGTCATTCGTGTCCATTCATCACAAAAGGTCTCAGTGTGGGGACCATACCTCCTCCACATTACTAACCGAGCTGACCCTCGGGGTCTGCAAGCCTCTGCAGTCTGAACCCTGACTGCTGAACGTCCCTGTGTTGTGCACTTGGCTTCCATTGTGGACCTTTTTAACACAGAAAAACTTCCTAAAATGCACCAAACACAGAAGTCTACGGTGGAAATCCTTAAAGCTCTTCCACTGAACTCCTTCTGCTCCGAGTACAACGAATCCGCCCCTTTTAGCAGACACGTGTAACCGTTACAGGCCCTATCTCTAGAGATTTTCCTGAGAGACCAGTGAAAATTCCCTTCTTTACACAAATCACGCTTGCATGTGCTCCCTACAACACGTATGAGGGCAAGATTTACGCATGGATATACTACCTCATATCACGTTGCGTTATTGGTCACACATACAACCGTGCGGTCCAATCGTACCACTTATAGACACTTGTTGCCCATAAATGGTAGGATCATTGGAGTCTCCCTACTGTGCTCCAAAACAGCCAGAGCGTAATACAACGAAAACTTTATCACACTCTGTTGCATGTTTTCACTCAGACCGTGCTCATCACGTTCCACCAAAGATCACCCAGATCACTCAGTTCACAAAGCGGGATTCAATACACTCATACCGTTTTCAACCCACTATCATTCTTATAGTTTTCTGATCAGAAAAATCATTTCCCGTAGTCTGATAGCTGTCCCCAGAGGCATTACAGTAAAGTAAGGTATTTAAACTAAGTTTTGGAAAAACTGAAATCAATTTGTGCTATTATCACGTGGCTATGCTATACCGCCCCCACTAAAACAATGCTATTGTGCGATTTGAGTTTCAGTGGGCGTACCCAGACGCTCCGTTGCGTAATATACGCTGCGTGCGTCGGCCTTTGTGTTGCGTTCGCGAGTCTCAGCCTTTTGTTAGAGACACGTGTACGCTGGCCATACAAAAATACAATTAGCACGTTTATCAATGTAGATGATCTTTAACTGTAATCATCTACCAAGCACCACACAGGTCTTTCCTTGTATCTCAGGCGAAGCTGTGCGTGTGTTTTACAAATTACCCCTTAATGTATCGTTTTTACTCTTTAACTACCAATAGCAACAAATCTTTCTCAGTACGTTTATCAATTATACAATGGCAAACAGGAAGGTGAGATATGTGAAAGTACACAGATGAAAATGCAATTCTAAATTAATCTAATAACATACATTGATGTAAGCACAGACATATAGACATTACATATATGTACTAATCACTTATTACATATATGAGACCTTATTCAGTGCTTCCAATTCGCATACGAATGTGCTTTCAAACTATCTGTGAAGGCAATCTCCTTCACTGCTGGGAGAGAAAAAAAAACAACAAACCAGTCACACAGGTTCATTTGCATTTCAATGGCCCATCTCACAACTAGCAGAGAATCCTAGAATCTTGGAGGTGAGAGGGGAAAAAGAAAAAAAACAACAAAAAACAAAACAACAACTTTCATTAAGCCCTATCTGAACTATTTATAATTGACTATGACACTGGTTAAATAAATGCATTGGTAACTCATAAATGGTGATATTTTTTTATTTTTTTTGACAATGGATGGCTGATTATTTCCTGAAAATCAGCCATTTTAGGAAAAAAAATTGACCTTCCCAAAATGGCCGCTGCTCCTCCCCCTTCCACCTCCATGAGGGTTACACAAAATGGTGGACAGACCATGCGGCTTTTGTCATAAAGAAAATCACCATGCAAGCTTCTAAAGTAATTTAGGCCTGAGTTAAAAAAAACTATATCAAGGCTATGCAGCAACTTTTAAATGTACTTTTAAACCTACTTAAACAGATAAACAATCTAATCTTAATCAAACACGATATGATCCATTTGAACCTTGTTTTGCAACTATAAAAATACATTTTAGCATCTTAAATATTAAGAGAAACGCCTTGTCCCTTAAAATTTCCTATCAGCGTCTTACTGATACCACAATACATTAACGTGGATGTTTTTTTTTTTTTTTTTTTTCCTCAGCATTTCGCTTGATGTCCGTCATTAGCCGGTCAATTACAGCCGCGTTTGTAATGTACAGTGCATCATTAAGAACGTGATATCGCAGACCAGAGCCCCCATCTATGAATGCCATTTTTAGATTTCTCACAAATATTTAAGATGCCCGCTCTAATATATATATATATACATTGTAAATCCCTGCACATCTTATTACCAAAATCCCATAAATGTGCACTTGCATCGCACAACACCTCATATGCATACCACAGCATCCCATAAGAGAAAACGATACACCCACACATTATCTGAGTTCCAAAGCTCAGTGAAGTATATATTTCTTGTTAAAAGGATATGGATACAATATATATTACAAAGTACAGTATATCTATAATTACATGGTTACACACACACACACACACACACACACACACACACACACACAGAAAACAGTTAGAACATAGTTAAAACACAGTTACATATAGTTATAGTTAAATGCCTGCGATACATTTACCAGATCCTTCTCATTATTAGTTTATCTCTCCATATGACTCTGTCTTTCTCTCTTTCCTCTTTAAAATCATGCAAAACCTCCATCTTCCTCTGAGTCCACCAGCAACTGCCCTCCTCTCTCCCTAGCCAGCAACAACTTTCCTGTTTTTCCTAGTTCCTGGGGGAGGGGTCTCTACTACACAATTCTCTTATGTATATGCTGATCAGGTTCAGCCCTGAAACTGCCAAAAGGGTTGGCTTGAGTTCCCTGTTCACTGTATCATTTATTGTTCTAACAAAGTGATTTTAGCTTTTATACATTCAATCATAACTATCCGCTGCAATGTCCTACAACTTAATAACAAGTATCAAATTAATCTACGCATTGAGCTGGTTGTTTTAATAGTAAATATGACCGGTGTATCTGGTTCCGTTCCAATAATACACATTCATGACATTAATTCATTAGCTAATTTTAAATCTCCATGATGTCTGGTGCTTGATATTATTATAAATATGTACTGCATGAAATAAGTGTCGAATCCATCTCTGTGCCATGTCCGAGTAAATGCGTGTGTTACCATATATTGCTGTGCTCGCTGCGCATATTTGCAAGTATAGCGACTTAAATGTGTGCAGTTTGTATGTTCTCTCTATGTAATATTTTTGACTTTGACAACATCTACCCAGTGGGCTGTCACAGTCATATAGTCCTTAGTCTGCCCTGCTCCACTTGTCCACATGTCCGTGGTTAAGTGGGCAGTGGGTACAACTGCATTTTTTAGGACACCGAGGACACTTGTTCTGACGTCTGTGTACATTCTTGGTATCGCCTGCCTAGAGAAGTGGAACCTAGATGGGATTTGGTACCGAGGACACAGTACCTCAAGCAATTATCTAAGTTCCTGTGAACTGACGGTGGATACCGGACACACATCTAACACCAACATAGTTGTCAAGGCCTGAGTTAACCGCTTTGCAACAGGGTGACTGCTGTGATATTTCATCTTCCTCGCAAAGGACTGTTGGACAGTAAATTGCTTAATGGAAGTAGTACAAGTGGTCTTCCAACTTCAGCTCTGGGATGATGATCGACTCCCAGCAGCAACAACAGTAGCGCCAGCAGCGCCAGCAGCAGTAGGCGTTCCACTCAAGGATCCATTGGAGGAATCCCAATTAGGAGAGGACTCGTCAGACTTGCCAGTGACATGGCCTGCAGAACTATTGGCGTTCCTGTCTAAGGAGGAAATTGACATTGAGGGAGTTGGTGGTGTGGTTTGCAGGAGCTTGGGTACAAGAGGAAGAAGGGATTTAGTTGTCAGTGGACTGCTTCCGCTGTTACCCAAAGTTTTTTAACTTGTCAATGACTCTGATGAATGTGCTCCAGGTGACGTATAAGGAAGGATGTTCCTAGGTGGTTAACATCCTGACCCCTACTTATTACGGCTTGACAAAGGCAACACACGGCTTGACACCAGTTGTCCGCATTTCTGTTGAAATAATTCCACACTAAAGAGGTGATTTTTTTGGGTATTTTGACCGGGTGCCTGATTTAAACAAACCACATCACCATCAGAATCCTCCTCGTCAACTTCCTCCTCAGCGCTAGCAACACCCATATCCTCATCCTGGTGTACTTCAACAGTGACATCTTCAATTTGAATATCAGAAACTGAACTGTGGGTGCTTCTTCCAGCACTTGCAGGGGGCGTGCAAATGGTGGAAGGAGCCACCTTTTCCCATCCAGTGTTGGGAAGGTCAGGCATCGCACCCACCGACACATTTAGACTCTCCTTGGGGATTTGTGATATAGAACGCACAATTCTTTGCTGTGCTTTTGCCAGCTTAACTCTTTTTATTTTTCTAGTGGGAGGATGAGTGCTTCCATCGTCATGTGAAGCTGAACCACTAGTCATGAGGAACATAGGAGAGGGCCTTAGCCATTCCTTGCCACTCCGTGTCGTAAATGGCATATTGGCATGTTTACGCTTCTCCTCAGACGATTTTAATTTAGATTTTTGGGTCATTTTACTTGACCGTGTCACTGAATGCCTTTCTGCCATTTCATCCTGGATGACATCTCGCCACCTCAAACTGAATATTTCAAAGACAGAGTTAATTATATTTCTACCAGCCAATAGTAGGTACCAACCTGATTTCTCTATCACTGTTGAAAACTCGACTATCTACCCTACCCCACAAGCTCGCTGCCAAGGTGTCATCCTTGACTCTGAACTGTCCTTTGTTCCCCACATTCAATCTGTCTCAAGATCATGTTACATGCATCTAAAAAACATATCCAAAATACGACCATACCTTACACAAGACACTTCTAAAACTCTAATCCACGCTCTCATTATCTCCCGCATTGATTATTGCAATAGTCTCCTAACTGTTCTTCCCAAAACGAGACTCTCACCACTACAATCCATTCTGAATGCAGCGGCGAGGCTTATCTTCCTCGCTAGATGTTCATTGTCTGCAGATCCACTCTGTCAGTCCCTCCATTGGTTACCTGTACTCTACTGCATTCAATATAAAATACTTTTACTCACACACAAGGCCATTAACCAAACTACACCAACGTACATCACTTTGCTTATCTCAAAATATCTCCCAACCTGACCTCTTCGCTCTTCACAAGACCTGCGTCTCTCATCCACACTCATTACTCGCTCCCACTCACGATTGTAGGACTTTCATCGGGCTGCACCCACTCTGTGGAATGCCCTACCACGCACAATAAGACTCTCCTCTAGTCTCCAAACCTTCAAGCATTCCCTGAAAACTCACCTCTTTTGGCAAGCATATCAAATTCCAGAACCTCCCACATAACTTTCATAAACCTTCCTATCAAATTGCATCCACTCTGTATAGTCCACACATATCCTCACGTCTTCTCATTCTATGCAATAGATAGCACCTTTCCTTGTGTACACATGCCTATTTCCCTATAGATTGTAAGCTTGCAAGCAGGGCCTTCCTACCTCTATGACTGTTTGTTATCACCCATTTTGTTATTGTTATTTCAAATTGTAAAGCGCAACGGAATTTGCTGCGCTATATAAGAAACTGTTAAATAAATAATAATAAATAAGATGCAGCACAAGACACTGAGCACTGACTGACACTGAGCAGCACGATGCAGCACAAGACACTGTACTAGTATTAGTAATTTAGTATTACTGAGCACCATGATGCAGCACAAGACAATGAGCAGTGATACTGAGCACTGATGATACTACTGAGAACTGAAACTGAGCAGCACGATGCAGCACAAGACACTGTACTAGTATTAGTAATGTAGAATTACTGAGCAGCACGAGACAATGAGCAGTGATACTGAGCACTGATGATACTACTGAGAACTGAAACTGAGCAGCACGATGCAGCACAAGATACTGTACTAGTATTAGTAATGTAGTATTACTGAGCACAAGACAATGAGCAGTGATACTGAGCACTGATGATACTACTGAGAACTGACACTGAGCAGTACGATGCAGCACAAGACACCGTACTAGTATTAGTAATGTAGTATTACTGAGCACCACAATGCAGCACAAGACAATGAGCAGTGATACTGAGCACTGATGGTACTACTGAGAACTGACACTGAGCAGTACGATGCAGCACAAGACACTGTACTAGTATTAGTAATGTAGTTTTCCTGAGCACCACAATGCAGCACAAGACAATGAGCACTGATGATACTACTGAGAACTGACTGACACTGAGCAGCACAAGACATTGTACTAGTATTAGTAATGTAGTATTACTGAGCACCACGATGCAGCATAAGACAATGAGCAGTGATACTGAGCACTGATGATACTACTGAGAACTGACACTGAGCAGCACGATGCAGCACAAGACATTGTACTAGTATTAGTAATGTAGTATTACTGAGCAGCACAAGACAATGAGCAGTGATACTGATCACTGATGATACTACTGAGAACTGACACTGAGCAGCACGATGCAGCACAAGACATTGTACTAGTATTAGTAATGTAGTATTACTGAGCACCACGATGCAGCACAAGACAATGAGCAGTGATACTGAGCACTGATGATACTACTGAGAACTGACACTGAGCAGCACAATGCAGCACAAGACAATGAACAGTGATACTGAGCACCGATGATACTACTGAGAACTGACACTGAGCAGCACAAGACACTGTACTAGTATTAGTGAGTGCACAAGACAATGAACAGTGATACTGAGCACTGATGATACTACTGAGAACTGACACTGAGCAGCACAAGACACTGTACTAGTATTAGTGAGCAGCACAAAAGCACTCTGGAATTGTCACCCCCCAGATACCACTGTGACTGGAATGATGATGACCGATGCAGTCACAGGACACTACTACCACAGCACCCTACAGCAGCAAGATGCAGCACAAGAGAGACACTGTACTAGTATTACTGAGCAGCAATAAGCACTGATACTGAGCACATATACTGAGAACTTAGCCACGTCCTCTCTGTACTCTCTACAATGACCGAGTGAAAATGGCGGCAACGCACTGCTCTTTATATGGAATCCGAATCTTGCGAGAATCCGACAGCGGGATGATGACGCTTTGGCTCGTTTGGGTTTTTCGAGTCAGGCAGGAATAACTGAGCCAGCCACGGACCCGTGTTTTCCACGTGGAGTTCGGGGGTGTTCGTTCTCGGCGAACCGATCCCGCTCATCTCTACTTAATAGTATCGTTTTAGTCTAGTGTTGTGTCAATTCCTGTGTCCAGTCTCCTTGACAACAGCACATCCATACCTGCATTTACATCTGTGGTATATCCAAGCAGAGGCCTCACACCAGCTAAGAACTCTGTTGTTTTCACAACCTGGGTCTTTACTCAAAAAAAGTAATATCCTCTTGTGACATCCTTGATGTAGTTGGTTGGGATCTTAGATTCTGCACCAGTGTATATGGTTGTTCCAATTCCATCTTTTTGCTTTAATCGCGCGCGTGTGTGTTTGTGTGTGTGTTTGTGTGTGTGTGTGTGTGTGTGTGTGTGTGTGTGTCTGTCTGTATGTGTGTGTATTTGTACTCTGATGCACTTGCTATTTGTTTTGAGCTCCTGGGTTATTGCAACACATCTGTGCCACACATTGCATGCAACATGTTGTTCACAGAGTGCCAACACATCTGCATCTCTTATTGCATGCTACATGCTGTTTCCACAATTGCAATTCCAACTCGATCGCACACTGCACTGCAGCGGCGCCGTGATCGAAGAAAGCGGTCACAGCGGCGACCGCAAGAAGATTGACAGGAGGAAGGTGTTCTGGGGCATCAACTGACCGTTTTCTGGGAGTGGTGCGGCGAACACAGATGTGTCCAGGCATTTGGAGGGCGGATGTCTGACGTCATTTCCAGGACCTACATCTCTGGATCGATCACAAAGAGTAAGTAACTCTTACCCTGGTCTACTTCTACACAAAACTTTTTTGCATAGAAGAGCTACACAAGCGTTCGCAGCCTTGCTATGCAAAAAAGCCCTCCCCCATAGGCGGCATCTAGTTGATCGCACGGGCAGCAAAAATTAGCTACGTGAGATCAATTCGGAATGGCCCCCATTGGCAGCATATATAGTATGTGTACAGTATCTTATTGCACACTACCAAACTCCTACACTTTGTGTACATTCAGTTTTTTTGACTACTGTGTTAAACACCTCATGGTGGGGGTCATTCCGAGTTGATCGCTAGATAAAAATGTTCGCAGTGCAGCGATGATGCAAAAAAAATGCACTTCTGCGCATGCGGCGCAATGCGCACGCGCAAAGTACTTTCACAACGGCCGATGTAGTTTTACACAAGGTCTAGCGAAGCTTTTCAGTCGCACTGCTGGCCGCAGAGTGATTGACAGGTAGAGGGCGTTTCTGGCAACTGACCATTTTCAGGGAGTGTTTTAAAAAACGCAGGCATGCCAGGAAAAACACAGGCGTGGCTGGGAGAACGCAGGGTGTGTTTGTGACGTCAAAACAGGAACTGAACAGTCTGAAGTGATCGTAAGCGCTGGGTAGGTCTGGAGATACTCTGAAACTGCACAATTTTTTTTTGTAGTCGCTCTGCGATCCTTTCGTTCGCACTTCTGCTAAGCTAAAATACACTCCCAGAGGGCGGCGGCTTAGCGTTTGCACGACTGCTAAAAACTGCTAGCGAGCGATCAACTCGGAATGACCCCCGTTATACTGAGGCTACCACCTCTGAAAGCTTTGCAGCTATGGCCCTCATTCCGAGTTGTTCGCTCGCAAGCTGCTTTTAGCAGCTTTACACACGCTAAGCCGCCGCCTACTGGGAGTGAATCTTAGCTTCTTAAAATTGCGAACTAAAGATTCGCAATATAGCGAAAAGACATCTCTGTGCAGTTTCTGAGTAGCTCGAGACTTACTCGGCATCTGCGATCAGTCCAGTGCTTGTCGTTCCTGGTTTGACGTCATAAACACACCCAGCGTTCGCCCAGACACTCCTCTGTTTCTCCAGCCACTCCCGCGTTTTTCCCAGAAACGGTAGCGTTTTTTCACACACTCCCATAAAACGGCCAGTTTCCGCCCAGAAACACCCACTTCCTGTCAATCACATTACGATCACCAGAACGAAGAAAAAACCGTGAGTAAAAAACCTAACTGCATAGCAAATTTACTTTGCGCAGTCGCACTGCGGACATTGCGCATGCGCACTAAGCGGAAAATCGCTGCGATGCGAAAAAATTTACCGAGCGAACAACTCGGAATGACCCCCTATATCTCTTTGGTGTGTTCAACCCATAGAAACAACATCTCACATCTGTGATTTGTGCTTCACATCTGTGATTTGTGTAAAAGTGCTGTTCCTTGGTTTATACTCTATAATGCACATATTATATATGGTATAGAACTACATAAATGTGGCTAATCTCTTATGGATTTCTGTATTTGACCCTAATTGTTCCAGGAATTTTCAGATTCACTGATTATACCAGTATTTGATCTTATTTTAGATGTTTTTATCTACACGTTTGTATTGTGATTTTGTAATTCATGCCAGACAGTTACTTATCTCTGTGTTGAGATTTGGTGCTTTGTTTACCTTTGGCTCACTCTCTGTATAATTCCATTATAATTTCTGCTTCTCTGTCATCTCACTGTTATGTATGTAACTTGTCTCATGCACAAGATCTGGAAGAAATCAAGCACTGGTAAGAACATCAAGCTTCAAGAGGAATGGGAGCAGCTATAGAATGAAGATTTTCATTGCCTCGTTGCTTATAAATGAGTTCCAAATAGACATTATTTTATCACATGCCTGAAAGAAAAAAACTGAATTAAATCCTATTTCTGTACGTTCTGACTGTCCACATTAGAGTGCAGAGTGCTCACTGAAATTTTACCAGAATGATTTTCATGAAAGTGTAGTATTCTTTATTATACTTTAAAACATAAAACAAACACAAAGATTGTGAGACCTTTGGCCAGAGAGGAATATCAGTATTGCAAAAGGGTAACAGAGAGTTAAATTCATCTGCTTTTACCATGACCCATTGCTTGGTATACAATGGACAACAGACAAAACAGTTTATAATTGCCATGTGCATTTTGAATTAAGATATTCAGACCTATACAGCAGAGCTGGATTTAAGGGGGTAAATACACCTGCCACCCCCACTTTTTTTTAAAAGGGCCACCCGCCGCAGATCTGATCCAATCCCAGCTGCCTGTGCGCCTTGCCAGCCACATTTCAGTACAGGACAGCTGAGCGATGACTCAGATGTCCAATATCACGTGAATCAGGAAGCCTGCAACTCAGTCATTGGCTGGGTGCACAGGCTGCAATGAGAAGGAGGGACCCCTGGTGACTTGTGAAGCCAGCAGCGCCAGTGGAGGTCCGAGGTTGTGTGGTGCTTGGAGGACAGGCACCACACTCGCTCTACTCTTGTGTTTACTCTGTGCCACAGCAGCCTGTCAGAGCAAAATGTAAGGCTGGCTGTGCTGAATTGCTGCTACCAACTGAATTAGAATTTTAGACTATATATATCTATATATATCAGTGGCGTGCGGTGAGATCAGTGGCTGGTGAGGCACTAGAGCCATAATGTCCGCCAAGTCCCGCTGATGATCCCTACTGCCGCCGAGCCAATGCTCACTACTGCCCCTGAGCCGATGTCTACTACTGTCACCTTCCCTGATGCCCACTACCCCCGCCACTAATGGCAACCACCCCCAACAATGGATTACAAAATCACCCACCATCAAATGCCCCGACCCCCGCCACTAATTCGCATACAGTACCAGTCCGATGCCACCGAGCAGGTGACAGGGAGATAGTGGGTGATGGAGGTAGTGGGTGACATGGTCAGGGTGACAGGGAGATAGCGGTGACAGTGGGTGACATAGTTAGGGTGACAGGGAGATAGTGGGTGACATGGTAAGGGTGACAGGGAGATAGCGGGTGACATGGTTAGGGTGACAGGGAGATAGTGGGTGATGGAGGTAGTGGGTGACATGGTCAGGGTGACAGTGGGCGACATGGTTAGGGTGACAGGGAGACATTGGGTGACAGGAAGATAGCGGGTGACATGGTTATGGTGACAGGGAGATAGTGGGTCATGGAGGGAGTGGGTGACATGGTCAGGGTGACAGGGAGATAGTGGGTGATGGAGGTAGTGGGTGACATGGTCAGGGTGACAGGGAGATAAGGGTGACAGTGGGTGACATGGTTAGGGTGACAGGGAGATAGTGGGTGACATGGTAAGGGTGACAGGGAGATAGCGGGTGACATGGTTAGGGTGACAGGGAGCTAGTGGGTGATGGAGGTAGTGGGTGACATGGTCAGGGTGACAGTGGGTGACATGGTTAGGGTGACAGGGAGATAGAGGGTGACAGGGAGACATTGGGTGACAGGAAGATAGCAGGTGACATGGTTAGGGTGACAGGGAGATAGTGGGTCATGGAGGGAGTGGGTGACATGGTCAGGGTGACAGGGAGATAGTGGGTGACATAGTGGGTGATGGAGGTAGTGGGTGACAGGGAGATAGGGGTGACAGTGGGTGACATGGTTAGGGTGACAGGGAGATAGTGGGTGACATGGTAATGGTGACAGGGAGATAGCGGGTGACATGGTTAGGATGACAGGGAGATAGTGGGTGATGGAGGTAGTGGGTGACATGGTCAGGTTGACAGTGGGTGACATGGTTAGGGTGACAGGGAGATAGAGGGTGACAGGGAGACATTGGGTGACAGGAAGATAGCGGGTGACATGGTTAGGGTGACAGGGAGATAGCGGGTCATGGAGGGAGTGTGTGACATGGTCAGGGTGACAGGGAGATAGTGGGTGACATAGTGGGTGATGGAGGTAGTGGGTGACAGGGTACACTACAGCAAGGCTCCTCAAACAACCCCCCCCATCCCATCACAGGGGGCATCCCAGCAGCACAGATAGCCTACTACTCCTACAAGTCACAGGGGATGCCTCACACTATTTAGGCAGATCCCCCACCGCAGTCACAGAAGAGGACTCCGTCTCTGCTGCATGGGCAGCCCCCTCTCCTTCCCCCTCCCATCACAGGGGAATCAGTGGATGCAGCATAGTGGCACAGGCACAGCCAGTCTCCTCCCCGTCCCCTTCCCCGCTCACCTCTCAGAAGATCCGCATAGTGGCTCGGGCCGACTCCGGGACTAAGGGACCTCAGGAAAATTTCTCCACAGCTACTTGTCTGGCCGGCGGCGCCCTCCTCTACCACGGTGCACGGGGACGTGGAGGGCTGGCGGGCGGGGACGGCTCTTCCATATGGTAAGAGAAAAAAAAAATGACAGGGTGGACACCTGTGCCTTGGTGTCTCCCCCAAAGCTGCCGCTGCCCAATCACATCTTTCTTATGGACAGGGGCTTTTACTGCCCGATGTTAGGCCCCGTCCCCCGCTTCCGCTCCTTTAATATTGACAGCGGGAGGCACCGCTCTCGGTGCCTCCAAAACACTATTTAAACTTTTTTTTCCAAAGCTAAATATGATTAAAATAATATAGAGGCTAAAACAGATACTTATGAAATAGAATATGTGTCATAAGTATCTTTTTTGTATTATTTTAATCATGAATAGACTGCACGTCCCTGATATATATATATATATATATATATATATATATATATATGTGTGTGTGTATATGTATATATATATATATATATATATACAGATGGGTCCAGTGGCGGATCCGGGGGGGGGCACTCGGGCCCATGCCCCCCTGTCATTTGTGGCCCCATCCGTCGTCCCCCCTCCGCTTTTGTCACTGAGACACGCTGCCGCTCAGTCCAGCGGCAGCGTGTCTCAGCTGTCAGGAGGAGAGCGCGGCTATCTGGCGGCGTGTTGTGGACTTCAAACCAGCCGCCGGTTCGTGAGCCAATCAGAGCTCGCGGACCGGCAGCCAATCAGGAGCCGCTCTGCGAGCTTTGATTGGCTCACGAACTGGCGGCTAGTTTGAAGTCCTACACGCCGCCAGACATAGCTGCGCTCTCCTCCTGACACCCTCAGAGCCGGCAGAGAAGCAGCAGCAGCGGTAAGCAGCTGCAGAACTGCTGTGGGGGCATTTGTATAGTATACCTGCTGTGGGGGCATTTGTATACCTGGCACTGTGAGGGCAATTGTATACCTGGAACTGTAGGGGCAATTGTTTGCCTGGCACTGTGAGGGCAATTGTTTACCTGGCACTGTGGGGGCATTTGTATACCTGACACTGTGGGGGCTTTTTTGGATCTGGCACTATAGGGGCATTTTTGGATATGGCACTGTAGGGGCATTTTTGGATCTGGCACTGTAGGGGCATTTTTGGATCTGGCACCGTGGGGGCATTTTTGGATCTAGCACTGTGGGGGCATTTGTGGATCTGGCACTGTGGGGGCATTTTTGGATCTGGCACCGTGGGGGCATTTTTGGATCTGGCACTGTGGGGGCATTTGTGGATCTGGCACTGTGGGGGCATTTTTGGATCTGGCACTGTGGGGGCATTTGTGGATCTGGCACTGTGGGGGCAATTGTGGATCTGGCACTGTGGGTGCAATTGTGGATTTGGCACTGCACTATTGGGGGCATATGTCAGTGTATCACGTCTCATTTTAATTGGCCACACTCACTAAATGACTGCGGGCATTACTACAGGCAACATTACTACTGGGGGCAATACGGGCATTGCATAAGGGGTACCACTACTATGGGGTCTATATAAGGGGCACTACCAGTACAGTGCATAATGAGCGCTACAACTGTGGGCATTGTATAAGAAGCGCCACCTCACATGCACCAAAGCCGCACGCAAATGTACTTCCCCTTCCATGGTGCCCCCCCCCTATCATTTTCTTCTGGATCCGCCCCTGGATGGGTCCATGTTTAGCTTGGCCTTTAATAGGATTAACTGAGACTGGGCAGTTGGACTTAATCCCCTGCTGTATTGTTCTCTGTATTGTATTGCAGCTGAGAACAATAGATGAAGGGTTTATGTTAATAAATCATGTTGTACCTAGGCGCAGCAAACTAGCCAAGATAACCGTGGACTCATCGGTATATATAATAAGTGTGTGTGTGTGTGTATATATATACTGAGATAACGACATATATATTATATATTATGTGTATATATAGATATATTATACAGATATATAATATAATATATACATATATGTGTCATTATCTCAGTAGGAGAACCAAAAATGTGTGATTTTGAATTTTGGATAAGGGATACTCAACCTGTATATATATACACATGTGTGTGTGTATATATATATATATATATATATATATATATATTTTTTTTTTTCCTATAATGTCTCTGTCTGCCTCTTTATTAGGGGCCCACTGTCAGAAGTGCCCCGGGCCCCCATAGCCTTAATATACCTCTGCTATACAGTATACAGTATAATGTATATAATGTGGATTAAATCAGAATGGGACTCTAACATAGACACAAACAAAATTTGATTACCTAGCTAAGGGGGACATTTACTAAGCAGTGATAAGAGCGGAGAAGTGAGCCAGTGGAGAAGTTGCCCCATCAACCAATCAGCAGCTCTGTATAATTTTATAGTATGCAAATTATAGATGTTACTTTAGTGCTGATTGGTTACCATGGGCACTTCTCTACTGGCTCACTTCTCTGCTCTTATCACTGCTTAGTAAATATCCCCCTAATTCCCGATTTGAAACATGTACGCATATAAACTATTTAATGTAACTTTTTATTCAACATCTTGCTACAAATTAAAAATATCGGTGTTTAGCAACTTTGGCTCTCAAGGTACACTAACAGTATAGGTTTTAATTATACTGTAGCTATACTGAAGAAAAACTTGAAAAAAAATTTCAAGCCCTGGACACCTCCAACTGTGTATTCGGTCCTAACTATTTACTGAATCATTGCTACACAGACAAATGCCAGCTGTGCAGAGATAACGTGAACTGTAACAATTATTGTCTATCAATATTAACATTTGAAACAGTAGTTTAAACCACAGCTAACGTTTCTCAGGCACACACTAACACAGTGCAACTACGGGGGATTCAATTATGGTCGATAGCTGCTGTCTGTCGAAAAGATGGCAGTTTTCGACTTTTTAAGGTCGAATCGTGATTCGACCTATTCAATCCCAGCAGTTTTTATTCAACAAGTCGGGGGAACTTTTGAGGGAAACGGGGACAAATTCGACAGCATTTGGCCCCGTTTCCGACCATCTCAGTTCGACATAAAAAAATGTCGGACTGAGATGAGGGACCTTGCAGGAGGAGAGGGGGGAGAGCTGCGGGCATACAGTGGAGAGCCGCGGGCAGCCAGACCCACCGGCGGGCAGTGCTGGAGACTGGGGGAGAGCAGCACCAGAGACGGGGAGCCGCGGGCAGACGGGGTGAGCAACGCTGGAGGATGTCACAGCCGCTGCTCACAGCAGCGTCCACCCGGCTCCAGCAAGTGAGACGGGGGTGAGCCGCGGGCAGACTGGGGAGAGCAGCGGCTATATAGCCGCTGCTGTAGCGCTGCTCTCCCCAGTCTGCCCGCGGCTCACCCCCGTCTAGCTCCTGCATCTCAATTCAACTTTTTTAAAAGTCGAATTGAGATGACATTGAATAGCCCAGGTCGGATCCATTCCGACAAATGAATGTCGGAACGGATCAGACTTCAATTGAATATACCCCTATGTGTATGAATTCTACATAAAATAAACATTGTATGAGAATTCAGAAACTGATTGTTTGCAGTTCTACACACAGGTTTTAAATCAGATAAATAAACTAACAAAATATTTAACTTCTAATCTGGAAGCAGATTTGTAACCCTGCTCATTAACATCTACTTTATGAAATGACTACTAATTATAACAATATCTTAAGAGTTCATGGGTAGTAGTTGGAATTATGTAATGCAATAACAGTTGTCATAATGAGGACATTTATTAATAGTTATTAAGAAATGTATTTCTTAACTGGGTCCTTAACTGATCAAATGTGAGAATTTATTTAATAAATACTTTTTTTCCTGCCTACTAGTAACTGCTAGGGATGTGCACTTGAAATTTTTCGGGTTTTGTGTTTTGGTTTTGGGTTCGGTTCCGCGGCCGTGTTTTGGGTTCGACCGCGTTTTGGCAAAACCTCACCGAATTTTTTTTGTCGGATTCGGGTGTTTTTTTCAAAAAACCCTAAAAAACAGCTTAAATCATAGAATTTGGGGGTCATTTTGATCCCAAAGTATTATTAACCTCAAAAACCATAATTTCCACTCATTTTCAGTCTATTCTGAATACCTCACACCTCACAATATTATTTTTAGTCCTAAAATTTGCACCGAGGTCGCTGGATGACTAAGCTAAGCGACACTAGTGGCCGACACAAACACCTGGCCCATCTAGGAGTGGCACTGCAGTGTCACGCAGGATGGCCCTTCCAAAAAACACTCCCCAAACAGCACATGACGCAAAGAAGAAAAAAAGAGGCGCAATGAGGTAGCTGTGTGAGTAAGATAAGCGACCCTAGTGGCCGACACAAACACCTGGCCCATCTAGGAGTGGCACTGCAGTGTCACGCAGGATGGCCCTTCCAAAAAACACTCCCCAAACAGCACATGACGCAAAGAAAAATGAAAGAAAAAAGAGGTGCAAGATGGAATTGTCCTTGGGCCCTCCCACCCACCCTTATGTTGTATAAACAGGACATGCACACTTTAACCAACCCATCATTTCAGTGACAGGGTCTGCCACACGACTGTGACTGAAATGACGGGTTGGTTTGGACCCCCACCGAAAAAGAAGCAATTAATCTCTCCTGGCACAAACTGGCTCTACAGAGGCAAGATGTCCACCTCATCATCATCCTCCGATATATCACCGTGTACATCCCGCTCCTCACAGATTATCAATTCGTCCCCACTGGAATCCACCATCTCAGCTCCCTGTGTACTTTGTGGAGGCAATTGCTGCTGGTCAATGTCTCCACGGAGGAATTGATTATAATTCATTTTAATGAACATCATCTTCTCCACATTTTCTGGAAGTAACCTCGTACGCAGATTGCTGACAAGGTGAGCGGCGGCACTAAACACTCTTTCGGAGTACACACTTGTGGGAGGGCAACTTAGGTAGAATAAAGCCAGTTTGTGCAAGGGCCTCCAAATTGCCTCTTTTTCCTGCCAGTATAAGTACGGACTGTCTGACGTGCCTACTTGGATGCGGTCACTCATATAATCCTCCACCATTCTTTCAATGGTGAGAGAATCATATGCAGTGACAGTAGACGACATGTCCGTAATCGTTGTCAGGTCCTTCAGTCCGGACCAGATGTCAGCATCAGCAGTCGCTCCAGACTGCCCTGCATCACCGCCAGCGGGTGGGCTCGGAATTCTGAGCCTTTTCCTCGCACCCCCAGTTGCGGGAGACTGTGAAGGAGGAGATGTTGACAGGTCGCGTTCCGCTTGACTTGACAATTTTGTCACCAGCAGGTCTTTGAACCCCAGCAGACTTGTGTCTGCCGGAAAGAGAGATCCAAGGTAGGTTTTAAATCTAGGATCGAGCACGGTGGCCAAAATGTAGTGCTCTGATTTCAACAGATTGACCACCCGTGAATCCTTGTTAAGCGAATTAAGGGCTCCATCCACAAGTCCCACATGCCTAGCGGAATCGCTCCCTTTTAGCTCCTCCTTCAATGCCTCCAGCTTCTTCTGCAAAATCCTGATGAGGGGAATGACCTGACTCAGGCTGGCAGTGTCTGAACTGACTTCACGTGTGGCAAGTTCAAAAGGTTGCAGAACCTTGCACAACGTTGAAATCATTCTCCACTGCGCTTGAGACAGGTACATTCCACCTCCTATATCGTGCTCAATTGTATAGGCTTGAATGGCCTTTTGCTGCTCCTCCAACCTCTGAAGCATATAGAGGGTTGAATTCCACCTCGTTACCACTTCTTGCTTCAGATGATGGCAGGGCAGGTTCAGGCGTTTTTGGTGGTGCTCCAGTCTTCTGTACGTGGTGCCTGTACGCCGAAAGTGTCCCGCAATTCTTCTGGCCACCGACAGCATCTCTTGCACGCCCCTGTCGTTTTTTTAAAAATTCTGCACCACCAAATTCAAGGTATGTGCAAAACATGGGACGTGCTGGAATTTGCCCATATTTAATGCACACACAATATTGCTGGCGTTGTCCGATGCCACAAATCCACAGGAGAGTCCAATTGGGGTAAGCCATTCCGCGATGATCTTCCTCAGTTGCCGTAAGAGGTTTTCAGCTGTGTGCGTATTCTGGAAACCGGTGATACAAAGCGTAGCCTGCCTAGGAAAGAGTTGGCGTTTGCGAGATGCTGCTACTGGTGCCGCCGCTGCTGTTCTTGCGGCGGGAGTCCATACATCTACCCAGTGGGCTGTCACAGTCATATAGTCCTGACCCTGCCCTGCTCCACTTGTCCACATGTCCGTGGTTAAGTGGACATTGGGTACAACTGCATTTTTTAGGACACTGGTAAGTCTTTTTCTGACGTCCGTGTACATTCTCGGTATCGCCTGCCTAGAGAAGTGGAACCTAGATGGTATTTGGTAACGGGGGCACACTACCTCAAGAAATTGTCTAGTTCCCTGTGAACTAACGGCGGATACCGGACGCACGTCTAACACCAACATAGTTGTCAAGGCCTCAGTTATCCGCTTTGCAACAGGATGACTGCTGTGATATTTCATCTTCCTCGCAAAGGACTGTTGGACAGTCAATTGCTTGGTGGAAGTAGTAAAAGTGGGCTTACGACTTCCCCTCTGGGATGACCATCGACTCCCAGCAGCAACAACAGCAGCGCCAGCAGCAGTAGGCGTTACACGCAAGGATGCATCGGAGGAATCCCAGGCAGGAGAGGACTCGTCAGAATTGCCAGTGACATGGCCTGCAGGACTATTGGCATTCCTGGGGAAGGAGGAAATTGACACTGAGGGAGTTGGTGGGGTGGTTTGCGTGAGCTTGGTTACAAGAGGAAGGGATTTACTGGTCAGTGGACTGCTTCCGCTGTCGCCCAAAGTTTTTGAACTTGTCACTGACTTATTATGAATGCGCTGCAGGTGACGTATAAGGGAGGATGTTCCGAGGTGGTTAACGTCCTTACCCCTACTTATTACAGCTTGACAAAGGCAACACACGGCTTGACAAATGTTGTCCGCATTTCTGGTGAAATACTTCCACACCGAAGAGCTGATTTTTTTGGTATTTTCACCAGGCATGTCAATGGCCATATTCCTCCCACGGACAACAGGTGTCTCCCCGGGTGCCTGACTTAAACAAACCACCTCACCATCAGAATCCTCCTTGTCAATTTCCTCCCCAGCGCCAGCAACACCCATATCCTCCTCATCCTGGTGTACTTCAACACTGACATCTTCAATCTGACTATCAGGAACTGGACTGCGGGTTCTCCTTCCAGCACTTGCAGGGGGCGTGCAAATGGTGGAAGGCGCATGCTCTTCACGTCCAGTGTTGGGAAGGTCAGGCATCGCAACCGACACAATTGGACTCTCCTTGTGGATTTGGGATTTCGAAGAACGCACAGTTCTTTGCGGTGCTTTTGCCAGCTTGAGTCTTTTCAGTTTTCTAGCGAGAGGCTGAGTGCTTCCATCCTCATGTGAAGCTGAACCACTAGCCATGAACATAGGCCAGGGCCTCAGCCGTTCCTTGCCACTCCGTGTGGTAAATGGCATATTGGCAAGTTTACGCTTCTCCTCCGACAATTTTATTTTAGATTTTGGAGTCCTTTTTTTACTGGTATTTGGTGTTTTGGATTTTACATGCTCTGTACTATGACATTGGGCATCGGCCTTGGCAGACGACGTTGCTGGCATTTCATCGTCTCGGCCATGACTAGTGGCAGCAGCTTCAGCACGAGGTGGAAGTGGATCTTGATCTTTCCCTAATTTTGGAACCTCAACATTTTTGTTCTCCATATTTTAATAGGCACAACTAAAAGACACAGAGGTAGCTACAGCCGTGGACTACCGTACTGTGTCTGCTGCTAATATAGACTGGATGATAATGAGATGAAATCAATATATATTATATCACACTAGTACTGCAGCCGGACAGGTAGATATATTTATTATGTAATGACTGATGACGGACCTGCTGGACACTGTCAGCTCAGCAGCACCGCAGACTGCTACAGTAAGCTACTATAGTAGTATGTATAAAGAAGAAAAAAAAAACCATGGGTAGATGGTATACAATTATGGATGGACGAGCGACTGCCGACACAGAGGTAGCTACAGCCGTGGACTACCGTACTGTGTCTGCTGCTAATATAGACTGGATGATAATGAGATGAAATCAATATATATATATATATATATATATATATATATATATAATATCACTAGTACTGCAGCCGGACAGGTAGATATATTTATTATGTAATGACTGATGACGGACCTGCTGGACACTGTCAGCTCAGCAGCACCGCAGACTGCTACAGTAAGCTACTATAGTAGTATGTATAAAGAAGAAAGAAAAAAAAAACCACGGGTAGGTGGTATACAATTATGGATGGACGAGCGACTGCCGACACAGAGGTAGCTACAGCCGTGGACTACCGTACTGTGTCTGCTGCTAATATAGACTGGATGATAATGAGATGAAATCAATATATATATATATAATATCACTAGTACTGCAGCCGGACAGGTAGATATATTTATTATGTAATGACTGATGACGGACCTGCTGGACACTGTCAGCTCAGCAGCACCGCAGACTGCTACAGTAAGCTACTATAGTAGTATGTATAAAGAAGAAAGAAAGAAAAAACCACGGGTAGGTGGTATACAATTATGGATGGACGAGCGACTGCCGACACAGAGGTAGCTACAGCCGTGGACTACCGTACTGTGTCTGCTGCTAATATAGACTGGATGATAATGAGATTAAATCAATATATATATATATAATATCACTAGTACTGCAGCCGGACAGGTATATATATTTATTATGTAATGACTGATGACGGACCTGCTGGACACTGTCAGCTCAGCAGCAACGCAGACTGCTACAGTAAGCTACTATAGTAGTATGTATAAAGAAGAAAGAAAAGAAAAAAAACCACGGGTAGGTGGTATACAATTATGGATGGACGAGCGACTGCCGACACAGAGGTAGCTACAGCCGTGGACTACCGTACTGTGTCTGCTGCTAATATAGACTGGATGATAATGAGATGAAATCAATATATATTATATCACACTAGTACTGCAGCCGGACAGGTAGATATATTTATTATGTAATGACTGATGACGGACCTGCTGGACACTGTCAGCTCAGCAGCACCGCAGACTGCTACAGTAAGCTACTATAGTAGTATGTATAAAGAAGAAAGAAAAAAAAACCACGGGTAGGTGGTATACAATTATGGATGGACGAGCGACTGCCGACACAGAGGTAGCTACAGCCGTGGACTACCGTACTGTGTCTGCTGCTAATATAGACGGGTGATAATGAGATGAAATCAATATATATATATATAATATCACTAGTACTGCAGCCGGACAGGTATATATATTTATTATGTAATGACTGATGACGGACCTGCTGGACACTGTCAGCTCAGCAGCAACGCAGACTGCTACAGTAAGCTACTATAGTAGTATGTATAAAGAAGAAAGAAAAGAAAAAAAACCACGGGTAGGTGGTATACAATTATGGATGGACAAGCGACTGCCGACACAGAGGTAGCTACAGCCGTGGACTACCGTACTGTGTCTGCTGCTAATATAGACTGGATGATAATGAGATGAAATCAATATATATTATATCACACTAGTACTGCAGCCGGACAGGTAGATATATTTATTATGTAATGACTGATGACGGACCTGCTGGACACTGTCAGCTCAGCAGCACCGCAGACTGCTACAGTAAGCTACTATAGTAGTATGTATAAAGAAGAAAAGAAAAAAAACCACGGGTAGGTGGTATACAATTATGGATGGACGAGCGACTGCCGACACAGAGGTAGCTACAGCCGTGGACTACCGTACTGTGTCTGCTGCTAATATAGACTGGGTGATAATGAGATGAAATCAATATATTGTGACAAGAACACTGGGATAGTGTTTGAGGGCAGGTATATTTGTCCCAGGTTCTTGTCTTACATGTTTTAGAAAATGTTAACTTCTAGGAAAAATGCTTTTTGTTTTGTCTGAACCTTTTCAGTTTGCTGTAAAAGCTAGGTAAAGGCTCTGAGAGAGAGATAAGGCGAGTTCTAGACATTGGGCCCAGTTCGGGTCTTTGGCCTCACAGAGGGCTAATCAGGGTTTCAGCTGTGTAAGAGTGATATAGTGCTTCTAACCTGATTAGTAGGGGCAGACTGCCTGGGAAGGCTGCAGGATCTGTGTGTGAGAGACACGCTTTCTGATGCAAGTAAGCTATACAGTATGTACTGAAGAACTCTGTGTTTTGTTTAGTGACAGTTAGGAACATCTTATGTTTAGTTAGTGCCGGACAGGCAAGGTATTTTTATTTTGGGGTTTGTTTTATTTTCTGTTTCAATAAAACTGGCCGGGGTCAGTTGTACCAGAAACTGGACTTGTGTTGTTCCTCAACTGCTGCGTGCTGCCATATTCCCCAGGAAAAGGCACCTTGCACCCCTACAGTGTTACAACTTGGTGGAGAATGCGAGCAGGCCGTTCTGCGCATAAGTGAAAGCAGCAGCTTTGTGAGGCCTGCAGAAAACGGTGGTTTATGCAGATACAGCCCAGTGTGAAGTTACTGAGACTCACCCCTGAGGGTTTGATATATGTCCTGGGTGAAAGCAGCTGCAAAGCCGCCTGAAAAATCTGTTGACATGGAGGATCTGCTTAAAGCCTTGCTGCAAGCTACAGCGGCTCAGCAGGAGGCCAACCGACAGCAGCAGGTGGCAATGGAGGAAAATTGGAGACTACAGCAGGAGGCCAACAGACAGCAGCAGGTGGCAATGGAGGAAAATAAGAGACAACAGCAGGCAGTTGTTGATGAACTTTACAGGCAACAGCGTCAGGATAGAGAGGCCTTAGCAGAAGTGGTGCAGAGACTTGCAGCTCGGGTTGGAGATGTGGCCGTCAGTGCTCCAACCAGCTCTAGTTCTATACGAGCCAGTCACTTCCTGCAGAAAATGACAGAGGCTGATGATGTGGAGGCCTATCTGACCACGTTTGAAAGGACTGCCGAGCGTGAGAACTGGCCAAAAGCACAGTGGGCCAGTCTGCTGGCACCTTTCCTGTCAGGTGAGCCCCAAAAAGCTTACTTTGATTTAAGCCCTGCTGAGGCTCGGGACTATGATAAACTAAAGACTGAGATCCTGACCCGCCTGGGAGTCACGCTGTCAGTACGAGCACAACGGGTGCACCGTTGGCTGTACGCCATGGAGAAGCCTCCGCGCTCCCAGATGCACGACCTTATTCAGCTAACAAAAAAATGGCTGCAGCCAGAGACATTAACTGGTCCCCAGATGGTGGAAAGAGTCGTCATGGACCGCTACTTGAGATCTTTGCCCATGGTCCTGCGCAAGTGGGTGAGCCATGGAAACCCGGGTACTGCTGACCAATTAGTGGACATGGTAGAGAGGTATTTGGCAGCAGAGGAACTACTGATGACCACCCAGCAACCCATAGATCCTCGACAGCGCCCTTCAGTAAAGACTGGTAAGACTGTTCCGTGGGAAAACGTTGCTGGGCGGTTAAGAGAACGCAAGGCTGGAGAGACTGTAAACACTGGCCCTGGAAACAGGCCAATGGGGCTAGAACGGTCTATGCTGCCCAAATGGGTTGATAATCGTGTGGTTAAATGTTTTAGGTGTGGTATGCCAGGTCATGTTATTGCCAATTGCCCAGTCACGCAAGAACCCATGCAATGTGATGCTGCCTTTGAATGTCGCAGAATGTCTTTCTTTGCTAGGTTAGCCTGTACTGTGGTACCTTCACCTGAGCTGGAAAAACAAATGTGTGATGTGTTCTTAGAAGGTAACCGGGTAGAGGCCTTGCTAGATTCAGGAAGTTTAGTTACCCTCGTGAAAGCTGGGTTAGTGAACCCCTTAAAGGTCCAGCAAATACCTATTGGGGTAACTTGCATACATGGGGATACCCAATATTATGCCACTGCTGAGGTGAATATAGAAACTTGTTGTGGGTCAGCAATGGTTAAAGTGGGACTGGTCCCTACCTTGGTGCATGAGGCCATAATAGGGAGGGATTTTCCTCATTTTTGGAAACTGTGGGAATCACGGTTATCAACAGATGTGAGAAGTAAAAAGCCAGTTGATAATACCGGTGATTTTATGGATGTACGTGGGTCTTCGGAACTTTCTGGCCCTTTGCCTTTTGCTAGTTTGGCTGGGGAAGTGACAGATGGGGAGTCCAGTGAGGACCCTCTTGCCGGGAACAGAGACATAGTAGTTAGAACTGAAAGCGTGCCTGACCTGGAGGTAAAGAAGGATCTGTTTGCGTCTGAACAGTTAAAGGATCCTACCTTAATAAAGGCTAGAGAGAATGTTAAGATTGTTAATGGGGAACCTGTGGTACCAGGTGACAGGGTTACGTATCCCCACATGGCCATCTGTAATGAGCTCTTGTACCACATTGTCAAAAGGGGTGAGGATGTGGTGGAACAGCTGGTAGTTCCCCAGCCTTATCGGAGAACGGTACTAGATTTAGCTCATAGTCACGTTACCGCAGGACATTTAGGGGCAGAAAAAACCACTGAAAGAGTTTTACAAAGGTTCTTTTGGCCAGGGGTTTATAAAGAAGTGTCTGAATATTGTTCTTCCTGTCCTGAATGCCAGTATCATGCCCCTAGACCCCATTTCAGGAGCCCACTAGTTCCCATGCCTATTATAGAGGTCCCGTTTGACAGAATAGCCATGGATCTCGTGGGGCCCTTGTTAAAGTCTGCTCGGGGCCATCAGTATATCCTGGTAATTATGGACTATGCCACTCGATATCCTGAGGCTGTCCCTTTACGCACTATCACAACCAAGGCGATAGCTAAGGAGCTGGTGCAGGTATTTAGTAGAGTGGGAATACCAAAAGAAATTTTGACTGACCAAGGTACTCCATTTATGTCAAGGATCATGAAAGAATTGTGCAAGTTATTTAAGGTCACTCACCTCAGGACGTCCATCTACCATCCCCAAACTGACGGGTTGGTGGAAAGGTTTAATAAAACATTAAAAAGTATGTTAAAAAAGGTTGTTGAGAGAGATGGGAAAAACTGGGATTGTTTGTTGCCCTACTTGTTAATGGCCATCAGAGAAGTTCCTCAGTCCTCTACGGGGTTTTCTCCATTTGATTTGTTGTATGGTAGACACCCCAGAGGGCTGTTGGATGTTGCCAAAGAGACGTGGGAAGGACAGCCCACTCCTTATAGAAGCGTTATTGAGCATGTAACACAAATGCAGGATAGGATTGCAGCCGTGGTACCTGTTGTCAGAGAGCACATGGAACAGGCCCAAAGTGCTCAACAGAGGGTCTATAACCGGAGTGCCAAGATACGGGAATTTGCTCCTGGAGATAGAGTTCTTGTTTTGGTACCCACTGTGGAAAGCAAATTCCTAGCTAAATGGCAGGGTCCATTTGAGATTAGGGAAAAAGTGAATGAGGTTAATTACAAAGTATACCAGCCGGGAAAGAGAAAACCCGAACAGATCTACCATGTTAACTTAATCAAACCCTGGAAAGATAGGTTGTCTCTGTCAGCGGAGCCTTGCCCTTCGGTGTCTTCACCCCGGTTGCTTCCCGCAGTGAAGGTGTCAGAGACATTATCAGCTGATCAGAACAATCAGGTTAAAGAATTTCTCATCCAAAATAGGGAGGTATTTTCAGAGCTGCCTGGCCGAACGACCGTAATAAAACATGACATTGTCACAGAACCAGGGGTCAGGGTTCATTTAAAGCCATATAGGATTCCTGAAGCTCAGCGAGAAGCTATTTCTAAGGAAGTTAAAACCATGTTAGAACTTGGAGTCATAGAGGAGTCTAACAGTGAGTGGTCCAGTCCCATAGTGCTCATCCCGAAGCCCGACGGTAGCATACGCTTCTGTAATGACTTTCGTAAGTTAAATGAGGTGTCCAAGTTTGACGCATACCCCATGCCCCGTGTGGATGAGCTTGTAGAAAGGCTGGGAACAGCCAGGTTTCTCACCACATTGGACCTGACCAAAGGTTACTGGCAAATACCTTTATCTGATAGCGCCAAAGAAAAAACAGCCTTTTCGGTTCCGGAGGGGCTGTACCAGTATAAGATGTTACCCTTTGGGTTGCATGGGGCTCCAGCAACCTTTCAACGGGCGATGGATAAAATTTTGAGGCCCCATAGAAAATATGCAGCTGCCTATTTGGATGATGTGGTAATTCACAGTACAGACTGGGGGTCACATTTGGTTAAAGTACAAGCAGTACTGGACTCAATCAGAGAGGCAGGGTTAACTGCTAACCCAAAGAAGTGCTGCCTCGCAATGGAGGAGGTCAAATACTTGGACTTCACCATAGGCAGAGGTCTGATTAGGCCCCAATTGAATAAAGTTGATGCTATTCAAAACTGGCCTCGTCCAGTGAATAAAAAACAGGTAAGGGCTTTTTTGGGAATTACTGGGTACTATAGACGGTTTATTCCTAATTTTGCGACCACAGCGGTGCCGTTGTCAGACCTTACCAAAGGGAAGCAGTCAAATGTGGTGAAATGGAACCCTGATGCAGAAAAGGCGTTCCAAGCGTTAAAAGTGGCTTTGTGTTCACAACCGGTGTTGATAACACCAGATTTTTCAAAAGAATTTGTGGTACAGACAGATGCCTCAGAGGTAGGGATAGGTGCTGTGCTGTCCCAAACCAGAGATGGGGACGAACACCCTATCATTTATTTGAGTAGGAAACTCAATGAGCATGAAAAAAGGTATGCCATTGTGGAAAAGGAGGCTTTGGCCATTAAGTGGGCACTAGATACCTTGAGATATTACCTCTTGGGTAGACAATTCAGACTAGTGACAGACCATGCCCCTTTAAAATGGATGTATGTAAATAGAGGCAAGAATGCTCGTGTAACTAGATGGTTTCTAGCGTTGCAGGACTTTAAGTTTACTGTCGAACATAGACCGGGAACACAATTGGCCAACGCAGATGCATTGTCTCGCATCTTCTGTTTGGGGGCTACAAGTGTTCCGGCCCCTAGGTCGAAACAGGGGAGGGGGATATGTGACAAGAACACTGGGATAGTGTTTGAGGGCAGGTATATTTGTCCCAGGTTCTTGTCTTACATGTTTTAGAAAATGTTAACTTCTAGGAAAAATGCTTTTTGTTTTGTCTGAACCTTTTCAGTTTGCTGTAAAAGCTGGGTAAAGGCTCTGAGAGAGAGATAAGGCGAGTTCTAGACATTGGGCCCAGTTCGGGTCTTTGGCCTCACAGAGGGCTAATCAGGGTTTCAGCTGTGTAAGAGTGATATAGTGCTTCTAACCTGATTAGTAGGGGCAGACTGCCTGGGAAGGCTACAGGATCTGTGTGTGAGAGACACGCTTTCTGATGCAAGTAAGCTATACAGTATGTACTGAAGAACTCTGTGTTTTGTTTAGTGACAGTTAGGAACATCTTATGTTTAGTTAGTGCCGGACAGGCAAGGTATTTTTATTTTGGGGTTTGTTTTATTTTCTGTTTCAATAAAACTGGCCGGGGTCAGTTGTACCAGAAACTGGACTTGTGTTGTTCCTCAACTGCTGCGTGCTGCCATATTCCCCAGGAAAAGGCACCTTGCACCCCTACAGTGTTACAATATATATATATAATATCACTAGTACTGCAGCCGGACAGGTATATATATTTATTATGTAATGACTGATGACGGACCTGCTGGACACTGTCAGCTCAGCAGCACTGCAGACTGCTACAGTAAGCTACTATAGTAGTATGTATAAAGAAGAAAGAAAAAAAAAACCACGGGTAGGTGGTATACAATTATGGATGGACGAGCGACTGCCGACACAGAGGTAGCTACAGCCGTGGACTACCGTACTGTGTCTGCTGCTAATATAGACTGGATGATAATGAGATTAAATCAATATATATATATAATATCACTAGTACTGCAGCCGGACAGGTATATATATTTATTATGTAATGACTGATGACGGACCTGCTGGACACTGTCAGCTCAGCAGCAACGCAGACTGCTACAGTAAGCTACTATAGTAGTATGTATAAAGAAGAAAGAAAAGAAAAAAAACCACGGGTAGGTGGTATACAATTATGGATGGACAAGCGACTGCCGACACAGAGGTAGCTACAGCCGTGGACTACCGTACTGTGTCTGCTGCTAATATAGACTGGATGATAATGAGATGAAATCAATATATATATATATAATATCACTAGTACTGCAGCCAGACAGGTATATATATTTATTATGTAATGACTGATGACGGACCTGCTGGACACTGTCAGCTCAGCAGCACCGCAGACTGCTACAGTAAGCTACTATAGTAGTATGTATAAAGAAGAAAGAAAAAAAAAAACCACGGGTAGGTGGTATACAATATTATATATATATTATATACAATTATATATATATATATATATTAAACTCACTGGTGGTGATTATTAAACTGGTGGTCAAGTCACTGGTCACACTATCAGCAACTTGCAAGTAGTACTCCTAAGCAGACAATCACAATATATATTATACTGGTGGTCAGTGTGGTCACAATGGCAGTGTGGCACTCTGGCAGCAAAAGTGTGCACTGTACGTTATATGTACTCCTGAGTCCTGCTCTCAGACTCTAACTGCTCCCCACTGTCAGTGTCTCCCCCACAAGTCAGATAATACAGTCACACTATCTATCACTTCAGCAAGTAACTACTAGTACTCCTCCTAATGCTCCCCAAAATTACTACTGTGTCTCTCTCTACTGTCTCACTCTCTTCTCTATAAACGGAGAGGACGCCAGCCACGTCCTCTCCCTATGAATCTCAATGCACGTGTGAAAATGGCGGCGACGCGCGGCTCCTTATATAGAATCCGAGTCTCGCGATAGAATCCGAGCCTCGCGAGAATCCGACAGCGGGATGATGACGTTCGGGCGCGCTCGGGTTAACCGAGCAAGGCGGGAAGATCCGAGTCGCTCGGCCCCGTGTAAAAAAAACTGAAGTTCGGGCGGGTTCGGATTCCGAGGAACCGAACCCGCTCATCCCTAGTAACTGCCTAATATAGAAGGTTAATAATATTCATAAGCAATAACATGCAACAACAAAGTGGATATCAGGTCCTACATATCAACTGAAATTAATTGACAATCTGATAAATATTATTGGATGAGGATATAATAAGAATTAATCCTTGGGACCCACATTTTGAATATACAGTATATAATACTTGAACCATAGAAACAGTTAAATGTGTAATCTGATTAAATAGGGGTCTGTTTGCTGTATGGTAGATTGGGGCCATGATCCAGGAGAGATGCCAATACTAAGTAAAAGGATAATAATTAAAATCATATGACCATAATACCATGGCACAAATAAATATGTGATCTAGTAACATAGTAACATAGTAACATAGTATTTGAGGTAGAATAGAGGCAAATTGGCCATCATGTTCAACCTGTTTTAAGTTGTGATGATTTTACATACTTGCTAAATAATGTTTTATGACTAGTTAGCTACTATAACTCGTTACCCTTGGATAGCTTGTTCATTCAGAAATTTATCCATTCCTTTTTTAAATCCAATTACAGAGTCCGCCATTACCACTTTCCCTGGCAGGGAATTTCACATCCTGATTGCCCTAACAGTGAAGAACCCTTTCCTCCGTTGCGTTCTGAACTTTCTCTCCTCCAGTCGCAGCGAGTGCCCACGTGTCCTAAACTGTGTTCTTTTAATAAATAATTCCTCTGATAACTCTTTGTGATGTCCCTTTACATATTTGAAGATATTAATAATATCTCCTCTTAGGCGCCTCTTTTCTAGTGTATACATACAGTATACAGCCTAGTAAGTCTTTCCTTATAGTCCAGTCCTTCTAGGCCTTTAATCAATTTAGTAGCTCGCCTTTGAACACTCTTTTTTTTTTTCAGGATTATATAGAATACTATCATCAATACATACTGTATAATAAATCTTTTGTTGCTGACTGTATGTATGTATGTATGTATGTATGTATGTATGAATGAATCATTTGTCTTTGGTTCTATGAAAACAATTATTGTTGGAAGGCTAAGAAATACATGTGACTGCAGCAATTACTAATAGTATAATAATAAGATAGTACACAGCTGTAATATTTCTGATTTTAATACACATTCTATATCTTTTTTGGGTACATCTTTACACTAATTTCTATATACTATCTTTTTTTTACTTATATTTCACAGTTTTTTTTATTCAACTCTGAATAGTTTAGTAAAATATATAAATAAAAGGGATGTTTTATATTTATTTGTGCATCATTTAAAAACAATTCTTTCCTCTATTTTTGTTTAAGACTGTCAGGAACTCATGATGCCAGACAAATAACCAAGTGCCAAGACCTCAAGATTACCTATATAGAAGACCTATACAGTATACTTTTGTGGTTAAAATCAGAATAGACCAAAGAAAAAGGAATCAGTTACTAAGAGAGTGCACTCAATTCCTACTTAATAAAACGTAAAAGCTATTTTTATTAGATATGCTTTATAACTTGTAAATACCATAATTATACACAGTAAATGCTTATAGGCCGTCATTCCGAGTTGATCGCTCTCTAGCTGCTTTTAGCAGCATTGCAAACGCTAGGCCGCCGCCCTCTGGGAGTGTATCTTAGCTTAGCAGAATAGCGAACGAAAGTTTAGCAGAATTTAGACCTACTCCTAGACTGCGATCACCTCGGTCCGTTTAGTTCCTGGTTTGACGTCACAAACACGCCCTGCGTTCGGCCAGCCACTCCCCCATTTCTCCAGACACTCCCGCGTTTTTCCCTGACAGGCCTGCATTTTTTAGCACACTCCCAGAAAACGCTCAGTTACCACCCAGAAACGCCCCTTTCCTGTCAATCACTCACCAATCAGCAGTGCGCCTGAAAAGCGCCGCAGGATCCACAGCAAATCTACTAAGTTTTGTGTAAATTAACTAAGCGCATGTGCGCTGCGTACCATGCGCATGCGCATTTAGCAACAAATCGCAGCATAGCGAAAAACGGCAAAGAGAGAACAACTCGGAATGACCACCATATATCATAACCTTCCAATGTCTGTATTGAATCAGAATAGGGCTTTAACATATACACAAACAAATTTTGATTACCTAGTTCCCTATTTCAAACATTTATGCATATTAACTATTTAATATAACTTATTTATTCACCTTCTTGCTGCAAAATATAAATATCAGTGTGAACTAGAATTGATTCATAATAATAAATATGCCCCTACTATATGTTCTTAAGCTGGGTATACACTGGGACGATGGGCATCTATTCCGACATCATAACAAATGCATGTCAGCCCAGATTGCCCATACACACTGCAGCGATGTTAATGGAGGACGGAACGACCATGGTGGTCAATCTGAGTTAATCGCTAGCTGCATTTGTTCGCAGCGCAGCGATCAGGCTAAAAAACGGCTGTTCTGCGCATGCGTATGTGGCGCAATGCACACGCGTGTCGTACGAGTACAATGAACAATGGGGGTAATTCTGAGTTGATCGCAGCAGCAAGTTTGTTAGCAATTGGGCAAAACCATGTGCACTGCAGGTGGGGCAGATGTAACATGTGCAGAAAGAGTTAGATTTGGGTGAGTTATATTGTTTCTGTGCAGGGTAAATACTGGCTGCTTTATTTTTACACTGCAATTTAGATAGCAGATTTAACACACCCCACCCAAATCTAACTCTCTCTGCACATGTTATATCTGCCTCCCCTGCAGTGCACATGGTTTTGCCAACCAAATTCCTGCTGCGATCAACTCAGAATTAGGCCCAATGTCGTTTTGCACAGGGTCTAGCGAAGCATTTCAGTCGCACTGGTGGCCGCAGTTTGATTGACATAAAGTGGGTGTTTCTGGATGTCAACTGACCATTTTCAGGGAGTGTTCGGAAAAACGCAGGCGTGCCAGGAAAAACGCAGGCATGGCTGGGTGAACGCAGGGTGGGTTTGTGACGTCAAAACAGGAACTGAATAGTCTGAAGTGATCGCAAGCGCTGAGTAGGTTTTGAGCTACTCTGAAACTGCACAAAAAAACTTTGTAGCCGCTCTGCGATACATTCGTTCGCACTTCTGCTAAGCTAAAATACACTCCCAGTGGGAGGCGGCATAGTGTTTGCACGGCTGCTAAAAACTGCTAGCGAGCAATCAACTCGGAATGACCCCCCATGTTCCATCCTTGATTTATACACAAGGACGCTAGCGATATCATTAGGATTGATGTGTAGCACATAAAACCTAGCAATATTGCTAGCGACCGTGGAAACGCATATTCCAGGCATATACACTGCCCGATATGCTCCATTATAAGCAATATGCCATCTGGTAAGGTGGATTGGAGCACATATTGCTCAGTGTGTTTATACGAATGTATAGCAGTTCATTAAGATTATATTTAAATAAATGTAGTCAACAAATATCATTGAAATAGCTAAACTATAATGAAGGGTCTGAATTTTAAAAAATGACAAAGTGCTTTTTATACTGAATAAAATCTTAAAAACATGAAAAACAGAAATGATTAAGAAAACATGCACAGCATAATATAACAATACAAAAAATGTTTTGGAAACATGGGATATGTTAAATTACGAGTCTGTTTCATGTACAGGAACACCAGAAAATATCTGCTGCTAAATTCAGAAAACATGTTAAAGGGCCTTAAAGGGCCCCATACACTTATACGACATGACGGTCCATCATGTCGTATAAGATTCCGTCCAACCTCCCGGCAGCCTCCCTGCTGGTAATATAGTATTAGATATATTGTATGCAGTTTTTTTTTGCATACGATGTATCTTTTACTGGGTAGTTTTCAGTATGCCGACTGACGGGATCCCGGCGCACAGTATACCGGCGCCGGAATCCCAACAGCCGGCATACCGACACTTATTCTCCCTCGTGGGGGTCCACGACCCCCTGGAGGGAGAATAAAATAGCGTGCCACCGTGCCCGTAGCGTGGCGAGCGCAGCGAGCCCGCAAGGGGCTCATTTGCGCTCACCACACTGTCGGTAAGCTGACGGTCGGGCTCCCGGCGCTGGTATGCTGGTCGCCGGGAGCCCGACCGCCGGCATACCATACTGAACCCCTTTTACTATCCTATCTATTTATTGCGGGATCCGACATATCACAAGTGCAGCACTCGTGATATGTCGGATCTAGGGGGATCCGATCCGATGCCCACGGTTGAGACATGCACCATGGCCTCAACGCTCACAGATTCTGCTGGGCAGTCGATGCTGCACACGGGCCCACAGCACAGTGCATGGCCAGCCAATTCAGCATTGCTGTGCTAAACCCCACACCCATCACATCCAGATTTGTGTAGTCTAGTTCTCAGATGGGGATGAGGGAATCCTGGGCATCAGGTTGACTCAGCGGGGCGGCAGGAGATTGGCAAGTATGGGTAAAATCATATAGGACACCACTAAATCACAAATGCCATTTCAAGTATGCTATTTCATATGTATAAATTCCTTTGCTGCTCTGAATGAACCCATTCAGTTAAACATTTGTGCACATATTAATACTTTTCACATGCTCACCATAGCAGATGGTCTATGCATGGGACAATCATATGCTGCACATACAGTAAAAGTTGTTTATTTATATCCATATATCCATATTCTGAGTGAAAAACATCTAAATGTGCACATACAGTACACCAGGTTTACATCAGAAATACAGGCATACACCCAGACACACAACCAACAAGGTTATACAGTAAGTAGAGATATGCACCAGACAAAAACTTGTGTTTTGGTTTTGGATCTGTATCTCCTTTGTGTTTTGGATATATATTGGTTTTGCCCCAGCCACCCTTGTGGGTTTTGGTTTTGGATCTGTATTTTGTGGAAAAAACACAGATTTTTGACCAGTTTTTGTTCCTACAGTATAATGAACCTCTATGGCATTAATTGACACTAATTTCCAGTCATTTTTGACCACCTCACAGCTCACAATATTGTTTTCATCCGTTTTAGGCCAAAGGCTGCAGTGAGCTGGCTGGTTACTAACCGACAGAGCAGCGGCACAAACATACGGAAGTTTATAGCACATATTAAAAGTATTGCCACACAACAGTGCAGATATTAAAAGTGGTGCAAGAAGGAATTGTACTTGGGTCCTCCCTCTCACCCTTATGTTGGATATTAAAAAGGACATGCACAGTGTAACAAACCAAGCACTCCTGTGACAGGGACTGACACTTGTGGCTGAAGTGCTTGCTTTGTGTGGACCCCCACAAAACAATTTTTTGGAAGGACTGCTACTGATCATTAATGAGGAGATTGCTGATGAGGGTGTTAATGACATTATAATCTTGTAATGTAAATTTCATTACTTTGCCGAAAATGACGTAACAAGGAGGAGGTGCTTAGATGGGTAATGTCCCTACCTCAGCTAACTTTGGCCTCACAAATGAAGCAGATGCGTTCATAATCATTTTCAGGATTTGGGGAAAAATAATTCCCCACCCAAGAGGTAGCTATTTTGGTTTTATGCCCAGACATCACAATGGCTTTCTACTTATCACAGGCAAGAACTGCAGCCACTGGTGGCTGACTTATACACACAAACATCAGTGTCAGATGGTGGTAGTAGTAAAAACATATCCCCATCACCCTGTTCCACTTCCATACATTCATCCTCAATTTCTATTATGCTCTCATCACCATCTTTACGTGTGTACTGCTCCCCACATGTGTAGATGGTGCAGAAATAGTAGAAGGAGATAAAAGGGACTTCTCTATGAGGCCAGTATGAGAAATGTCAGACTCACACAAAGCTAACGTGGATACCCCAAAACGTTCCTCAGGAATGTGTGACCATTTTGAATGCACAGATTGTTCTACTGCTTTAGTTGTTTTCATTTTTCTGACAACTCTTCTAGGCTCTGAGTGAAAAGTTCTTGAAAAGCAGAAGAAAATGCCTCACTGACAGTTGCAGAACCACCACTTATAAATAAAGGCCAAGGCCTGACTCTTTCCTTGGCACTGTATGTTTTATCTTTCTCTATAGCTACTGTAACTTTATTTTTGATGTTTTTTTTCTTTGCCACTGTAAAATTATATTGCTTCTTTGATTTTACATGCCCTGACTCAAGCCGTCTATGCCCTTGGGCATCAGCGTTAGTAGATAATGTTGACAGACTTGTATTGTCATGACTGGTGGCAGCACCTGCACCACTAATATATGCTTCCTGCTCTCCTCTCAATTGTTCAACTTCGATATCTATCCACAAACACAAACAAAGTGGGGGTACAGCACACACCAGATTTTGTACAAAAAATTTACCACCTACAGTGTCACAATACATGTATGAGTCAGAAATAGTAATCAAACACTACGGTTTAATTTCACCAACAGTGTCACACAATACATGTATGAGTATGAAAATATATTACTGTGGTACCACCTTCACCCACAGTGTCTTACAATATGTGTATGAGTCATAAATAGTAATCAAACACTTCGGGGGGTTTTCACCAACAGTGACGCAAAATACGTGTATGAGTCAGAAATAATAATATACTGTGGTCTGACTGGCAGTGTCACAGTACTTATGAAAATAAAATTAAAAAAAATTGTATAGTACACTGAGGTACAGCACAAACAAACAAAAAAAATATATTTTTTATAATTATATATTAGGCTTTTTGGCTTTTATTATTTCAATTTTAAACTGGGATGGAGCCCCTGGATGGACGGACAGATCACTCCTAGGTGAACAGAGCATCCCTTTTCAGATACATCACCAGAAAATAGACAGAGCACCCCTGGTCTGATACTGATAGGACATACTAGGACACACCAGCCCCTGGAAGTACACACAGTATACTGGGCTTTAACACTAGCGCACGGTCCCTGGATGTATATGTACATATCGTTCCTGGTCAGATACACCACCAGATGACAGACAGAGCACCCCTGGACTGATACTGATAGGACACACCATCCCAGGGGCTGGCTCAAGACACGTTCTTGAGGAGCAGCTGCATTGGGCGCTGGACTCCTAAGGGTGGCCATCAGCAATCTGCCCTTTCAAATCAGGCACTAGTTCGTCAGCCAATCAGAGCTCACAGACAGGCTGCAACTCCTGATTGGCTGCCAGACCGTGAGCTTTGATTGGCTCATGAACTGGCATCTGATTTCACATACCCAACGCCAGAGACTGGACCGAGGGGCACTAGAGGCATGTGCTGCACCCTACTACCCTCGTACACAGCAGCAAGCAGCAGAGAACAGACAGTGGGAGCAGTCAGGCCCGGCAGCGGCAGCAGAGCCCGGCGGTGAGCAGCACTATTATTATTATTATTATTATTATTATTATTATCATCATTTATTGATATGGAGCCACATGGGATCTGCCACGCCCAATTACAGAGTAAAATAATAAGAAAAACATGAAGACAATTACTTACAGTTCAATACAATATAGGACAAGTAGAGGGTATATAAACATATCTGCGTCAGTAAACAGCACTGAAATAAGTATCAGGGTGGCAGAAACCAAAGGATTTGGTGCCATCAAAGGGAGTATTGAAAAGAAGCTAGGTTAAGTATGAGACATAAAAGCACATGAGGGAAGAGGACCCTGCTCGTGAGAGCTTACATTCTAAACGAACAGGAGTGACACAGATGGGGTAGAAAGTGGGTGTAAGCCGCAGAAGGCTTAGGATGAGAGATGCCTGGGTTTGGTGAAGAAGTGTGTCTTGAGAGCCCGTTTGAAGTTTTGTAGAGAGGTGGAGAGTCTGAGAGGGAGAGGTAGAGAATTCCAGAAAAAGGGAGCAGCACGTGTAAAATCTTGGAGGCAGGAGTGGGAGGAGGTAATCAGAAGGCAGGAGAGGCAGCGTGCATTAGCAGAGCGAACAGGACTGGTGGGAGTGTGATGGGAGATAAGGTCAGAGATGTAACTGGGATAGGAGTGGGTGAGGGCTTTGTATTTGAGTGTGAGAAGCTTGAAATGGATTCTGAAGTGGGCGGGGAGCCAGTTAAGGGCTAGTAAGAGAGGGGGGGTGGATGTAGTGTGTTTCGTGAGGAAAATGATCTGGGCAGCAGCATTGAGGATAGATTGGAGTGGAGAGATGTATGTATTAGGGATGCCAGTCAGGAGGAGATTACAGTAGTCCAGTGTGGAGATGACCAACGAGTGGATAAAGGTCTTAGTGGCAACCTGAGTGAGAAAGGGTCTAATCCTGGAAATATGTTTGAGATGAAAATTACAGGTTTGTAAGAGGTGCTGAATGTGTGATTTGAAGGAGAGGGGGGAGTCAAGGATTACTATAAGACAGCGCACTTGGGGACTAGAGGAGATAAAAGTGCCATCTATAGATAATGAAATTGTGGAGCATATTTGTATCTTGCACTATGGGGGCATATGTGTATCTGACACTGTTGTGGCATATTATGTGTAGAGATGTGCACCGGAAATTTTTCGGGTTTTGAGTTTTGGTTTTGGATTCGGTTCCGCGGCCGTGTTTTGGATGCAGACGCATTTTGGCAAAACCTCCCTGAAAATTTTTTGTTGGATTTGGGTGTGTTTTGGATTCGGGTGTTTTTTTTCAAAAACCCCTCAAAAACAGCTTAAATCATAGAATTTGGGGGGAATTTTGATCCTATAGTATTATTAACCTCAATAACCACAATTTCCACTCATTTCCAGTCTATTCTGAACACCTCACACCTCACAATACTATTTTTAGTCCTAAAATTTGCACCGAGGTCGCTGGATGGCTAAGCTAAGCGACCCAAGAGGGCGGCACAAACACCTGGCCCATCTAGGAGTGGCACTGCAGTATCAGACAGGATGGCACTTAAAAAAATTGGCCCCAAACAGCACATGATGCAAAGAAAAGAGAAAAAGAGGTGCACTGTGGTCGCTGGACGGCTAAGCTAAGCGACACAAACACCTCAATATCACAGGAATTATTCGTTCTAATCAATGGTATTATTGGTCCAAATCACTGGAAGAAAATTACAAAATCACTGGAATTATTTGTTCTAATCAATGGTATTATTGGTCCAAATCATTGGAAGAAAATGACAAAATCACTGGAATTATTTGGCAAGATCACTGTAATTAATAATTATAAATCACTGATATTAATTGGTAAAATCTTGCTATCGCCTGCCTAGTGAAGTGGAATCTAGATGGGATTTTGTACCGGGGACACAATAACTTCATCAATTGTCTAAATCCCACTGCACTAATGGCGAAACACGGGCACACGTCTAACAGCGCACTGATTATACTGAGAACTGATTACACTGATCACTGATGACACTACGGAGAACTGACACTGAGCAGCGAGAACAGCACTGGACTATTGTACTGTAGTATACTGGTCACCACAATGCAGCACTGAAACTGAGCACAGATAATAAGCACTGATCAGGATACTAGAAGTGACACGGAGCTGCAAGATACAGCAATGGCCTACTGTACTGTACTATATGTATACTGCTGGTCACCAAATGCTGCACTATCATACTGTATACTACTCACAATAATGCAGCACAGAGATAGTATACTTGACACAGAGCTGCAAGATAAATCAATGGCCTACTGTACTGTACTACTATAATTATATACTGGTGGTCCCCAGTCCCCACAATGCAGCACACTGAGCACAGATATTTGCAGCACACTGAGCACAGATATGGAGCTTTTTCAGGCAGGGAACGTAGATATTTTCAGCACACTGAGCACAGATATTTGCAGCACACTGAGCACAGATTACGGAGCTTTTCAGGGAGAGAATGCAGCCACGTCCTCTCCATTCAATCTCCAATGCACGAGTGAAAATGGCGGCGACGCGCGGCTCTTTATATAGAATATGAATCTCGCGAGAATCCGACAGTGGGATGATGACGTTCAGGCGCATTCGGGTTAACCGAGCAAGGCGGGAAGATCCGAGGCTGCCTCGGAACCGTGTAAAATAGGTGAAGTTCGGGGGGGTTCGGATCTCGGAGAACCGAACCCGCTCAACCCTAATTATGTGTATCTGGCACTGTGGGTACATTTTATGTGTATCTGGCACTGAGGGTGCCTATCTGTATCTGGCACTGTGGGGACATATGTTTATCTGGCACTGTGGGGTCATATTATGTGTATCTGGCACTGTGGGGGCATATTATGTGTATCTGTCACTGTGAGGGCATATTTGTATCTGGCACTGCACTACTGGGGGCTTATGTGTATCTGGCACTGCACTATTGGGGGCATATGTGTATCTGGCACTGCTGGGGGCATATGTGTATCTGGCACTGCTGAGGGCATATGTTATACTTATGCACCCATATATTATACTTACCCCTCCGGAGTCCTGCAACCATTTCCGAGTAATTTGCGCATGCACACTAGACAGTGGCGTTACTTCATCCCAGTCACCCTGAGGTAAGAGAAATGTTGGTGCTCCCCCTCCCCCTTGAGTAACTATATACTGTAGACACGAGAATGTTGGCGGCAGTATCCCATACCTCCCAATATTTTAAAAGCTGAAAGCAGGACCTAGGCGCGCGCGTCTGGAAAGGAGCATGGCCTATATGAGGGGGCGTGGCATCGTGGCATAGCCGCAATCGTGAGTCACTCCCCCTTTTACTGTCACTGAAGAGAGCATGACCAGCACTCTGTGAGCTGCTGGCATGCCCTCTCTCCCTCTGTCACCTGTGAATAGACGATGTGCACATGCGCACAGCGTCTATTCCCCGCTGCTCTGCTAAGCAGGGCAGTGAGTGCAGGAGCCTTCCAACAGCCCCCACCCCCACCTCGCGGGACACTGAGGCCCACGGGTGGGACAGTGGGACAGTTGGGAGGTATGGTATCCCAACATTTTTGTAATACTATTGAAAGCATTTTTACAGTACAGCATTATAAATATAGACACGTCACCACAGAGGAGCGGTGGCAAAGTGAGGGCATGCTACCCATCTAATTCTGGGAGTGCTGTTGACATTTATCTAAAGTTCTATGTGACTGTGAGCTGCAGTGGCGTAAGTTCGTCCCAGTCGCCCGGAGGCATGATAAATGTTGGTGCCCCCCTACATATACACACACATACCATATATTACTATCCGGCACTAAGGGTGAACAGTAGCAGCGTGCTCAGGTACCTTTCCCAATAGTAATATAGATACACATACAAAGGGGACGCACTCCAAGTCAGTCATTACAATAAAATAGACACCAGCATACCTTTATAGTACACCTACACAAAGCAGTTTAACACCTGGAGGTGGGCGGAAACGGAGCGTCAACGCAAACGCAGCGGCCCAAAACACGGTGGGTAGCTGTCTGCCTTTGCAGGCTGCATAGGCAGAGGACTACTCAAACCATGCAAAAGCACCACCGCTGTGTGATGCTTTCGCATGTCTGCGTGCGGGGAAGGGCCGGAGGGGGGGTGGCAGGACCCGGCATGCGGGGTAGACTTGCCCTGTGCTTGGCGTCCTTCCGCATGTCAGAGAAAATGATCGTAGATGTGTGTTTTTTCGCACATCTACTATCAGGTCTGAATTACCCCCTTGATTACATATTGCCAACGTAATGAGCAACTGTATTGGCCATCAATAACAAAATAAAAATAAAAACTAATTGCAGCCAATACTTACTAATAAAAATGGATGCTGCCAATGTAATTGCTATTAATTTCCCATGAAGGCATGTATGCAATAGTGATCCTTTTTACCATGCGTCCTGCCCCCCCCCCCCCCCCTCTCCCTCCCTCCCCTCTGTGTCCTCTTACCTTCCTGGATGGGACCTTTCCTGCTTAACTTGCAGACAGTGTTCAGCAAGGCACAGTACACCTTCCACCTGCCCCCATACTATCCAATCAGATCGTCTTCCATCTTGAGAGATCCTCATCTCCCAGCACACTGTCTGAAGCAGATGAAGGGGGAAGTTAACCCTGCAGTGCCAGGCCCAGCTACAGCAGCCCTTTAATTACTGTGTGTGTGTATGCAGAACATGCGGGGGTCTGGTGTGTTACATAAATAAATCAGGTGCACTGACACAATCCTTAGGACTGACGACTCCCACCACATACAGTATCAGTTCCTGTGCTCCCACCCTGGGCCCTGGCTATAGGAATGGCAGTAAACAAACAGTTAACAGCAGGAGCTGCAGGAGGGGGAGATGAATAGGCAGTGGGCTGCACACAACACGGATGGACTGTGGCCTCGCAGATCAGATGTCAGTGAGTGTGCACTGTGCAGATGTCCCGAGACAGTGAATTACCTTACGCTGGTGATTAAGCAGCTTCACCTCTGACCACCCTGGCAGCTCTGTCCGGCAATACACAGCAAATGGCAGTGGAAACAGGTGTGCCTGTCACATCGTTTCCACTAACACACAGCTCGAGCCCAGCAGCCGCACACACTGCTCCTGGCTAACGGCACCCGGAAGTGGCAGCAGGACGGAGCAGGTAATAGGTTCTGTGTTGTGTTCCAGCTGCTGGAACGCAAACCCGAAAGCGTGGAGGCCAGCAGCAAGCTGCAGGGACTCGCATGGTGTCCTGCTGGACCAATCCGCCCGGCCCCCTCCGTCTGCAAGAATGATTTACAAAAAAAAAAAAAAAGTAGCAGCGGGAGACAGTGGAGAAGCGCTCCCTTGAGGCCAGGAGCCCGGCGGCAGCCGACTCCACTGCCTCCCACAGTTCCGCCCCTGGTGAGCTGTGTGTATGGGAAAGGGAAGTCTGTATGTGATGGGTCTCCTGCATCTAAACATGGGGCTGGTGCAGGTGTCCATACTAATGATGGCGGTTGTGGCAGTCTGTGTAAAATCAATGGCTGGCACACGTTTCCAGCATGAACCCATACATTGCTGAAATGGAATCTGCCATTATCATGTGTGCAACGACTATAAGAAAAAACACCTAACAGGTAATCATGTCGTTAGTGTGTGCCATTACTGGGAGGTACACAGATACGTGCCCCATCAATGGAGAGGAAGCCAGTCCAAGGGTAAAAAGAGGAGAGCAAGGAGAGATGTGGAGTGAGACACAATCTGCATGCTGCAGCTGCACTGCCTTCTCTAAGCTGGCAAATACACACAGCACTAAATAAGCACCAGCCACACACTGCTAGGTGTATGCAGCAGACAACTAGTAAGTACACTACTTCCACCCCCAGACTACCAGTACTCTCTCACTGGCCCATGCAGTACTCTGTTTGTGAAGTCTAGATCTGATTGGCTGGGTCTCCTAATAGACAGCTGGAGTGACAAAGGAGGATCCGGCCAAGGCGGGGGGAGGGGGGGGCGGCAAGGAAGCACACTGCAATATAGGAAATCTGAATCCCCTTTCAGTTCTACAATTGGCCCATGCTGAGGAAACCTATAACTGGCTGGCCATATGCCTGCCTGAATCATTCACTAGGAGTCCAGCCAGGGGGCATATTTACCGCTGCCTCCCAACCCAGTCCGAATATGATAACAAATGCCCCCTTCACAGCAGGAGCCCGGCGGCAGCCGACTCCTCTGTCTCCCAGAGATCCGCCTCTGGTACTGGAGGTGTCCCCAGGAACAAGGAGTGAGCGCCATGTTCCTGGAGACTGGTGCATGCACAGTAGACTTTGGCTTTAAGTCAGAGTCTACTAGCTACCGGAGAGGAGGGGGCCTGCGACGGAGGCTGCATGCAGGTCCCCTCCTCTCTTAAAATGCCCCTGCTCTAGCCTATCACCTGTGCAGCTTGTCCAGTATCAGGAGCAATGTTCTTTGTGTCTGAAGCCATTTAAACAGCGGATGGGTCCTGGGGTGCACACCGGTAATGAGAGGTGCGACCCTGCGGAGACCTTTCAGTAGAACTGCATACAAAGAAAAAGGTTGCAGGTGCACAATTCAAACATTACCAATTTATTAATAATAATCATTGCAATAAAGTTTTGCATTTTAAGCGAGGTTCTTTGCATAGTTATGGCCATAAGTAATGGCTTGCCTACAGCGTCCAGGTGACCTCATTAGTCGGGCATTTTAACAGCAACTTGCAGGTGCCTGCAATCAGCTGCTTCTCAACACTGGCCTGGATTCTCTCCAGCCACAACCCTGCAGTGTTATACCCATGTCCGATTTATGTTGTCTCTGTCACATATGTTATAATATCCAAATAAAAAATATCAGCACACTGATATAGAATATGTAAAAGTATATAGAAAAAAAAAATTCTATCGTGAATGTCTAGGTTACAAACATTATGTGCCCCCCTCATATCTCTGTCAAGTTAGCCTCTAATAGTTTTTTTTATTGTGAAAACTGGTTATTTGTGAATGCAATGACCATATCCAGGTATAAGACATTGTGACTTTGCCAAATTTGACAAAATTCTAAACTTATCCAATGGGATGTAGTTAAAAAGGCCACTATGACATTGTTGACATTCATAATGGCGACACCGCAGCTATGATGTCGACATTGTCAAAAGGTCATCATGGACTAATCTAGGTACGTTTACTCTGAAAAAGAAGAGATTAAAAGGGGACATGATTAACATTTACAAATATATAAGTGGTCAATAATACACAGAGCTTGTGGGGAATTTGTTTTTGGTAAGATCAACACAGAGGACACGTGGACATCTGCTTGGGTTAGAGGAGAGGAGATTTTGTGCACAGAGACGAAACGGTTTCTTCAAAGTAAGAACAATACGTATTTGGAATTCCCTGCCTGAGAGAGTAGTAATGGCGGACTAGGTCATCACTTTTTAAGAATGGGCTAGATAAATTCCTAATGGATAAGGAAATACAGGGTTATGGTGGGTAGATCACGCACTATAGTTAAAAAAAGAAGAAGAAACATAACGGCCAACATTCACAACAGATAAAATTAGTCCTAAAAATAATACAGTGTAGGAGACCACTAATAGGCTGAACCCGATGGACAAATTGTCTTTTTTCAACCTCAGAAACTATGTTACTATGTCCTGACTTTGATGATTCATTTTCCAAAACAACAGCTGGCCACCTAGTTTACTGACCCTGTCCAGGCATGCAAAGATAATAGCTCTGGCATAATCTCTGGCATAAACAGGGACAATGTAGGCAATCACTGTGTAAAGCCTCTGACGCATATGACTCCTGATTTAGTGGCTTTATCAAAGAAATATGTTTAATATATTTTCCCCTGTCCCCAATACAATCCTTCAGTTCTCATGTCTCCATACCGATTCTCATGCTCCCATGTTTCCATTTTAATCCCCATGTTCGCATGTCTTCATATTTTCATAGTGTGTAATTACAGCCAACTAACATTCAACCCTGCATCAGTTTTAATGTATTTGATATCACAAGACTACATTACTGAATTGTTTATGCAACCTATTTTGCATTTACTTATTTAGCACTTTACTTGGGGGTAAATTTATTAAGATGGGAGTTTTTTTAGAACTGGTTATGTTTCCCATAGCAAACAATCTGACAACCATTCAGATTCTATCTATCACTTTCTAGAAGCAGCTAGATAAATGTTAAGTAGATTCTGATTGGTTGCTATGAGCAAGATCACCAGTTCTAAAAATACTCCCACCTTTGTAAATTTACCTATAAGGGGTCTATGTACTAAGCCTTGGAGAGAGGCTTAGTACATAGACCCCTTAGAGGTAAATTTAGATTTTTCAAACACAGCCAGGAACATGGCAGTTAGTAACTGATTAGCTGTTACTTTATGTTATCCACTTTATCTCACGCCAAGGCTTTGTACATATACCCCATATCAGGGATGTCCAAACATTTTACTTGGAATTCCATATTAAGAAACAAGTAAAGGTTCTTTTGAAAGTGTGTGCTTAGTGGGTAATTCCAAGCTGATCGCAGCAGGAATTTTTTTAGCAGTTGGGCAAAACCATGGGGGTCATTCCGAGTTGTTCGCTCTGTAAATTTTTTCGCATCGCAGCGATTTTCCGCTTAGTGCGCATGCGCAATGTCCGCACTGCGACTGCGCCAAGTAAATTTGCTATGCAGTTAGGAATTTTACTCACGGTTTTTTCTTTGTTCTGGTGATCGTAATGTGATTGACAGGAAGTGGGTGTTTCTGGGCGGAAACTGGCCGTTTTATGGGTGTGTGCGAAAAAACGCTACCGTTTCTGGGAAAAAACGCGGGAGTGGCTGGAGAAACGGAGGAGTGTCTGGGCGAACGCTGGGTGTGTTTGTGACGTCAAACCAGGAACGACAAGCACTGAACTGATCGCAGATGCCGAGTAAGTCTCGAGCTACTCAGAAACTGCACAGAGATGTCTTTTCGCTATATTGCGAATCTTTCGTTCGCAATTTTAAGAAGCTAAGATTCACTCCCAGTAGGCGGCGGCTTAGCGTGTGTAAAGCTGCTAAAAGCAGCTTGCGAGCGAACAACTCGGAATGAGGGCCCATGTGCACTGCAGGGGAGGCAGTTATAACATGTGCAGAGAGAGATAGATTTGGGTGTGGTGAGTTCAATCTGCAATCTAAATTGCAGTGTAAAACTAAAGCAGCCAGTATTTACCCTGCACAGAAACAAAATAACCCACCCAAATCTAACTCTATCTGCAAATGTTATATCTGCCCCCCCCCCTGCAGTGCACATGGTTTTGCCCATCTGCTAAAAAATTTCCTGCTGCGATCAACTTGGAATTACCCCCTTAGGCAGTAATATTTACGTACATTTACTGTAAGTCGTGAATGTGAATGTACAGTATTTGAGTTTAGAGTGGTGGCATTAGCCATTGTCTTATATTTGGTGTCATTAATGGTAATCATGGATGGATTGGGATGGAAAACCAGCCTGGGAAAATTATGGAAGCAGCTCTAATGGGGGTACAGTTTAATGAGGAGGAGGGGGACGGGATCCCTCATCATAGGTCCTGATTGTATGCATTGGCGGTCTTCCTTGCATCTTTTGCTGCAGTTATGTCTGAGACCAGGGTCGGATTGGGAACTAAAAGTGGCCCTGTAAAATTTTGTAGAAGTATCCCAACATGGGCATCACAAGAGGTATAACATGTTGTGTAGCCATGGCAGCATCAGTGGATGGCAGAGTTGTACTGCAGAGATGGAATAACAGAATTAATGGGGCCAAGGCAGTATACTGAGTGCGGTAAGCTGCTTGTATGTGGGGGCTCCACAGACATGTCAGCCTACCAGAAATATTGTTGGTGAGCCCTAACTCCAATCCAACCCTGATGGTAGTTTGAGTTGAGGAATGTGTCAGAAAGCAGAATGTTGGCAAAAAAAGGGGCATGACATGTTTATATTCAGCTAATTTAGGTGCATTACAGCACAACAAAAGAGTGTTCCTGGTGTTGTCAATTCCAGGAAGGGTGTGGAGCCAAATCTGGGAAGTTGTGGAAAATGCCCTCCTTTAAAACAGAAAAAACAGAATGAACCACTATTTGCAGGTGAATGCTCAGTACAGGGGTGTGGCTCTAGTGGAGTGGGAGGCAGCTGAAGGGGGCACCATTCCTCTCTTCCCATTAGTGCTGGCTGCTCCTGTATAGAACGGCACCCAGGAGCAAAGCAGGAGTGAGAGGGGACTAGTTCACCAACAGTATCCTCTCTCCTACTGCCCAATGTGCCACTCGACTGTCCTGATGTACAGGTACGGCCAGCAATAGCGGGCTGAGCAGTGGGGGTGATCATCCTTGGCCTCTGGCCTCCACTGAGCCTCTCTATTTGGCCCAATGTAATAACAGATCATCTCAATTAAAATTTTTGGTCAGTATTCACCACTGAAAGAGAGGGGAAGAAGTCACAGTTAAGTTTTAGGTATATTCACACAAAAAAGGTAGAAACAAGTACATTTACAGAGGAACAGGTCCTAACAGAACTCTCGAAAGTGAAAGTTGATAAATCAATGGGGCCAGGGAGGATACATCCAAGGATACTAAAAGAGCTTAAAGGGATGCTGGTAGCACCATTAACATAATTATTCAACCAGTCACTAGCTACAGGAGTAATTCTAGAAAACTGGAAAAGAGCAAACATAGGGCCACTGCACAAAAGTGGAAGCAAGGAAGAGGCAAGCAACTACAGACCAGTGAGCCCTACACCAACAGCAGGAAAATCAATGGAAATACTGATAAAAGAAAAAGTTGCAGATTATCTCAAAGGCAGCAATTTACAGGATCCCAAACAGCATGGCTCTACTGAGGGAAGGTCATGTCAAACTTGACTTTTTTGACTGAGTGACTAAAGTATTTGAGATGGTTGAATGGATGAGATCTTGGTTGCTGGATAAAAAACAGAGTTGTAGAAAAATGCAGTGCATTCACAGGAAGGAAATTTTTCCAGTTGAGTACCCAAAGGATCTGTATTTGAACTACTGCTTTTCAATATCTTTACTGGTGACATTGCATATGTTATTTAAAGGAAAATACGCCTTTTTACAGATGACACAAAGGTATTCATCAACAGGGTAGACACACCAGGAGGGGTAAAACAAATGATTGATGAACTAGGTAGACTAGAAGAATGGTCAAGAGTATGGTAATTACAGTTTAATGCCCAAAAATGCAAAATCATGCACTTGGGTCTCAAAAATCCAAAGGCTAAATATAATATTAATGGCACTATATTGGAACATACTAAGGAGGAAAGGGGTCTAGGAGTCACTATTTCAGGTGACTTAAAGGCAGGTAAGATAAGCAATGTAACAAAGCAATGAGGAAGGCTAGTCACATGCTTGGTTGCATAGGCAGTAGAATCAGCAGCAGAAAGAAGTAATAATGCCACTTATAGGTCATTGGTAACAGCCTCATCTAGAATACTGTGTTCTGTTCTGGAGGCCATATCTTCAGAAGGATATTGATACTTTAGAGAGTATACAAAGAAGGGCAATTATACTGGTGCATGGCCTACATCACAAAACTTACCTGGAAAGACTAAAATATCTTAACATGTATAGTTTGGAGCAGAGAAATGAAAAGGGGGACATGATAGAAAATTTCAAACATATCAAGGGTTTTAAAAAGCTACAGGAGAAAGACGTTTTTCAAAAGAGAAGTAATAGGACACAAGGACATTCACCGAAATTGGAGGAAAGTAGATTTAGGGGAAACTTGAGGAAAAATTACTTCACAGAAAAGGTAGAGGACAAGTGGAATAGACTCCCAGCAGAGATGGTAGAGGCTAAGACAGTAGACTACAGCAATTTAAACATGCATGGGACAGACATAAGGATATCCTTACAAAGAAATTAAATATCTTACAATTAAATCTTCCAAAGATTAAATAAGGATTGAGGTAACAATATGGTAAAAAAAAAAGGGGCAGACTAGATAGACTCTTATCTGTTGTCAAATTCTCTGCTTCTATGCAACACTATTACAGGACATATTAATAAAATTGCATCCAGTGTCTAACAGTGTAACATTATTACATACAGTACATAGAACTCTTTATCCTCAGTCATTTGATAAAGCCAATGTTTTGCACATTTTAAAGGTCATTAGAAGGACAGAAGAACTGTCTCACAAATGTTATATAATAATGTACACTGTGAGCTTTGTTCATAGGTACAGTTTAGCTAGATATAGATTATAGTAATTAAATTCATTAGAGACATATAACTTACATTCCAAAAGATAAAAAAGTTCATGTTCTCTGATAGTTGTTAAATAATACTGACATACAAAGAAGAGCATTTAGTTTCTTATAAATGAATATCAGATTTAGTTATTAAATAATAACTGAGGTCCTTATTCAGTATTGCACATTACTGCAGCAGGAGGCATCTGTTGTAAAAAGATGCTTCCTGCCAGAATCTGCAATCCAAGTGCTGCATCTGAAGATCACCATTGTGACCACCATACTAAAGGCCGATACACACTAGAGATGAGCGGGTTCGGTTCCTCGGAATCCGAACCCCCCCGAACTTCACGCTTTTTACACGGGTCCGAGGCAGACTCGGATCTTCCCGCCTTGCTCGGCTAACCCGAGCGCGCCCGAACGTCATCATCCCGCTGTCGGATTCTCGCGAGGCTCGTATTCTATCGCGAGACTAGGATTCTATATAAGGAGCCGCGCGTCGCCGCCATTTTCACACGTGCATTGAGATTGATAGGGAGAGGACGTGGCTGGCGTCCTCTCCGTTTAGATAGAGAGTGAGACACTTGATTTACTGGAGCATTAGGAGTACTCAGAGAGTGCAGAGTTTTGCTGATAGTTATACTAGTGGTGACCACCAGTTTTATTTATTATTTAATATAATCCGTTCTCTGCCTGAAAAAAAACGATACACAGTCACATACCATATCTGTGCTCAGCCTCAGTGTGCTGCATGATAATATCATCGATGTATATCTGACTGTGCTGAGTAGTGCTCACTGCTCACACAGCTTAATTGTGGGGGAGACTGGGTAGCAGTTATAGCAGGAGTACATATTTAACAGTGCACACTTTTGCTGCCAGAGTGCCAGTGTGACTGACCAGCAGTGACCACCAGTATATTGTCTGCCTGAAAAAGTTAAACACTCGTGTGGTGTTTTTTTTTTTTATTCTATAAACGCATTCTGCTGACAGTGTCCAGCAGGTCCGTCATTCATTATATTTCTATCTTCTTCATACTAGTAGTTTAGGAGTCTGCAGTGCTGACAGTGTCCAGCAGGTCCGTCATTATACAATATATACCTGTCCTGCAGTAGTGATATATATATATTTTTTATATCATTATCATCCAGTCTATACTAGCAGACGCGCAGTACGGTAGTCCACGGCTGTAGCTACCTCTGTGTCGGCAGTCGCTCGTCCATAATTGTATACCTACCTGTGGTGGGTTTTTTTTTTTCTATCTTCTTCATACTAGTAGTTTAGGAGTCTGCAGTGCTGACAGTGTCCAGCAGGTCCGTCATTATACAATATATACCTGTCCTGCAGTAGTGATATATATATATTTTTTATATCATTATCATCCAGTCTATACTAGCAGACGCGCAGTACGGTAGTCCACGGCTGTAGCTACCTCTGTGTCGGCAGTCGCTCGTCCATAATTGTATACCTACCTGTGGTGGGTTTTTTTTTTTTCTATCTTCTTCATACTAGTAGTTTAGGAGTCTGCAGTGCTGACAGTGTCCAGCAGGTCCGTCATTATACAATATATACCTGTCCTGCAGTAGTGATATATATATATTTTTTATATCATTATCATCCAGTCTATACTAGCAGACGCGCAGTACGGTAGTCCACGGCTGTAGCTACCTCTGTGTCGGCAGTCGCTCGTCCATAATTGTATACCTACCTGTGGTGTTTTTTTTTTTTTTCTATCTTCTTCATACTAGTAGTTTAGGAGTCTGCAGTGCTGACAGTGTCCAGCAGGTCCGTCATTATACAATATATACCTGTCCTGCAGTAGTGATATATATATATTTTTTATATCATTATCATCCAGTCTATACTAGCAGACGCGCAGTACGGCAGTCCACGGCTGTATCTACCTCTGTGTCGGCAGTCGCTCGTCCATAATTGTATACCTACCTGTGGTGGTTTTTTTTTTTCTATCTTCTTCATACTAGTAGTTTAGGAGTCTGCAGTGCTGACAGTGTCCAGCAGCTCCGTCATTATACAATATATACCTGTCCTGCAGTAGTGATATATATATATTTTTTATATCATTATCATCCAGTCTATACTAGCAGACGCGCAGTACGGTAGTCCACGGATGTAGCTACCTCTGTGTCGGCAGTCGCTCGTCCATAATTGTATACCTACCTGTCGTGGTTTTTTATTTTTCTATCTTCTTCATACTAGTAGTTTAGGAGTCTGCAGTGCTGACAGTGTCCAGCAGGTCCGTCATTATACAATATATACCTGTCCTGCAGTAGTGATATATATATATATTTTTTATATCATTATCATCCAGTCTATACTAGCAGACGCGCAGTACGGTAGTCCACGGCTGTAGCTACCTCTGTGTCGGCAGTCGCTCGTCCATAATTGTATACCTACCTGTGGTGGGTTTTTTTTTTTACTATCTTCTTCATACTAGTAGTTTAGGAGTCTGCAGTGCTGACAGTGTCCAGCAGGTCCGTCATTATACAATATATACCTGTCCTGCAGTAGTGATATATATATATTTTTTATATCATTATCATCCAGTCTATACTAGCAGACGCGCAGTACGGTAGTCCACGGCTGTAGCTACCTCTGTGTCGGCAGTCGCTCGTCCATAATTGTATACCTACCTGTGGTGGGGTTGTTTTTTTTTACTATCTTCTTCATACTAGTAGTTTAGGAGTCTGCAGTGCTGACAGTGTCCAGCAGGTCCGTCATTATACAATATATACCTGTCCTGCAGTAGTGATATATATATATATTTTTTATATCATTATCATCCAGTCTATACTAGCAGTTGCGCAGTACGGTAGTCCACGGCTGTAGCTACCTCTGTGTCGGCAGTCGCTCGTCCATAATTGTATACCTACCTGTGGTGGGTTTTTTTTTTTCTATCTTCTTCATACTAGTAGTTTAGAAGTCTGCAGTGCTGACAGTGTCCAGCAGGTCCGTCATTATACAATATATACCTGTCCTGCAGTAGTGATATATATATATTTTTTATATCATTATCATCCAGTCTATACTAGCAGACGCGCAGTACGGTAGTCCACGGCTGTAGCTACCTCTGTGTCGGCAGTCGCTCGTCCATAATTGTATACCTACCTGTGGTGGGTTTTTTTTTATATCTTCTTCATACTAGTAGTTTAGGAGTCTGCAGTGCTGACAGTGTCCAGCAGGTCCGTCATTATACAATATATACCTGTCCTGCAGTAGTGATATATATATATTTTTTTTATATCATTATCATCCAGTCTATACTAGCAGACGCGCAGTACGGTAGTCCACGGCTGTAGCTACCTCTGTGTCGGCAGTCGCTCGTCCATAATTGTATACCTACCTGTGGTGGGTTTTTTTTTTCTATCTTCTTCATACTAGTAGTTTAGGAGTCTGCAGTGCTGACAGTGTCCAGCAGCTCCGTCATTATACAATATATACCTGTCCTGCAGTAGTGATATATATATATTTTTTATATCATTATCATCCAGTCTATACTAGCAGACGCGCAGTACGGTAGTCCACGGATGTAGCTACCTCTGTGTCGGCAGTCGCTCGTCCATAATTGTATACCTACCTGTGGTGGTTTTTTTTTTCTTCTATCTTCTTCATACTAGTAGTTTAGAAGTCTGCAGTGCTGACAGTGTCCAGCAGGTCCGTCATTATACAATATATACCTGTCCTGCAGTAGTGATATATATATATTTTTTATATCATTATCATCCAGTTTATACTAGCAGACGCGCAGTACGGTAGTCCACGGCTGTAGCTACCTCTGTGTCGGCAGTCGCTCGTCCATAATTGTATACCTACCTGTGGTGGGTTTTTTTTTTTTCTATCTTCTTCATACTAGTAGTTTAGGAGTCTGCAGTGCTGACAGTGTCCAGCAGCTCTGTCATTATACAATATATACCTGTCCTGCAGTAGTGATATATATATATTTTTTATATCATTATCATCCAGTCTATACTAGCAGACGCGCAGTACGGTAGTCCACGGCTGTAGCTACCTCTGTGTCGGCAGTCGCTCGTCCATAATTGTATACCTACCTGTGGTGGGTTTTTTTTTTTCTATCTTCTTCATACTAGTAGTTTAGGAGTCTGCAGTGCTGACAGTGTCCAGCAGGTCCGTCATTATACAATATATACCTGTCCTGCAGTAGTGATATATATATATTTTTTATATCATTATCATCCAGTCTATACTAGCAGACGCGCAGTACGGTAGTCCACGGCTGTAGCTACCTCTGTGTCGGCAGTCGCTCGTCCATAATTGTATACCTACCTGTGGTGGTTTTTTTTTTTTTCTATCTTCTTCATACTAGTAGTTTAGGAGTCTGCAGTGCTGACAGTGTCCAGCAGGTCCGTCATTATACAATATATACCTGTCCTGCAGTAGTGATATATATATTTTTTATATCATTATCATCCAGTCTATACTAGCAGATGCGCAGTACGGTAGTCCACGGCTGTAGCTACCTCTGTGTCGGCAGTCGCTCGTCCATAATTGTATACCTACCTATGGTGGTTTTTTTTTTTTCTATCTTCTTCATACTAGTAGTTTAGGAGTCTGCAGTGCTGACAGTGTCCAGCAGGTCCGTCATTATACAATATATACCTGTCCTGCAGTAGTGATATATATATATATTTTTTATATCATTATCATCCAGTCTATACTAGCAGACGCGCAGTACGGTAGTCCACGGCTGTAGCTACCTCTGTGTCGGCAGTCGCTCGTCCATAATTGTATACCTACCTGTGGTGGGTTTTTTTTTTCTATCTTCTTCATACTAGTAGTTTAGGAGTCTGCAGTGCTGACAGTGTCCAGCAGCTCTGTCATTATACAATATATACCTGTCCTGCAGTAATGATATATATATATATTTTTTATATCATTATCATCCAGTCTATACTAGCAGACGCGCAGTACGGTAGTCCACGGCTGTAGCTACCTCTGTGTCGGCAGTCGCTCGTCCATAATTGTATACCTACCTGTGGTGGGTTTTTTTTTTTCTATCTTCTTCATACTAGTAGTTTAGGAGTCTGCAGTGCTGACAGTGTCCAGCAGGTCCGTCATTATACAATATATACCTGTCCTGCAGTAGTGATATATATATATATTTTTTATATCATTATCATCCAGTCTATACTAGCAGACGCGCAGTACGGTAGTCCACGGCTGTAGCTACCTCTGTGTCGGCAGTCGCTCGTCCATAATTGTATACCTACCTGTGGTGGTTTTTTTTTTTTCTATCTTCTTCATACAAGTAGTTTAGGAGTCTGCAGTGCTGACAGTGTCCAGCAGGTCCGTCATTATACAATATATACCTGTCCTGCAGTAGTGATATATATATTTTTTATATCATTATCATCCAGTCTATACTAGCAGATGCGCAGTACGGTAGTCCACGGCTGTAGCTACCTCTGTGTCGGCAGTCGCTCGTCCATAATTGTATACCTACCTATGGTGGGGTTTTTTTTTCTATCTTCTTCATACTAGTAGTTTAGGAGTCTGCAGTGCTGACAGTGTCCAGCAGGTCCGTCATTATACAATATATACCTGTCCTGCAGTAGTGATATATATATATATTTTATATCATTATCATCCAGTCTATACTAGCAGACGCGCAGTACGGTAGTCCACGGCTGTAGCTACCTCTGTGTCGGCAGTCGCTCGTCCATAATTGTATACCTACCTGTGGTGGTTTTTTTTTTTCTATCTTCTTCATACTAGTAGTTTAGGAGTCTGCAGTGCTGACAGTGTCCAGCAGCTCCGTCATTATACAATATATACCTGTCCTGCAGTAGTGATATATATATATTTTTTATATCATTATCATCCAGTCTATACTAGCAGTTGCGCAGTACGGTAGTCCACGGCTGTAGCTACCTCTGTGTCGGCAGTCGCTCGTCCATAATTGTATACCTACCTGTGGTGTTTTTTTTTTTCTATCTTCTTCATACTAGTAGTTTAGAAGTCTGCAGTGCTGACAGTGTCCAGCAGGTCCGTCACTATACAATATATACCTGTCCTGCAGTAGTGATATATATATATTTTTTATATCATTATCATCCAGTCTATACTAGCAGACGCGCAGTACGGTAGTCCACGGCTGTAGCTACCTCTGTGTCGGCAGTCGCTCGTCCATAATTGTATACCTACCTGTGGTGGTTTTTTTTTTTCCTATCTTCTTCATACTAGTAGTTTAGGAGTCTGCAGTGCTGACAGTGTCCAGCAGCTCTGTCATTATACAATATATACCTGTCCTGCAGTAGTGATATATATATATTTTTTATATCATTATCATCCAGTCTATACTAGCAGACGCGCAGTACGGTAGTCCACGGCTGTAGCTACCTCTGTGTCGGCAGTCGCTCGTCCATAATTGTATACCTACCTGTGGTGGGTTGTTTTTTTTCTATCTTCTTCATACTAGTAGTTTAGGAGTCTGCAGTGCTGACAGTGTCCAGCAGGTCCGTCATTATACAATATATACCTGTCCTGCAGTAGTGATATATATATATTTTTTATATCATTATCATCCAGTCTATACTAGCAGACGCGCAGTACGGTAGTCCACGGCTGTAGCTACCTCTGTGTCGGCAGTCGCTCGTCCATAATTGTATACCTACCTGTCGTGTTTTTTTTTTTTTTCTATCTTCTTCATACTAGTAGTTTAGGAGTCTGCAGTGCTGACAGTGTCCAGCAGGTCCGTCATTATACAATATATACCTGTCCTGCAGTAGTGATATATATATTTTTTATATCATTATCATCCAGTCTATACTAGCAGATGCGCAGTACGGTAGTCCACGGCTGTAGCTACCTCTGTGTCGGCAGTCGCTCGTCCATAATTGTATACCTACCTGTGGTGGGTTTTTTTTTTACTATCTTCTTCATACTAGTAGTTTAGGAGTCTGCAGTGCTGACAGTGTCCAGCAGGTCCGTCATTATACAATATATACCTGTCCTGCAGTAGTGATATATATATATTTTTTATATCATTATCATCCAGTCTATACTAGCAGTTGCGCAGTACGGTAGTCCACGGCTGTAGCTACCTCTGTGTCGGCAGTCGCTCGTCCATAATTGTATACCTACCTGTGGTGGGTTTTTTTTTTTCTATCTTCTTCATACTAGTAGTTTAGAAGTCTGCAGTGCTGACAGTGTCCAGCAGGTCCATCATTATACAATATATACCTGTCCTGCAGTAGTGATATATATATATTTTTTATATCATTATCATCCAGTCTATACTAGCAGACGCGCAGTACGGTAGTCCACGGCTGTAGCTACCTCTGTGTCGGCAGTCGCTCGTCCATAATTGTATACCTAACTGTGGTGTTTTTTTTTTTTCTATCTTCTTCATACTAGTAGTTTAGGAGTCTGCAGTGCTGACAGTGTCCAGCAGCTCCGTCATTATACAATATATACCTGTCCTGCAGTAGTGATATATATATATTTTTTATATCATTATCATCCAGTCTATACTAGCAGACGCGCAGTACGGTAGTCCACGGCTGTAGCTACCTCTGTGTCGGCAGTCGCTCGTCCATAATTGTATACCTACCTGTGGTGGGTTTTTTTTTTTTCTATCTTCTTCATACTAGTAGTTTAGGAGTCTGCAGTGCTGACAGTGTCCAGCAGGTCCGTCATTATACAATATATACCTGTCCTGCAGTAGTGATATATATATATTTTTTATATCATTATCATCCAGTCTATACTAGCAGACGCGCAGTACGGTAGTCCACGGCTGTAGCTACCTCTGTGTCGGCAGTCGCTCGTCCATAATTGTATACCTACCTGTGGTGTTTTTTTTTTTTTTCTATCTTCTTCATACTAGTAGTTTAGGAGTCTGCAGTGCTGACAGTGTCCAGCAGGTCCGTCATTATACAATATATACCTGTCCTGCAGTAGTGATATATATATATTTTTTATATCATTATCATCCAGTCTATACTAGCAGACGCGCAGTACGGTAGTCCACGGCTGTAGCTACCTCTGTGTCGGCAGTCGCTCGTCCATAATTGTATACCTACCTGTGGTGGTTTTTTTTTTTCTATCTTCTTCATACTAGTAGTTTAGGAGTCTGCAGTGCTGACAGTGTCCAGCAGGTCCGTCATTATACAATATATACCTGTCCTGCAGTAGTGATATATATATATTTTTTATATCATTATCATCCAGTCTATACTAGCAGACGCGCAGTACGGTAGTCAACGGCTGTAGCTACCTCTGTGTCGGCAGTCGCTCGTCATCCATAAGTATACTAGTATCCATCCATCTCCATAGTTTACCTGAGGTGCCTTTTAGTAGTGCCTATTAAAATATGGAGAACAAAAATGTTGAGGTTCCAAAAATAGGGAAAGATCAAGATCCACTTCCACCTCGTGCTGAAGCTGCTGCCACTAGTCATGGCCGAGACGATGAAATGCCATCAACGTCGTCTGCCAAGGCCGATGCCCAATGTCATAGTACAGAGCATGTAAAATCCAAAACACAAAATATCAGTAAAAAAAGGACTCAAAAATCTAAAATAAAATCGTCGGAGGAGAAGTGTAAACTTGCCAATATGCCATTTACCACACGGAGTGGCAAGGAACGGCTGAGGCCCTGGCCTATGTTCATGGCTAGTGGTTCAGCTTCACATGAGGATGGAAGCACTCAGCCTCTCGCTAGAAAAATGAAAAGACTTAAGCTGGCAAAAGCACAGCAAAGAACTGTGCGTTCTTCGAAATCCCAAATCCATAAGGAGAGTCCAATTGTGTCGGTTGCGATGCCTGACCTTCCCAACACTGGACGTGAAGAGCATGCACCTTCCACCATTTGCACGCCCCCTGCAAGTGCTGGAAGGAGCACCTGCAGTCCAGTTCCTGATAGTCAGATTGAAGATGTCAGTGTTGAAGTACACCAGGATGAGGAGGATATGCGTTTTGCTGGCGCTGGGGAGGAAATTGACCAGGAGGATTCTGATGGTGAGGTGGTTTGTTTAATTCAGGCACCCGGGGAGACACCTGTTGTCCGTGGGAGAAATATGGCCATTGACATGCCTGGTGAAAATACCAAAAAAATCAGCTCTTCGGTGTGGAAGTATTTCAACAGAAATGCGGACAACATTTGTCAAGCCGTGTGTTGCCTTTGTCAAGCTGTAATAAGTAGGGGTAAGGACGTTAACCACCTCGGAACATCCTCCCTTATACGTCACCTGCAGAGCATTCATCATAAGTCAGTGACAAGTTCAAAAACTTTGAGCGACAGCGGAAGCAGTCCACTGACCAGTAAATCCCTTCCTCTTGTAACCAAGCTCACGCAAACCACCCCACCAACTCCCTCAGTGTCAATTTCCTCCTTCCCCAGGAATGCCAATAGTCCTGCAGGCCATGTCACTGGCAATTCTGACGAGTCCTCTCCTGCCTGGGATTCCTCCGATGCATCCTTGCGTGTAACGCCTACTGCTGCTGGCGCTGCTGTTGTTGCTGCTGGGAGTCGATGGTCATCCCAGAGGGGAAGTCGTAAGACCACTTTTACTACTTCCACCAAGCAATTGACTGTCCAACAGTCCTTTGCAAGGAAGATGAAATATCACAGCAGTCATCCTGCTGCAAAGCGGATAACTGAGGCCTTGGCATCCTGGGCGGTGAGAAACGTGGTTCCGGTATCCATCATTACTGCAGAGGCAACTAGAGACTTGTTGGAGGTACTGTGTCCCCGGTACCAAATACCATCTAGGTTCCATTTCTCTAGGCAGGCGATACCGAAAATGTACACAGACCTCAGAAAAAGACTCACCAGTGTCCTAAAAAATGCAGTTGTACCCAATGTCCACTTAACCACGGACATGTGGACAAGTGGAGCAGGGCAGACTCAGGACTATATGACTGTGACAGCCCACTGGGTAGATGTATGGACTCCCGCCGCAAGAACAGCAGCGGCGGCACCAGTAGCAGCATCTCGCAAACGCCAACTCTTTCCTAGGCAGGCTACGCTTTGTATCACCGCTTTCCAGAATACGCACACAGCTAAAAACCTCTTACGGCAACTGAGGAAGATCATCGCAGAATGGCTTACCCCAATTGGACTCTCCTGTGGATTTGTGGCATCGGACAACGCCAGCAATATTGTGTGTGCATTAAATATGGGCAAATTCCAGCACGTCCCATGTTTTGCACATACCTTGAATTTGGTGGTGCAGAATTATTTAAAAAACGAGAGGGGCGTGCAAGAGATGCTGTCGGTGGCCAGAAGAATTGCGGGACACTTTCGGCGTACAGGCACCACGTACAGAAGACTGGAGCAACACCAAAAACGCCTGAACCTGCCCTGCCATCATCTGAAGCAACAAGTGGTAACGAGGTGGAATTCAACCCTCTATATGCTTCAGAGGTTGGAGGAGCAGCAAAAGGCCATTCAAGCCTATACAACTGAGCACGATATAGGAGGTGGAATGCACCTGTCTCAAGCGCAGTGGAAAATGATTTCAACGTTGTGCAAGGTTCTGCAACCTTTTAAACTTGCCACACGTGAAGTCAGTTCAGACACTGCCAGCCTGAGTCAGGTCATTCCCCTCATCAGGCTTTTGCAGAAGAAGCTGGAGACATTGAAGGAGGAGCTAACACAGAGCGATTCCGCTAGGCATGTGGGACTTGTGGATGGAGCCCTTAATTCGCTTAACAAGGATTCACGGGTGGTCAATCTGTTGAAATCAGAGCACTACATTTTGGCCACCGTGCTCGATCCTAGATTTAAAACCTACCTTGGATCTCTCTTTCCGGCAGACACAAGTCTGCAGGGGTTCAAAGAACTGCTGGTGAGAAAATTGTCAAGTCAAGCGGAACGCGACCTGTCAACATCTCCTCCTTCACATTCTCCCGCAACTGGGGGTGCGAGGAAAAGGCTCAGAATTCCGAGCCCACCCGCTGGCGGTGATGCAGGGCAGTCTGGAGCGACTGCTGATGCTGACATCTGGTCCGGACTGAAGGACCTGCCAACGATTACGGACATGTCGTCTACTGTCACTGCATATGATTCTCTCCCCATTGAAAGAATGGTGGAGGATTATATGAGTGACCGCATCCAAGTAGGCACGTCACACAGTCCGTACGTATACTGGCAGGAAAAAGAGGCAATTTGGAGGCCCTTGCACAAACTGGCTTTATTCTACCTAAGTTGCCCTCCCACAAGTGTGTACTCCGAAAGAGTGTTTAGTGCCGCCGCTCACCTTGTCAGCAATCGGCGTACGAGGTTACTTCCAGAAAATGTGGAGAAGATGATGTTCATTAAAATGAATTATAATCAATTCCTCCATGGAGACATTCACCAGCAGCAATTGCCTCCACAAAGTACACAGGGAGCTGTGATTGTGGATTCCAGTGGGGACGAATTGATAATCTGTGAGGAGGGGGATGTACACGGTGATGAATCGGAGGATGATGATGAGGTGGACATCTTGCCTCTGTAGAGCCAGTTTGTGCAAGGAGAGATTAATTGCTTCTTTTTTGGTGGGGGTCCAAACCAACCCGTCATTTCAGTCACAGTCGTGTGGCAGACCCTGTCACTGAAATGATGGGTTGGTTAAAGTGTGCATGTCCTGTTTATACAACATAAGGGTGGGTGGGAGGGCCCAAGGACAATTCCATCTTGCACCTCTTTTTTCTTTCATTTTTCTTTGAGTCATGTGCTGTTTGGGGAGTATTTTTTGGAAGGGCCATCCTGCGTGACACTGCAGTGCCACTCCTAGATGGGCCAGGTGTTTGTGTCGGCCACTAGGGTCGCTTAGCTTACTCACACAGCTACCTCATTGCGCCTCTTTTTTTTCTTCTTTGCGTCATGTGCTGTTTGGGGAGTATTTTTTGAAAGGGCCATCCTGCCTGACACTGCAGTGCCACTCCTAGATGGGCCAGGTGTTTGTGTCGGCCACTAGGGTCGCTTAGCTTACTCACACAGCTACCTCATTGCGCCTCTTTTTTTTCTTCTTTGCGTCATGTGCTGTTTGGGGAGTATTTTTGAAAGGGCCATCCTGCCTGACACTGCAGTGCCACTCCTAGATGGGCCAGGTGTTTGTGTCGGCCACTTGGGTCGCTGAGCTTAGTCACACAGCTACCTCATTGCGCCTCTTTTTTTCTTTGCGTCATGTACTGTTTGGGGAGTGTTTTTTGGAAGGGCCATCCTGCGTGACACTGCAGTGCCACTCCTAGATGGGCCAGGTGTTTGTGTCGGCCACTTGGGTCGCTGAGCTTAGTCATCCAGCGACCTCGGTGCAAATTTTAGGACTAAAAATAATATTGTGAGGTGTGAGGTGTTCAGAATAGACTGAAAATGAGTGGAAATTATGGTTATTGAGGTTAATAATACTTTGGGATCAAAATGACCCCCAAATTTTATGATTTAAGCTGTTTTTTAGGGTTTTTTTAAAAAAACACCCGAATCCAAAACACACCCGAATCCGACAAAAAAAATTCGGTGAGGTTTTGCCAAAACGCGTTCGAACCCAAAACACGGCCGCGGAACCGAACCCAAAACCAAAACACAAAACCCGAAAAATTTCCGGTGCACATCTCTACACACTGGGCGATTTTGAGCTGAAAGCAGCTCACGTTTGGTGTGTTGAGCTGCTTTCAGCTTAAAGCCGCCCAGTGTGTATGCCCCGGTGATGAGCGCTGATGCACACTCCCGCTTCATCGCTGGCGGCCGCCGTTCATCTACTGGTATTACCAGTAGATGAACGGCAGGGTGAGCGGCTTTCCATATCGTCCTGCCTTGACTTCCCCCTTCATGATCCAACTGGGATTTTTGCGATCGCCCCATGGGCGCATGCGCTGTGCATAGCACCTGCATTTACTGCGGCTGACCCGCAGTAATTACAAACACCTCTGCTTGATTGACAGGCAAAGCTCCTTTTCCAAGGCAGAGATGGAGCGTTGCGGGGGCGGCGTCATCGGGGCAGCTGCGTGATGTCACACCAGCCGCTCTGATCAAAAAGATGGCAGCGGGCCTCCTGCCATCACTGCCAGGCTGCGTCGGCAGGAGGTTTCCCAAATTTATGCAACCACGCAATAATTACGGCATGATCGCAATTAGTGCGTAGTCACAGATGGAGATGGAGGATAGCCTGGGCAGCCTTGCCCTGTGATGGGCGGTCCCCAGCATGCGAGTCAAAGAATTGCAAGTTCTGGCTACCCTTCCACTTCAGATCCAATTTAAGCTTCTCACTCTCACTTACAAAGCCTCCAAGATTTTGGCCATGGTGCGCCCTACCTCTGTAATTCTCTATCTCTCCCTATCTGACTCTCCACCTCTCTACAAAACTTTAAATGGGCTCTGAAAACCCACTTCATCTAATGCAGCCATCTCTCATCCTAATGCTATGCTCCATGCCCTATTCTACCCCATCTGCGTTAGCCCTGTCTGTCTGCCCCATCCCTCAGAATATAAGCAGAGCCCTCTCCCTTCATGCGCTTTTCCCTTTCATAGAATATCTTCTACTCCATACTCCTTCCAACATCAAATAACCCCTGATATATAGCAATGTTTACTGTATATGCCATGTACTTGTCCTACATTGTCTTGTACTGTAAGTCATTGTTTTCTTGTTTCTTGTTGTACTCATTGGTTTATGTACTTTGTTAGGCGCTGCAGAACCCTTGTGGCGCCATAAAAAGAAATAATAACAATAACACTGTAGATCTTGGTAAGCAATGTCTCTCAAAGATAATTGAATTATGGGGGTCATTCCGAGTTGATCGCTCGCTAGTAACTTTTTGCAGCCCTGCGATCAGATAGTCGCCACCTATGGGGGAGTGTATTTTAGCTTTGCGAGTGTGCGAATGTTTTTACAGCTGACGGCACAAAAAAGTTTTTTGCAGTTTCTGAGTAGCTCTGGATTTTCTCAGCTACTGTGATCACTTCAGTCTTTTTGGTCCCGGAATTGACGTCAGACACCCGCCCTGCAAACACTTGGACAGGCCTGCGTTTTTCCAAACACTCACAGAAAACGGTCAGTTGAAACCCATAAACGCCCTCTTTCTGTCAATCACCTTGCGATCGGCTGTGCAAATGTATTCTTTGTTAAATCCATCACCCAGCACCGATCCTCTTTGTACCCGTACGATGCGCCTGCACAATGCGGTGCATACGCACGCGTAGTTTTGCCGAGATTTAACCTGATCGCAGCACTGCAAAAAGTTGCTAGCAAGCGATCAACTCAGAATGACCCCCTACGTACTTTGGATACTCTGAACGCACTTGGTATAGCAATATAGCAATCACTTCAGTGGTACTTTGCTCAACTACTAGAAATAGTTCTCTGCAGAGATATTTTATTACAAAAAAGTGGCTTGGTTTGTAAGTATCTTAAATCAGCAATAGTCACCGCCCCATTCTAGATTGTAAATACCCTCTGTGACATTTACTCAGGACCAGAGTCTTTCTCTTAGTTCAGGGACTAGCTTGTTTATGCCCAGCACTGTGAGCCCAGGTCTGACACTCCTAAGGGATCAGTATCATCTCTACTTTTCTCCCTATGCATGGCAGAAATATCTGTTGCTTCTTACTAGAGCTCACTTTTCAGTCACCATAGGATTCATTTATCCCGGTGTCCAGCTCCCCAGCATCTGCTCTCTGAAAGCCACATGCCCAGGTAGGTCTGACTGTGCTGTCAGTCTCCTGGCTCTGGTTCCTCTCTGCTACTAGAAGTACTGCCTCTGGAGCTAATTCAGCTCCTTTTATCCCCACTGGGAAGCGGATTTGTGCCAAGCACTCTCTGCCCCTCACCATATCTGGGGCTGTTGGTTCACTCATGGATAGAGCTGCTGTTCCCAACAAGGACCACCCAACAGCCATCTTTGGAAAGCCCATACTGGAAATTACTGTACCATTGTGCGTGAGTCTATTCACATATAGCTCCTACGGTCCCCTGGACATTACATGCCAGTGGGACTAGGGGACTACACAAAAAATCAATACAAATGAATATACAGAGACTTAATAAGAGAGAATAAGTCTGATACAAACCCGGTAATATAACTCCTGGACCACTTGAACAACAGCCAAGGACCCCAGACAGCTGTAAATTCCTTGAATATATCGGAACCCAACAGTAGAAGGTCATCTATAATCATGTAATGGTTATTTCTTGAAAATAATTTCTTTACTGTAGGTGAAGAGGGAGACCTTTAGTATACATATATATATTTATGATGAAAGCTTTTGCTGTATTATTGAGATGCTTAAGCAATGACCTTTTAACAGGATACAGAACCTGTGATCTTTTTCAAGGGCCAGAATGAGAGGTCCACATGAGTATCTCTTCCCATGATGTCCTTGGTCAAACTCAAACCTGAATCCTAGAATTGGTGTAACACTGGACACTTCCACTAAATATGCAGATGAAGCTTATAGCGTTGTTGAATCTACATCAGGTACTAGAAACTCTAGGGAACATCCATGCAAGAATTATAGGGAGTCTACATTATCTAGATATGTTAAACTGGATCAATGATAGAATAACAGACCAGGAGAATATGGTTTGGAAAATTTTCTGGCAATACTTTGGATCCAGTCAAGAATGACGTTCTCGCTCTGCGCAGGAGCTAGTCCGCCCCGCATGTCAGGCCCTACCCCCCGCACAAGTACAAAAGCATCACATAGCGGCGATGCCTTTGTACTTGAAGAGTAGCTCCCAGCCAGAGCAGCTCCTGCGCATTGGTAGGGAGATACTTGCTCGGGTCGCTGCGTGTGACATCACGCAACTGCTGCGGCCCGCCCCCTCAGCGGCCCGGGCACGCCTGTGTTGTCCGGCCCACGTCCCCTAAATGGCGGCCAGTCAGCCCCCTCCCACCCAGCGACCGCCTCTGCCTGTCAATCACTGCGGCACAGGCACATGCGCATGCGCAGTTCAGACCGGGTTCACTATGATATGCCTTGCGGTCGGGCTCCCGGCGACCAGCATACCGGCGCCGGGAGCCCAACCGCCGGCTTACCGACAGTATGGCGAGCGCAAATGAGCTCCTTGCGGACTCACTGCGCTCGCCACGCTACGTGGACCCCCATGAGGGAGAATAAGTGTCGGTATGCCGGCTGTCGGGATCCCGGCGCCGGTATACTGTGCGCCGGGATCCCGTCAGTCGGCATACTGAAGACCACCCTTCAGACCTGATCGCTGCTGTGCAAAAACTCACAGCAGCGATCAGGTCTGAATTAGCCCCTGTGTGCGAATGCAGCTGTATTAGGAAAGCAGGACTTGTGCTGAAACTGGACGGAGGCAGGCTCAGAAGAAATTTGAGAAAAATAACTACACAAAAAGGGTAGTGGACAAGTGAAAAAGCCCCCAATTAGAGGTGTCTAATACAGCTGAGCAATCTAAACATGCTTGGGACGGTTAGGTACAGGATCCTTACATTCAAGATGCTGACAGTCAACATACAGACAGCGGCATCCCAACTGCCATAATCCCGACACATTTTGGTAAGTACTGTAATCCTTACCCTCCCTCTAACCCTAACCCATCCCTCCCACAGTCTAGCCCTAAACTTCCCCTCCCATAGCCTAACCCTAACCCCCCCTCCACTCTAGTCTAAACCTAACCCTAATACTTTATTAGCAGAGTGTGTCGTGATTCTGACAGTTTGGATGCTGACTACACCCCGCTTAGGATAGACATTAGAATAGCATAACAAAGAACTAATACAGTTAAGGTTATCATAAGGTTAAAAAGGGGCAGACTTCAGATGTGTCAACATATACCTTTTCTATTTTGCACAGCTTGGCACGCCATGCATAGCACGGCTAAGCTTTTTTCTACGAGTAGCGAGTGGGTGGATTTTACCATTTTTGTTTGCCATAATAGAATATGTAAGAAAAAATGACTGTTTTGCACTATACTATTCCAAGGTGCATATATGAATAAAAACACTCATCTGGTACTGTAATTAACTATCTAATATTTATTTCAATAATATCTGCATATAAAACCCATATAAAATATCATGAATATAAATTTCACGTGAGCTCACTTATTTATTTATTTAAGAACTGTATAAAATTTATTCACACACGTAACTTCCAATAATATTCCTTATTAACAGTTTTATGTTATAATGAAAAGTCTTGTGTATTTTCCTGCAGTGCAAAATATTAAGCGCTATCAAACGGCCGTATACTGTTTTTCCGTTATTTGCATCACAGTCTCTTGTATGAAACCACAAGTGGATTTTAGAAACAATGTCTCACAATCTAAGTGATGCACAATTTGCATATGAATGCAGCTTACCATTCCAGCCTATTATCTGGACACTGGTAGAAACCTTTCACTAAGCACAGCAGTGATTAGTGACGAACTCTCACCCGTTCTTGTCAGCTACCTACGGCTGATTGTCCCAGGGTACAATGAACTGGAGCCGCTTGTATGAGGACGTTTGCAAGTGTGACTCCTGCCGTCAGCTGGCTAGCCGCAACCCCGTTGGAGGAAACCCAGCTGGCGGTCCAAATATGTGGAGTTGCGTCAGATGTTCTTAGCTCCCAGCTTGCCCATTCTTGTCAGCTGCGGCTGATTATTCCAAACCACGCTGGAGCTGCTTGTACACGGACGCTTCAGTGATCGCCTGTACCGTAGGTTGGCTGGCCGCGTCCCAGTGGATGGAAGCCCAGCCGGCAGTCAGATGTATGAGGCCGCGTCAGCCGTCCTTAGCTCCCAGCTTTAGAAGCGGATCTCAGTGTGGGAGTTTACTTGTAGAATGATCAGCAGATGAACCCACTAACGCGTTTCGCACCTGGGTGCTTCTTCAAGAGGAATATTCTTTCCATGAAAAACTGTCATTTTATAATTACTTGTTTCACTAAAATACAGATGTGCCCTTTATTCATTTTGCTATGATTGTGCCATATAGCTCCTGTTAGCACACCAAGTCATATGTGTCATGAGCATCTTTTTAGCTCAAAATTTATATTGAAACAAATTGAAACAACTAGAAGTGACAAAACTACATTGCCAACATATACTGATCGGTGTAAAAAGAGCTCCGATGTGAGTGCCCATTGCTTTACCTCATGCCAAGATCCATTGTGCTTTAGCCAGTGTCGTAACTAGACATTTTAGCGGTGTGTGCAAGAAACAGCATCGGTGCCCCCCATCATATTTAAAATAGGGCCAGTGCATGCCGTAGGCAGACGCCAAAAATATAGGGGTGTGGCTTCATGGGGAAGAAGCGTGGCCACAAAATAATGCCAATTCATATTATGCACACAGTAGCGCCACTTACACACATTACGGCAGACAGGGTCCCCTTTTACACATTACAGCAGACAGAGTCCCCCTTTTACACATTACGACAGGCAGAGTCCCCCTTTTACACATTATGGCAGGCAGAGTCCTCCTTTTACATATTACGGCAGACAGAGTCCCCATTTTACACATTATGGCAGGCAGAGTCCCCTTTTACACATTATGGCAGGCAGAGTCCCCGTTTTACACATTACGGCAGACAGAGTACCCCTTTTACAAATTACGGCAGGCAGAGTCCCTCTTTTACACATTACGGCAGGCATAATCCCCCTTTTACACTTTACGGTAGGCAGAGTCCCGCTTATACCCCCCCATCCTTAGAGTGTAGTAGAGTGTAGTGTAGTATACTGTAGTATAGTGTAGTGTAGTGTAGTATAGTATAGTATAGTATAGTATAGTATAGTGTAGTATAGTGTAGTGTAGTATAGTGTAGTGTAGTATAGTGTAGTGTAGTGTAGTGTAGTGTAGTGTACTGTAATATAGTGTAGTGTAGTGTTACTTACATGATGTTTACGCTCTTCCTGCGCTGTTGCCGGCTCCTGTACAGAACTGACTCCTCTGCAGAGTCTGTACACTTCACAGGCAGAGAGGGGGTGGGCTGCGGGAATGCAGCTGCACAGGGGGGGATATCCTGTCCTGCGCTGCTGCTGATTTTACATAGCGATCAGTGGCTCCAGCTGCTTCGGGCGCCAGGCACAGGGGAGCGGGAGCAGGAGGGTGGCCATTAGTGGGAGGGATATGCGGCCACTCGGGGGGTATGTAGAAGGTGCGCCCACAGGGCAAGTGCGCGGTGGACAATGCACCTTCTGCACACCTCTAGTTATGGCACTGGCTTTACCCACGTGTGTAAAACAATTCCTATGCAGGTAAAGTTGCAGCCTACCATCTCTAGTACACTGTGAGTGGCGCTTTGCTGCATCTGCGAGGAGACTCCATTTCAAAATTTAAATAAAAATAGGCTTATCCTCTCAGAAAGTCTCAGTCATGCATGGCATCTTGTGCCATGTGGCATAAAGATGCCCAGTAAGTGAGGACACATCTGTAGATATTCAAGAAGTTAGCTGAACTTTTACATTACAAAATCTTGAATCTTCTTCTATAAGGATGTTGAATAGTATTCAGGGGAAAATATTAAAATTGCGATATGCACCCAAGCATTAATATTCCTTATGGCAACATATCACAACAATAAGGAATATTTTTTGATAGGTGTGTATCATGCTTCAGTCTCCAGGACGTGTGCTCCAATAAGAGCTTCACCCAGGGCCAGTTCTAGACTTTGTGGAGCTCAGGGCGAAAGGCTCTTCTGTCAAACACATAGATTGGGGTGGAGCTATTATAAAAAGTTATAGATATATAGTTTTTAGAAAAGAAGGTACTCACAATGGACTTTAAAACAAAACTATAAATAGATTGATTTTAGAAAAGAAGGCACTCAAAATGGACTTAAATAAAATGAAACTTATCTTACAGAAAATACATTTTGGCCCAGGACAGGTTAAGGTACCCAGTTCCTGATTTATGTCATATTTTAATGAGAGGTTTAAGAACTGAGTTCCTGCTGGTACCTGCTGAAAAATAACACTGCCAGTGGGGTTACTGTAGCCTGCTTGCCCGCCCCTAGAACCGCAACTGCCTATCCCAGAAATGAGTAATGGGCCCTACACATTAGTCAACCAACCGCCGAGCTGCCCGACGGCGATATGGCAGATGGGCAACCCAGCAGCGGAAGGGGGGGGGGGGTAAAAGGGGGAGTGAAGGTTCTTCACTCCCCCCCCCCCCGTCACCTGGCCCTTAAGAGGTAAAGGCCCAGATTTATCAAGTCTTAGAAAGTGATAAATTGAAAGGTGATAAAGTAACAGCCAACCAGCTCCTAACTGCCATGTTACAGGCTGTGTTTGAAGAATGACAGTTAGTAGCTGATTGGTTGGCACTTTATCACTGTGCAATTTATCACTCTCCAAGGCTTGATAAATCTGTGCCAAAGTGATCACTTCTGCCTTTACTTATTTTCTGGATAGGACCTGCCCTTGCATGTGCCATGCAAAAAAGTTGTGATGGTCATCACAGTTATCTTTAGTAGGGCTGCTCTGAAGGTGACATCGGCTAACACAAGCATCAAGGCTTGGGACTGACTACTGTATTTGGAAATCTGGTCTATTCTTGATTGAGTCAGTTCTGGAGTGCAAAGTGAATTTAGGAGTCATCTAGACATTATAGAAGAGTAGGACAGTATGCCCTTCCCTCTTCCTCTCCTCTTTGAACATAAGGAGAAGTAAGCCTAAATTGCAGATGAATATACATATAAAAGGATACATAATAATTTTTTTGTGCATTTGCGCAGTACAAAATAGCGTAATCTGTAATAAATGAATATGCTTATGCTCAACTCTATAGCAGTACTAGTTTGTGCATTGCTAACAGATTTACTCTTCATGCTTAAGATAACTTGGAACACTATTGGAATATTCTATCTGAGCTGTCAAATAATCCACTACAGCTGCTGCCCCGTTTAGCAGAGAGAGAGAAAAAGATCTGTGGGTGGAGAGGTTTAATTTTGTCATATTTCTACAAGACGAAAGGCTTTCTCTCACGCTACCGCATACCAGGCTTGTACAGACCTTCCTTTCTGTATGTTGGTAATGAATCAAGAATTGCTTGACACACTGGTTTCCAAAGCTGCAGAAAAAGGTAAATTTAAGCAGAAAAATAATTAACATCAAAGTCTTAGTGAATATTGCTTAACAGATAACTGAAGTGAGAAAATGGGTGGAAAACAACATTGGAAGGCCCAATGATTCTAGTCTACCTTCATAAATCCCTCTGTTCATGCATGGTGTCATTGTAACTGAAGTAAAAACCCACTTAGCATTTGCAAGCCCCCTTCGCCTACATGCACAGTAGAGCAAAATGGTGCAAGGTTCCCCACTTTGTAAGAGTTATTATTGGCTTGATGAAGAGTTGGACAAATATATTATAAGTTTTGCACAAATTGGGCTCTCTCATAAGCGAGTAAAAATCCATGGTTTTAATTTTCATTAACCCAGTGATGATGCAAGTTAATTATAAAGAAATGTTGGAATCTTTTTCCTATAAATTGGACAGTATCTATTTTAACTCTCTGAATGTCACCTACAAATACATAAGCAAACCTAGCTGTATGTGAAGCTGAAGGTAGTCAAAAGCTAATGTTTGATATCATATTAAACAATTTTTGATCAATGATGTTAGTGAAGATATGGGCCACTTTATAGACCTGCTAAATGATCTCTTCCCAGATACATTGTTTGGGCGCAGCCATTTACTTCCTCACTGTGTGGTACAGGTCGTCCAGTAACCAATAGATGTAATAGATGTAATTTTCTGCAGGTTGTGTTGCATGGTCTTTTCTGCCAGGCAAAGTGCCCAGTACTATAAAATTACAGATCTAAGATTAACAAAGATTATATGACCATTAGAGAATGAGAGAGAGAGAGAGAGAGAGGGGGAGGGGGGGAGAGAGAGAGAGATTGGTATATTCGTTTTTTCTTTTGATCAATAATCATTCAATAATCAATATAATTGGGCACAATAATAAATACAAATGATAAATAACCCCAAATGGTTCTCTAGTCATTTGTATATTCTCACAAGTATATCTGTAGCAAATACTCATAAAAAAAATATAAAAAGGTAATAAAAATGTGTTTGTCGCTTAGAAGGGCAAATAGTAATTTTCAAAAACAATTCAATAAATATTATAAACAGTACATATATCTACAGTATATATCACACATATAAAAAATGTGGAAACATTCAAGGTGGAGCTGCACAGTCCCAAAGCAAGTATGACAATGAAAAGGGTTTGAGTGTGACTTGGGCACTGTATCTGTGACCACTTCAGTAACAAACGTGCATAGATCAAATGACTATAGAAAAGACTTTAAGAAAGCTACCTCTTAATAGCAATACCACAATGGATAAAAAGAAAAATGTATTTAATCAAACAAAGCATGTGTCAGCTCTGGCGAACATGGCATGACACAGTTAAAACAGATATAATATAAATCAAAATAAAATATATGCTAGCTCTATAAGACATGGCATAGCCCAAAAAGTAAAATACAAGTAGCAACAAATAATAGAAAATGGAGTGGATCGAACCAATGATGGAATGGAGGAGTCGTAGGTGGGATATTTAAGAGGGTGCTCTGGTATAACCCTGCTAATGGCTCCTAAGTTTAGATGATAGTAATGTCCAAAGGTGACATCCACACTAGTAGGTCCAATTCTTGTTGTCATGTACCAACGCGTATCAAGACTGCTCTCTTCCTCAGGCCTTGATACTTCATGGTGCACTGGATGCTGCCTTAAAAAGCCTGTGAACTGACATGTGGGCATGAACTTCCAGTCTGAAAGTGACCAGAACCAGAAGAGGGAAAACGGACCTAATGTGTGTTAGAACTATGATTTAGACAAGAAAACTGATATGAAATGGATTATAATAATAAGGGTAAGGTACAGTAATCTCATTGCTCAATGAATTTGGCTCACTGTAGTGAGTATGATCGGGGCCGCGGATATCATCACCAGAAGTGACACCAGACCATATTACCGGAAGTACTGTAGGGCAGCTTTCCCGGAAGTTGCGCAAACGGATATTAATGGGCAGAAGTGGGACATGGAGATTTCTAGTGTTATCAAATGTCACAGGAAGTAACATGGCTAAAAAAAATTATAGCTCCCATTTCTAGTAGAAGATAGGTTTGGTAATCATTAATGGAAAGTGATTATACAAGTCCTAAATAGGAGAAAGGGCAATAATGATAATGACAACAAAAAACCAATGCAGTATTATCAGTATTGAGAATAAATTCCAAGCAATGTAATAAAATATAAAAATGTTTTATATATACTATATATATATATATTGTATATATATATATATATATATATATAAAATAGAGATCTGCGGCAGGCACTTTTCGTGTATTGTGTTTTGGTTATGGTTCTAATTCCAAGCTCGTGTTTTGGTTTTGAGTTGGTTTTGCCAAAACCACCCGTTCATGTTTTGGTTTTGGTTTTGTATCTGGATGATTTTAGAAACAAACATAAAAACAGCTAAAATCACAGAATGTGGGGGTCATTTTGATCCTACAGTATTATTAACCTCAATAACATTCATTTCCACTAATTTCCCGTCTATTCTGAAAACCTCACAATATTGTTTTTAGGCCAAATGGTTGCACCGGGCCCATTTAGGCGTGGCACTGCAGGGGCAGACAGGATGGCACTTAAAAAAATAGACCCCAAACAGCACATGATGCAAAGAAAAACAGAGGTGCAAGATGGAACTGTCCTTGGGCCCTCCCACCCACCCTTATGTTGTATAACCAGGACATGCAAACTTTCAGGGCCGGCTCCAGGCCTACTAGCACCCTGAGCAAGGAAATGTAAAAGCGTTCACCCCTCCCCCCAACCCCTATGCCTTCGGCGCGCGCGCTCCCGGAAAAGTGAGCATGGCCTCCTAGGAAAGTGGGCGTGGCCTCGTAACTTCATATTATCAGACTATAAATAAATATATTTTCACACCCCCTCTACGCACACAATTAGCAGCCTTACACATAACAGCCACAGTAGTGTTCCTTACACACAATGTCTCCAGTATAGTGTCAGATACACATAATGGGGTAAATTTACTAAGAATCGTATTTTCCCGTTTGAGGTAAAAGTTCAATCACGAATGACATCGAAAGTGTAAATATGCAACTTTTTGAATTGATTACGACTAATTTACTAAGCTGCCGTATTCTGCATTTTCGGTTTTTCCGATGTCGATGTCATTCGTTTTTTTAGGCAGTGTTTTACGTGAGTGACTTGTAAAACACTGCCGACTTTAATACAATGAATCTCGGCCGGATCTGAGAGATCCGTGCAGGGCTTCATTGTGCACCTTGTAAAAAAAAAAAAAATGTTTAAACTTTAAAAAAAAATTGCGTGGGGTCCCCCCTCCTAAGCCAAACCAGCCTTGGGCTCTTTGAGCCGGTCCTGGTTGCAAAAATATGGGAAAAAAATTGACAGAGGTTCCCCCATATTTAAGCAACCAGCACCGGGCTCTGCGCCTGGTCCTGGTTCCAAAAATACGGGGGACAAAAAGCGTAGGGGTCCCCCGTATTTTTGAAACCAGCACCGGGCTCCACTAGCTGGACAGATAATGCCACAGCCGGGGGTCACTTTTATACAGTGCCTTGCGGCCGTGGCATCAAATATCCAACTAGTCACCCCTGGCCGGGGTACCCTGGGGGAGTGGGGACCCCTTCAATCAAGGGGTCCCCCCCCAGCCACCCAAGGGCCAGGGGTGAAGCCCGAGGCTGTCCCCCCCATCCAATGGGCTGCAGATGGGGGGCTGATAGCCTTTGTTTAAAGTTATGAATATTGTTTTTAGTAGCAGTACTACAAGTCCCAGCAAGCCTCCCCCGCAAGCTGGTACTTGGAGAACCACAAGTACCAGCATGCGGCGGAAAACCGGGCCCGCTGGTACCTGTAGTACTACTACTAAAAAAATACCCCAATAAAGACATTACACACACACCTTGAAAGTATAACTTTAATGCATACATACACACCACCATATACACATACTTACCTTATGTTCACACGAGGGTCGGTCCTCTTCTCCATGTAGAATCCATGGTGTACCTGTTGAAAAAATTCTACTCACCAAATCCAGTGTAGAGGGCTCCTCGGATAATCCATTTGTAATCCACGTACTTGTAAAAATAAAAAAAATAATTCAGACAGGCGTCTGGCCGATGGCAGCCCAACCAGTGGAACGAAGTGCGCCATCTTCGAAAACCTGTCAACGACAACCCAGATGGCTGTCATCCCCGAGGATTTGGGCAAGTCCACCACAAAATCCATTGAAATGTGGGTCCATGGCTTAGATGGGATAGAGCAGGCCTGGCCAACCTGTGGCTCTCCAGCTGTTGTAAAACTACAAGTCCCATCATGCTTTGCCACAGTTTTTCTATTAGGGAATGCTAAAACTCTGGCAGGGCATTCTGGGATGTGTAGTTTCACAACATCTGGAGAGCCACAGGTTGGCCAGGCCTGGGATAGAGAGTGGATGTACTGGGCCAACAGGAACCCCTCTAGGAGTCTTATTTCGGGCACAGATGTCACATGCCCGAACCCACTGATCCACATCCTTAGCCACCGAGGGCCACCACACCGCCCTAGATAGCAACTCCCGAGTTCTGGCAATACCCGGGTGACCTGCCGACTTCTTGGCATGGAATTCCAGGAACACTCGCTGTCTTAACCTAGGAGGCACAAACAAAAGACCTACCGGAAGGTCTGGAGGAGCCTGCTCCTGTGCTCTAAGGACTAATGATAAGAGGTCCTGGGTAATGCCCACTTTAATACATGATGGGGAAAAAATGGGCAACGGCTCCTCGGTGGTCTCCTGGATTGGAGCAAAACTCCGCGAGAGCGCATCAGCCTTGATGTTTTTTGACCCAGGGCGATATGTTATCAAAAAATTAAAGCGAGCAAAAAACAAAGCCCATCGTGCCTGCCTGGCATTGAGACGCTTTGCTGACTCTAAATATGCCAGATTCTTATGGTCAGTGAGAATTGAGACCACAAACTTAGCCTTCTCAAGCCAGTGTCTCCACTCCTCGAGTGCATCCTTAATAGCCAACAATTCCCGGTTACCCACGTCATAATTCATCTCGGCAGGCGAAAATTCACGGGAAAAGTAAGCACAGGGATGAAGGCGATTATCAGACACTCCCATCTGAGAAAGCACTGCCCCAATACCCATCTCAGAGGCATCCACCTCCACCACAAAAGGACGCTCTGGATCTGGGTGTCGCAGCACCTTGGCCGAAACAAATGCCCTTTTGAGACGGGCAAAAGCCGCTTTAGCCTCACAAGACCAGTGAGCAACATCCGCCCCTTTCTTAGTGAGTGCCACCAAGGGCGCCACTATAGACGAAAATCCAGCGATAAATCGTCTATAAAAATTCGCAAAGCCCAGGAAACGCTGAAGCGCCTTCAAAATAGTGGGCTGCACCCAATCCAGGACTGCCTGTACCTTGGAACCCTCCATTTGGAAACCTTCTGGGGAGATAATATATCCTAGAAATGCGATTTGCTGAACTTCAAATTCGCACTTCTCCAGCTTCGCCCCAAGCCGGTGGTCTCTGAGTTTCTGGAGGACTAAGCGTACATGCTTCCGATGTTCCTCCAGGGAATGGGAGAAGATTAGGATGTCATCTAAGTATACAACTAAGAATCTATCCAAATATTCCCTGAGCACATCATTCATGAAATCCTGGAAGACTGCCGGGGCATTACAGAGCCCAAAAGGCATCACCAAATATTCATAATGCCCTGAGTGGGTATTAAAGGCAGTCTTCCATTCATCCCCCTCTCTTATTCGGATTAGATTGTACGCACCGCGTAGGTCAATCTTAGAAAAAATGGTGGCAGTACGAAGCTGGTCAAACAAGACCGAAATGAGAGGCAGTGGGTATGAGTTTTTAATCGTGATACGGTTCAATTCCCTGAAGTCGATGCAGGGTCGCAACGAACCGTCATTTTTACCCACGAAGAAGAACCCCGACCCAACTGGAGACTGTGAAGGTCTGATAAATCCCTTAGCCAAGTTCTCCTGAATGTACTCTGCCATAGCCTGAGTCTCAGGACGTGACAGGGAGTACAACCTGCTCTTGGGAAGCTAAGCATTTGGCAACAAATCAATGGCACAGTCATAGGGGCGATGGGGAGGTAGTACCTCTGCAACTTTTTTGGAGAACACGTCCGCAAAATCTGCATAACACCCTGGCAATCCTGGCAAACTTAGCTGCGAGAGCCTGACTGGAAGGCTCAAGCAACTCCTGAAACAATCAGTACCCCAACTAAGAATCTCCCCAGAGACCCAGTCAAATTGAGGATTGTGGGCCCTTAACCAGGGTAACCCCAACACCAATGGGGCAAAAGTACAGACAGTCACATAAAAGGACAATTTTTCAGAGTGTGTGGCTCCAATAAACAAAGAAATCTGGCTAGTGCAAGAGGTAATTTTACCTTGGGATAATGGTTCCCCGTTTAACCCACAAATCTCAATTTCCGATGCCAAGGGTACTAAGGGAACAGAGTGTTTCAGGGCGAATTGGCGGTCCATAAAAACCCCGTCGGCCCCACTGTCCACAAAGGCCTCAGTCTTGACAGTTTGACCGAGGATCTTCAAGGTCACCGGAATGATAAAAGTCTTCTTGGGAAATTCTGACTTCTGGCCTGACAGGATATTTCCCATCACCCTCAGGCCCTGAAGTTTTCCGGCTTTTCTGGGCATGATACTACCACATGACCTTTATTCCCACAGTACAAACACAACCCCTGCTGTCTCCTCCGCGTCTTCTCACGCGAGGAGAGGCGGGTAGCCCCAATCTGCATAGGCTCCTCGGAAAATTCCTCAGAGTCTGAGGTTCCCTTGGGAAGGAAGGAAATCTCAGTCTCCCTTTCAAGCCTTCGCTCTCTCAGCCGTCTATCCACCCGGATGGATAACTGCATGAGCTGATCCAAGCTATCAGGCAAGGGATATTGTACCAGTTGGTCCTTTATCTGGTTAGAAAGACCTCTTCGGTACTGGTGTCTCAGGGCTGGGTCATTCCACTGGGTATCATGGGCCAACCTCTGAAACTCCGTACAGTAAACCTCAACTGGCCTTCGCCCTTGCTTAAGGATCGAAATCTGAGCCTCGGCTGAGGCCGTCTTGTCAGGGTCATCATACAACATGCCCAGTGCCGTAAAAAAAGCATCAACACTTTTAAGCGACGGACAGTTAGGCTGCAACCCATATGCCCAGACCTGTGGGTCTCCTTGTAGCAAGGAAATCACTATGCCCACCCGCTGAATCTCCGACCCAGAAGACTGAGGCCTAAGCCGGAAGTATAGCTTGCAGCTCTCCTTGAAACAAAAGAACTGCGAGCGATCTCCAGAAAAACGATCCGGGAGATTTACTTTCGGCTCCTTAACCCCTGCAGGTGCTGCTGCTGCGGGAGCTCCGCCAGCAGCCTGGGAGGTGTGCATTTTAATGGACAAATCATTAAATTGTCGAGTCAGGACCTGCACCTGATCGACCACCTGTTGCAACGTATTTTGAGGGGTATGCTCCATATTCCCACAAAATTTCAACAGGAGTATTAGGCTGCTGAATATGTTATGCACACCAGTGCCTGCAGGAAAGTACTGGTGTCAGAACTGTTATGCACTCCAGTGCCTGCAGGAATGTACTGGTGTTTGAACTGTTATGCAAAACAAATGGACTCACAGACAGACTGGGGAATATGACATAACGTACACAGAAGGTGATAGGGTAACAAAATACACACAAGGTGAACAGAGAAGCCCAGAGGCTAAGGAACTGGGTATCTCCCTTGTATTAGAACTGCTCAGATGGGAAAAGCAAGATGTTGTGTTTTAATACGTAGAGAACCCGAAATGCTGTTGCTAAGGGCAACAGCAAAACCCTAAAGGGTTACCAACGGGTGTGGCAGTAAACTCCTTGGTCAGAGATGGAATGATAGACACAAGGAGAGTCTCCACAATCCTAATTCTCACTTGCAGTGCACAGGTTCAGCTTACTGCCACTAAACTGACCCCTGACACCTAGCACAGTGAGACAGGATTAGACAGGCAAGTCTTAGAATACAGCCGCAAACTTGCTAAGTTCACAGAGTAGTAACAGAACCCCAGCAAGCTAAACGACTGACTCCAGTCTTACTGCTAGGTCTGGATTGGCAGAGTGTAATACCAAATCCCCAGGCCTATTTGCAGTAAGCAACAAACAAATACAAAGCTACACAGTACTGGTTAACTTTCAGGAACTGACTAACCAGCAAAGATTCAGCAGCATCTGCTTACCCTGAGAAGAGGCCTTATAAAGCAGGTGCTGTCGACGCCCCACTCAGACCTCACAGACTGTGAGCACAAAAACCAGCACTGGATCCCCTACCGTGCACAGAGCCTATAACCACTGCACAGCAAAAGACCCGAACCGGAGTATCAGCTGCGCTCAGGTTACTCCGCTAGCACTTGTCTCCCGGTTGCCATGACGACGTGGCAGCACAGGGCAGGAGACCCTAACACCCACTGAAAAACATGCACGGATCTCATGGATCCGTGCATGCCTATACAAACACGGGATAAAAAAGCAGGTCTGTTTTTTTTTAGCACTTTTTCACAATTTGTATTTCATCACGGCAGTGTTTGGCTATTGTCGGCAGTGTTTGTGTTTCACACTTTTTAGTAAATTCCCGATTTCTACCAAATTGCAGGCGTATTTGACTGATGGTGTATTGATTCGTGATTTTTTCCTAGGACTTCCAAAATATTACGAATGCCCTCATCACTGCCGTGATTTTTGCTTAGTAAATTACCGAGATGACACTTTGAAGAAAAAACGGCATCTCGGTCAAAATCGGGACCTTAGTAAATATACCCCAATGTCTCTCAGTATAGTGCCAGATACACATAATGTGCAGTGCCAGATAGACAAGATATGCCCCCCAGCAGTGCCAGCTACACATGACATGCCCCGCAGCAGTGCCAGCTACACATGACATGCCCCGCAGCCGTGCCAGCTACACATGACATGCCCCCTAGCAGTGCCAGCTACACACAATATGCCCCCCAGCAGTGCCAACTACACAAGATAGTGTTCACTTTTTAGGGAAGGGTGCTGATCACAGGGAGGGCACATTTTTAAGTTAGGAGGGCAAAATGATGTACATACTGTAATGCTTGGTGCTCCCCTAACTACATGCGAAAGCATGGACAGTGCGTGCCGAAGGCGCTCAGCAAAAATTTAGGGGAGTTGCTTCGTGGGGAAGGTGCATGGCCACATAATAGTGGCAATTCGCATTACACCACACAGTAGTGCAGCTAATACACATTGCACCAGGTAGAACCTCCTATACACTTTGCGCCAGGCAGAGCACGTTAGACACTTTGCGCCAGGCAGAGCACGTTAGACACTTTGCACCAGGCACAGCACTGAGACACATTGCGCCAGGCAGAGCACTGAGACACATTGTGCCAGGTAGAGCACTGAGACACATTGTGCCAGGTAGAGCACTGAGACACACTGCGCCAGGTAGAGCACTGAGACCCATTTTGCCAGGTAGAGCACAGAGACACATTGCTCCAGGTAGAGCACTGAGACACATTGCACCTGGTAGAGCACTGAGGCACATTGCCTAGCCACAGACGCCTAGCGGGAACACTACATGATATGCTCCCCAGCCGTGCCAGCTACACATGATATGCCCCCCAGCAGTGCCAGCAACACGTGACATGCCCCCCAGCAATGCCAGCAACACATGACATGCCCCCCAGCCGTGCCAGATACACATGACATGCCCCCCAGCAATGCCAGATACATACTGTAAATGGCCACACAGTGCCAGATATGTCCCCACAGTTCCAGATACATAAATGCCCCTACAGTGCCAGATGCATAAATGCCCCCACAGTGCCAGATATGCCCCCACAGTGCCAGATACATAAATGCCCCCACAGTGCCAGATACATAAATGCCCCCAGTGCCAGATACATAAATGCCCCCACAAGGCCAGATAAATAAATGCCCCCACAGTGCAGATATGACCCCACAGTGCCAGATACATAAATGCCCCCAGTGCCAGATACATAAATGCCCCCAGTGCCAGATACATAAATGCCCCCAGTGCCAGATACATAAATGCCCCACAGTGCCAGATAAATAAATGCCCCCACAGTGCCAGATAAATAAATCCCCCCACAGTGCCAGATACATAAATGCCCCCACAGTGCCAGATACATAAATTCCCCCAGTGCCAGATACATAAATGCCCCCACAGTGCCAGATAAATAAATGCCCCCACAGTGCCAGATAAATAAATGCCCACACAGTGCAGATATGCCCCCACAGTGCCAGATACATAAATGCCCCCACAGTGCCAGATATGCCCTCACAGTGCCAGATAGAGAAATGCCCCCAGTGCCAGATACATAAATGCCCCCATAGTGCCAGATAAATAAATGCCCCCACAGTGCATATATGCCCTCACAGTGCCAGATACATAAATGCCCCTATAGTGCAGATATGCCCCCACAGTGCCAGATACATAAATGCCCCCACAGTGCAGATATGCCCCACAGTGCCAGATACATAAATGCCCCCACAGTGCAGGTATGCCCCCACAGTGCCAGATACATAAATGCCCCCACAGTGCAGATATGACCCCACAGTGCCAGATATGCCCCCACAGTGCAGATATGACCCCACAGTGCAGATATGACCCCACAGTGCCAGATACATAAATGCCCCCAGTGCCATATACATAAATGCCCCCACAGTGCCAGATACATAAATGCCCCCACAGTGCCAGATAAATAAATGCCCCCTCAATGCAGATATGCCTCCACAGTGCCAGATACATAAATGCCCCCACAGTGCCAGATATGCCCCCACAGTGCAGATATGCCCCCACAGTGCCAGATACATAAATGCCCCCACAGTGCAGATATGCCCCCACAGTGCAAGATACATAAATGCCCCCCACAGTGCAAATATGAACCCACAGTGCGATATGCCCCCACAGTGCAGATATGAGCCCACAGTGCAGATATGACCCCACAGTGCCAGATATGCCCCCACACAGTGTCCGATCCATAAATGCCCCCCACAATACTTGTGGCACTGGGAGGGGGAGTGCTGCTGTCTGAGGGTGGACTCTTCCAAAACGTTTGTGTGCGCATAGAGCGCACACAACAGTTTAAGGCCGGGTAGCACTGCACAGGGCCGGCTCCAGGCACAAATATGGCGGCACCAGCGCACTGTGCCCATTAAGGGTGGCGTCCTGCGCAGCCACTCTATTCGATCATGCCTGGAGCCGGCCCTGCACACTTTAACAAACCAATCATTTAAGCAACAGGGTCTGCCACACCGACTGTGGCTGAAATGCCTAGTTTATTTGGGCCCCCACCAAAAAAGAAGCAATCAATCTCTCCTTGCACAAAGTGGCTCTACGGAGGAAAGATGTCGACCTCATCCTCCGATTCCTCACCCCTTTCACAGTGTACGTCCTCCTCCTCACAAAGTATTAATTTGTCCCCACTGGAATCCACCATCACAGGTCCCTGTGTACTTTCTGGAGGCATTTGCTGGTCAAGGACTTCCCGGAGGAATTTATAATTCAATTTGATGAACATCATCTTCTCCACATTTTGTGGAAGTACCCTTGTACGCCAATCGCTGACAAGGTTACCGGCTGCACTAAACACTCTTTCGGAGTCCACACTGGAGGGGGGGCAACTTAGATAAAATAAAACCAATTTGTGCAAGGGCCTCTAAATTGCCTTTTTTTCCTGCCAGTATACGTATGGACTGTCTGACATATATACTTGGATGCTCTCACTCATATAATCGTCCACCATTCTTTCAATGGTGACAGAATCATATGCAGTAACAGTAGACATGTCAGTAATCATTGGCAGGTCATTCATTCCGGACCAGATGTCAGCACTCGCTCCTGACTGTCCTGCATCACTGCCTGCGGGTGGGCTAGGAAATCTTATCCTTTTTCTTGCAGCCCCAGTTGCAGGAGAAAGTGAAGGAGGAGCTGTTGACGGGTTACGTTCCGCATGAGTTGGCAATTTTCTCACCAGCAGGTCTTTGAACCTCTGCAGACTTGTGTCTGCCGGAAAGAGAGATACAACGTAGGTTTTAAACCTAGGATCGAGCACAGTGGCCAAAATGTAGTGCTCTGATTTCAACAGATTGACCACCCGTGAATCCTGGCAAAGCGAATGAAGGGCTCCATCCACAAGTCCCACATACTTTGCAGAATCGCTCCATCTTAGCTCCTCCTTCAATTTCTCCAGCTGCTTCTGCAAAAGCCTGATGAGGAGAATGACCTGACTCAAGCTGGCAGTGTCTGAACTGACTTAACGTGTGGCAAGTTCGAAGGGTTGGAGAACCTTGTACAAGATGGAAATCATTCTCCACTGCGCTTGAGTCACATGCATTCCCCCTCCTCTGCCTATATCTTAGGTGGATGTATAGGCTTGAATGGAGTTTTGCTGCTCCTCCATCCTCTGAAGCATATAGAGTGTTGAATTCCACCTCGTTACCACCTCTTGCTCCAGGTGATGGCATGGCAGGTTTAGGTGTGTTTGATAGCGCTCCAGTCTTCGGCACGCTGTGGCTGATTGCCGAAAGTGGCCCGCAATTTTTCGGGCCACCGACAGCATCTCTTACACGCCCCTGTCATTTTTCAAAAAAATTCTGCACCACCAAATTAATTGTATGTGCAAAACATGGGACGTGCTGGAATTTGGCCAGATGTAGTGCATGCACAATATTGGTGGCATTGCCCGATATCACAAATCCCCAGGAGTGTCTAATTGGGGTAAGCCATTGTGCGATGATGTCCCTCATTTCCGTAAGAGGTTGTCAGCGGTGTGCCTCTTATAGAAAGCGGTGATACATAGCGTAGCCTGCCTAGGAATGAGTTGGCGTTTGCGAGAATCTGCTGGACATTTACTGGACATATACGGCAGTATCAATGGACATATATAGCAGGATCACTAGACATATATACGGCAGTACCACTAGACATATACGGCAGTACCACTGGACATATACGGCAGCACAGGGACACCACCACTGGACTGATGCAGGACAACACAGCACAACTGCAATGGACTGGACTTATACAGCAGTACTGGACATATGGCAGCAGAGGACACCACCACTGTGACTTAACTGATGCAGCACAATACACCACCACTAAACTAATGCAGCACAACACAGCACCACTGGAGTGGACTTATACCGCAGCACTGGACATATGGCAGCAGAGGACACCACCACTGTGACTGGACTGATGCAGCACAACACACCACCACTGGAAGGATGCAGCACAACACAGCACCACTGGACTGGACTTATACAGCAGCACTGTACATATGGCAGCAGAGGACACAACCACTGTGATTGGACAGATGCAGCACAAGACAAGGACACTGAGGACACTGAGAGGACGGAGACACGTCCTCTCTCTACACTCTCCAATGCCGGAGTGAAAATGGCGGCGACGCGCGGCTCCTTATATGGAATCCAAACCCCGCGAGAATCCAACAGCGGGATTATGATGTTTTGCCTCGTTCTGGTTTCCGAGTCAGGCGGGAAAACCTGAGCATGACTCGGATCTGGGCTCAAAGCGTGAAGTCTTGTAGGGTTTGGTTCTCCGAGAACCGAACCCGCTCATCTCTAATATATATATATATATATACAGGTTGAGTATCCCATATCCAAATATTCCGAAATACGGAATATTCCGAAATACGGACTTTTTTGAGTGAGAGTGAGATAGTGAAACCTTTGTTTTTTGATGGCTCAATGTACACAAACTTTGTTTAATACACAAAGTTATTAAAAATATTGTATTAAATGACCTTCAGGCTGTGTGTATAAGGTGTATATGAAACATAAATGAATTGTGTGAATGTAGACACACTTTGTTTAATGCACAAAGTTACAAAAAATATTGGCTAAAATTACCTTCAGGCTGTGTGTATAAGGTGTATATGTAACATAAATACATTCTGTGCTTAGATTTAGGTCCCATCACCATGATATCTCATTATGGTATGCAATTATTCCAAAATACGGAAAAATCCCATATCCAAAATACCTCTGGTCCCAAGCATTTTGGATAAGGGAGACTCAACCTGTATATATATATATATATATATATATATATATATAGTTGTGCTCATATGTTTACATACCCTAGCAGAATTTGTGATTTTCTGGCCATTTGTACGAGAATATGAATGATAACTCACAAACTTTTCTTTCACTCATGGTTAGTGGTTGGGTGAAGCCATTTATTGTCAAACAACTGTGTTTACTCTTTTTAAATCATAATGACAACAGAAACTACCCAAATGACCCTGATCAAAAGTTTACATACCCCAGTTCTTAATACCGTGTATTGCCCCCTTTAACATCAATGACAGCTTGAAGTCTTTTGTGGTAGTTGTGGATGAGGCTCTTTATTTTCTCAGATGGTAAAGCTGCCCATTCTTCTTGGCAAAAAGCCTCCAGTTCCTGTAAATTCTTGGGCTGTCTTGCATGAACTGCACGTTTGAGATCTCCCCAGAGTGGCTGAATGATATTGAGGTCAGGAGACTGAGATGGCCACTCCAGAACCTTCACTTTATTCTGCTGTAGCCAATGACAGGTCGACTTGGCCTTGTGTTTTGGATCATTGTCATGTTGGAACGTCCAAGTACGTCCCATGCGCAGCTTCCGGGCTGATGAGTGCAAATTTTCCTCCAGTATTTTCTGATAACATTCTGCATTCATCTTGCCATCAATTTTGACCAAGTTTCCAGTGCCTTTGTAGCTCACACATCACCAAAACATCATCGATCCACCTCCGTGTTTCACAGTAGGAATGGTGTACCTTTCATCATAGACCTTGTTGACTCCTCTCCAAATGTAACGTTTATGGTTGTGGCCAAAAAGTTAAATTTTGGTTACATCACTCCAAATGACTTTGTTCCAGAAGCTTTGAGGCTTGTCTCTGTGCTGTTTGGAGTATTGTAAGCGGGATGCTATCTGGCATTTGCGTAGTAATGGCTTTCTTCTGGCGAATCGACAATGCAGCCCATTTTTCTTCAAATGCCTCCTTATTGTGCATCTTGAAACAACCACACCACTTTTTTTCAGAGAGTCCTGTATTTCAGCTGAAGTTATTTGTGGATTTTTCTTTGCATCCCGAACAATTTTCCTGGCAGTTGTGGCTGAAATTTTTGTTGGTCTACATGATCGTGATTTGGTTTCCACAGAATCCCTCATTTTCCACTTCTTAATTAGAGTTTGAACACTGCTGATTGGCATTCTCAATTGCTTGGATATCTTTTTATATCCCTTTCCTGTTTTATACAGTTCAATGACCTTTTCCCGCAGATCCTTTGACAATTATTTTGCTTTCCCCATGACTCAGAATCCTGATACGTCAGTGCAGCACTGGATGAAAGATGCAAGGGTCTTTCAGGAGTCCAGAAACTCACTGACCTTTTTATACACACACACTGACTACAAGCAAACAGATCACAGGTGAGGATGGTTACCTTTAGTAGCCATTCAAACCCGTTTGTGTCAACTTGTGTGCATGTTATCAGGCCAAAATCTCCAGGGTATGTAAGCTTTTGATCAGGGTCATTTGGGTACTTTCTGTTGTCATTATGATTTAAATAGAGTAAACACAGTTGTTAGACAATAAATAGCATCACCCAACCACTAACCATGAGTGAAAGAAAAGTTTGTGAGTTATCATTCATATTCTCTGACAAATGGCCAGAAAATCACAAATTCTGCTAGGGTATGTAAACTTATGAGCACAACTATATATATTTATATATATATATATATATATATATATATATATATGTATATAAAATATGGAAATTGGAATATGAAGGTAAGATGAAGTTCAAAAAGTGCAAATTTGTCCATATATAACATTTGATTGACCACGTTGGTATTTATTTAAAATAGGTGCAGTCCTTACTTGTAGTTCAAATATGATAGTTTTCCTTCTTGCTTTAATACGAATGAAGAATCTTCATACAGAATGGAGTGTTCTCGAAGAAAAGAAAGATGGTAGGGTTAACATGACATATTAATTATTCAAGAAAGGAATATATAAACAATATTTTTTTTCTTAAAGGTGATTCACAAAAACCATTTTAACTCAAAGTCTTTGTAGAGACCATTGGGGGATAGTGTTTTAAGTTAGGGGAGTGGAACGCACTTCCCTGCTCCATTAGACTCTCCCCTACCTTTCAAAGCTTCAAATGGGCACTAAAAACCCACCTATTCATCAAAGCATACCCTCCCGATGCATAACCAAGTCCTGAGGCCGCTCCTCCATCCCCCTGCCTCATGCCTTGAACATCTCAGCTTTGCTTGCATACTGCCATCAGGCTTCCTCCCGCTTGCTTGCACCTCATGTCATCTGTTTGTTGACTCTTCCCACTAGATTGTTAGCTCTTCAGAGCAGGGCCCTCTTTCCTTTTGTTATCTAAGCCCTCTTCTCAACACATTTCACTCTCAGGTCTCCCCTACTCAGCGACCATCTTTACCCGCTCTATCTCCTGCTGGTAAAGGCTCATCGCTGTCTATGGCCGCCAGCCCCAAGTAGTACGATGATCACTCCCTCACTACTTACATCTTAGCTGTATTATGTCTTGAGAATTGTGGTGCTCCTTGTTATCTGTACTCTATTTCTGTTATTTATTTACTGTAATGCTAAGTTTTGTCTCCCTGTACTGTCCTTTGTATGGCGCTGGAAAACACTTGTGGCGCCTTACAAAGAAAATGTAATAATAATAATAATAATAATATATGTCTCATTTCTGCTTTGGCGAGATTGGAGAGTAAAGTCACACTCAAACCCTTCACGTTGTTCTATCAATAGGGGGCTTCTGAAGGACCCCTAATAGAGTTTGCCCTAGGCTGCATATCCCTCTTGAGTCCTCACCCACTAATTATTTCCAAAGCAAGTATGAGTATATGTGATGGTAGCAATTTTGTATTTGCTGCAATTACAAATAGTGCATTCTAACTAAAAAGTCTACATTCAAAATTAATGGTGTTAAATTACATAGGTGTCAGATTCTTATTATGCAGAATCAATGGTCCACTTATATAAAATTTTGCAGCAGGCACTATCCATATATAACATACAGATATGTCCTATCACTTTGTTGCTGCAGGAGGCTGTGTAATGTGGCTACACGCATTGCTGCATAGTGTAACCTCCCACAGCCACTGTTCCCCCACTATCTGCTATTGTTAGCAGGAGAATACGTATGCATACTCCAACTCCTGCCACTGTGTAGCAGGACGCTAACTCTGCTGAATACCCTGTGCCAGCTCCCTCTATGAATGGGTAGTGGAAGCACCGCTGCCCAATCAGAATCAGAATCAGAATCAGCTTTACTGGCCAGGTGTACTCGCGTACACTAGGAATTCTCTGTGGTACAATGCATCGCCAAGCAGCAACATGAAGGGGGAATACATGGCATAAGAAGGGGGAAAAACATAGCATACATTACACGTATGAGTTCATACTGCACATTGCAACTGTACAATAGACTCGACATATTATACATGTAAGACTAAAAACAAAGGCTGCTTGGCAGAGCAGCACCGAGGCAGCCATCCGCGGTGCCAACTAGAACTCAAACAATGCACATAATACAGAAGATTTAAGTATTACACATCAAAAGATAAACCACACAGAAGAAAAAAAAAAAGACACAGAAAGAATAATGCATGATTGGTGTAGTCATCTTGGGCAATAACTTACATGGGCTGTGTATTCCACCCTCACAGGGTACCAGGTGCGGCAGCCATCTTCGGCGCACTGCATAGGATTACCCTGGGTGGAGTAGTCCATCCTTTGAGGGGTAGGCCTGTAAGGTACTACTGATGTTCTCTGCCAGAGGGTTAATGAGCATAGTCCCGGTGATTTAATTTTCAGAGGTTTGATGAGTCCACATAATGTTCTGGATTTCTTTCTTGATGTTGTTCAATGTTTGTTCAACTGTTTTTTTAACTGTTAATTTTCAAAACGCTTAGAGATAGGAACGCTTTGAGTATTGGAATGCACAGCTGTGCATGGCTGAAGCTACAGATATACTATGGTAAATTGACACAAATACAGCTGAGGCAAATGTCCCACTAATCAAAGGAGCTAAATTACCCTGTGTTTGACAATGCTTTCTATGGCTCCCCCAATACATGTGCTAAGCTGCTATTGGTGTGTGCGTTAATATGCTATGCCACAACTTTAAGCCCGCATCAACGTATAAGGACACATCTGTATATGATATAGAGCAGGCATGTCCAAAGTGCAACCCTCCAGCTGTTGTGAAACTACATATCCCAGCGTGCCCTGACACAGTTTTGCTGTCAGAGAATGCTAAAGCTGTGTCAGGGGATGCTGGGATGTGTAGTTTCTCAACAGCTGGAGGGCCACAGCTTGGACATGCCTGATATAGAGTTTGGAAGCCAGTCGTCACTGTGCCATGCTCAGGTTACAAGTAGAGATGAGCGGGTTCGGTTTGCCGAGAACCGAACCCCCCCGAACTCCAGGTGTCAAACACGGGTCCGAGCCAAGCTCGGTTGTTCCTGCCTCACTCGGAAAACCCAAATGAGGCATCATCCCGCTGTCGGATTCTCGCGAGATTCAGATTCCATATAAGGAGCCGATTGTCGCCGCTATTTTCACTCGGGCATTGTAGAGAGTACAGAGAGGACGTGGCTACGTTCTCTCAGTGTCAAATCTCAGTATCAGTGCTTATTGCTGCTCAGTAATACTAGTACAGTGTCTCTCTTGTGCTGCATCTTGCTGCTGTAGGGTGCTGTGGTAGTAGTGTCCTGTGACTGTGCATCGGTCATCATCATTCCAGTCACAGTGGTATCTGAGGGGTGACAATTCCAGAGTGCTTTTGTGCTGCTCACTAATACTAGTACAGTGTCTCTCTTGTGCTGCATCGTGCTGCTCAGTGTCAGTTCTCAGTAGTATCATCAGTGCTCAGTATCATTGCTCATTGTCTTGTGGTGCTCAGTAATACTACATTACTAATACTAGTACAGTGTCTTGTGCTAATTGTGCTGCTCAGTGTCAGTTCTCAGTAGTATCATCAGTGCTCAGTGTCAGTTCTCAGTAGTATCATCAGTGCTCAGTATCAGTGCTCAGTATCATCAGTGCTCAGTGTCACTGCTCATTGTCTTGTGGTGCTCAGTAATACTACATTACTAATACTAGTACAGTGTCTTTTGCAAATCGTGCTGCTCAGTATCAGTGCTCAGTAGTATCATCAGTGCTCAGTATCACTGCTCATTGTCTTGTGGTGCTCAGTAATACTACATTACTAATACTAGTACAGTGTCTTGTGCTAATCGTGCTGCTCAGTATCAGTGCTCAGTAGTATCATCAGTGCTCAGTATCCCTGCTCATTGTCTTGTGGTGCTCATGTGGCATCCCAGTCCTGAGGGATACCCCTTTTATGGAAACATAGGAAAGGGTTACAAGCTGTGGCTTGGCTGTGTCACTTGTGAACTTAATGAACTGTGACAGTCTGGGATTCTGCAATTGCAGCCTGGGTGCTAGGCAACCGAGGCTGTGCACAACGGAAGCAATCTGGAGGGTGTTGAGACCCAGGAGAATCTGACTGTGCCTGAGAGGAGCGCGGGAAAAAGGATAGAGGATTTATAGGCTGCAGAGGGGGATGTGACGTCAGACGCCAGTGTGCTGAGAAAGCCTGCATCTGCCAGAGTGTTACGGAGTGCCTGAGAGATTCAAGCAGTGATCAGCGGTGATTTACTGCAGCTCAGATGGAGACAGCAATAGTTCTTGTGCACAGAGGAGAAGCAGCGTTGCACGGTGAGACAACGGAGTTCATTTGGGGTGGCCCCCTGAGTAAACAGATCATCACTACAGTCATAGGACACGTGAGTCTGGCTAAGTTAGCCACTGAGTTCTGGAGTAGCCTAACGACTGGGACAGTCTCATACACTATACTAAACAGCTGCGTCCGGGTGTAAAGACTCATAATTAGCCTCTGAAGAAGAGTGAAGTAATATAAAGGCCCCCTCTGCCCCTCCGTAGACTACAAGGCTGGCAGACTATATAAGAGATAGACTCTGGTCATGAATGACTGAACACTGCCTTACAAGATAAATCACTGCTATCTCAGTGAAACTGACATTGATTATACATTGAACATTTAGAAGTGATCCTCCACACTGCGGGCACCACCTGAGAACAAATAGAAATTAACAAGACTATAACCCTCATACAGAGAGGAAATTCAGCAGACTTCCAGTTTGGGATCTCCAATTTAAATAGTGATCTGTTGGGGCTCCTCCTAGATACAGCAATTGGTGACATTTCCACTATACTTGCCAGTCCCTACATATTACATGGAAATCAAGCTTTATCAAAGGATTGCAATCCTAAAATCCTGTGAACAGGTATAAAATCAACATTTGGACACTATTCAGGTTATGTGTGTTCGGGTACCCGATGCTAATGTTTATACAGTAATTAAGCATAGTTGTGATAATTGATTAGTGTCTTGTTTGAAGTCTATTTTTGAAAGGTATTAAAATCACTTAACAGGCTTGATAAAGGGTCACAGAGTTGGGCCATGCCTAAAGGTCCAATAATCTGAGTCACTCAAGTAATAACCCTAGAGTGGTTGTGCCTATTACTGATTTATACAGATAACGGTCAGTAAGTTATATACAAGTTGTCATTACGGTGAAAGAGAGACAGTATCAGGCAACAAGTAATCATATGCAAAGTTTGTGCTTAAAGTTGTCATTGTTGTGATCCCATGTATTATACTGAGTACCTACTGTGCTAGTGTACAGACTATATTGCATGCACTGGTTCTTGAAATAAATACACCTGCATTATTAATGAACGTTGTTTTTCATATTCAAAAGTGTGTTACTCATACCTTCAGACCTCTCCGCGAAGAGAATAGGAGTATCATCGCGAAGCGGATTTCTGGTAAGCACATTGCCATAAGGGGCTAACCTGACGGTACCACACTCAGTACACTACATTACTAATACTAGTACAGTGTCTTGTACTAATCGTGCTGCTCAGTATTAGTGCTCGGTAGTATCATCAGTGCTCAGTATCACTGCTCATTGTCTTGTGGTGCTCAGTAATACTATATTACTAATACTAGTACAGTGTCTTGTGCTAATCGTGCTGCTCAGTGTCAGGTCTCAGTAGTATCATCAGTGCTCAGTATCAGTGCTCAGTAGAATCATCAGTGCTCAGTATCACTGCTCATTGTCTTGTGGTGCTCAGTAATACTACATTACTAATACTAGTACAGTGTTTTGTGCTAATCGTGCTGCTCAGTGTCAGTTCTTCTCAGTAGTATCATCAGTGCTCAGTAGTATCATCAGTGCTCAGTATCACTGGTCAGTGCTTAGTGTCTTGTGCTGCATCGTGCTGCTCAGTGTCTGCCATTTGATATCATTACCGTGATACTGGCTTTTAATTAGAGATGTGCACCGGAAATTTTTCGGGTTTTGTTTTTGGATTTGGTTCCGCGGCTGTATTTTGTATTCGGACGCGTTTTGGCAAAACTCCCTGAAAATTTTTTGGCGGATTCGGGTGTGTTTTGGATTCGGGTGTATTTTTTCAAAAAACCCTCAAAAAGATCTTAAATCATAGAATTTGGGGGTAATTTTGATCATATAGTATTATTAACCTCAATAACCACAATTTCCACTCATTTCCAGTCTATTCTGAACACCTCACAATCCTATTTTTAGTCCTAAAATTTGCACCAAGGTTGCTGGATGACTAAGCAAAGCGACCCAAGAGGGCGGCCCATCTAGGAATGGCGCTGCAGTGTCAGACAGGATGGCACTTCAAAAAATTGGCCCCAAACAGCACATGATGCAAAGAAAAGAGAAAAAGAGGTGCACTGTGGTCGCTGGACAGCTAAGCTAAGCGACACAAACACCTCAATATCACAGGAATTATTTGTTCTAATCAATGGTATTATTGGTCCAAATCACTGGAAGAAAATGACAAAATCACTGGAATTATTTGTTCTAATCAATGGTATTATTGGTCCAAATCACTGGAAGAAAATTACAAAATCACAGGAATTATTCGTTCTAATCAATGGTATTATTGGTCCAAATCACTGGAAGAAAATGACAAAATCACTGGAATTATTCGTAAACATTTGTAGAAAGTAGCTGCTTTCTGATTACAGAAATGCTCAGATATTCCTGCGAATCCACAATCCCTTCCCAGAGGAAAAAGAAATTGAGAAACCGTTGTTTGAGAACGTTTGTTCTCCTTCCCTTACAAAGGAACAAACCACTTTCCAAGAAGACTGACGTTTTTGGGATTATGGAGACATAATGTTTTTGAATATAAATCCTAAAGCAGGTGGTGTATTAGAGCAAAGAGTGCAAGAGACCAGCCATGCAGTTTCTGAAATATTATGACATAATGTTACTGTATTTCATAAGCACTCATTCCTAACTCTGCGAAGTACTGTTTGGTATACTGTATCTGGCTTCCATGAGGTAGTTGTCCATTATTTCAGCTTCCATTGACCTTTTTGAAAGCGGTAGAAGTTATCTATGCTTTTTTTTTTTTTTTCCTATTTTTAATTTTCTCCTGCTTAGCCCAGTAAAATGTTGCAATGTTAAGAATTGACTTGTGCCTTCTGGGGGTCCACTTCTTCACCAAACCCAGCCAAATCTCATCCTAACCCTCTGTTCCACATTCTCTATGTACCCCATCTGTGTCACCCATGTCTGTCTACCCCTCCTCTTTAGATTGTAATCTCTCACGAGCAGGGCCCTCTTCCCTCATGTGCTTATCCTTTGTCTTACTTTAATAATCTTCAATTGTACCACATCCAGCAGTCTTCTGCCACCTGATACTTATTCCAGTGTCATCTGCTGATGTAACTATGTGTATTTACCCTGTACTTGTCCTATACTGTCATCAACTGTAAGTTGTTGTTTTCCTGTTTGATTATATAGGTACTCTGTAATTGGGTGCTGCAGAACCCTTGTGGCGCCATATAAATAAAGGATAATAATAATAATAATAATAATAATAATAATAATAATATAGGGTGTATAATCCCCAGGTGTATCTCACACATCACACAGTACAGTATATAGGGTGTATAATCCCCAGGTGTATCTCACACATCGCTCAGTACAGATTACAGGATGTATAATCACCAGGTGTATAACACAAGTCGCACAGTACAGTATATATACTGGTCACAACAATGCAGCAGATATTGAGCACTGATCAGGATACTAGAAGTGACACAGAGCTGCAAGATACAGCAATGGCCTACTGTACTGTACTATATATGTATACTGCTGGTCACCAAAATACTGCACTGTCCTACTATATACTGCTCACATTAATGCAGCACAGATATGGAATGGATACTTGCAGTGACACAGAGCTGCAAGATACAGCAATGGCCTACTGTACACAACTATATACTGCTGGTCACCAAAATGCTGCACTGTAATACTATATATACTGCTCACAAAAATGCAGCACAGATATGGAATGGATACTTGCAGTGACACAGAGCTGCAAGATACAGCAATTGCCTACTGTACACAACTATATACTGTTGGGTCACCAAAATGCTGCACTGTAAAACTATATATACTGCTCACAAAAATGCTGTACAGATATGGAATGGATACTTGCAGTGACACAGAGCTGCAAGATACAGCAATGGCCTACTGTACACAACTATATACTGTTGGGTCACCAAAATGCTGCACTGTAATACTATATATACTGCTCTCAAAAATGCAGCACAGATATGGAATGGATACTTGCAGTGACACAGAGCTGCAAGATACAGCAATGGCCTACTGTACACAACTATATACTGTTGGGTCACCAAAATGCTGCAGTGTAATATTATATATACTGCTCACAAAAATGCTGCACAGATATGGAATGGATACTTGCAGTGACACAGAGCTGCAAGATACAGCAATGGCCTACTGTACTGTACTACTATAAGTATAATTATATACTGGTGGTCCCCAGTCCCCACAATAAAGCACACTGAGCACAGATATTTGCAGCACACTGAGCACAGATATGGAGCGTTTTCAGTCAGAGAACGTAGATATTTTCAGCACACTGAGCACAGATATTTTCAGCACACTGAGCACAGATATTTGCAGCACACTGAGCACAGATTACGGAGCTTTTCAGGGAGAGAACCCAGCCACATCCTCTCCGTTCAATCTCCAATGCACGAGTGAAAATGGCGGCGGCGCGCAGCTCTTTATATAGAATACGAATCTCGCGAGAATCCGACAGTGGGATGATGACGTTCGGGTACGTTCGGGTTAACCGAGCAAGGCGGGAAGATCCGAGGCTGCCTCGGAACCGTGTAAAATGGGTGAAGTTCGGGGGGGGGTTCGGATCTCGGAGAACCGAACCCACTCATCTCTACTTTTAATTCTAGTGATTTTGTCATTTTCTTCCAGTGATTTGGACCAATAATTCCATTGATTAGAACAAATAATTCCTGTGATACTAGCTTTTAATTCTAGTGATTTTGTCATTTTCTTCCAGTGATTTGGACCAATAATTCCATTGATTAGAACAAATAATTCCAGTGATATTGCCTTATAATTCAAATGATACTGGAGTCTAATTCTAGATGGGCCAGGTGTTTGTGTCGCTTAGCTTAGCCATCCAGCGACCGCCATCCAGCGACCTTGGTGCACCTTTTTTTCTTTGCATCATGTGCTGTTTGGGGACTATTTTTTTAAGTACCATCATGTCTGACACCGCAGTTCCACTCTTAGATGGGCCAGGTGTTTGTGCCGCCCACTTGGGTCGCTTAGCTTAGTCATCCAGCGACCTCGGTGCAAATTTTAGGACTAAAAATAGTATTGTGAGGTGTGAGGTGTTCAGAATAGACTGGAAATTAGTGGAAATTATTGTTATTGAGGTTAATAATACTATAGGATCAAAATTACCCCCAAATTCTATGATTTAAGCTGTTTTTAAGGTTTTTTTAAAAATCACTGGAATCCAAAACGCATCCGAATCGAAAACCTGAAAGGGTGGTTTTGCCAAAACACGTCCGAATCCAAAACATGACTGCAGACCCGAATGCAAACACAAAACACGAAAAATGCCCGCTGCACATCTCTAGTTACAAGCCTGGTAATAAGCCTGTCCCACACAGATCCATAAAATTGTATATCCACTCAGGAGCCTTAGAAGGGTTAGTATAATGTCAATTACAATTTCTGTTCAATAATAAAATTCTGTCAGTAGGAAACTGCAATAAACAGGACATTCGTAAACAAAGCTTTTTGTCTCAGCCTGCATGTAAATGAGGTGAGTATGCTTAGCTGTCTCACAACCCAAGAGGACTGCTTAAAGGGCATTTAGATTTTAAACATGATCAAAAACTTCAACCATATGTTATCCAGTTTGACAGCATGTTTTTTCTATAATAGCTAGGAGTTCCCAAATTCCTAGAAATACATCTATGTCCAGGTTATGGGGTTAATTCAGTAGGATCGTAAAAAAAATCTGCAACACTAATTTAATGTTACAAAAAAAAAGGTGGACTTGTCAAATTTGCTAATTTTGCGATGAGATTTAAAATATCGCATTTTTTTGCTAAAAAACTTACACTTAGTTGCATTTTTTGCGTAAAGGTTTCTGATGTCAGAATTTAACATCAGCCTCGCATAACATCGAGCCAACCATGCCTACTGACAGGATGCGTTGAACAACAAGACGAGCTACTTCCGCTGGTGAATCCACGCAGATGGAAAAAGGAAAAAAAAAAAATTATTTCATGTAGAAAGTTTACATACATGACATATTAATGTTTCTTTGTTATTATAAACATTCCTTATGTTATTGTTTAATGTGAAATTATTTATTAAAAAAATAGCGATGCATAATTAAAATGTTCATAAAATCACAATTATTGTGGTGATGTTATTAAACATATGTTTCTTTGTCAAGGGGAAAAAAAATAAAAAATCCTTACACATGTATGTGGGTATGATTTTTGAAGATAATATTTGTTTGTAAGAAAAAAAACTCAGCTATAAAAAAAAAGCCATTAAACAAACAAAAAAAAGCAAAAAACTTGCTTGTAAAAGTTATTGTACATGCTTGTAGGAAAACAAGTGTGTTCTTGACAAACCTGCATTGTTATTAACTTAAAGAATTATTAGGTCACTACTAACATATATTTTAGAGTAATTCATGTGTTAAATAGTTTAATGCTCCCTTACATGTTGTTAAGTTTCAATACAGCCGAATAAACTGCATTTTGGTCAGCAGTGTGAGCTGCTTTAGCTGGGTGTAATGAAGCAATGATTGCAGTATACATTGAACAGTCTACAACTGAGGTCAGCTTGTGCAGATTTTAAGGTAGACCTGTAGTCACTCAGAAACTGCACACCATAAATGTGCGTTCAGTTGCAAAAATTGCATATGCACCACCTACCGATCATCAGCATACGCCCCACAACACGCCCCTGCTCGTAGTTTTTGCGAGACCAGCCCTTTAGTACGCCCCCTACACGCCTTCTTTTCGTAGTGCATACGCAGTTTTTCTATGTCCCAGTAGTTTTATTTTTTGTCTCAAACTTTGCATTTTTTGTCTCAGATTTTATGTATTTTTGCATTTTCAGCGAATTTTTGCTGCTTTGTGTTCCTTGCTGAATTAGGCCCTATGTGCGATTTGGGAATCACTAGGATGTATTGAGGAATCTAAACAATCCCACATCACATCACAGTCATTTTTGCACTTAAAATATAGCTACAGTAATGGAGAGTAATGAGAATATAACATATTTTATCATTTTTATGTAGTTATTACACTGGGAAAATTATGCACAATTATTAAAAATTATGTGAGCAGTGCTAGTATGGAAGCTGATTAAAGGTATCGTCTATTGGGCCTAATTCAGAGTTGATGGCAGCAGAAAACTTGTTAGCAGTTGGGCAAAACCATGTGCACTGCAGGGGGGCAGATATAACATGTGCAGAGAGAGTTAGATTTGGGTGGGGTGTGTTCAAACTGAAATCTAAAATGCAGTGTAAAAATAAAGCAGCCAGTATTTACCCTGCACAGAAACAATATAACTCACCCAAATCTAACTCTCTCTGCAAATGTTATATCTGCCCCCCTGCAGTGCACATGGGCCCTCATTCCGAGTTGTTCGCTCGCAAGGCGATTATAGCAGAGTTACACACGCTAAGCCGCCGCCTACTGGGAGTGAATCTAAACATCTTAAATGTGCGACCGATGTATTCGCAATATTGCGATCAAAACCGAGTTAGCAGTTTCTGAGTAACTCCAGACTTACTCTGCCTGTGCGATCAATTCAGTGCTTTTCGGTCCCGGCTGACGTCATAAACACACCCAGCGTTCGCCCAAGCACTCCCACCGTTTCTCCAGACACGCCTGCGTTTTTTCCGGAAACGGTAGCGTTTCCAGCCACACGCCCCTAAAACGCCGTACATCCGCCCAGTAACACCCATTTCCTGTCAATCACAATGCGTTCTCCGGAGCGACGAAAAAGCCGTGAGTAAAATTACTTTCTTCTTAGTAAAGTTACTTGACGCATGCGCAGTGCGAACATTACGCATGCGCACTAAGAGAATTCTCACTGCGATGCGATGAAAAATACCGAGCGAACAACTCGGAATGAGGGCCATGGTTTTGCCCAACTGCTAACAAACTTGCTGCTGCGATCACCTCAGAATTACCCCCATTGTTCTATGTCAAACTTTAGGCAATCAGTTCTAAGTTCAAGTCTGTACTTGCATTTGCTGATGATCATCCTGGTCAGAATATGCTGTGTTTTTCCTTTTTATTTGAAATACAGCAGCAAACAATTGACTATGTAATCCGTAACCATTTTCTCCTTATTTCTCTGACGTCCTAGTGGATGCTGGGAACTCCGTAAGGACCATGGGGAATAGCGGCTCCGCAGGAGACTGGGCACAACTAAAGAAAGCTTAAGGACTACCTGGTGTGCACTGGCTCCTCCCTCTATGACCCTCCTCCAGACCTCAGTTAGAATTTTGTGCCCGGCCGAGCTGGATGCACACTAGGGGCTCTCCTGAGCTCTTAGAAAAGAAAGTTATATTTAGGTTTTTTATTTTCAGTGAGATCTGCTGGCAACAGACTCACTGCTACGAGGGACTTAGGGGAGAGAAGCGGACCTACCTGCTTGCAGCTAGCTTGGGCTTCTTAGGCTACTGGATACCATTAGCTCCAGAGGGATCGAACACAGGCCCAGCCTTGGTCGTCCGGTCCCAGAGCCGCGCCGCCGTCCCCCTTGCAAAGCCAGAAGCAAGAAGATGTTCCTGAAAATCGGCGGCAGAAGACTTCGGTCTTCATTAAGGTAGCGCACAGCACAGCAGCTGTGCCCCATTGCTCCCCATGCACACCACACACTCCGGTCACTGATGGTTGCAGGGCGCCGGGAGGGGGGGGGGGGGGCGCCCTGGGGCTGCAATAAGATTACCTTACTGGCAAAATAACACATAATATAGTCATTAAGACTATATATGTGTAAAATCCCCTGCCATATATTCCATAAAAAAGCGGGAGAAGCCCATCGAGAAAGGGGCGGGGCTATCTCCCTCAGCACACTGGCGCCATTTCCTCTCACAGCTCCGCTGGAAGGACGCTCCCAAGGCTCTCCCCTGCAGTTTCCAGACTTCATAGGGTAAAAAAGAGAGGGGGGGCACTAAATTTAGGCGCAGTATCTGTATATTAATAGCAGCTATAAGGGAAAAATCACTGTATGTATAGTGTGAATCCCTACATTATATATAGCGCTCTGGTGTGTGCTGGCATACTCTCTCTCTGTCTCCCCAAAGGACTTTGTGGGGTCCTGTCCTCAGTCAGAGCATTCCCTGTGTGTGTGCGTGTGTCGGTACGGCTGTGTCGACATGTTTGATGAGGAGGCTTATGTGGAGGCGGAACAGGTGCCGATAAATGTGATGTCACCCCGTGCGGGGTCGACACCTGAGTGGATGGTTATGTGGCAGGAATTACGCGACAGTGTCAACTCCTTACATAAAAGGTTTGACGACATAGCAGATGTGGGGCAGCCGACTTCTCAGCCTGTGCCTGCCCAGACGTCTCAAAAGCCATCAGGGGCTCTAAAACGCCCGCTACCTCAGATGGCAGACACAGATGTCGACACGGATACTGACTCCAGTGTCGACGATGATGAGACTAGTGTACATTCCAATAGAGCCACCCGTTACATGATTACGGCAATGAAAAATGTGTTGCATATTTCTGATATTACCCCAGGTACCACAAAAAAAGGGTATTATGTTTGGAGAGAAAAAACTACCAGTAGTTTTTCCCCCATCTGATGAATTAAATGAAGTGTGTGAAGAAGCGTGGGCTTCCCCCGATAAGAAACTGGTAATTTCAAAAAAGTTACTAATGGCGTACCCTTTCCCGCCAGAGGACAGGTCACGTTGGGAGACATCCCCTAGGGTGGATAAAGCGCTCACACGTCTGTCAAAAAAGGTGGCACTATCGTCTCCGGACACGGCCGCCCTAAAGGAGCCTGCAGATAGAAAGCAGGAGGCTATCCTGAAGTCTGTATATACACACACAGGTATTATACTGAGACCGGCTATTGCTTCAGCATGGATGTGCAGTGCTGCAGCTGCGTGGTCAGATTCCCTGTCGGAAAACATTGATACCCTAGACAGGGACACTATATTGCTAACCGTAGAGCATATTAAAGACGCTGTCTTGTACATGAGAGATGCACAGAGGGATATTTGCCGGCTGGCATCTAAAATAAACGCAATGTCCATTTCTGCCAGGAGAGGATTGTGGACTCGGCAGTGGACAGGAGATGCAGATTCTAAAAGGCACATGGAAGTATTGCCTTACAAGGGTGAGGAGTTGTTTGGGGATGGTTTCTCGGACCTCGTTTCCACAGTGACAGCTGGGAAGTCAGCATTTTTACTAGAGATGAGCGGGTTCGGTTTCTTTGAATCCGAACCCGCACGAACTTCACTTTTTTTTTCACGGGTCCGAGCGACTCGGATCTTCCCGCCTTGCTCGGTTAACCCGAGCGCGCCCGAACGTCATCATGACGCTGTCGGATTCTCGCGAGACTCGGATTCTATATAAGGAGCCGCGCGTCGCCGCCATTTTCACACGTGCATTGAGATTGATAGGGAGAGGACGTGGCTGGCGTCCTCTCCATTTAGATTAGATTTAGAAGAGAGAGAGAGAGATTGCTGTGATACTGTAGATTAGAAGAGAGTGCAGACAGAGTTTAGTGACTGACGACCACAGTGACCAGTGACCACCAGAGACAGTGCAGTTGTTTGTTTTATTTAATATATCCGTTCTCTGCCTGAAAAAAACGATACACAGTCACACAGTGACTCAGTCTGTGTGCACTGCTCAGCCCAGTGTGCTGCACATCAATGTATTGTATATAAAGCTTATAATTGTGGGGGAGACTGGGGAGCACTGCAGGTTGTTATAGCAGGAGCCAGGAGTACATGATAAATAATATTATATTAAAATTAAACAGTGCACACTTTTGCTGCAGGAGTGCCACTGCCAGTGTGACTAGTGGTGACCAGTGCCTGACCACCAGTATATTAGTAGTATTGTATACTATCTCTTTATCAACCAGTCTATATTAGCAGCAGACACAGTACAGTGCGGTAGTTCACGGCTGTGGCTACCTCTGTGTCGGCACTCGGCAGGCAGTCCGTCCATCCATAATTGTATTATAATATATACCACCTAACCGTGGTTTTTTTTTCATTCTTTATACCGTCGTCATACTAGTTGTTACGAGTATACTACTATCTCTTTATCAACCAGTGTACAGTGCGGTAGTTCACGGCTGTGGCTACCTCTGTGTCGGCACTCGGCAGGCAGTCCGTCCAACCATAATTGTATTATATACCACCTAACCGTGGTTTTTTTTTCATTCTTTATACCGTCGTCATACTAGTTGTTACGAGTATACTACTATCTCTTTATCAACCAGTGTACAGTGCGGTAGTTCACGGCTGTGGCTACCTCTGTGTCGGCACTCGGCAGGCAGTCCGTCCATCCATAATTGTATTATAATATATACCACCTAACCGTGGTTTTTTTTTCATTCTTTATACCGTCGTCATACTAGTTGTTACGAGTATACTACTATCTCTTTATCAACCAGTGTACAGTGCGGTAGTTCACGGCTGTGGCTACCTCTGTGTCGGCACTCGGCAGGCAGTCCGTCCAACCATAATTGTATTATAATATATACCACCTAACCGTGGTTTTTTTTTCATTCTTTATACCGTCGTCATACTAGTTGTTACGAGTATACTACTATCTCTTTATCAACCAGTGTACAGTGCGGTAGTTCACGGCTGTGGCTACCTCTGTGTCGGCACTCGGCAGGCAGTCCGTCCAACCATAATTGTATTATATACCACCTAACCGTGGTTTTTTTTTCATTCTTTATACCGTCGTCATACTAGTTGTTACGAGTATACTACTATCTCTTTATCAACCAGTGTACAGTGCGGTAGTTCACGGCTGTGGCTACCTCTGTGTCGGCACTCGGCAGGCAGTCCGTCCAACCATAATTGTATTATAATATATACCACCTAACCGTGGTTTTTTTTTCATTCTTTATACCGTCGTCATACTAGTTGTTACGAGTATACTACTATCTCTTTATCAACCAGTGTACAGTGCGGTAGTTCACGGCTGTGGCTACCTCTGTGTCGGCACTCGGCAGGCATTCCGTCCAACCATAATTGTATTATATACCACCTAACCGTGTTTTTTTTTTCATTCTTTATACCGTCGTCATACTAGTTGTTACGAGTATACTACTATCTCTTTATCAACCAGTGTACAGTGCGGTAGTTCACGGCTGTGGCTACCTCTGTGTCGGCACTCGGCAGGCAGTCCGTCCATCCATAATTGTATTATAATATATACCACCTAACCGTGGTTTTTTTTTCATTCTTTATACCGTCGTCATACTAGTTGTTACGAGTATACTACTATCTCTTTATCAACCAGTGTACAGTGCGGTAGTTCACGGCTGTGGCTACCTCTGTGTCGGCACTCGGCAGGCAGTCCGTCCAACCATAATTGTATTATAATATATACCACCTAACCGTGGTTTTTTTTTCATTCTTTATACCATCGTCATACTAGTTGTTACGAGTATACTACTATCTCTTTATCAACCAGTGTACAGTGCGGTAGTTCACGGCTGTGGCTACCTCTGTGTCGGCACTCGGCAGGCAGTCCGTCCAACCATAATTGTATTATATACCACCTAACCGTGGTTTTTTTTTCATTCTTTATACCGTCGTCATACTAGTTGTTACGAGTATACTACTATCTCTTTATCAACCAGTGTACAGTGCGGTAGTTCACGGCTGTGGCTACCTCTGTGTCGGCACTCGGCAGGCAGTCCGTCCAACCATAATTGTATTATAATATATACCACCTAACCGTGGTTTTTTTTTCATTCTTTATACCGTCGTCATACTAGTTGTTACGAGTATACTACTATCTCTTTATCAACCAGTGTACAGTGCGGTAGTTCACGGCTGTGGCTACCTCTGTGTCGGCACTCGGCAGGCAGTCCGTCCATCCATAATTGTATTATATACCACCTAACCGTGGTTTTTTTATACCACCTAACCGTGGCAGTCCGTCCATAATTGTATACTAGTATCCAATCCATCCATCTCCATTGTTTACCTGAGGTGCCTTTTAGTTCTGCCTATAAAATATGGAGAACAAAAAAGTTGAGGTTCCAAAATTAGGGAAAGATCAAGATCCACTTCCACCTCGTGCTGAAGCTGCTGCCACTAGTCATGGCCGAGACGATGAAATGCCAGCAACGTCGTCTGCCAAGGCCGATGCCCAATGTCATAGTACAGAGCATGTCAAATCCAAAACACCAAATATCAGAAAAAAAAGGACTCCAAAACCTAAAATAAAATTGTCGGAGGAGAAGCGTAAACTTGCCAATATGCCATTTACCACACGGAGTGGCAAGGAACGGCTGAGGCCCTGGCCTATGTTCATGGCTAGTGGTTCAGCTTCACATGAGGATGGAAGCACTCAGCCTCTCGCTAGAAAACTGAAAAGACTCAAGCTGGCAAAAGCACCGCAAAGAACTGTGCGTTCTTTGAAATCCCAAATCCACAAGGAGAGTCCAATTGTGTCGTTTGCGATGCCTGACCTTCCCAACACTGGACGTGAAGAGCATGCGCCTTCCACTATTTGCATGCCCCCTGCAAGTGCTGGAAGGAGCACCCGCAGTCCAGTTCCTGATAGTCAGATTGAAGATGTCAGTGTTGAAGTACACCAGGATGAGGAGGATATGGGTGTTGCTGGCGCTGGGGAGGAAATTGACCAGGAGGATTCTGATGGTGAGGTGGTTTGTTTAAGTCAGGCACCCGGGGAGACACCTGTTGTCCGTGGGAGGAATATGGCCGTTGACATGCCAGGTGAAAATACCAAAAAAATCAGCTCTTCGGTGTGGAGGTATTTCACCAGAAATGCGGACAACAGGTGTCAAGCCGTGTGTTCCCTTTGTCAAGCTGTAATAAGTAGGGGTAAGGACGTTAACCACCTCGGAACATCCTCCCTTATACGTCACCTGCAGCGCATTCATAATAAGTCAGTGACAAGTTCAAAAACTTTGGGTGACAGCGGAAGCAGTCCACTGACCAGTAAATCCCTTCCTCTTGTAACCAAGCTCACGCAAACCACCCCACCAACTCCCTCAGTGTCAATTTCCTCCTTCCCCAGGAATGCCAATAGTCCTGCAGGCCATGTCACTGGCAAGTCTGACGAGTCCTCTCCTGCCTGGGATTCCTCCGATGCATCCTTGCGTGTAACGCCTACTGCTGCTGGCGCTGCTGTTGTTGCCGCTGGGAGTCGATGGTCATCCCAGAGGGGAAGTCGTAAGCCCACTTGTACTACTTCCAGTAAGCAATTGACTGTTCAACAGTCCTTTGCGAGGAAGATGAAATATCACAGCAGTCATCCTACTGCAAAGCGGATAACTGAGTCCTTGACAACTATGTTGGTGTTAGACGTGCGTCCGGTATCCGCCGTTAGTTCACAGGGAACTAGACAATTTATTGAGGCAGTGTGCCCCCGTTACCAAATACCATCTAGGTTCCACTTCTCTAGGCAGGCGATACCGAGAATGTACACGGACGTCAGAAAAAGACTCACCAGTGTCCTAAAAAATGCAGTTGTACCCAATGTCCACTTAACCACGGACATGTGGACAAGTGGAGCAGGGCAGGGTCAGGACTATATGACTGTGACAGCCCACTGGGTAGATGTATGGACTCCCGCCGCAAGAACAGCAGCGGCGGCACCAGTAGCAGCATCTCGCAAACGCCAACTCTTTCCTAGGCAGGCTACGCTTTGTATCACCGCTTTCCAGAATACGCACACAGCTGAAAACCTCTTACGGCAACTGAGGAAGATCATCGCGGAATGGCTTACCCCAATTGGACTCTCCTGTGGATTTGTGGCATCGGACAACGCCAGCAATATTGTGTGTGCATTAAATATGGGCAAATTCCAGCACGTCCCATGTTTTGCACATACCTTGAATTTGGTGGTGCAGAATTTTTTAAAAAACGACAGGGGCGTGCAAGAGATGCTGTCGGTGGCCAGAAAAATTGCGGGACACTTTCGGCGTACAGGCACCACGTACAGAAGACTGGAGCACCACCAAAAACTACTGAACCTGCCCTGCCATCATCTGAAGCAAGAAGTGGTAACGAGGTGGAATTCAACCCTCTATATGCTTCAGAGGTTGGAGGAGCAGCAAAAGGCCATTCAAGCCTATACAATTGAGCACGATATAGGAGATGGAATGCACCTGTCTCAAGTGCAGTGGAGAATGATTTCAACGTTGTGCAAGGTTCTGATGCCCTTTGAACTTGCCACACGTGAAGTCAGTTCAGACACTGCCAGCCTGAGTCAGGTCATTCCCCTCATCAGGCTTTTGCAGAAGAAGCTGGAGGCATTGAAGAAGGAGCTAACACGGAGCGATTCCGCTAGGCATGTGGGACTTGTGGATGCAGCCCTTAATTCGCTTAACAAGGATTCACGGGTGGTCAATCTGTTGAAATCAGAGCACTACATTTTGGCCACCGTGCTCGATCCTAGATTTAAAGCCTACCTTGGATCTCTCTTTCCGGCAGACACAGGTCTGCTGGGGTTGAAAGACCTGCTGGTGACAAAATTGTCAAGTCAAGCGGAACGCGACCTGTCAACATCTCCTCCTTCACATTCTCCCGCAACTGGGGGTGCGAGGAAAAGGCTCAGAATTCCGAGCCCACCCGCTGGCGGTGATGCAGGGCAGTCTGGAGCGACTGCTGATGCTGACATCTGGTCCGGACTGAAGGACCTGACAACGATTACGGACATGTCGTCTACTGTCACTGCATATGATTCTCTCAACATTGATAGAATGGTGGAGGATTATATGAGTGACCGCATCCAAGTAGGCACGTCACACAGTCCGTACTTATACTGGCAGGAAAAAGAGGCAATTTGGAGGCCCTTGCACAAACTGGCTTTATTCTACCTAAGTTGCCCTCCCACAAGTGTGTACTCCGAAAGAGTGTTTAGTGCCGCCGCTCACCTTGTCAGCAATCGGCGTACGAGGTTACATCCAGAAAATGTGGAGAAGATGATGTTCATTAAAATGAATTATAATCAATTCCTCCGCGGAGACATTGACCAGCAGCAATTGCCTCCACAAAGTACACAGGGAGCTGAGATGGTGGATTCCAGTGGGGACGAATTGATAATCTGTGAGGAGGGGGATGTACACGGTGATATATCGGAGGGTGAAGATGAGGTGGACATCTTGCCTCTGTAGAGCCAGTTTGTGCAAGGAGAGATTAATTGCTTCTTTTTTGGGGGGGGTCCAAACCAACCCGTCATATCAGTCACAGTCGTGTGGCAGACCCTGTCACTGAAATGATGGGTTGGTTAAAGTGTGCATGTCCTGTTTTGTTTATACAACATAAGGGTGGGTGGGAGGGCCCAAGGATAATTCCATCTTGCACCTCTTTTTTCTTTTCTTTTTCTTTGCATCATGTGCTGATTGGGGAGGGTTTTTTGGAAGGGACATCCTGCGTGACACTGCAGTGCCACTCCTAGATGGGCCCGGTGTTTGTGTCGGCCACTAGGGTCGCTAATCTTACTCACACAGCTACCTCATTGCGCCTCTTTTTTTCTTTGCGTCATGTGCTGTTTGGGGAGGGTTTTTTGGAAGGGACATCCTGCGTGACACTGCAGTGCCACTCCTAGATGTGCCCGGTGTTTGTGTCGGCCACTAGGGTCGCTAATCTTACTCACACAGCTACCTCATTGCGCCTCTTTTTTTCTTTGCGTCATGTGCTGTTTGGGGAGGGTTTTTTGGAAGGGACATCCTGCGTGACACTGCAGTGCCACTCCTAGATGTGCCCGGTGTTTGTGTCGGCCACTAGGGTCGCTAATCTTACTCACACAGTCAGCTACCTCATTGCGCCTCTTTTTTTCTTTGCGTCATGTGCTGTTTGGGGAGGGTTTTTTGGAAGGGCCATCCTGCGTGACACTGCAGTGCCACTCCTAGATGGGCCCGGTGTTTGTGTCGGCCACTAGGGTCGCTAATCTTACTCACACAGCTACCTCATTGCGCCTCTTTTTTTCTTTGCGTCATGTGCTGTTTGGGGAGGGTTTTTTGGAAGGGACATCCTGCGTGACACTGCAGTGCCACTCCTAGATGGGCCCGGTGTTTGTGTCGGCCACTAGGGTCGCTTATCTTACTCACACAGCGACCTCGGTGCAAATTTTAGGACTAAAAATAATATTGTGAGGTGTGAGGTATTCAGAATAGACTGAAAATGAGTGTAAATTATGGTTTTTGAGGTTAATAATACTTTGGGATCAAAATGACCCCCAAATTCTATGATTTAAGCTGTTTTTTAGTGTTTTTGGAAAAAAACACCCGAATCCAAAACACACCCGAATCCGACAAAAATAATTCGGTGAGGTTTTGCCAAAACGCGTTCGAACCCAAAACACGGCCGCGGAACCGAACCCAAAACCAAAACACAAAACCCGAAAAATTTCAGGCGCTCATCTCTAATTTTTACTAGTGATGAGCGGATTCGGTTTTACTCGGTTTTACTCGGTTCTCAAAACCGAATCTTATTGGCTCACTGATGTCACGTGTTTTGGATAGCCAATAAGATTCGGTTTTGAGAACCGAGTAAAACCGAGTAAAACCGAATCCGCTCATCACTAATTTTTACCCCATGTTCCCTCACAGCCAAAGAAAGCACCGTATTATCAGGTACAGTCCTTTCGGCCCCAGAAGGGCAAGCGGGTTAGAGGCGCGTCCTTTCTACCCAGAGGCAGAGGTAGAGGGAAAAAGCTACAACATACAGCCAGTTCCCAGGAACAAAAGTCATCCCCCGCTTCCTCTAAGTCCACCGCATGACGCTGGGGCTCCACAGGCGGAGCCAGGTACGGTGGGGGCCCGTCTCAAGAACTTCAGCGACAGGTGGGCTCGCTCACGGGTGGATCCCTGGATTCTACAAGTAGTATCTCAGGGGTACAAGCTGGAATTCGAGACGTCTCCCCCTCGCCGTTTCCTCAAATCTGCCTTGCTGACAGCTCCCCCGGACAGGGAGGCAGTGCTGGAGGCGATTCACAAGCTGTATTCTCAGCACGTGATAATCAAGGTACCCCTCCTTCAACAAGGACGGGGTTACTATTCCACAATGTTTGTGGTACCGAAACCGGACGGTTCGGTGAGACGCATTTTAAATTTAAAATCCTTGAACACTTATATAAGAAGGTTCAAGTTCAAGATGGAATCGCTCAGGGCGGTGATTGCAAACCTGGACGAGGGTGATTACATGGTATCACTGGACATCAAGGATGCTTACCTGCATGTCCCCATTTACCCTCCTCACCAGGAGTACCTCAGATTTGTAGTACAGGACTGTCATTACCAATTCCAGACGTTGCCGTTTGGTCTGTCCACGGCACCGCGGGTATTTACCAAGGTAATGGCCGAAATGATGATACTCCTTCGGAGAAATGGAGTTTTAATTATCCCGTACTTGGACGATCTCCTTATAAAGGCGAGGTCCAGGGAACAGTTGTTGATCGGTGTAGCACTAGCTCGGGAAGTGCTACAACAGCACGGCTGGATCCTGAATATTCCAAAGTCGCAGCTGGATCAGCCGGTGCTGATCCAGTCAGACAACATCACGGCAGTCGCCCATGTAAACCGTCAGGGCGGCACAAGAAGCAGGATGGCGATGGCAGAAGCCACAAGGATTCTCCGATGGGCGGAAAATCATGTGTTAGCACTGTCAGCAGTGTTCATTCCCGGAGTGGACAACTGGGAAGCAGACTTTCTCAGCAGACACGACCTCCACCCAGGAGAGTGGGGACTTCATCCAGAAGTCTTCCAAATGGTTGTACACCGGTGGGAAAGGCCACAGGTGGACATGATGGCGTCCCGTCTCAACAAAAAGCTAAAAAGATATTGCGCCAGGTCAAGGGACCCTCAGGCGATAGCTGTGGATGCTCTGGTAACACAGTGGGTGTACCAGTCGGTGTATGTGTTCCCTCCTCTGCCTCTCATACCCAAGGTACTGAGAATAATAAGAAGGAGAGGAGTAAGAACTATACTCATTGTTCCGGATTGGCCAAGAAGAGCTTGGTACCCAGAACTTCAAGAAATGATCTCAGAGGACCCATGGCCTCTGCCGCTCAGACAGGACCTGCTGCAGCAGGGGCCCTGTCTGTTCCAAGACTTACCGCGGCTGCGTTTGACGGCATGGCGGTTGAACGCCGGATCCTGAAGGAAAAGGGCATTCCGGAGGAAGTTATCCCTACGCTAATTAAAGCTAGGAAAGTGACCGCAAACCATTATCACCGCATATGGCGAAAATATGTTGCGTGGTGTGAGGCCAGGAAGGCCCCAACGGAGGAATTTCAGCTAGGTCGATTTCTGCACTTCCTACAGTCAGGGGTGACTATGGGCCTAAAATTGGGTTCCATTAAGGTCCAGATTTCGGCTCTGTCGATTTTCTTCCAAAAAGAACTGGCTTCACTACCTGAAGTTCAGACATTTGTTAAGGGAGTGCTGCATATTCAGCCCCCTTTTGTGCCCCCAGTGGCACCTTGGGATCTCAACGTGGTGTTGGATTTCCTAAAGTCGCATTGGTTTGAACCACTTAAAACCGTGGAACTAAAATATCTCACGTGGAAAGTGGTCATGCTGTTGGCCTTGGCTTCGGGCAGGCGTGTGTCAGAATTGGCGGCTTTGTCTTGTAAAAGCCCTTATCTGATTTTCCATATGGATAGGGCGGAATTGAGGACTCGTCCCCAATTTCTCCCAAAAGGTTGTTTCAGCGTTTCATTTGAACCAGCCTATTGTGGTGCCTGCGGCTACTCGTGACTTGGAGGACTCCAAGTTGCTGGACGTAGTCCGGGCCCTAAAAATCTATGTTTCCAGGACAGCTGGAGTCAGAAAGACTGACTCGCTATTTATCCTGCATGCACCCAACAAGTTGGGTGCGCCTGCTTCAAAGCAGACTATTGCTCGCTGGATCTGTAGCACGATTCAACCTGCACATTCTGCGGCTGGACTGCCGCATCCAAAATCTGTAAAAGCCCATTCCAGGAGGAAGGTGGGCTCTTCTTGGGCGGCTGCCCGAGGGGTCTCGGCTTTACAACTTTGCCGAGCAGCTACTTGGTCGGGGTCAAACACATTTGCTAAATTCTACAAGTTTGATACCCTGGCTGAGGAGGACCTAGAGTTCGCTCATTCGGTGCTGCAGAGTCATCCGCACTCTCCCGCCCGTTTGGGAGCTTTGGTATAATCCCCATGGTCCTTACGGAGTTCCCAGCATCCACTAGGACATCAGAGAAAATAAGATTTTACTCACCGGTAAATCTATTTCTCGTAGTCCGTAGTGGATGCTGGGCGCCCGTCCCAAGTGCGGATTGTCTGCAATACTTGTATATAGTTATTGTTTAACTAAAGGGTTATTGTTGAGCCATCTGTTGAGAGGCTCAGTTATATATTTCATACTGTTAACTGGGTATAGTATCACGAGTTATACGGTGTGATTGGTGTGGCTGGTATGAGTCTTACCCGGGATTCAAAATCCTTTCCTTATTGTGTCAGCTCTTCCGGGCACAGTATCCTAACTGAGGTCTGGAGGAGGGTCATAGAGGGAGGAGCCAGTGCACACTAGAGATGAGCGCCTGAAATTTTTCGGGTTTTGTGTTTTGGTTTTGGGTTCGGTTCCGCGGCCGTGTTTTGGGTTCGAACGCGTTTTGGCAAAACCTCACCGAATTATTTTTGTCGGATTCGGGTGTGTTTTGGATTCGGGTGTTTTTTTCCAAAAACACTAAAAAACAGCTTAAATCATAGAATTTGGGGGTCATTTTGATCCCAAAGTATTATTAACCTCAAAAACCATAATTTACACTCATTTTCAGTCTATTCTGAATACCTCACACCTCACAATATTATTTTTAGTCCTAAAATTTGCACCGAGGTCGCTGTGTGAGTAAGATAAGCGACCCTAGTGGCCGACACAAACACCGGGCCCATCTAGGAGTGGCACTGCAGTGTCACGCAGGATGTCCCTTCCAAAAAACCCTCCCCAAACAGCACATGACGCAAAGAAAAAAAGAGGCGCAATGAGGTAGCTGTGTGAGTAAGATTAGCGACCCTAGTGGCCGACACAAACACCGGGCCCATCTAGGAGTGGCACTGCAGTGTCACGCAGGATGGCCCTTCCAAAAAACCCTCCCCAAACAGCACATGACGCAAAGAAAAAAAGAGGCGCAATGAGGTAGCTGACTGTGTGAGTAAGATTAGCGACCCTAGTGGCCGACACAAACACCGGGCACATCTAGGAGTGGCACTGCAGTGTCACGCAGGATGTCCCTTCCAAAAAACCCTCCCCAAACAGCACATGACGCAAAGAAAAAAAGAGGCGCAATGAGGTAGCTGTGTGAGTAAGATTAGCGACCCTAGTGGCCGACACAAACACCGGGCACATCTAGGAGTGGCACTGCAGTGTCACGCAGGATGTCCCTTCCAAAAAACCCTCCCCAAACAGCACATGACGCAAAGAAAAAAAGAGGCGCAATGAGGTAGCTGTGTGAGTAAGATTAGCGACCCTAGTGGCCGACACAAACACCGGGCCCATCTAGGAGTGGCACTGCAGTGTCACGCAGGATGTCCCTTCCAAAAAACCCTCCCCAATCAGCACATGATGCAAAGAAAAAGAAAAGAAAAAAGAGGTGCAAGATGGAATTATCCTTGGGCCCTCCCACCCACCCTTATGTTGTATAAACAAAACAGGACATGCACACTTTAACCAACCCATCATTTCAGTGACAGGGTCTGCCACACGACTGTGACTGATATGACGGGTTGGTTTGGACCCCCCCCAAAAAAGAAGCAATTAATCTCTCCTTGCACAAACTGGCTCTACAGAGGCAAGATGTCCACCTCATCTTCACCCTCCGATATATCACCGTGTACATCCCCCTCCTCACAGATTATCAATTCGTCCCCACTGGAATCCACCATCTCAGCTCCCTGTGTACTTTGTGGAGGCAATTGCTGCTGGTCAATGTCTCCGCGGAGGAATTGATTATAATTCATTTTAATGAACATCATCTTCTCCACATTTTCTGGATGTAACCTCGTACGCCGATTGCTGACAAGGTGAGCGGCGGCACTAAACACTCTTTCGGAGTACACACTTGTGGGAGGGCAACTTAGGTAGAATAAAGCCAGTTTGTGCAAGGGCCTCCAAATTGCCTCTTTTTCCTGCCAGTATAAGTACGGACTGTGTGACGTGCCTACTTGGATGCGGTCACTCATATAATCCTCCACCATTCTATCAATGTTGAGAGAATCATATGCAGTGACAGTAGACGACATGTCCGTAATCGTTGTCAGGTCCTTCAGTCCGGACCAGATGTCAGCATCAGCAGTCGCTCCAGACTGCCCTGCATCACCGCCAGCGGGTGGGCTCGGAATTCTGAGCCTTTTCCTCGCACCCCCAGTTGCGGGAGAATGTGAAGGAGGAGATGTTGACAGGTCGCGTTCCGCTTGACTTGACAATTTTGTCACCAGCAGGTCTTTCAACCCCAGCAGACCTGTGTCTGCCGGAAAGAGAGATCCAAGGTAGGCTTTAAATCTAGGATCGAGCACGGTGGCCAAAATGTAGTGCTCTGATTTCAACAGATTGACCACCCGTGAATCCTTGTTAAGCGAATTAAGGGCTGCATCCACAAGTCCCACATGCCTAGCGGAATCGCTCCGTGTTAGCTCCTTCTTCAATGCCTCCAGCTTCTTCTGCAAAAGCCTGATGAGGGGAATGACCTGACTCAGGCTGGCAGTGTCTGAACTGACTTCACGTGTGGCAAGTTAAAAGGGCATCAGAACCTTGCACAACGTTGAAATCATTCTCCACTGCACTTGAGACAGGTGCATTCCATCTCCTATATCGTGCTCAATTGTATAGGCTTGAATGGCCTTTTGCTGCTCCTCCAACCTCTGAAGCATATAGAGGGTTGAATTCCACCTCGTTACCACTTCTTGCTTCAGATGATGGCAGGGCAGGTTCAGTAGTTTTTGGTGGTGCTCCAGTCTTCTGTACGTGGTGCCTGTACGCCGAAAGTGTCCCGCAATTTTTCTGGCCACCGACAGCATCTCTTGCACGCCCCTGTCGTTTTTTAAAAAATTCTGCACCACCAAATTCAAGGTATGTGCAAAACATGGGACGTGCTGGAATTTGCCCATATTTAATGCACACACAATATTGCTGGCGTTGTCCGATGCCACAAATCCACAGGAGAGTCCAATTGGGGTAAGCCATTCCGCGATGATCTTCCTCAGTTGCCGTAAGAGGTTTTCAGCTGTGTGCGTATTCTGGAAAGCGGTGATACAAAGCGTAGCCTGCCTAGGAAAGAGTTGGCGTTTGCGAGATGCTGCTACTGGTGCCGCCGCTGCTGTTCTTGCGGCGGGAGTCCATACATCTACCCAGTGGGCTGTCACAGTCATATAGTCCTGACCCTGCCCTGCTCCACTTGTCCACATGTCCGTGGTTAAGTGGACATTGGGTACAACTGCATTTTTTAGGACACTGGTGAGTCTTTTTCTGACGTCCGTGTACATTCTCGGTATCGCCTGCCTAGAGAAGTGGAACCTAGATGGTATTTGGTAATGGGGGCACACTGCCTCAATAAATTGTCTAGTTCCCTGTGAACTAACGGCGGATACCGGACGCACGTCTAACACCAACATAGTTGTCAAGGACTCAGTTATCCGCTTTGCAGTAGGATGACTGCTGTGATATTTCATCTTCCTCGCAAAGGACTGTTGAACAGTCAATTGCTTACTGGAAGTAGTACAAGTGGGCTTACGACTTCCCCTCTGGGATGACCATCGACTCCCAGCGGCAACAACTGCAGCGCCAGCAGCAGTAGGCGTTACACGCAAGGATGCATCGGAGGAATCCCAGGCAGGAGAGGACTCGTCAGACTTGCCAGTGACATGGCCTGCAGGACTATTGGCATTCCTGGGGAAGGAGGAAATTGACACTGAGGGAGTTGGTGGGGTGGTTTGCGTGAGCTTGGTTACAAGAGGAAGGGATTTACTGGTCAGTGGACTGCTTCCGCTGTCACCCAAAGTTTTTGAACTTGTCACTGACTTATTATGAATGCGCTGCAGGTGACGTATAAGGGAGGATGTTCCGAGGTGGTTAACGTCCTTACCCCTACTTATTACAGCTTGACAAAGGGAACACACGGCTTGACACCTGTTGTCCGCATTTCTGGTGAAATACCTCCACACCGAAGAGCTGATTTTTTTGGTATTTTCACCTGGCATGTCAACGGCCATATTCCTCCCACGGACAACAGGTGTCTCCCCGGGTGCCTGACTTAAACAAACCACCTCACCATCAGAATCCTCCTGGTCAATTTCCTCCCCAGCGCCAGCAACACCCATATCCTCCTCATCCTGGTGTACTTCAACACTGACATCTTCAATCTGACTATCAGGAACTGGACTGCGGGTGCTCCTTCCAGCACTTGCAGGGGGCATGCAAATAGTGGAAGGCGCATGCTCTTCACGTCCAGTGTTGGGAAGGTCAGGCATCGCAAACGACACAATTGGACTCTCCTTGTGGATTTGGGATTTCAAAGAACGCACAGTTCTTTGCGGTGCTTTTGCCAGCTTGAGTCTTTTCAGTTTTCTAGCGAGAGGCTGAGTGCTTCCATCCTCATGTGAAGCTGAACCACTAGCCATGAACATAGGCCAGGGCCTCAGCCGTTCCTTGCCACTCCGTGTGGTAAATGGCATATTGGCAAGTTTACGCTTCTCCTCCGACAATTTTATTTTAGGTTTTGGAGTCCTTTTTTTTCTGATATTTGGTGTTTTGGATTTGACATGCTCTGTACTATGACATTGGGCATCGGCCTTGGCAGACGACGTTGCTGGCATTTCATCGTCTCGGCCATGACTAGTGGCAGCAGCTTCAGCACGAGGTGGAAGTGGATCTTGATCTTTCCCTAATTTTGGAACCTCAACTTTTTTGTTCTCCATATTTTATAGGCAGAACTAAAAGGCACCTCAGGTAAACAATGGAGATGGATGGATTGGATACTAGTATACAATTATGGACGGACTGCCACGGTTAGGTGGTATAAAAAAACCACGGTTAGGTGGTATATAATACAATTATGGATGGACGGACGGACTGCCTGCCGAGTGCCGACACAGAGGTAGCCACAGCCGTGAACTACCGCACTGTACACTGGTTGATAAAGAGATAGTAGTATACTCGTAACAACTAGTATGACGACGGTATAAAGAATGAAAAAAAAACCACGGTTAGGTGGTATATATTATAATACAATTATGGTTGGACGGACTGCCTGCCGAGTGCCGACACAGAGGTAGCCACAGCCGTGAACTACCGCACTGTACACTGGTTGATAAAGAGATAGTAGTATACTCGTAACAACTAGTATGACGACGGTATAAAGAATGAAAAAAAAAACCACGGTTAGGTGGTATATATTATAATACAATTATGGTTGGACGGACTGCCTGCCGAGTGCCGACACAGAGGTAGCCACAGCCGTGAACTACCGCACTGTACACTGGTTGATAAAGAGATAGTAGTATACTCGTAACAACTAGTATGACGACGGTATAAAGAATGAAAAAAAAACCACGGTTAGGTGGTATATATTATAATACAATTATGGATGGACGGACTGCCTGCCGAGTGCCGACACAGAGGTAGCCACAGCCGTGAACTACCGCACTGTACACTGGTTGATAAAGAGATAGTAGTATACTCGTAACAACTAGTATGACGACGGTATAAAGAATGAAAAAAAAACCACGGTTAGGTGGTATATATTATAATACAATTATGGTTGGACGGACTGCCTGCCGAGTGCCGACACAGAGGTAGCCACAGCCGTGAACTACCGCACTGTACACTGGTTGATAAAGAGATAGTAGTATACTCGTAACAACTAGTATGACGACGGTATAAAGAATGAAAAAAAAAACCACGGTTAGGTGGTATATAATACAATTATGGTTGGACGGACTGCCTGCCGAGTGCCGACACAGAGGTAGCCACAGCCGTGAACTACCGCACTGTACACTGGTTGATAAAGAGATAGTAGTATACTCGTAACAACTAGTATGACGACGGTATAAAGAATGAAAAAAAAACCACGGTTAGGTGGTATATATTATAATACAATTATGGTTGGACGGACTGCCTGCCGAGTGCCGACACAGAGGTAGCCTCAGCCGTGAACTACCGCACTGTACACTGGTTGATAAAGAGATAGTAGTATACTCGTAACAACTAGTATGACGACGGTATAAAGAATGAAAAAAAAACCACGGTTAGGTGGTATATAATACAATTATGGTTGGACGGACTGCCTGCCGAGTGCCGACACAGAGGTAGCCACAGCCGTGAACTACCGCACTGTACACTGGTTGATAAAGAGATAGTAGTATACTCGTAACAACTAGTATGACGACGGTATAAAGAATGAAAAAAAAACCACGGTTAGGTGGTATATATTATAATACAATTATGGTTGGACGGACTGCCTGCCGAGTGCCGACACAGAGGTAGCCACAGCCGTGAACTACCGCACTGTACACTGGTTGATAAAGAGATAGTAGTATACTCGTAACAACTAGTATGACGACGGTATAAAGAATGAAAAAAAAACCACGGTTAGGTGGTATATAATACAATTATGGTTGGACGGACTGCCTGCCGAGTGCCGACACAGAGGTAGCCACAGCCGTGAACTACCGCACTGTACACTGGTTGATAAAGAGATAGTAGTATACTCGTAACAACTAGTATGACGACGGTATAAAGAATGAAAAAAAAACCACGGTTAGGTGGTATATATTATAATACAATTATGGTTGGACGGACTGCCTGCCGAGTGCCGACACAGAGGTAGCCACAGCCGTGAACTACCGCACTGTACACTGGTTGATAAAGAGATAGTAGTATACTCGTAACAACTAGTATGACGACGGTATAAAGAATGAAAAAAAAAACCACGGTTAGGTGGTATATATTATAATACAATTATGGATGGACGGACTGCCTGCCGAGTGCCGACACAGAGGTAGCCACAGCCGTGAACTACCGCACTGTACACTGGTTGATAAAGAGATAGTAGTATACTCGTAACAACTAGTATGACGACGGTATAAAGAATGAAAAAAAAACCACGGTTAGGTGGTATATAATACAATTATGGTTGGACAGACTGCCTGCCGAGTGCCGACACAGAGGTAGCCACAGCCGTGAACTACCGCACTGTACACTGGTTGATAAAGAGATAGTAGTATACTCGTAACAACTAGTATGACGACGGTATAAAGAATGAAAAAAAAACCACGGTTAGGTGGTATATATTATAATACAATTATGGATGGACGGACTGCCTGCCGAGTGCCGACACAGAGGTAGCCACAGCCGTGAACTACCGCACTGTACTGTGTCTGCTGCTAATATAGACTGGTTGATAAAGAGATAGTATACAATACTACTAATATACTGGTGGTCAGGCACTGGTCACCACTAGTCACACTGGCAGTGGCACTCCTGCAGCAAAAGTGTGCACTGTTTAATTTTAATATAATATTATTTATCATGTACTCCTGGCTCCTGCTATAACAACCTGCAGTGCTCCCCAGTCTCCCCCACAATTATAAGCTTTATATACAATACATTGATGTGCAGCACACTGGGCTGAGCAGTGCACACAGACTGAGTCACTGTGTGACTGTGTATCGTTTTTTTCAGGCAGAGAACGGATATATTAAATAAAACAAACAACTGCACTGTCTCTGGTGGTCACTGGTCACTGTGGTCGTCAGTCACTAAACTCTGTCTGCACTCTCTTCTAATCTACAGTATCACAGCAATCTCTCTCTCTCTCTCTCTTCTAAATCTAATCTAAATGGAGAGGACGCCAGCCACGTCCTCTCCCTATCAATCTCAATGCACGTGTGAAAATGGCGGCGACGCGCGGCTCCTTATATAGAATCCGAGTCTCGCGAGAATCCGACAGCGTCATGATGACGTTCGGGCGCGCTCGGGTTAACCGAGCAAGGCGGGAAGATCCGAGTCGCTCGGACCCGTGAAAAAAAAAGTGAAGTTCGTGCGGGTTCGGATTCAAAGAAACCGAACCCGCTCATCTCTAGTGCACACCAGGTAGTCCTAAAGCTTTCCTGCGGAGCCGCTATTCCCCATGGTCCTTACGGAGTTCCCAGCATCCACTACGGACTACGAGAAATAGATTTACCGGTGAGTAAAATCTTATTTTTTGTAGCAAAGCATTGAACTTCTTTTGTAAATAAAGTGTTTCTTTATTAGTCTCTTTCACATATTCTCCAGAATCTACAGTAGTCTATGAGGAAGCTAATAGATCACTAGGGTTAAGCTACAGGGTATCCGGTCAGATGGTCGACAATGTTAAGGCCGACACTCATTAGGTCAACCACTATTGGTCAACATTGACATGGTTGACATGGACTAATGGTCGACACATGAAAAGTTCGACATGAGTTTTTCATTTTTTTTCTTCATTTTTTGGAACTTTTCCATACTTTACGATCCACATGGACAAAGATTGGGAACGGTAACCTGTGCCGAGCGCAGCGGTAGCAGAGTGAGGCACCTTGCCCGAAGCATGTCGAGTGAAGTGAGCTATGCGAGGGGATACGATGCACTAATTGAGGTTCCCCGTCACTTTACGCAGAAAACGACACAAAAAAAGTAAAAAAACTCATGTCGACCTTTTCATGTGTCAACCCTTCATGTGTCGACCATTAGTACACGTTGACAATGTCAATGTCGACCAATAGAGGTCGACCTAATGAGTGTCGACCTTAACAATGTCGACCATTCATACCGGAACCAAGCTACAGTATAACTATTGTTTTTGCTAGAGGCAGGGGGAGACCAGCTGCGTTGCAGTCTGTGTTGGTAAGCCTGTGTTATTACAATAGAGTGTTTGGAGACTTGTGGCCCACTGCTGCCACATGTGGTGGCTGTTAAAGAGAGGTGTATGGTACAACAGGCAGAGAGATATCATTTTCTGCTCTGCCCTCGCTGCATTAGGACTTGAGGATCTGCATGATTGCAATCCAGAAGCTTGTGTGGTATAATCAAGGTGAATCAATTTACTGGTCGAACATTTGCATATTACATTTTAAAAAACTGTGTTTAAGAACCTGAACTGACTGTGTAACATTAATATGACAATACCAGTCAAATACACTGATATACTGTATCAAATTTACTAAAGATAGCTTGGCCTTAATAGTAGAGATGAGCGCCGGAAATTTTTCGGGTTTTGTGTTTTGGTTTTGGGTTCGGTTCCGCGGCCGTGTTTTGGGTTCGACCGCGTTTTGGCAAAACCTCACCGAATTTTTTTTGTCGGATTCGGGTGTGTTTTGGATTCGGGTGTTTTTTTCAAAAAACACTAAAAAACAGCTTAAATCATAGAATTTGGGGGTCATTTTGATCCCAAAGTATTATTAACCTCAAAAACCATAATTTACACTCATTTTCAGTCTATTCTGAATACCTCACACCTCACAATATTATTTTTAGTCCTAAAATTTGCACCTAGGTCGCTGGATGACTAAGCTAAGCGACCCTAGTAGCCGACACAAACACCGGGCCCATCTTGGAGTGTCACTGCAGTGTCACGCAGGATGTCCCTTCCAAAAAACCCTCCCCAAACAGCACATGACGCAAAGAAAAAAAGAGGCGCAATGAGGTAGCTGTGTGAGTAAGATAAGCGACCCTAGTGGCCGACACAAACACCGGGCCCATCTAGGAGTGGCACTGCAGTGTCACGCAGGATGGCCCTTCCAAAAAACCCTCCCCAAACAGCACATGACGCAAAGAAAAAAAGAGGCGCAATGAGGTAGCTGTGTGAGTAAGATAAGCGACCCTAGTGGCCGACACAAACACCGGGCCCATCTAGGAGTGGCACTGCAGTGTCACGCAGGATGTCCCTTCCAAAAAACCCTCCCCAAACAGCACATGACGCAAAGAAAAAAAGAGGCGCAATGAGGTAGCTGTGTGAGTAAGATAAGCGACCCTAGTGGCCGACACAAACACCGGGCCCATCTAGGAGTGGCACTGCAGTGTCACGCAGGATGTCCCTTCCAAAAAACCCTCCCCAAACAGCACATGACGCAAAGAAAAATTAAAGAAAAAAGAGGTGCAAGATGGAATTGTCCTTGGGCCCTCCCACCCACCCTTATGTTGTATAAACAGGACATGCACACTTTAACCAACCCATCATTTCAGTGACAGGGTCTGCCACACGACTGTGACTGATATGACGGGTTGGTTTGGACCCCCACCAAAAAAGAAGCAATTAATCTCTCCTTGCACAAACTGGCTCTACAGAGGCAAGATGTCCACCTCATCATCATCCTCCGATATATCACCGTGTACATCCCCCTCCTCACAGATTATCAATTCGTCCCCACTGGAATCCACCATCTCAGCTCCCTGTGTACTTTGTGGAGGCAATTGCTGCTGGTCAATGTCTCCGCGGAGGAATTGATTATAATTCATTTTAATGAACATCATCTTCTCCACATTTTCTGGATGTAACCTCGTACGCCGATTGCTGACAAGGTGAGCGGCGGCACTAATCACTCTTTCGGAGTACACACTTGTGGGAGGGCAACTTAGGTAGAATAAAGCCAGTTTGTGCAAGGGCCTCCAAATTGCCTTTTTCCTGCCAGTATAAGTACGGACTGTGTGACGTGCCTACTTGGATGCGGTCACTCATATAATCCTCCACCATTCTTTCAATGTTGAGAGAATCATATGCAGTGACAGTAGACGACATGTCCGTAATCGTTGTCAGGTCCTTCAGTCCGGACCAGATGTCAGCATCAGCAGTCGCTCCAGACTGCCCTGCATCACCGCCAGCGGGTGGGCTCGGAATTCTTAGCCTTTTCCTCGCACCCCCAGTTGCGGGAGAATGTGAAGGAGGAGATGTTGACAGGTCGCGTTCCGCTTGACTTGACAATTTTCTCACCAGCAGGTCTTTCAACCCCAGCAGACTTGTGTCTGCTGGAAAGAGAGATCCAAGGTAGGCTTTAAATCTAGGATCGAGCACGGTGGCCAAAATGTAGTGCTCTGATTTCAACAGATTGACCACCCGTGAATCCTTGTTAAGCGAATTAAGGGCTCCATCCACAAGTCCCACATGCCTAGCGGAATCGCTCCGTGTTAGCTCCTCCTTCAATGTCTCCAGCTTCTTCTGCAAAAGCCTGATGAGGGGAATGACCTGACTCAGGCTGGCAGTGTCTGAACTGACTTCACGTGTGGCAAGTTCAAAGGGCATCAGAACCTTGCACAACGTTGAAATCATTCTCCACTGCGCTTGAGACAGGTGCATTCCACCTCCTATATCGTGCTCAATTGTATAGGCTTGAATGGCCTTTTGCTGCTCCTCCAACCTCTGAAGCATATAGAGGGTTGAATTCCACCTCGTTACCACTTCTTGCTTCAGATGATGGCAGGGCAGGTTCAGTAGTTTTTGGTGGTGCTCCAGTCTTCTGTACGTGGTGCCTGTACGCCGAAAGTGTCCCGCAATTCTTCTGGCCACCGACAGCATCTCTTGCACGCCCCTGTCGTTTTTAAAAAAATTCTGCACCACCAAATTCAAGGTATGTGCAAAACATGGGACGTGCTGGAATTTGCCCATATTTAATGCACACACAATATTGCTGGCGTTGTCCGATGCCACAAATCCACAGGAGAGTCCAATTGGGGTAAGCCATTCCGCGATGATCTTCCTCAGTTGCCGTAAGAGGTTTACAGCTGTGTGCGTATTCTGGAAACCGGTGATACAAAGCGTAGCCTGCCTAGGAAAGAGTTGGCGTTTGCGAGATGCTGCTACTGGTGCCGCCGCTGCTGTTCTTGCGGCGGGAGTCCATACATCTACCCAGTGGGCTGTCACAGTCATATAGTCCTGACCCTGCCCTGCTCCACTTGTCCACATGTCCGTGGTTAAGTGGACATTGGGTACAACTGCATTTTTTAGGACACTGGTGAGTCTTTTTCTGACGTCCGTGTACATTCTCGGTATCGCCTGCCTAGAGAAGTGGAACCTAGATGGTATTTGGTAACGGGGGCACACTGCCTCAATAAATTGTCTAGTTCCCTGTGAACTAACGGCAGATACCGGACGCACGTCTAACACCAACATAGTTGTCAAGGCCTCAGTTATCCGCTTTGCAGCAGGATGACTGCTGTGATATTTCATCTTCCTCGCAAAGGACTGTTGAACAGTCAATTGCTTACTGGAAGTAGTACAAGTGGGCTTACGACTTCCCCTCTGGGATGACCATCGACTCCCAGCAGCAACAACAGCAGCGCCAGCAGCAGTAGGCGTTACACGCAAGGATGCATCGGAGGAATCCCAGGCAGGAGAGGACTCGTCAGAATTGCCAGTGACATGGCCTGCAGGACTATTGGCATTCCTGGGGAAGGAGGAAATTGACACTGAGGGAGTTGGTGGGGTGGTTTGCGTGAGCTTGGTTACAAGAGGAAGGGATTTACTGGTCAGTGGACTGCTTCCGCTGTCGCCCAAAGTTTTTGAACTTGTCACTGACTTATTATGAATGCGCTGCAGGTGACGTATAAGGGAGGATGTTCCGAGGTGGTTAACGTCCTTACCCCTACTTATTACAGCTTGACAAAGGCAACACACGGCTTGACACCTGTTGTCCGCATTTCTGTTGAAATACTTCCACACCGAAGTGCTGATTTTTTTGGTATTTTCACCAGGTATGTCAGTGGCCATATTCCTCCCACGGACAACAGGTGTCTCCCCGGGTGCCTGACTTAAACAAACCACCTCACCATCAGAATCCTCCTGGTCAATTTCCTCCCCAGCGCCAGCAACACCCATATCCTCCTCATCCTGGTGTACTTCAACACTGACATCTTCAATCTGACTATCAGGAACTGGACTGCGGGTGCTCCTTCCAGCACTTGCAGGGGGCATGCAAATGGTGGAAGGCGCATGCTCTTCACGTCCAGTGTTGGGAAGGTCAGGCATCGCAACCGACACAATTGGACTCTCCTTGTGGATTTGGGATTTCGAAGAACGCACAGTTCTTTGCGGTGCTTTTGCCAGCTTGAGTCTTTTCAGTTTTCTAGCGAGAGGCTGAGTGCTTCCATCCTCATGTGAAGCTGAACCACTAGCCATGAACATAGGCCAGGGCCTCAGCCGTTCCTTGCCACTCCGTGTGGTAAATGGCATATTGGCAAGTTTACGCTTCTCCTCCGACAATTTTATTTTAGGTTTTGGAGTCCTTTTTTTTACTGATATTTGGTGTTTTGGATTTGACATGCTCTGTACTATGACATTGGGCATCGGCCTTGGCAGACGACGTTGCTGGCATTTCATCGTCTCGGCCATGACTAGTGGCAGCAGCTTCAGCACGAGGTGGAAGTGGATCTTGATCTTTCCCTAATTTTGGAACCTCAACATTTTTGTTCTCCATATTTTAATAGGCACAACTAAAAGGCACCTCAGGTAAACAATGGAGATGGATGGATACTAGTATACAATTATGGATGGACTGCCGAGTGCCGACACAGAGGTAGCTACAGCCGTGGACTACCGTACTGTACTGTGTCTGCTGCTAATATAGACTGGTTGATAATGAGATGTAGTATGTATAAAGAAGAAAGAAAAAAAAAACCACGGGTAGGTGGTATACAATTATGGATGGACTGCCGAGTGCCGACACAGAGGTAGCTACAGCCGTGGACTACCGTACTGTACTGTGTCTGCTGCTAATATAGACTGGTTGATAATGAGATGTAGTATGTATAAAGAAGAAAGAAAGAAAAAACCACGGGTAGGTGGTATACAATTATGGATGGACTGCCGAGTGCCGACACAGAGGTAGCTACAGCCGTGGACTACCGTACTGTACTGTGTCTGCTGCTAATATAGACTGGATGATAATGAATTGTAGTATGTATAAAGAAGAAAGAAAAATAAAAACCACGGGTAGGTGGTATACAATTATGGATGGACTGCCGAGTGCCGACACAAAGGTAGCTACAGCCATGAACTACCGTACTGTGTCTGCTGCTAATATAGACTGGTTGATAATGAGATGTAGTATGTATAAAGAAGAAAGAAAGAAAAAAACCACGGGTAGGTGGTATACAATTATGGATGGACTGCCGAATGCCGACACAGAGGTAGCTACAGCCGTGGACTACCGTACTGTACTGTGTCTGCTGCTAATATAGACTGGTTGATAATGAGATGTAGTATGTATAAAGAAGAAAGAAAAAAAAAACCACGGGTAGGTGGTATACAATTATGGATGGACTGCCGAGTGCCGACACAGAGATAGCTACAGCCGTGGACTACCGTACTGTACTGTGTCTGCTGCTAATATAGACTGGATGATAATGAGATGTAGTATGTATAAAGAAGAAAGAAAAAAAAACCACGGGTAGGTGGTATACAATTATGGATGGACTGCCGAGTGCCGACACAGAGGTAGCTACAGCCGTGAACTACCGTACTGTGTCTGCTGCTAATATAGACTGGTTGATAATGAGATGTAGTATGTATAAAGAAGAAAGAAAAAAAAACCACGGGTAGGTGGTATACAATTATGGATGGACTGCCGAGTGCCGACACAGAGGTAGCTACAGTCGTGGACTACCGTACTGTACTGTGTCTGCTGCTAATATAGACTGGATGATAATGAGATGTAGTATGTATAAAGAAGAAAGAAAAATAAAAACCACGGGTAGGTGGTATACAATTATGGATGGACTGCCGAGTGCCGACACAGAGGTAGCTACAGCCGTGAACTACCGTACTGTGTCTGCTGCTAATATAGACTGGTTGATAATGAGATGTAGTATGTATAAAGAAGAAAAAAAAAACCACGGGTAGGTGGTATACAATTATGGATGGACTGCCGAGTGCCGACACAGAGGTAGCTACAGCCGTGGACTACCGTACTGTACTGTGTCTGCTGCTAATATAGACTGGATGATAATGAGATGTAGTATGTATAAAGAAGAAAGAAAAAAAAAACACGGGTAGGTGGTATACAATTATGGATGGACTGCCGAGTGCCGACACAGATGTAGCTACAGCCGTGGACTACCGTACTGTACTGTGTCTGCTGCTAATATAGACTGGATGATAATGAGATGTAGTATGTATAAAGAAGAAAGAAAAATAAAAACCACGGGTAGGTGGTATACAATTATGGATGGACTGCCGAGTGCCGACACAGAGGTAGCTACAGCCGTGAACTACCGTACTGTGTCTGCTGCTAATATAGACTGGTTGATAATGAGATGTAGTATGTATAAAGAAGAAAGAAAGAAAAACCACGGGTAGGTGGTATACAATTATGGATGGACTGCCGAGTGCCGACACAGAGGTAGCTACAGCCGTGGACTACCGTACTGTACTGTGTCTGCTGCTAATATAGACTGGATGATAATGAGATGTAGTATGTATAAAGAAGAAAGAAAAATAAAAACCACGGGTAGGTGGTATACAATTATGGATGGACTGCCGAGTGCCGACACAGAGGTAGTTACAGCCGTGAACTAACGTACTGTGTCTGCTGCTAATATAGACTGGTTGATAATGAGATGTAGTATGTATAAAGAAGAAAGAAAAAAAAAACACGGGTAGGTGGTATACAATTATGGATGGACTGCCGAGTGCCGACACAGAGGTAGCTACAGCCGTGGACTACCGTACTGTACTGTGTCTGCTGCTAATATAGACTGGATGATAATGAGATGTAGTATGTATAAAGAAGAAAGAAAAATAAAAACCACGGGTAGGTGGTATACAATTATGGATGGACTGCCGAGTGCCGACACAGAGGTAGTTACAGCCGTGAACTAATGTACTGTGTCTGCTGCTAATATAGACTGGTTGATAATGAGATGTAGTATGTATAAAGAAGAAAGAAAAAAAAACCACGGGTAGGTGGTATACAATTATGGATGGACTGCCGAGTGCCGACACAGAGGTAGCTACAGCCGTGGACTACCGTACTGTACTGTGTCTGCTGCTAATATAGACTGGATGATAATGAGATGTAGTATGTATAAAGAAGAAAGAAAAATAAAAACCACGGGTAGGTGGTATACAATTATGGATGGACTGCCGAGTGCCGACACAGAGGTAGTTACAGCCGTGAACTAACGTACTGTGTCTGCTGCTAATATAGACTGGTTGATAATGAGATGTAGTATGTATAAAGAAGAAAGAAATAAAAACCACGGGTAGGTGGTATACAATTATGGATGGACTGCCGAGTGCCGACACAGAGGTAGCTACTGCCGTGGACTACCGTACTGTACTGTGTCTGCTGCTAATATAGACTGGATGATAATGAGATGTAGTATGTATAAAGAAGAAAGAAAAAAAAAACCACGGGTAGGTGGTATACAATTATGGATGGACTGCCGAGTGCCGACACAGAGGTAGCTACAGCCGTGGACTACCGTACTGTACTGTGTCTGCTGCTAATATAGACTGGATGATAATGAGATGTAGTATGTATAAAGAAGAAAGAAAAATAAAAACCACGGGTAGGTGGTATACAATTATGGATGGACTGCCGAGTGCCGACACAGAGGTAGCTACAGCCGTGAACTACCGTACTGTGTCTGCTGCTAATATAGACTGGTTGATAATGAGATGTAGTATGTATAAAGAAGAAAGAAAAAAAAACCACGGGTAGGTGGTATACAATTATGGATGGACTGCCGAGTGCCGACACAGAGGTAGCTACAGCCGTGGACTACCGTACTGTACTGTGTCTGCTGCTAATATAGACTGGATGACAATGAGATGTAGTATGTATAAAGAAGAAAGAAAAATAAAAACCACGGGTAGGTGGTATACAATTATGGATGGACTGCCGAGTGCCGACACAGAGGTAGCTACAGCCGTGAACTACCGTACTGTGTCTGCTGCTAATATAGACTGGTTGATAATGAGATGTAGTATGTATAAAGAAGAAAGAAAAAAAAACCACGGGTAGGTGGTATACAATTATGGATGGACTGCCGAGTGCCGACACAGAGGTAGCTACAGCCGTGGACTACCGTACTGTACTGTGTCTGCTGCTAATATAGACTGGTTGATAATGAGATGTAGTATGTATAAAGAAGAATGAAAAAAAAAACACGGGTAGGTGGTATACAATTATGGATGGACTGCCGAGTGCCGACACAGAGATAGCTACAGCCGTGGACTACCGTACTGTACTGTGTCTGCTGCTAATATAGACTGGATGATAATGAGATGTAGTATGTATAAAGAAGAAAGAAAAAAAAAACACGGGTAGGTGGTATACAATTATGGATGGACTGCCGAGTGCCGACACAGAGGTAGCTACAGCCGTGAACTACCGTACTGTGTCTGCTGCTAATATAGACTGGTTGATAATGAGATGTAGTATGTATAAAGAAGAAAGAAAAATAAAAACCACGGGTAGGTGGTATACAATTATGGATGGACTGCCGAGTGCCGACACAGAGGTAGCTACAGCCGTGAACTACCGTACTGTGTCTGCTGCTAATATAGACTGGTTGATAATGAGATGTAGTATGTATAAAGAAGAAAGAAAGAAAAACCACGGGTAGGTGGTATACAATTATGGATGGACTGCCGAGTGCCGACACAGAGGTAGCTACAGCCGTGGACTACCGTACTGTACTGTGTCTGCTGCTAATATAGACTGGATGATAATGAGATGTAGTATGTATAAAGAAGAAAGAAAAATAAAAACCACGGGTAGGTGGTATACAATTATGGATGGACTGCCGAGTGCCGACACAGAGGTAGTTACAGCCGTGAACTACCGTACTGTGTCTGCTGCTAATATAGACTGGTTGATAATGAGATGTAGTATGTATAAAGAAGAAAGAAAGAAAAAACCACGGGTAGGTGGTATACAATTATGGATGGACTGCCGAGTGCCGACACAGAGGTAGCTACAGCCGTGGACTACCGTACTGTACTGTGTCTGCTGCTAATATAGACTGGATGATAATGAGATGTAGTATGTATAAAGAAGAAAGAAAAAAAAACCACGGGTAGGTGGTATACAATTATGGATGGACTGCCGAGTGCCGACACAGAGGTAGCTACAGCCGTGGACTACCGTACTGTACTGTGTCTGCTGATAATATAGACTGGATGATAATGAGATGTAGTATGTATAAAGAAGAAAGAAAAAAAAACCACGGGTAGGTGGTATACAATTATGGATGGACTGCCGAGTGCCGACACAGAGGTAGCTACAGCCGTGAACTACCGTACTGTGTCTGCTGCTAGTATAGACTGGATGATAAATAATGATATAAAAAATATATATATATATCACTACTGCAGCCGGACAGGTATATATTATATAATGACGGACCTGCTGGACACTGTCAGCAGAATGAGTTTTTTAATTTTTATAGAATAAAAAAACACCACACAAGTCACACGACGAGTGTACTTTTTCAGGCAGACATTCAATCACAATATACTATACTGGTGGTCAGTGTGGTCAGGTCACTGGTCACAGTGGTCAGTGGTCAGTCACACTGGCAGTGGCACTCTGGCAGCAAAAGTGTGCACTGTTTAATATGTACTCCTGGCTCCTGCTATAACCTATAACTGCTCCCCAGTCTCCCCCACAATTAAGCTGTGTGAGCACAGTCAGATATTATACATAGATGATGCAGCACACTGGGCTGAGCACAGATATGGTATGTGAGTGTGACTGAGTCACTGTGTATCGTTTTTTTCAGGCAGAGAACAAGAACAGAACGGATTATTAAATAATAATAAATTATAAAACTGCACTGGTGGTCAGGTCACTGGTCATCAGTCTCTAGTATAACTCCTCCTAAGCTCCAGTAAGTAAATGAAGTGTCTCACTCTCACTCTCCTATCTATTTTAATTTCTAAACGGAGAGGACGCCAGCCACGTCCTCTCCCTATCAATCTCAATGCACGTGTGAAAATGGCCGCGACGCGCGGCTCCTTATATAGAATCCGAGTCTCGCGATAGAATCCGAGCCTCGCGAGAATCCGACAGCGTGATGATGACGTTCGGGCGTGCTCGGGTTAACCGAGCAAGGCGGGAAGATCCGAGTCGCTCGGACCCGTGTAAAAAAACATGAAGTTCGGGCGGGTTCGGAATCGGATTCAGAGAAACCGAACCCGCTCATCTCTACTTAATAGCCTTATGGCAGTCTGTTTCATAAACCATGCCTTATCAGATACTGTAGCACTTAAACATAGACATTGATTCTGCAAATATAAAATGTATAGCTTGTTAGTATTCCTTGAAACAGATAACAAACCACAAAATAAATAAGGATGCAAAAAAAACATGCTTTGTTCCAAAGTAGCAATAGATAACATTTAGGACTGGCAAACTAAATAGAAATATTTACTAGAGCTCCCTTGTGTACAGTTGTGCTTTCTTCCTTTGTACCTGGTATCATTTAATATGATGATCAGATATTATTAAAATTAATAACAGCTGCCCAGTAATTTCCAATGTTTGTTGTCCTGCAGACAATTACCTGATTGTGTAGTGTATGCCATGGACGCACATGCTGCAATTAATTACTTTAACTAAGCAACTGAACCAAAGATGATTAATGTAACCTTAAAATCAATACTCCTTTTAATTTTAAATAGCCAGGACATTCATTTATTATGCCCAGTCTAAAAAAGGTACTTCGTACTTCCTACAGGGTTGTGTTTAAATGGTTGTTACATTAACTGTTAGAGAAACATAGAAACATAGAATTTAACAACAGATAAGAACCAATTGCCCCATCCAGTCTGCCCTTTTAGGGTTAGGGCAATAGGGTTAGGGCATCAGGGTTGGTGTAATAAGATTAGTGGTTAGGGTTAGGGTATCAATAGGTTAAGGGTTACATAGAAACATAATTTGACATCAATTAAGAATCCCCCATTCACCACAGTCTCTTGCTAAAATCTCAATACTAAATATTTCATTAGGATGAGAAATTTGATAAAACTCCTTTCATCAGATACTGTAGATAGATTGTTTAAATTTCAGACAGACACCGCATCTAAAAGGAGTTTGTCAAACAAGACCTTGGTTGCCAGACTAGTGTGGAAAGCTTTTTAATGTTTATATTATAAATACCTACTATCCACCAGTGACGTGCGGTGGGGTGAGGCACAGCCTTTACATGTCATACTAACATAAATGCCAGAGTTTTGACTAAATAAATTATAAGAAAAATACAAAGAATATATTATTAATATCTTATTTGTACTATTCTAATCATTTTTGTAGTCAAAACTCTAGAGTAAAAGTCTATGGTGCCTATCTTTTCCACACATCTCTGATCCAAACTCACCGAATTTCCAGCAGTATATACTGCTGCACCTGTGTATAATGCCCTTGGACCCATATATTGTCTGTAAAGCTGGCTCTGGTGCTAGCCAATCCCTCCTGAGCCATTTACCTCATCGCACTTCCCTGCTATCCAAATACTATTAAGTCATAGGGGGTCATTAGGGGGTCATTCCGAGTTGATCGTAGCTGTGCTAAATTTAGCACAGCTACGATCATCTTCCCTGACATGCGGGGGGATGCCCAGCACAGGGCTAGTCCAACCCGCATGTCAGTGCCGCCCCACCTTCCGCACAAATACAAAAGCATCGCACAGCGGCGATGCTTTTGTATTTTAGGAGTAATTCCCGGCCAGCGCATTGTCACCATCCTACTTACTCTGCTCTGAGGCATGGCTCTTACAATGGCAGTCATGCGGGTATGGGTTTCTAGAAGCGGAGATGTTAACCTTAGCAGCCAGATTCTAGCTACTGTATTATTATCTAGAAGATGCTTGATAATTGATAAGTAGAATATGATTGGTTGCTATGGGCAACATCTCCACTTCTAAAATCCCGCACTTTAGTAAATATATTCCATGGAGTCTGTGTATCCACTGATAAATAAAAACATTACAGATGGTATTCCCAATACTAGTGCCAGGTCTTTTAAAGGACTACAGTATTATATATTGGGTAGTATCAGCGATGGATGTCAAGCAACTCAGTAGATAACTCAACAAGGAACAAGGGTTATTAAGTGACTGGAACTTATGCTACATATACAGAATATACACTGCACTGTACCGTAACATTGGAAAACACACTTGGTATCACTGGCACATATCAGTCCTGAAGCCCAAACACTTGTGCACGCGCAGTAGCACTGGATGGGGGCTGCAGTGATGACATCAGTGTAACTCCTGTTATCATATGAAGGTGAAATAAACAGCGCATCATAGCACTCTCCTTCAGCAATCCCCCTTGCTAAAGACTACCTCTGATTGCACAATAAAAATAAACGTCATCACTTATTAAGTGTTTAACTTTTAACCAAAGACATGGGGTTTTACGTTGCCAAGTAATAACATGCAATGACATCTTATTTATGTTGGCAGAGTGTATTGGATTCCCTCATGCAGTGACGTACAGTGAACTTAAATAGTAATGCAGGTTGATTCAGTAAACACAGGTGACTCAGATGTAATACTGATATAGGTAATTGGGCCCCTAATATCATACAAGGTAACAGCAGTAGTAGCGATACTTATCAGGAGTTGTCTTCGGTGGTGAGGGACAGAGTACTGCACAGCCGTGCAGCCTGAATCCTACTGTAGAGAAGATGTGGCGCCCGGCTCAGCTTCAGCTCCGGAGCCGCGATACATGCAATGGAATGCTGTGAGTCTCTGTAGCTGAGATCCGCTCCCGGTCTCAGCTCTGCATGCTTGCACACACCAGGACTCAGTCTCTCTTACTCACTCACTCTAAGATGGAGGAGCAGAGATTACATCACATAGCTCCGACTCCAAGTGACTCTTGGCACTAGTGAATTAACACTAGTGGATGCACCCATAGACTGCTGTGTAGAAGGAGACAGGCACAGAGCGCACCATATCCTAACTCTCCCCCTCGCTTAAGACTGTCTCTGGTCACAAATTTAAAGAACATGACATTTTATCAAACAAATCAATAAAGTCATTCCTGTAACTGAAAACATAATCTGAAGCAAAACATTAAGAATAAATCCACATTAACCATATTATAGTCCACACTCCATCAGGAATTCATGTAATAAGTGTGATGACAGTCCTTTTGTCAACGTGTCGGCAATATTTTCTTCACTTGCAACATATTCCACATTGACGGACTTGTTTCCACCAACTCATAGATGAAGACAGTCCATGATGCTTTGTGCTACAAGAAAGATCAATTGCTCCCTTGTTATCACACTTTATGTTGATGATCTCACTGTGGTAAAGAAGACCTAATTCACATAAAGTCGCTCTTATCCAAAGCGCTTCTTTTGAAGTTTCTGTGAGCGCCATGTACTCTGCCTCTGTTGTAGAAAGAGCAACTGTGGGTTGTTTCCAACTTGCCCAGCTTACAGCTGCACCAGCCAGTGCAAACAGGTATGCAGTATAAGAATGTCTGTCATCCTCATCTGATCCCCAGTCGGCATCACAGAATACTTCTAAGCTGGTATCTGTTGATCTTGTAAATCTCAGCTTTAGTGAATTTGTACCTTTGAGGTACCTTAGTATTCTCATTACTACAATCCAGTGTTGTCTCCCAGGATAATTTGTGAACTGGCTTGCCCGACTCACTGCATGTGTTATGTCAGGTCATGTCCCAATACTTGCATACATCAAACTACCAATAGCATTTTGAGAAGGGATTTTGTGCATTTCCTCTATCTCCCCCTTGCTACTTGGTGACATGACCTTGACCATCTTTGTACTTTTATCAATGGGTGTACTTACTGGTTTTGCATCTGTCATTCCATATTTGGAAATTATTGCCTCACTGTACTGTATGTTTGTTGGTCAATTTTGACCAACAAACCTCTTGCAGGTTTTGTACAATTTTCATACCTAATAGATGTTTTGCAGGGTCTAGATCTTTCAACTGGAATCTTTGTTTAAGCTGGTGCTTGATGTCAGTGATGAGATCTTCTTGACCTGCCAAAAGTAAATCATCCACATAGACAGCTATGATGAACAACTTTTCTTTGATAACTTTGTGGTAAAGGCAGTGATCAGTCTCTGACCTAACAAAGTTCATTTCTAGTAACGCTGCATCCAACTTTACATACCAGCAATGACCACTTTGCTTGAGGCCGTATAGCGACTTCTTTAAGAGACAAACTTTACCAGTTTGGAATATATCCATATCATAATGTTCAGGCGGTTCCATGTAAATTTCCTCAACTAACTCTCAATTCAGGAATGCAGAATCAAAGTCTAGCTGATATAACAGTAGATCATGTAGTGTAGCAACAGCAATCACTAACCTTAAGGTGCTATACCTTGAGACTCGTGAGTAGATCTCTCCGTAATTGATTTCATACTTCTGTTTACATCCCTTGGCAACAAGGCAGGCTTTGTAATGAGCTACTGTCCTGTCTGCGTTAAACTTCTTGCAGAAAACCCACTTGTTTTTATCATTTTACAGTAGATTGATCAATCAACCATAGTCCATGTACTGTTATCATTTAGTGCTGACAGTTCTGTATCAATTGCTGACTCTGTCCAATAACTGCTTGACTTCGCTTCTTGTATGTTTTGAGGTTCATAGTAAGCTATGTTTAGATACTCCTCACTGTATTTCTTGGCAGGAACACCTTTGTTGCTCTTCATGGAACTTCAGTTCCCTGACTTGTTGTCCGCTTTGACACTCTCAGATTCAGACATGCTTTCTGCTGCCTGTACATCCAATGATACATTTTCTTGTTGCTCCACTGCTCCAGTTAGTGGTGCTGTCTCATAGAATACCACATCTCAGGATTTAAGAAGACGTTTATTTGTAACATCCCAAAGTCTGTATTCTTTGCGTTCAATGAAGTATCCGAGCATTATACATTCTATGGATTTTGGATCTAGCTTTCTACTTTTCTCCTTTGGTATATGTGCAAAAGCTTTGCTCCCGAAGACTGACACTTGGCTTTTTCCTGGACCATGCCACCAGTGGCGTTTTACCTTTGATGGCCATTGTAGGTGCACGATTTTTTAGGTATACTGCAGAAGACACTGCTTCTTCCCAAAACTTATTTTCCAGGCCAGCATCACTTAACATATTCCGTGCTTTTTCAATATTAGTGCGGTTTGCCCGCTCACTCACGCCATTCTGTTCCAGTGTGTAGGCAATTGTTAGCTGATGATTTATGCCATATTTCCTAAGGAATGCGGCTAAGACTTTGTTATCATACTCTCCACCGTTGTTTGATGTCAGGATCTTTAGTTTCAGACCTGTCTGATTCTCCATCAGGTTTTTGTATTCCACAATTTTGTTGATAACTTCACTCTTTTCTTTAATGAAGTACACGTGTGTCATTCTTGTGGTGTCATTAATGAGAGCCATGAAATACCTATAGCCACTGATTGATTCTTCCTCCATTAGATCACACAAGTCGGTGTGTACTAGAGCTAGCGGTGTCTCTGCTCTACTAACTGACTTAGGAAATGGGTTGCGAGTTTGCTAGCCTTTTATGCAACTCTCACACATGGGTCTTTCAGCGTTGCCCACGGAGATCCCTGTTACCATTCCAGCTAGAGGTTTTTGGGCATTGTCATATCCTAGATGACCCAAGCGTTTGTGCCACAGCTCCATTGACTGTTTTTTATCAGTAGCCATCATTGCAGTACACTCCTCAGTGTCCAGGACATATAGCTGGTTGCACTAGGTTGCTGAGGCAATAACAGTCCCTCTTTTACTTTGCACCATACATTTGCCCTTCTGAAATTGGATTCTGTCGCCTTTTTTCTCTAGGACACTGATAGCAATGAGATTACTTCCTAAATCAGGCACGTACAACACATCTTGGTTATCTGTAACAACTGTATCTCCTCCAATTCTTAAACATCCTGTGATTGTCCCAGTTTGGAACTGGAATTTCTCATTCTGCAATCTGAAGCTTTATGTCCTATCTTGCGGCATACAAAACATTTGAATTTGTGCTTTTTGGACTTTGTGCCCTTTGTAATCAAGGCAGAACCCTCTGCTATGGTCTCGATGGGAATACGTTCTTGGAACTGCAGCAACTTGGCCCTTACAATCTCCATTGTCAGCTTAGTGTCATTTGAATCTAATACAAGTATACAACCACCAAAAAATCTAATTCTGGCATCAGATTCTGTAACATAGCCATTGCCACTTCTTCCTCATCCACCTGTGCCCCCCAAGATGACCACTGCTGAGCTATTAAAAATAACTTATCAATGTAATCATTCATGTCCTTGCAGGCACTCAGTTTTGTTCTATATAGCATGCATCTCAAAATTATCCTTCACATTAGACCTTTGTCTTCATATGCATTTTGCAGGGCTGTCCGCATGTCCTTAGCTGACACTTTCCCACTGACTACTGAATAGACTTGCTGCTCCACAGCTAAACCTATCGTCCTGATGGCTCTGTCTACGTCATCTGGGTTTGGACCTGCTCCTGGGTCTATAGTAACCTTCCACAACTTTACCCGCTTAAGCTGCATCTTCATGGCAAACTTCCATGTAGCACAGTTCTCTGAACCTTTCAGCTTAGCAAAGTTCATGCTGTGTCCTGTGCTATACATCCTTTCTGCACTTGTATAAAATGTCACTTTAAACTTTGTCTGTGTGATTACTCAAAAGCACTCAGGGGGTTAATCTTCAGGCACACGCAGGTCTGGTGCACGGTACTGGGCCCATAATCTGTTGGCAGAGTGTATTGGATTCCCTGGTACAGTGACATCAGTCCACGCACATTTATGAACTTGAACAGTAATGCAGGTTTATTCAGAAAACACAGGTGACTCAGATGTAATACTGATATAGGTAATTCGGCCCCTTATATCATACAAGGTTACAGCAGTAGTAGCGGTACTTATCAGGAGTTGTCTCCAGTGGTGAGGTGCAGTCTGACTCCTGCTGTAGAGAAGATGCAGCGCCCGGCTCAGCTTCTGCTCCGGAACAGCGATATATGCAATGGAATGCTGTGAGTCTCTGTAGCTGAGATCCGCTCCCGGTCTCAGCTCTGCACGCTTGCACACACCAGGACTCAGTCTCTCTTACTCACTCACTCTAAGATGGAGGAGCAGGGATTACATCACATAGCTCTCACTCCGAGTGACTCTTGGCACTAGGGAATTAACACTAGGGGATGTGCCCATAGACTGCTGAGCAGAAGGAGACCGGCACAGAGCGCACCATATCCTAACAATTTAAATGTGTTCCAGTCCACTTTCCTGCAAGAAAACATTCACAACAGATGATGTAATTGCCCTTGAGGTCATGACAGCAAAGTTATCCTCACTTGTAACATACTTTACACTAATTATATGAACCACTCTCGTATAAAGTAGTGTCTAATTGTCACTAGTGATGAGCACCGGAAATTTTTCGGGTTTTGTGTTTTGGTTTTGGGTTCGGTTCCGCGGCCGTATTTTGGGTTCGAACGCGTTTTGGCAAAACCTCACCGAATTTTTTTTGTCGGATTCGGGTGTGTTTTGGATTCGGGTGTTTTTTTCAAAAAACCCTAAAAAACAGCTTAAATCATAGAATTTGGGGGTCATTTTGATCCCAAAGTATTATTAACCTCAATAACCATAATTTCCACTCATTTTCAGTCTATTCTGAACACCTCACACCTCACAATATTATTTTTAGTCCTAAAATTTGCACCGAGGTCGCTGGATGACTAAGCTCAGCGACCCAAGTGGCCGACACAAACACCTGGCCCATCTAGGAGTGGCACTGCAGTGTCACGCAGGATGGCCCTTCCAAAAAACACCCCCCAAACAGAACATGACGCAAAGAAGAAAAAAAAGAGGCGCAATGAGGTAGCTGTGTGAGTAAGCTAAGCGACCCTAGTGGCCGACACAAACACCTGGCCCATCTAGGAGTGGCACTGCAGTGTCACGCAGGATGGCCCTTCAAAAAAAAAACACCCCCCAAACAGCACATGACGCAAAGAAAAAAAGAGGCGCAATGAGGTAGCTGTGTGACTAAGATAAGCGACCCAAGTGGCCGACACAAACACCTGGCCCATCTAGGAGTGGCACTGCAGTGTCACGCAGGATGGCCCTTCAAAAAACTACTCCCCAAACAGCACATGACGCAAAGAAAAATGAAAGAAAAAAGAGGTGCAAGATGGAATTGTCCTTGGGCCCTCCCACCCACCCTTATGTTGTATAAACAGGACATGCACACTTTAACCAACCCATCATTTCAGTGACAGGGTCTGCCACACGACTGTGACTGAAATGACGGGTTGGTTTGGACCCCCACCAAAAAAGAAGCAATTAATCTCTCCTTGCACAAACTGGCTCTACAGAGGCAAGATGTCCACCTCATCATCATCCTCCGATATATCACCGTGTACATCCCCCTCCTCACAGATTATCAATTCGTCCCCACTGGAATCCACCATCTCAGCTCCCTGTGTACTTTGTGGAGGCAATTGCTGCTGGTGAATGCCTCCACGGAGGAATTGATTATAATTCATTTTAATGAACATCATCTTCTCCACATTTTCTGGATGTAACCTCGTACGCCGATTGCTGACAAGGTGAGCGGCGGCACTAAACACTCTTTCGGAGTACACACTTGTGGAAGGGCAACTTAGGTAGAATAAAGCCAGTTTGTGCAAGGGCCTCCAAATTGCCTCTTTTTCCCGCCAGTATAAGTACGGACTGTCTGACGTGCCTACTTGGATGCGGTCACTCATATAATCCTCCACCATTCTTTCAATGGGGAGAGAATCATATGCAGTAACAGTAGACGACATGTCCGTAATCGTTGTCAGGTCCTTCAGTCCGGACCAGATGTCAGCATCAGCAGTCGCTCCAGACTGCCCTGCATCACCGCCAGCGGGTGGGCTCGGAATTCTGAGCCTTTTCCTTGCACCCCCAGTTGCGGGAGAATGTGAAGGAGGAGATGTTGACAGGTCGCGTTCCGCTTGACTTGACAATTTTCTCACCAGCAGTTCTTTGAACCCCAGCAGACTTGTGTCTGCCGGAAAGAGAGATCCAAGGTAGATTTTAAATCTAGGATCGAGCACGGTGGCCAAAATGTAGTGCTCTGATTTTAACAGATTGACCACCCGTGAATCCTTGTTAAGCGAATTAAGGGCTCCATCCACAAGTCCCACATGCCTAGCGGAATCGCTCTGTGTTAGCTCCTCCTTCAATGTCTCCAGCTTCTTCTGCAAAAGCCTGATGAGGGGGAATGACCTGACTCAGGCTGGCAGTGTCTGAACTGACTTCACGTGTGGCAAGTTCAAAAGGTTGCAGAACCTTGCACAACGTTGAAATCATTCTCCACTGCGCTTGAGACAGGTGCATTCCACCTCCTATATCGTGCTCAGTTGTATAGGCTTGAATGGCCTTTTGCTGCTCCTCCAACCTCTGAAGCATATAGAGGGTTGAATTCCACCTCGTTACCACTTCTTGCTTCAGATGATGGCAGGGCAGGTTCAGGCGTTTTTGGTGGTGCTCCAGTCTTCTGTACGTGGTGCCTGTACGCCGAAAGTGTGCCGCAATTCTTCTGGCCACCGACAGCATCTCTTGCACGCCCCTGTCGTTTTTTAAACAATTCTGCACCACCAAATTCAAGGTATGTGCAAAACATGGGACGTGCTGGAATTTGCCCATATTTAATGCACACACAATATTGCTGGCGTTGTCCGATGCCACAAATCCACAGGAGAGTCCAATTGGGGTAAGCCATTCTGCGATGATCTTCCTCAGTTGCCGTAAGAGGTTTTCAGCTGTGTGCGTATTCTGGAAAGCGGTGATACAAAGCGTAGCCTGCCTAGGAAAGAGTTGGCATTTGCGAGATGCTGTTACTGGTGCCGCCGCTGCTGTTCTTGCGGCGGGAGTCAATACATCTACCCAGTGGGCTGTCACAGTCATATAGTCCTGAGTCTGCCCTGCTCCACTTGTCCACATGTCCGTGGTTAAGTGGACATTGGGTACAACTGCATTTTTTAGGACACTGGTGAGTCTTTTTCTGAGGTCTGTGTACATTTTCGGTATCGCCTGCCTAGAGAAATGGAACCTAGATGGTATTTGGTACCGGGGACACAGTACCTCCAACAAGTCTCTAGTTGGCTCTGCAGTAATGATGGATACCGGAACCACGTTTCTCACCGCCCAGGATGCCAAGGCCTCAGTTATCCGCTTTGCAGCAGGATGACTGCTGTGATATTTCATCTTCCTCGCAAAGGACTGTTGGACAGTCAATTGCTTGGTGGAAGTAGTAAAAGTGGTCTTACGACTTCCCCTCTGGGATGACCATCGACTCCCAGCAGCAACAACAGCAGCGCCAGCAGCAGTGTCACAACTGAGGGCCTGAGCTGACGGGAGGCAGCCTCAGTTGTAGGGGCTGAGATGTACCGGAACCTGGGAGGTTGTATCAGACCCCTGGACATGTAAGTAACATGAATAATAACTGCCCGAAGGCGTGACCACGACAACTTAGATAAAAGTCAATGATGTTTATTATGACAACTCCGCATCACAGCAGCAATAAAAGAAAACGTAAAAGTCAGCAAAGAATAAATACAGTTCCTGAGTACTACAGCATGGCAGGAGCCACAGGGCACTGGTAGTGTGAGATAGTTCTTATGATCTTCTAGATGGAAAGTCCTTACCAGGCCCGGCTGTAGCAATGGAGATAACCCAGGATTATACCAGCTGGTGTTCCAGGAAGAGCTGGGTTGCTGAAGGTAAAACAGCTGCTGTGGATACTGGCTGGAACCAGACTGTTGTTAGCACGGAGTGGATACTGGCTGGAACCAGTTAAATAATAAATGAACTTTGGGAGCGATGAAATGTGAACTGAAATGTAGAACTTGAGAGCGGAGAAATAATAATTCCGGTGGAGAGTGGTAAAGTGTAGAAAGGACACCGGCCCTTTAAGGGAAGCTGTACTCTGCTGGAAGCTGAGGCTGGAAGCAGGTAGTGTTGTAGCTGGAAACAGATGAATCCACAATGGATTGGAGAGTCAGGCTACACCGCAGGTGGAATGCTGGTGCGGGTCTCTATGGTGGAAGTCTTGAGACAGGAGCTGGAACCTGGAAGACAATCATAGAAGAGAGACAAACAGGAACTAGGTTTGACAACCAAAGCACTGACGTCTTCCTTGCTCAGGTACAGCTTACTTATACCTGCAGCAAGGAAGGGGTTGGCTAGGCAATTATGCAAATCAACAACACAGACAGCAGATTGGTGGAAATGATCAGATGACAGAATCCAAGATGGCTGCGCCCATGCAGACACTTGGAGGGAAGTTTGGTTTGTAATCCATGTGGTCTGGGAAACAGTAATGGCGGCGCCGGCCACCGGAGACAGGAGACGCCAGGCTGATAGATGCACATTTAACCACGCGGACACAGCGGAGGCCGCGGCTGATGAAAAGGCCACTCTGTATGTGGAAACTCAGGAACAGCGGAATCCGGTCCTGGAACGCTGAGCCCGCCTTAGGAGGCATCTGAAGGGTAAGTAATGGCGTCCAGATACCCGGATCGTGACAGCACCCCCCCCTTTAGGAGTGGCCCCAGGACACTTCTTAGGCTTTAAAGGAAACTTTGCGTGGAAATTTCGGACCAAGGCAGGAGCATGGACGTCAGAGGCATTGGTCCAAGAGCGTTCTTCAGGACCATAGCCCTTCCAGTCAATGAGATACTGAAGTTGACCGTAACGGTGACGTGAGTCCAGGATCTTGGCCACTTCATACTCAACGCCTCGTTGAGTTTGGACTTTCGGAGTTGGTGGAAGTGAGGAATGAAACCGATTCAAGATTAGCGGTTTCAACAGGGAAACATGGAATGTCCTGGGTATTTTTAAGAAGGGAGGTAACTGGAGTCTGTAAGCAACAGGATTGATGACTTGATCAATTTTGAAAGGACCGATGTAGCGAGGTGCAAACTTCATACTGGGAACTCTTAACCTCAAATTCTTCGTGGATAACCATACCCGATCACCCACCTTGAGAGCAGGAACTGCTCGACGCTTCTTATCCGCAAACTTCTTGTACCTGAACGATGCCTTGAGCAGAGCTGATCGTACGCTCTTCCAGATATTGGCAAACTGATGCAAGGTGATATCCACTGCGGGAACAGAAGTTGCTGGAAGCGGTTGGAACTCAGGGACTTTAGGGTGGAATCCAAAGTTGGTGAAGAATGGTGTTGAAGAAGATGAAGAATGATACTGGTTGTTATGACAGAACTCGGCCCAGGGAAGTAATTGAACCCAGTCATCTTGAGAGGAGGACACATAGATGCGGAGGAAGGCCTCCAAGTCCTGATTCACCCTCTCAGTTTGACCATTGGTCTGAGGATGGTAAGCCGTGGAAAACTTTAACTTGACTTGGAGGACTTGACATAAACTTCGCCAGAATTTGGCTGTGAATTGAACTCCTCGATCTGAGATAATTTCTTCTGGAAGACCGTGGAGTCGGAAGATCTCTTGTATGAATACTTGAGCCAACTTGGAAGCTGACGGAAGACCGGTGAGAGGAATGAAGTGTGCCATCTTGGTGAACCGGTCAACTACCACCCAGATGGTATTGAACTTGTTGCACATGGGCAAATCTGTAATAAAATCCATCGACAAATGGGTCCATGGTCGACGGGGAACAGATAGTGGAACCAGTTGCCCCGCAGGCGACTGGCGGGATACTTTATGTTGAGCACACTTTGGGCAAGATGCAATAAACTCCAAAACGTCCTTTTTCAGAGTTGGCCACCAATAGGACCTAGAGATAAACTCCAGGGTTTTTTGGATACCTGTATGTCCGGCAAAACGGGAAGCATGGGCCCAATGCATGAGCTTCTTCCTTAGTGTCGGCTTCACAAAACTTTTCCCTGATGGGGGCGTAGAGTCCATCCCTACCGTGGAGAATGCCAACGGATTTATAATAGGATGCTTGTCTGAAGACTCTGACTCATTTTCTTGCTCCCATGAGCGGGAAAGGGCATCGGCCTTGCGATTCTGAGAGCCCGGACAGAACTGGAGTTTAAAGTCGAACCTGGAAAAGAAAAGTGCCCATCTGGCCTGACGAGGGTTGAGACATTGTGCGCCTTTTAGATATAGAAGGTTCTTGTGGTCTGTAAGGATGGTGATTGAATGAGAAGCTCCCTCCAACAGATATCTCCACTCCTCTAGAGCGAGCTTGATGGCTAGCAACTCCTGGTCGCCAATGGCATAGTTGCGCTCCGCTGGGGAGAACTTCCGTGAGAAGAAACTGCAAGGATGTAAATGACCATCTTTAGCCCTCTGAGATAACACCGCTCCTACTCCAACGGAGGAGGCATCCACCTCTAAGATGAAAGGAGAGTCGATGTCAGGCTGTTTCAGGACAGGTGCAGAGATGAACCTCTGTTTTAAAAGATGAAAAGCTTGCATGGCTTCTTCAGACCACTTGGACGGGTTAGCACCCTTCTTGGTGAAAGCAGTAATAGGCGCCACAATGGTGGAAAAGTCTCGTATAAACTTTCGGTAATAATTGGCGAACCCTAAGAACCTCTGGACCCCTTTGAGGGTTAAGGGTACCGGCCAATTCTGGATTGCTTGTAGTTTCTCAGGATCCATCTCTAGTCCGGAACCGGACACAATGTACCCTAGAAACGGAATGGACTTGACTTCAAAGACGCATTTCTCTAATTTGCAGTAGAGATGATTGACACGGAGACGGGACAGAACCTCCTTTACCCAGAAACGATGTTCCTCTAAATCGTTGGCAAAAATGAGGATATCATCTAGATAGACCACGACATGACGGTATAGAATGTCTCTGAAGATCTCATTGACGAAATGCTGGAAGACAGCTGGAGCATTGCTCAATCCGAAGGGCATGACAAGGTACTCATAATGTCCGTCACGGGTGTTAAATGCGGTCTTCCACTCGTCACCCTCACGGATCCGGATGAGATTGTATGCACCTCTCAGGTCCAGCTTTGTAAAGATGGTAGCTCCGCTAACTCTGTCAAAGAGCTCAGTAATCAGGGGTAAAGGATAGCGGTTCTTGATGGTAATGTCGTTCAAACCTCTGTAGTCGATGCACGGCCGCAGACCACCATCTTTCTTCTTTACAAAAAAGAAGCCTGCGCCGGCTGGAGAAGAAGAAGGTCGAATGAACCCCTTTGCTAGGTTCTCTTTAATGTATTCCTCCATAGAATGTGTCTCGGGGAGAGACAACGGATAAGTTCGGCCTCGAGGTGGAACCTTCCCTGGAACGAGATCAATCGGGCAGTCCCATTCTCTATGAGGAGGAAGGATATCAGCAGAAGCTTTACTGAACACATCCGTGAAATCTTGATATGGAGGAGGTGGAACATCAGACGACCTGGGGGAGGAAGAACAGACAGGCAACACTTTAAACAAACATGTCTTAGTACAGGAGGAACCCCATGCCAGGATTTGCGTAGTCGTCCAATCAATTGTAGGATTGTGAAGACGGAGCCATGGAAGGCCCAGGACCACAGGATGTGTGGCTCTTGGAATCACTAAAAATGAAATAAGTTCGGAATGAAGAACTCCCACTCTCAGACGAACTGGTAGAGTCCTTAGAGAAATAACTGTATCAAAAATTTTACTGCCATCCACAGCAGTTAAGGAAAAGGACGAAGGAAGTCTCTCGGTGGGTAGGGACCACCGTTTAACATAGGCTTCAGTAATAAAGTTCCCAGCTGCTCCGGAATCCAGGAGGGCAATGACGTTCTGATAACGTTGAGCAACTTGAAGCGAGACTGGGAGGTTACAATCTTGAGGAGATGGAGAGGAGATCATTACTCCTAGCCGGCCCTCTCCTTGGCGAGCTAGGATTTGGAGTTTCCCGGACGTTTGGGACAGGCATTAATGGTGTGAGACGGAGCTGCACAATACAGACAGAGAAACTCGGAGAGACGTCTTCGGCGCTCAGCAGGAGTTAAACGGGAACGGCCAATTTGCATGGGTTCATCTGTAGTTGGTGACAGTTGGCGAGGAGGAGGAGTAGAAGATTTTGGAGCAGATGATCTTCCACGCTCAGTTGCTCTCTCTCTGAAACGCAAGTCAACTTTCGTACAAAGTGAGATTAGCTCATCTAACTTGGAGGGTAAGTCTCTGGTAGCTAACTCATCTTTAATACGCTCGGATAAACCATGCCAGAATGCAGCATACAGGGCCTCGTCGTTCCATGCCAGTTCGGATGCCAGGATCTGGAACTGTATAAGATATTGTCCTACAGTACGTGATTCCTGGCGTAAACGGAGAATCTCAGACGAAGCTGAAGTTACCCGGCCTGGCTCGTCGAAGATGCGCCTGAATGTTGACACAAATGCAGTGTAAGAAGATAGCAGGGTATCGGACCTCTCCCATAACGGTGATGCCCAATCAAGGGCTGAGCCACTGAGAAGAGAAATAATGTAGGCAATTTTTGTACGGTCACTGGGAAAATTGCCAGGTTGTAGCTCAAACTGAATCTCACACTGGTTGAGAAATCCCCTGCAGAATCTTGGAGATCCGTCAAATTTTGCTGGCGTTGGAAGATGAAGACGTGGAGCAGAAATGGGTAAGGTGGGTGGGGTTATAGCTGGAGTCACTGTGGTTGACGCACCAGACGCGCATGATCCACGGAGAGTTGTCTGAATCCCATCCAGCCGAGTAGAGAGATCCTGGAGACAGCGGATGATGTGGCCCTGTGCAGCCTCCTGATGTTCTAGTCGGGCTGCCAGTTCTTGCATCGGCCTGGCCGCTTGATCCTGGTCTCCAGCTGGATTCATTAGGTCAGTGCTTACTGTCACAACTGAGGGCCTGAGCTGACGGGAGGCAGCCTCAGTTGTAGGGGCTGAGATGTACCGGAACCTGGGAGGTTGTATCAGACCCCTGGACATGTAAGTAACATGAATAATAACTGCCCGAAGGCGTGACCACGACAACTTAGATAAAAGTCAATGATGTTTATTATGACAACTCCGCATCACAGCAGCAATAAAAGAAAACGTAAAAGTCAGCAAAGAATAAATACAGTTCCTGAGTACTACAGCATGGCAGGAGCCACAGGGCACTGGTAGTGTGAGATAGTTCTTATGATCTTCTAGATGGAAAGTCCTTACCAGGCCCGGCTGTAGCAATGGAGATAACCCAGGATTATACCAGCTGGTGTTCCAGGAAGAGCTGGGTTGCTGAAGGTAAAACAGCTGCTGTGGATACTGGCTGGAACCAGACTGTTGTTAGCACGGAGTGGATACTGGCTGGAACCAGTTAAATAATAAATGAACTTTGGGAGCGATGAAATGTGAACTGAAATGTAGAACTTGAGAGCGGAGAAATAATAATTCCGGTGGAGAGTGGTAAAACGTAGAAAGGACACCGGCCCTTTAAGGGAAGCTGTACTCTGCTGGAAGCTGAGGCTGGAAGCAGGTAGTGTTGTAGCTGGAAACAGATGAATCCACAATGGATTGGAGAGTCAGGCTACACCGCAGGTGGAATGCTGGTGCGGGTCTCTATGGTGGAAGTCTTGAGACAGGAGCTGGAACCTGGAAGACAATCATAGAAGAGAGACAAACAGGAACTAGGTTTGACAACCAAAGCACTGACGTCTTCCTTGCTCAGGTACAGCTTACTTATACCTGCAGCAAGGAAGGGGTTGGCTAGGCAATTATGCAAATCAACAACACAGACAGCAGATTGGTGGAAATGATCAGATGACAGAATCCAAGATGGCTGCGCCCATGCAGACACTTGGAGGGAAGTTTGGTTTGTAATCCATGTGGTCTGGGAAACAGTAATGGCGGCGCCGGCCACCGGAGACAGGAGACGCCAGGCTGATAGATGCACATTTAACCACGCGGACACAGCGGAGGCCGCGGCTGATGAAAAGGCCACTCTGTATGTGGAAACTCAGGAACAGCGGAATCTGGTCCTGGAACGCTGAGCCCGCCTTAGGAGGCATCTGAAGGGTAAGTAATGGCGTCCAGATACCCGGATCGTGACAGCACCCCCCCCTTTAGGAGTGGCCCCAGGACACTTCTTAGGCTTTAAAGGAAACTTTGCGTGGAAATTTCGGACCAAGGCAGGAGCATGGACGTCAGAGGCATTGGTCCAAGAGCGTTCTTCAGGACCATAGCCCTTCCAGTCAATGAGATACTGAAGTTGACCGTAACGGTGACGTGAGTCCAGGATCTTGGCCACTTCATACTCAACGCCTCGTTGAGTTTGGACTTTCGGAGTTGGTGGAAGTGAGGAATGAAACCGATTCAAGATTAGCGGTTTCAACAGGGAAACATGGAATGTCCTGGGTATTTTTAAGAAGGGAGGTAACTGGAGTCTGTAAGCAACAGGATTGATGACTTGATCAATTTTGAAAGGACCGATGTAGCGAGGTGCAAACTTCATACTGGGAACTCTTAACCTCAAATTCTTCGTGGATAACCATACCCGATCACCCACCTTGAGAGCAGGAACTGCTCGACGCTTCTTATCCGCAAACTTCTTGTACCTGAACGATGCCTTGAGCAGAGCTGATCGTACGCTCTTCCAGATATTGGCAAACTGATGCAAGGTGATATCCACTGCGGGAACAGAAGTTGCTGGAAGCGGTTGGAACTCAGGGACTTTAGGGTGGAATCCAAAGTTGGTGAAGAATGGTGTTGAAGAAGATGAAGAATGATACTGGTTGTTATGACAGAACTCGGCCCAGGGAAGTAATTGAACCCAGTCATCTTGAGAGGAGGACACATAGATGCGGAGGAAGGCCTCCAAGTCCTGATTCACCCTCTCAGTTTGACCATTGGTCTGAGGATGGTAAGCCGTGGAAAACTTTAACTTGACTTGGAGGACTTGACATAAACTTCGCCAGAATTTGGCTGTGAATTGAACTCCTCGATCTGAGATAATTTCTTCTGGAAGACCGTGGAGTCGGAAGATCTCTTGTATGAATACTTGAGCCAACTTGGAAGCTGACGGAAGACCGGTGAGAGGAATGAAGTGTGCCATCTTGGTGAACCGGTCAACTACCACCCAGATGGTATTGAACTTGTTGCACATGGGCAAATCTGTAATAAAATCCATCGACAAATGGGTCCATGGTCGACGGGGAACAGATAGTGGAACCAGTTGCCCCGCAGGCGACTGGCGGGATACTTTATGTTGAGCACACTTTGGGCAAGATGCAATAAACTCCAAAACGTCCTTTTTCAGAGTTGGCCACCAATAGGACCTAGAGATAAACTCCAGGGTTTTTTGGATACCTGTATGTCCGGCAAAACGGGAAGCATGGGCCCAATGCATGAGCTTCTTCCTTAGTGTCGGCTTCACAAAACTTTTCCCTGATGGGGGCGTAGAGTCCATCCCTACCGTGGAGAATGCCAACGGATTTATAATAGGATGCTTGTCTGAAGACTCTGACTCATTTTCTTGCTCCCATGAGCGGGAAAGGGCATCGGCCTTGCGATTCTGAGAGCCCGGACAGAACTGGAGTTTAAAGTCGAACCTGGAAAAGAAAAGTGCCCATCTGGCCTGACGAGGGTTGAGACATTGTGCGCCTTTTAGATATAGAAGGTTCTTGTGGTCTGTAAGGATGGTGATTGAATGAGAAGCTCCCTCCAACAGATATCTCCACTCCTCTAGAGCGAGCTTGATGGCTAGCAACTCCTGGTCGCCAATGGCATAGTTGCGCTCCGCTGGGGAGAACTTCCGTGAGAAGAAACTGCAAGGATGTAAATGACCATCTTTAGCCCTCTGAGATAACACCGCTCCTACTCCAACGGAGGAGGCATCCACCTCTAAGATGAAAGGAGAGTCGATGTCAGGCTGTTTCAGGACAGGTGCAGAGATGAACCTCTGTTTTAAAAGATGAAAAGCTTGCATGGCTTCTTCAGACCACTTGGACGGGTTAGCACCCTTCTTGGTGAAAGCAGTAATAGGCGCCACAATGGTGGAAAAGTCTCGTATAAACTTTCGGTAATAATTGGCGAACCCTAAGAACCTCTGGACCCCTTTGAGGGTTAAGGGTACCGGCCAATTCTGGATTGCTTGTAGTTTCTCAGGATCCATCTCTAGTCCGGAACCGGACACAATGTACCCTAGAAACGGAATGGACTTGACTTCAAAGACGCATTTCTCTAATTTGCAGTAGAGATGATTGACACGGAGACGGGACAGAACCTCCTTTACCCAGAAACGATGTTCCTCTAAATCGTTGGCAAAAATGAGGATATCATCTAGATAGACCACGACATGACGGTATAGAATGTCTCTGAAGATCTCATTGACGAAATGCTGGAAGACAGCTGGAGCATTGCTCAATCCGAAGGGCATGACAAGGTACTCATAATGTCCGTCACGGGTGTTAAATGCGGTCTTCCACTCGTCACCCTCACGGATCCGGATGAGATTGTATGCACCTCTCAGGTCCAGCTTTGTAAAGATGGTAGCTCCGCTAACTCTGTCAAAGAGCTCAGTAATCAGGGGTAAAGGATAGCGGTTCTTGATGGTAATGTCGTTCAAACCTCTGTAGTCGATGCACGGCCGCAGACCACCATCTTTCTTCTTTACAAAAAAGAAGCCTGCGCCGGCTGGAGAAGAAGAAGGTCGAATGAACCCCTTTGCTAGGTTCTCTTTAATGTATTCCTCCATAGAATGTGTCTCGGGGAGAGACAACGGATAAGTTCGGCCTCGAGGTGGAACCTTCCCTGGAACGAGATCAATCGGGCAGTCCCATTCTCTATGAGGAGGAAGGATATCAGCAGAAGCTTTACTGAACACATCCGTGAAATCTTGATATGGAGGAGGTGGAACATCAGACGACCTGGGGGAGGAAGAACAGACAGGCAACACTTTAAACAAACATGTCTTAGTACAGGAGGAACCCCATGCCAGGATTTGCGTAGTCGTCCAATCAATTGTAGGATTGTGAAGACGGAGCCATGGAAGGCCCAGGACCACAGGATGTGTGGCTCTTGGAATCACTAAAAATGAAATAAGTTCGGAATGAAGAACTCCCACTCTCAGACGAACTGGTAGAGTCCTTAGAGAAATAACTGTATCAAAAATTTTACTGCCATCCACAGCAGTTAAGGAAAAGGACGAAGGAAGTCTCTCGGTGGGTAGGGACCACCGTTTAACATAGGCTTCAGTAATAAAGTTCCCAGCTGCTCCGGAATCCAGGAGGGCAATGACGTTCTGATAACGTTGAGCAACTTGAAGCGAGACTGGGAGGTTACAATCTTGAGGAGATGGAGAGGAGATCATTACTCCTAGCCGGCCCTCTCCTTGGCGAGCTAGGATTTGGAGTTTCCCGGACGTTTGGGACAGGCATTAATGGTGTGAGACGGAGCTGCACAATACAGACAGAGAAACTCGGAGAGACGTCTTCGGCGCTCAGCAGGAGTTAAACGGGAACGGCCAATTTGCATGGGTTCATCTGTAGTTGGTGACAGTTGGCGAGGAGGAGGAGTAGAAGATTTTGGAGCAGATGATCTTCCACGCTCAGTTGCTCTCTCTCTGAAACGCAAGTCAACTTTCGTACAAAGTGAGATTAGCTCATCTAACTTGGAGGGTAAGTCTCTGGTAGCTAACTCATCTTTAATACGCTCGGATAAACCATGCCAGAATGCAGCATACAGGGCCTCGTCGTTCCATGCCAGTTCGGATGCCAGGATCTGGAACTGTATAAGATATTGTCCTACAGTACGTGATTCCTGGCGTAAACGGAGAATCTCAGACGAAGCTGAAGTTACCCGGCCTGGCTCGTCGAAGATGCGCCTGAATGTTGACACAAATGCAGTGTAAGAAGATAGCAGGGTATCGGACCTCTCCCATAACGGTGATGCCCAATCAAGGGCTGAGCCACTGAGAAGAGAAATAATGTAGGCAATTTTTGTACGGTCACTGGGAAAATTGCCAGGTTGTAGCTCAAACTGAATCTCACACTGGTTGAGAAATCCCCTGCAGAATCTTGGAGATCCGTCAAATTTTGCTGGCGTTGGAAGATGAAGACGTGGAGCAGAAATGGGTAAGGTGGGTGGGGTTATAGCTGGAGTCACTGTGGTTGACGCACCAGACGCGCCTGATCCACGGAGAGTTGTCTGAATCCCATCCAGCCGAGTAGAGAGATCCTGGAGACAGCGGATGATGTGGCCCTGTGCAGCCTCCTGATGTTCTAGTCGGGCTGCCAGTTCTTGCATCGGCCTGGCCGCTTGATCCTGGTCTCCAGCTGGATTCATTAGGTCAGTGCTTACTGTCACAACTGAGGGCCTGAGCTGACGGGAGGCAGCCTCAGTTGTAGGGGCTGAGATGTACCGGAACCTGGGAGGTTGTATCAGACCCCTGGACATGTAAGTAACATGAATAATAACTGCCCGAAGGCGTGACCACGACAACTTAGATAAAAGTCAATGATGTTTATTATGACAACTCCGCATCACAGCAGCAATAAAAGAAAACGTAAAAGTCAGCAAAGAATAAATACAGTTCCTGAGTACTACAGCATGGCAGGAGCCACAGGGCACTGGTAGTGTGAGATAGTTCTTATGATCTTCTAGATGGAAAGTCCTTACCAGGCCCGGCTGTAGCAATGGAGATAACCCAGGATTATACCAGCTGGTGTTCCAGGAAGAGCTGGGTTGCTGAAGGTAAAACAGCTGCTGTGGATACTGGCTGGAACCAGACTGTTGTTAGCACGGAGTGGATACTGGCTGGAACCAGTTAAATAATAAATGAACTTTGGGAGCGATGAAATGTGAACTGAAATGTAGAACTTGAGAGCGGAGAAATAATAATTCCGGTGGAGAGTGGTAAAGTGTAGAAAGGACACCGGCCCTTTAAGGGAAGCTGTACTCTGCTGGAAGCTGAGGCTGGAAGCAGGTAGTGTTGTAGCTGGAAACAGATGAATCCACAATGGATTGGAGAGTCAGGCTACACCGCAGGTGGAATGCTGGTGCGGGTCTCTATGGTGGAAGTCTTGAGACAGGAGCTGGAACCTGGAAGACAATCATAGAAGAGAGACAAACAGGAACTAGGTTTGACAACCAAAGCACTGACGTCTTCCTTGCTCAGGTACAGCTTACTTATACCTGCAGCAAGGAAGGGGTTGGCTAGGCAATTATGCAAATCAACAACACAGACAGCAGATTGGTGGAAATGATCAGATGACAGAATCCAAGATGGCTGCGCCCATGCAGACACTTGGAGGGAAGTTTGGTTTGTAATCCATGTGGTCTGGGAAACAGTAATGGCGGCGCCGGCCACCGGAGACAGGAGACGCCAGGCTGATAGATGCACATTTAACCACACAGCGGAGGCCGCGGCTGATGAAAAGACCACTCTGTATGTGGAAACTCAGGAACAGCGGAATCCGGTCCTGGAACGCTGAGCCCGCCTTAGGAGGCATCTGAAGGGTAAGTAATGGCGTCCAGATACCCGGATCGTGACAAGCAGTAGGCGTTACACGCAAGGATGCATCGGAGGAATCCCAGGCAGAAGAGGACTCGTCAGAATTGCCAGTGACATGGCCTGCAGGACTATTGGCATTCCTGGGAAAGGAGGAAATTGACACTGAGGGAGTTGGTGGGTTGGTTTGCGTGAGCTTGGTTACAAGAGGAAGGGATTTACTGGTCAGTGGACTGCTTCCGCTGTCGCCCAAAGTTTTTGAACTTGTCACTGACTTATGATGAATGCGCTGCAGGTGACGTATAAGGGAGGATGTTCCGAGGTGGTTAACGTCCTTACCCCTACTTATTACAGCTTGACAAAGGCAACACACGGCTTGACAAATGTTGTCTGCATTTCTGTTGAAATACTTCCACACTGAAGAGCTGATTTTTTTGGTATTTTCACCAGGCATGTCAATGGCCATATTCCTCCCACGGACAACAGGTGTCTCCCCGGGTGCCTGACTTAAACAAACCACCTCACCATCAGAATCCTCCTGGTCAATTTCCTCCCCAGCGCCAGCAACACCCATATCCTCCTCATCCTGGTGTACTTCAACACTGACATCTTCAATCTGACTATCAGGAACTGGACTGCGGGTGCTCCTTCCAGCACTTGCAGGGGGCGTGCAAATGGTGGAAGGCGCATGCTCTTCACGTCCAGTGTTGGGAAGGTCAGGCATCGCAACCGACACAATTGGACTCTCCTTGTGGATTTGTGATTTCGAAGAACGCACAGTTCTTTGCTGTGCTTTTGCCAGCTTAAGTCTTTTCATTTTTCTAGCGAGAGGCTGAGTGCTTCCATCCTCATGTGAAGCTGAACCACTAGCCATGAACATAGGCCAGGGCCTCAGCCGTTCCTTGCCACTCCGTGTGGTAAATGGCATATTGGCAAGTTTACGCTTCTCCTCCGCCGATTTTATTTTAGATTTTTGAGTCCTTTTTTTACTGATATTTGGTGTTTTGGATTTTACATGCTCTGTACTATGACATTGGGCATCGGCCTTGGCAGACGACGTTGATGGCATTTCATCGTCTCGGCCATGACTAGTGGCAGCAGCTTCAGCACGAGGTGGAAGTGGATCTTGATCTTTCCCTATTTTTGGAACCTCAACATTTTTGTTCTCCATATTTTAATAGGCACAACTAAAAGGCACCTCAGGTAAACAATGGAGATGGATGGATACTAGTATACTTATGGATGACGAGCGACTGCCGACACAGAGGTAGCTACAGCCGTGGACTACCGTACTGCGTCTGCTAGTATAGACTGGATGATAATGATATAAAAAATATATATATATCACTACTGCAGGACAGGTATATATTGTATAATGACGGACCTGCTGGACACTGTCAGCACTGCAGACTCCTAAACTACTAGTATGAAGAAGATAGAAAAAAAAAACCCACCACAGGTAGGTATACAATTATGGACGAGCGACTGCCGACACAGAGGTAGCTACAGCCGTGGACTACCGTACTGCGTCTGCTAGTATAGACTGGATGATAATGATATAAAAAATATATATATACCACTACTGCAGGACAGGTATATATTGTATAATGACGGACCTGCTGGACACTGTCAGCACTGCAGACTCCTAAACTACTAGTATGAAGAAGATAGAAAAAAAAAAACCACCACAGGTAGGTATACAATTATGGACGAGTGACTGCCAGTGCCGACACAGAGGTAGCTACAGCCATGGACTACCGTACTGCGTCTGCTAGTATAGACTGGATGATAATGATATAAAAAATATATATATATATCACTACTGCAGGACAGGTATATATTATATAATGACGGACCTGCTGGACACTGTCAGCACTGCAGACTCCTAAACTACTAGTATGAAGAAGATAGAAAAAAAAAAACCACCACAGGTAGGTATACAATTATGGACGAGCGACTGCCGACACAGAGGTAGCTACAGCCGTGGACTACCGTACTGCGTCTGCTAGTATAGACTGGATGATAATGATATAAAAAATATTTATATATCACTACTGCAGGACAGGTATATATTATATTATGACGGACCTGCTGGACACTGTCAGCACTGCAGACTCCTAAACTACTAGTATGAAGAAGATAGAAAAAAAAAAAACCACCACAGGTAGGTATACAATTATGGACGAGCGACTGCCGACACAGAGGTAGCTACAGCCGTGGACTACCGTACTGCGTCTGCTAGTATAGACTGGATGATAATGATATAAAAAAATATATATATATCACTACTGCAGGACAGGTATATATTATATAATGACGGACCTGCTGGACACTGTCAGCACTGCAGACTCCTAAACTACTAGTATGAAGAAGATAGAAATATAATGAATGACGGACCTGCTGGACACTGTCAGCAGAATGCGTTTATAGAATAAAAAAAACACCACACGAGTGTTTAACTTTTTCAGGCAGACAATATACTGGTGGTCACTGCTGGTCAGTCACACTGGCACTCTGGCAGCAAAAGTGTGCACTGTTAAATATGTACTCCTGCTATAACTGCTCCCCAGTCTCCCCCACAATTAAGCTGTGTGAGCAGTGAGCACTACTCAGCACAGTCAGATATACATAGATGATATTATCATGCAGCACACTGAGGCTGAGCACAGATATGGTATGTGACTGTGTATCATTTTTTTTCAGGCAGAGAACGGATTATATTAAATAATAAATAAAACTGGTGGTCACTAGTATAACTATCAGCAAAACTCTGCACTCTCTGAGTACTCCTAATGCTCCAGTAAATCAAGTGTCTCACTCTCTATCTAAACGGAGAGGACGCCAGCCACGTCCTCTCCCTATCAATCTCAATGCACGTGTGAAAATGGCGGCGACGCGCGGCTCCTTATATAGAATCCGAGTCTCGCGATAGAATACGAGCCTCGCGAGAATCCGACAGCGGGATGATGACGTTCGGGGCGCGCTCGGGTTAGCCGAGCAAGGCGGGAAGATCCGAGTCTGCCTCGGACCCGTGTAAAAAGCGTGAAGTTCGGGGGGGTTCGGTTTCCGAGAAACCGAACCCGCTCATCACTAATTGTCACATTCAATTTTGATCACATCACTTGGGTTAAGAAGACCTAAACTACCACAAAGTTACCTTGATCAATATAGCTCTTTAGCAGTCTCCGTAAGGGCCAATAACTCCGCTTTATTTGTGGAGGTAACAGTGGGCTGATTCCTACTTGCCATGCAGATTGCTGCACCTCCCATTGAGAACAGGCATCCACTGTAGGAGCATCTATCATCTTAACTGGTTTAAACCAATTACATTTAGAAGTATTGCATGCTTCCAACAGAATTAATGCTTTTATTTTACTGGAATTCTGCGTAGACTGATGTTCCTGTCAATCCAAGCCAATAGCATTGAATCTGCTTTTCTTGACATAAATACGTATTCATACAAAATAGAAATACACTTGCAAATGCATTGCCGTTAGTGATGAGCGGGTTCGGTTCCTCGGAATCCGAACCCGCCTGAACTTCAGGTTTTTTTACACGGGGCCGAGCGACTCGGATCTTCCCGCCTTGCTCGGTTAACCCGAGCGCGCCCGAACGTCATCATCCCGCTGTCGGATTCTCGCGAGGCTCGGATTCTATCGCGAGACTCGGATTCTATATAAGGAGCCGCGCGTCACCGCCATTTTCACACGTGCATTGAGATTGATAGGGAGAGGACGTGGCTGGCGTCCTCTCCGTTTAGACTAGAGTACTAGAGACACAAATTTTGGGGAGCATATTATTAGGAGGAGTACTACTTGCTGCTGATAGTGTGACCAGTGACCACCAGTTTAATTAATCCGTTCTCTGCCTGAAAAAAAAACGATACACAGTGTGACACAGTCACATACCATATCTGTGCTCAGCCCAGTGTGCTGCATCATATGTAATACTGTATATCATTATCTGACTGTGCTGAGTGCTCACTGCTCACACAGCTTAATTGTGGGGGAGACTGGGGAGCAGTTATAGCAGGAGTACATATTTTAAGTACAGTGCACACTTTTGCTGCCAGAGTGCCACTGCCAGTGTGACTGACCAGTGACCACTGACCACCAGTATTGTGATTGTCTGCTGACCACCAGTATATTGTGATTGTCTGCCTGAAAAAGTTAAACACTCGTCGTGTGGTGTTTTTATAAACGCATTCTGCAGACAGTGTCCAGCAGGTCCGTCATTACATAATATATACCTGTCCGGCTGCAGTACTAGTGTGATATATATATTTTAATTTTATCTCATTATCATCCAGTCTATATTAGCAGCAGACACAGTACGGTAGTCCACGGCTGTAGCTACCTCTGTGTCGGCAGTCGCTCATCCATCCATAATTGTATACCACCTACCCGTGGTTTTTTTTTTTTCTATCTTCTTGATACTAGTAGCTTACTTTAGGAGTCTGCAGTGCTGACAGACAGTGTCCAGCAGGTCCGTCATTACATAATATATACCTGTCCGGCTGCAGTACTAGTGTGATATATATATATATATTTTAATTTTATCTCATTATCATCCAGTCTATATTAGCAGCAGACACAGTACGGTAGTCCACGGCTGTAGCTACCTCTGTGTCGGCAGTCGCTCGTCCATCCATAATTGTATACCACCTACCCGTGGCTTTTTTTTTTTTCTATCTTCTTGATACTAGTAGCTTACTTTAGGAGTCTGCAGTGCTGAGTCTGACAGACAGTGTCCAGCAGGTCCGTCATTACATAATATATACCTGTCCGGCTGCAGTACTAGTGTGATATATATATATTTTAATTTTATCTCATTATCATCCAGTCTATATTAGTAGCAGACACAGTACGGTAGTCCACGGCTGTAGCTACCTCTGTGTCGGCAGTCGCTCGTCATCCATAAGTATACTAGTATCCATCTCCATTGTTTACCTGAGGTGCCTTTTAGTTGTGCCTATTAAAATATGGAGAACAAAAATGTTGAGGTTCCAAAAATAGGAAAAGATCAAGATCGACTTCCACCTCGTGCTGAAGCTGCTGCCACTAGTCATGGCCGAGACGAGGAAATGCCAGCAACGTCGTCTGCCAAGGCCGATGCCCAATGTCATAGTACAGAGCATGTCAAATCCAAAACACCAAATATCAGTAAAAAAAGGACTAAAAAATCTAAAATAAAATTGTCGGAGGAGAAGCGTAAACTTGCCAATATGCCATTTACCACACGGAGTGGCAAGGAACGGCTGAGGCCCTGGCCTATGTTCATGGCTAGTGGTTCAGCTTCACGTGAGGATGGAAGCACTCAGCCTCTCGCTAGAAAAATGAAAAGACTCAAGCTGGCAAAAGCACAGCAAAGAACTGTGCGTTCTTCGAAATCCCAAATCCACAAGGAGAGTCCAATTGTGTCGGTTGCGATGCCTGACCTTCCCAACACTGGACGTGAAGAGCATGCGCCTTCCACCATTTGCACGCCCCCTGCAAGTGCTGGAAGGAGCACCCGCAGTCCAGTTCCTGATAGTCAGATTGAAGATGTCAGTGTTGAAGTACACCAGGATGAGGAGGATATGGGTGTTGCTGGCGCTGGGGAGGAAATTGACAAGGAGGATTCTGATGGTGAGGTGGTTTGTTTAAGTCAGGCACCCGGGGAGACACCTGTTGTCCGTGGGAGGAATATGGCCATTGACATGCCTGGTGAAAATACCAAAAAAAACAGCTCTTTGGTGTGGAAGTATTTCAACAGAAATGCGGACAACATTTGTCAAGCCGTGTGTTGCCTTTGTCAAGCTGTAATAAGTAGGGGTAAGGACGTTAACCACCTCGGAACATCCTCCCTTATACGTCACCTGCAGCGCATTCATAATAAGTCAGTAACAAGTTCAAAAACTTTGGGCGACAGCGGAAGCAGTCCACTGACCAGTAAATCCCTTCCTCTTGTAACCAAGCTCACGCAAACCACCCCACCAACTCCCTCAGTGTCAATTTCCTCCTTCCCCAGGAATGCCAATAGTCCTGCAGGCCATGTCACTGGCAATTCTGACGAGTCCTCTCCTGCCTGGGATTCCTCCGATGCATCCTTGCGTGTAACGCCTACTGCTGCTGGCACTGCTGTTGTTGCTGCTGGGAGTCGATGGTCATCCCAGAGGGGAAGTCGTAAGACCACTTTTACTACTTCCACCAAGCAATTGACTGTCCAACAGTCCTTTGCGAGGAAGATGAAATATCACAGCAGTCATCCTGCTGCAAAGCAGATAACTGAGGCCTTGGCATCCTGGGTGGTGAGAAACGTGGTTACGGTATCCATCATTACTGCAGAGGCAACTAGAGACTTGTTGGAGGTACTGTGTCACCGGTACCAAATACCATCTAGGTTCCATTTCTCTAGGCAGGCAATACCGAAAATGTACACAGACCTCAGAAAAAGAGTCACCAGTGTCCTAAAAAATGCAGCTGTACCCAATGTCCACTTAACCACGGACATGTGGACAAGTGGAGCAGGGCAGGGTCAGGACTATATGACTGTGACAGCCCACTGGGTAGATGTATGGACTCCCGCCGCAAGAACAGCAGCGGCGGCACCAGTAGCAGCATCTCGCAAACGCCAACTCTTTCCTAGGCAGGCTACGCTTTGTATCACCGGTTTCCAGAATACGCACACAGCTGAAAACCTCTTACGGCAACTGAGGAAGATCATCACGGAATGGCTTACCCCAATTGGACTCTCCTGTGGATTTGTGGCATCGGACAACGCCAGCAATATTGTGTGTGCATTAAATATGGGCAAATTCCAGCACGTCCCATGTTTTGCACATACCTTGAATTTGGTGGTGCAGAATTATTTAAAAAACGAGAGGGGCGTGCAAGAGATGCTGTCGGTGGCCAGAAGAATTGCGGGACACTTTCGGCGTACAGGCACCACGTACAGAAGACTGGAGCACCACCAAAAACGCCTGAACCTGCCCTGCCATCATCTGAAGCAAGAAGTGGTAACGAGGTGGAATTCAACCCTATATATGCTTCAGAGGTTGGAGGAGCAGCAAAAGGCCATTCAAGCCTATACAATTGAGCACGATATAGGAGGTGGAATGCACCTGTCTCAAGCGCAGTGGAGAATGATTTCAACGTTGTGCAAGGTTCTGCTGCCCTTTGAACTTGCCACACGTGAAGTCAGTTCAGACACTGCCAGCCTGAGTCAGGTCATTCCCCTCATCAGGCTTTTGCAGAAGAAGCTGGAGACATTGAAGGAGGAGCTAACACAGAGCGATTCCGCTAGGCATGTGGGACTTGTGGATGGAGCCCTTAATTCGCTTAACAAGGATTCACGGGTGGTCAATCTGTTGAAATCAGAGCACTACATTTTGGCCACCGTGCTCGATCCTAGATTTAAAACCTACCTTGGATCTCTCTTTCCGGCAGACACAAGTCTGCTAGGGTTCAAAGACCTGCTGGTGAGAAAATTGTCAAGTCAAGCGGAACGCGACCTGTCAACATCTCCTCCTTCACATTCTCCCGCAACTGGGGGTGCGAGGAAAAGGCTCAGAATTCCGAGCCCACCCGCTGGCGGTGATGCAGGGCAGTCTGGAGCGACTGCTGATGCTGACATCTGGTCCGGACTGAAGGACCTGCCAACGATTACGGACATGTCGTCTACTGGCACTGCATATGATTCTCTCCCCATTGAAAGAATGGTGGAGGATTATATGAGTGACCGCATCCAAGTAGGCACGTCAGACAGTCCGTACTTATACTGGCAGGAAAAAGAGGTAATTTGGAGGCCCTTGCACAAACTGGCTTTATTCTACCTAAGTTGCCCTCCCACAAGTGTGTACTCCGAAAGAGTGTTTAGTGCCGCCGCTCACCTTGTCAGCAATCGGCGTACGAGGTTACTTCCAGAAAATGTGGAGAAGATGATGTTCATTAAAATGAATTATAATCAATTCCTCCGTGGAGACATTGACCAGCAGCAATTGCCTCCACAAAGTACACAGGGAGCTGAGATAGTGGATTCCAGTGGGGACGAATTGATAATCTGTGAGGAGGGGGATGTACACGGTGATATATCGGAGGATGATGATGAGGTGGACATCTTGCCTCTGTAGAGCCAGTTTGTGCAAGGAGAGATTAATTGCTTCTTTTTTGGTGGGGGTCCAAACCAACCCATCATTTCAGTCACAGTCGTGTGGCAGACCCTGTCACTGAAATGATGGGTTGGTTAAAGTGTGCATGTCCTGTTTATACAACATAAGGGTGGGTGGGAGGGCCCAAGGACAATTCCATCTTGCACCTCTTTTTTCTTTAATTTTTCTTTGCGTCATGTGCTGTTTGGGGAGTATTTTTTTGAAGGGCCATCCTGCGTGACACTGCAGTGCCACTCCTAGATGGGCCAGGTGTTTGTGTCGGCCACTAGGGTCGCTTAGCTTACTCACACAGCTACCTCATTGCGCCTCTTTTTTTCTTTGCGTCATGTGCTGTTTGGGGAGTGTTTTTTGGAAGGGCCATCCTGCGTGACACTGCAGTGCCACTCCTAGATGGGCCAGGTGTTTGTGTCGGCCACTAGGGTCGCTTAGCTTACTCACACAGCTACCTCATTGCGCCTCTTTTTTTCTTTGCGTCATGTGCTGTTTGGGGAGTGTTTTTTGGAAGGGCCATCCTGCGTGACACTGCAGTGCCACTCCTAGATGGGCCAGGTGTTTGTGTCGGCCACTAGGGTCGCTTATCTTACTCACACAGCTACCTCATTGCGCCTCTTTTTTTCTTTGCGTCATGTGCTGTTTGGGGAGTGTTTTTTGGAAGGGCCATCCTGCGTGACACTGCAGTGCCACTCCTAGATAGGCCAGGTGTTTGTGTCGGCCACTAGGGTCGCTTAGCTTAGTCATCCAGCGACCTCGGTGCAAATTTTAGGACTAAAAATAATATTGTGAGGTGTGAGGTGTTCAGAATAGACTGAAAATGAGTGGAAATTATGGTTTTTGAGGTTAATAATACTTTGGGATCAAAATGACCCCCAAATTCTATGATTTAAGCTGTTTTTTAGGGTTTTTTGAAAAAAACACCCGAATCCAAAACACACCCGAATCCGACAAAAAAAATTCGGTGAGGTTTTGCCAAAACGCGGTCGAACCCAAAACACGGCCGTGGAACCGAACCCAAAACCAAAATGCAAAACCCGAAAAATTTCAAGTGCACATCTCTAATTGCCATAAACATTTAAACAGAAACAATACATAGACTAATACTGTACTGTTAATACAATTTTTCTAGATATTCTTCTATGAAAACAAGAATAAACTAATGCTCAGCACCCTTCTCGCCAGTGGTCACTGGAGATCACTTTTGTGGGACTAGGGCCCAGTGGGGTACAGTTTATAATTCCTCAGCCACCACATACTGTATCTCTCCACCATTTCTATCTATTGGTCTGCTGCTTTAGGTTCCGTGTGCTCACCCACTTGTGCAGAACTTTAGGTAGGGACCGTGAATATCAATAGATAATGACCGTTCCCATGATCTGTGGTACTGGTAGAGATTCTGGCTGGAGCCACTTTGTGGTAAGATGGACAAGGTCATGCATTTCAGAGCAGGGAGGCTTTTCCATTTGGTAAACCCAACAATGAACTCGAGCACTACCTTTTAGCTAGCAGCACCAATATAGACAGGGGAGCATAGCACCACTGTCACTGGGTACACTGCCGCTGTCATATATGGTGGAGAAGCGGTATTATAACCTGTGCTGATACCACTTCTCCCCCATACCAACAGATAATACATCTACATATTTATTTTAAAAAAACTCTGTACCCTATGAAAACACTGTGTTTGCCCCTCTATACCTTGCTCTGTCTGTAGAAGAACACAGGATCAGTTAGTCGGCAAGCAGACACTCACTTCCTTTGATAAGCCCCTCCCATGATGAGGCTGCTGCAGATCTCCTCCACGGGCCAGAGAAGCATGTGATGAGCTCCACCATTCAGAGCTCAGCATATGCCTCTCTGACCTTTAGCGCGAAGTCTCCTGGTACTTAATCAGCTCCCAGTAATGCACTGCACTGGTGTGCAGTCACTGTGCCCCAGCTCCCAGTGCTCAGCATGTACTATAGTTGCCGGTGCCCATTAATCATTGTGGCATTGGCAGCACTACCCAACTCCTGTGTGACATGTTAGAAACGTTAAAAAAAAACACATCAAAATAAATGCTGACCACCGGGGGCCCAAAACAGATGGGGCCCGGGGTTACTTACCCCCTGTAACCCCCCCTTAATCCAGCTCTGCCACCACTTGTAAGGCCTTGGAGCTGTTGCCTGCAGAGTTCATTGATTAGAACTTGCTGTTGCTTTAAATTTTCCTCAAGTTCCAATTGTTTTTATCTGTGGTTTTCCTTAACCACTTAATTGATGATTTTTTTCTCCAAAAACCGCTCAGAAATTGTCAGTTTTTTTAATGAGTGAATTAGGTGAAGAACATGAATTTAAGCTTATCCAAAGTGATTTTGGTTAAAAAACAAAAAAGAGAAAATAATTTTTATTTTTTGTTACATAATATTTCTCAAACATCGGAACATCGGGCGGAAAGATCGGTAACATCTGTACATCGGTAACATCTCGACATTATTCTTTACACCCGAGACAGCCGCCAGGTACACAGGGGGAGGCTGGGGATGGCTTCGGGGGGTTGTTTTACACTTTCCCAGCAGCTGCCATTGGTGATCATTCCGAGTTGTTCGCTTGTTGCCATTTTTCGCAACGGAGCGATTAGGTGGAAAATGTGCATGTGCATGGTACGCAGTGCGCATGCGCTTAGTAATTTAACACAAAATTTAGTAGATTTACACAAGCTCGAGCAACGTTTTTTTATCGCTCGAGTGATCGTAGTGTGATTGACAGGAAGTGGGTGTTTCTGGGCGGAAACTGGCCGTTTTCAGGGAGTGTGCTAAAAAACGCAGGCGTGCCAGGGAAAAACGCAGGAGTGGCTGGAGAAATGAGGGAGTGGCTGGCCGAACGCAGGGCGTGTTTGTGACGTCAAACCAGGAACTAAACTGACCAAGGTGATCGCAATCTAGGAGTAGGTCTGGAGCTACTCAGAAACTGCAAGGAATTATTTAGTAGCAGTTCTGCTAATCTTTTGTTCGCTATTCTGCTAAGCTAAGATACACTCCCAGAGGGCGGCGGCCTAGCGTGTGCAATGCTACTATAAGCAGCTAGCGAGCGAACAACTCGGAATGACCACCATTGTCTGCAGCCACTGGGTGATGGGGTCCTGCCGTGCTGACCGATCAGCAATTATCGGCAGCACGGTAACACTGAGGGGAGGGTGAAAGGGAGGCAGAGGGACCTTCCGGTCCCACTGAGAGCAGCAGCGGAGGGAAGTTTCTCTTCCCTGCCGCTGCAAACACTGTCTATCTGACTGGTCGCATCCTGTGTGACCAGGTCAGATAAGACACTTGATGGTATGGTCGTATCTGATGCAACCATGCTAGGCAGGTGGTTTGGAGTGGCTTGCTGCACCCGGTAGCTTCCTGCTGAGGCCTGGTGGCTTCCTGCTGAGCTGAGGTAGCCTATAGCAAGGCCATAACAACGTCCTCCATGTTATCTCTGGGTGTAGGATTGAAGAAGAATCTGGCTTCTCTAAGCATTTGCCGATGCCCCCACCATGGATTTCACATTATATGAGTTAATGTCCACAACAACAAATCGTTATCTGTCACTTTACATTTTAAATGTGCTTTTTGCCTATGGCTGTTATCATCTGCTTCAACCAATTGTGAGGAGATCAAGGTAAGCGTGCCCTCTCCTGGGGTAGATGGGCTTGTCCAAACACACAGAAGCCAGGAAGCAGCACACCAGTCCAGGTCCCCAACTAAATTGGGGAAAGGTGTATGTGGACACATCTGTAATATATCACTACTTGATTTCATTTCTTAAAACACTACATCCCTCGCTTTGATGAGGTTTTTGTTTTGAATGTCCTATAGTTTGTACTCTTTGCTTCCAGTAAGGTACTTGCAATTTATGTGTACATAATCTTTACATCCAAAAACACATAGGTAACTGACACTAGGGGCTGGATGTAATGACGCCAGAGATCACTGGAGGTGCGAGATGCTGGACGATCTTGGATGCCTTGTAAGTGATTGCCCCTTTAAATAAACGTCCAAGATCAGCCGGCATCTTGCAACTCCAGCGATATTGGACGTCATTACATCCGGCCCTTTGAACACATCTTTTCTGGTGTTTTATCTTTCACAGCCGCTGTTGGTGCACAGTTGTTTAGATAGAGTGCAGTAAAAAATGCCTCTGCCTAGAATTTTTTCTCCAAACCTGCATCACTCATCATTATTTGTGCTCTCTCAACATTTGTCCTGTTAGCCCTCTCACTGGAGCTATTTTGTCCAAGACTGTAGGCTATAGGGGGTCATTCCGAGTTGATCGCTCGCTAGCAACTTTATGCAGCGCTGCGATTAGGTTAAATCTCTGCAAAACTGCGCATGGGTATGCACTGCAATGCGCAGGCGTGTCGTACGGGTACAAAGAGGATCGGTGCTGGACGATGGATTTAACGAAGAACACATTCGCACAGCCGATCGCAAGGTGATTGACAGAAAGAGGGCGTTTATGGGTGTCAACTGATCATTTTCTGGGAGTGTTTGGAAAAACACAGGCGTGTCCAAGCGTTTGCAGGGCAGGTGTCTGACATTAATTCCGGGACCAAAAAGACTGAAGTGATTGCAGCGGCTGAGTAAGTCCAGAGCTACTCAGAAACTGCAAAAAACTTTTTTGTGCCGTCGGCTGCAAAAGCGTTCGCATACTTGCAAAGTGAAAATACACTCCCCCATAGGCGGCGACTATCTGATCGCAGCGCTGCAAAAAGTTGCTAGCGAGCGATCAACTTGGAATGACCCCCATAGTTCATTTATGGTGAAAGTGATGTTTCCTGAGTTTAGCAGGTGGACTTCCTTTCTATTCTCCACCATTATCAAATCTTAGGACTTTCAACTTGCCATAACTGGTCTGCATTAGAAGTCATGATAAATTGCACAGTGAGAAAGTACCAACCAACCAGCTCCTGTCATTTTTCAAACACATTTAGCAGCTGGTTGGTGCAATTTATCACTCTCCAAGTCTTGATAAAGCTGCGCCATAATCTGTTATCTCACTATTGGTGCCCATACACTTGTGCAATGCCCCGCAACGCGACATCGCGGGGCATCGCACCGGCAGTTCAGGTGCAATGAAATCGCACCTGAACTGCCAAAGTGATTACCATGCGATCATGCAATAGATCGCATGGTAATCACGTGATCGGCACATCATCGCCGAGTGGGAGAGGCCCCTGCCCACTCCCGGTGGGTGTCCATCGCACATCGCAGTGCGATATATCTCATGTGGTTTTAAAACCACATGCGATCGCACTGCGATGCAAGAGATATTAAGTGTAGCACATAATATCTTGAGACGCAACATTCGAGTGGCGTGCCCGCGCATCACGTCTCAAGGTACCTAAAATGTGTATACAATCCTTCAATTTCTCTCACAGATGTGGTCGAAATCGAAGGTTAGCACCAATTATCTCACAAGTGTATGGGCACCATAAGGGGGACCATTTATCAAGAATTGCATTTGCAATGTGATCTGAGCGCGGTATTAGCACCATGAACAGAATTGCAAGATGCAATTCTTATGACGGGATGTATCATTGCACACCCTGGAGCCCATCCCTGCAATGTGCTCAGTGCGGTACATAGCCTACAATAGCAGTAGCTGCAGGGGTCAATCTCCAGAATGCTTCACATTCAGGAAGTTGGTAAATCTGGCAGCATCACATCCCCTATAGACACCTATGGGGATTGCAGCTGCTGGAGGAAATGGAGGAAGTATCAGAAATCTCTGCAGCGGTCCCTCACTGATACCCCTTTTCCACTAGCTCAAAAAACACGGGTAAATGCACGGGGGCGCGCATTTACCCGTGTTTTCTGCAAGTGGAAAAGGGTAAACCCGGATCAAGTGACCCGTGAATCCTACCCGGCTATTTACCTGGGTAGGACACGGGAATGATCCGGGTAGGGATGTAGTATAAACGGGAGCCGTGTCGATGCGACACGGCTCCCGTTTACACTGTATGGAAGGGCGGCGCTGGGAGATCATGTGATCTCCCTGCGTCGCCCCTGCCGCGTCACTAGAAGCGTCACCAACCCGGCATATGCCGGGTTGTGACTGCTGATGGGAAAGGGGCCGAGCACGGGTCGCAGCAGGGGGCAGCTCCCGTGTCAGGCTCCCGGCTGCGACCCGTGCTCGTAAGTGGAAAAGGGGTATCATACATTCAGGGGATGATAAATATTTGCGGTTTACCTCGAAAACTGGTGTTTTCAGGGGTTAAACCACAAATATTCAATGATTAAATGGGCCCCTTATAGTGTGAGTGATAGGATGTCAGAGAATGCAATCAGCATTTTACCATGACAATTCCAAAATTCTATTTGTGATATTGCATTAGCAAATTATACATTTATAAACATCATTGTGCATGAACTGAATGTATAGAAAGCAAATGTATTCATTTGAATATGCTTAAATAATGAAATATTTCTATTGTAAATGTTGCTTTTTATGAAAAGTTTAGAATTACTCTACAGTATCTAGTCTCCATTGCAGATATCAGTCAAGTTTGGTTTATGTTTGTACTGTAAATATGTTCTCACTTTGAGAAGACAACGGCTAGTAGATATATTACTCATATATGCATGATACCATGGTCTAGGATACACAGGCTGACATGATAGATCTATTGTACAAAGGACTGTGTAATTGATGGCCCCTCTGATACCAAAAAAGGTACCAATTAAATTACAGTACCTACAGTACAAAATGTTTTAGGCAATTACATACAGTAGAACACTAGCAAATAACAACAGATACATACTCAAAATGGCTTTACAAACCAACATGTAATAACTAAAAACCAAAATGGACATGAACGGAGGATATAGCAGAAGAAAATAGAATAGAAAACAGAATAAAAATAACCTCAGAAATAATTAATCTCAAAAATAACTTTTTGAGGTGCCTCCTACTGTACCTGTACCTTACACCCTTGTATTTATGCAAACTACCCACTACTTCCCTTCTCCTTAGAATGTAAACTCTTGCAAGCAGGGCCCGCTATCCTTTTGTTTAGACTCTCCCACTTATGCTCACTAACTAAGCTGATAGGTATACACATGTACAGTAACTATGCCTACAAGCCGTGTAGTAGTTATATATATATATACTGGAATCGCTTGTTTACCCTGTTTTGTATCATTATTCTGTAATGTACTGCAAAAGTTTGTGGCTCACCGCAAATAGATGATACAAGTAATCTAATATATAACGAGCTACAGTTGTGTGTTTAGCGCAAGTTCAGAAAGGAGCTCCCCCAGCCCCCACGTCTCAAAGCTCTTAATGGTTGCCTGGATACGACAGCTTCTCCTCTCCCCCAGCAAACAAACAAGGTCCTAAATGAACCGACCAAGATGCAGAGCTGGATGATAGAAAGTTGAAGTAGTCCCTGCCTATAGCACATTTCAAGCCCAGAGTTGTCATTGCCAATGCCACCATGGACATCATGCTAGATTTCCCATACACTAGGAGGAGGAGGAAGAACGGGTGAAGGGCAAACAGAGGAAGCTAGTGATCCAGCAAAAGGGACAGTGTTTCTAAAATACTTCTCCATAGATAAACAATTCTTACTGTGTTTTGTTCATATGTTTGTAAATCCAGTCATCAGGACACAGAGACATGTGAGTTCACTGCTGTGCTGTTTATTCCCTCCAACTTCAGGCACACTGCACACTGGACCACCCACTTCCCAGCATCCCCCTGGTCCCAGGGACCATCACTAAAGATTCAGGCTTACACCTATTAGTAAGGGAGTGTCTACAAATATTAATACACTAACATCACATCCTCTTTTCTTTAAAGATAAGCCCTGTACGCTTCAATGCAACAATTAACGTCATATTAAGAACATCATCTAACACGTTTCAATGAGTCTCTCAGGTCTGCGTATTTCCCTTTTGGGTCTTTCATACACAGTCTGTGTTTCATCTACCTTGTTGGACCTTTCTAGAATCGTGGTTGGTTCACCGTTATCAGGATCATCATACATGTCAGATGAAGGGTATTCTTCAGTCATGTTGTCTTCATTATGGTTACGTTGAGATCTTAAATCTACCCGATTTCTTCTTACTTCGTTCCATGCTCTGTACGTATAGTATAAGATCTTGGTGCTACTTGTGCTTGCACAATATCTTTCTGCACCCAAATACCTTTCTCGTGATCTCTGAGACGGACTTGGTCACCCAATTTTAGATCAGATAAGCTTTTTGCTCGCCTGTCATGGAACAGTTTCTGTTTCGCCTGTTGACGTTCCTTACTCAGTATGACCAACGCTGAGTTATGTGTATTAAGCAGTTCATCATGTATCGGGAGATTTGCTCTAATCCTCCTTCCCATCAGCATTTGTGCAGGAGAAAGTCCATCCTGTAAAGGTGTACTGCGGTAGATTAAAAGACTTTTGTAGAAATCTTCTTTACCTTCTTGAGCTTTTTTCATGAGACTCTTTACAGTTTTCACTGAACTTTCCACCAACCCATTTGAGCGTGGATAGTGGGGACTTGATGTAGTATGGACAAATTCCCACTCATCAGCAAATTGTCTAAATTCAGCACTGGAAAACTGTGGACCATTGTCAGTGAACACTTCCATAGGAACACCATGCCTTGCAAAGATTGACTTCATGCAATTGATTACGGCTTTACTAGTAGTTGTATGTAGTGGCTTCACCTCAGGGTGGTTAGAGTAATAATCAGTCACGACAATGTATGTTTTCCCATTACAATCAAACAACTTTCTGGTACGGTCTCTCTGGCACTGCGTGAGGACTCAGTGGCTCGACTTGTTGTTTCGATCTATACGTAAGACATAATTCACATGTATTGGTTCATTCTTGGCCAATACATAACTTCACACGCTCTCCGCTTACATTTTTCTTCTCCTAAGTGGCCTTCATGTATCTTGCACAGCATAGTTTTTCTTAGTCGTGCAGGTATGACAAACCTATTGCCTTTGTAAATAATACCATCGACAACTGTAAGGTCACTGCGGTACATCCAATAATCATGGATAGACAGCGGGCACGCATGTTTTTCTGCTGGCCAACCTTTCAGAATGATATCTTTCAACACTTTTATTGTGTCATCTGTCTCAGTTTCTTTCCTAATCTGTTCTTGTCTTGCAAGAGACACTGGTAGAGAAGCTACGATCAAACTAACATAGGCTTCTATCTCTTCATCCATCAGACTTTTGGAACCTTCACTTTTGTCCACAGCACGAGAAAGTGTATCAGCAATGTACATGTATTTGCCGGGACAGTACAAGTGTACATCATATTTCTGTAGTCTGATAAGCATTCGTTGAATTCTCATGGGACAGTCATGTAATGATTTATTCATGATAGCTACCAATGGCTTGTGGTCAGTTTCCACTGTAAATGTTTGACCATACACAAACTGATGAAATCGCTCACATGCATATGTGATCACTAGAAGTTCTTTTTCTATCTGAGCATACCTTGTTTCAGCACTTGTCAGTGCTCTTGATGCATAGATTACTGGTTGCCATGTATCCTCGTGTTCTTGTAACAGCACTGAGCCTAGGCCAAATTGCGAAGCATCTGCTGAAATTCTTATTCTTTTCGCAGGATCAAAGAATTTTAGCACTGGTTGCTCTGTAATGATCTGTTTCAAGTTTTGCCAACTTTCTTCTTGTTCATGTGACCACATCCACTCGTTATCTTTGTCCAACAACCATCTAAGAGAGGCTGTTCGTTCAGAGAGTTGAGAAATAAACTTTCCTAAGTAAGTAATCATTCCTAGGAATCTTCTGACGTCGTCTTTGTTGTTAGGACGTTCCATATTCACTATGGCTGATATTTTCATTGGGTCTGGTTTTACACCTTGATCCGAGACCACGTCACCCATAAAGGTAAGTATATTCACGCCAAATTCACATTTGTCCTTGTTTAGCTTTAGATTCACTTTCTTGACAGGTTCCATTACTTGTCTCAATCTAGAATCATGTTCTTCCTTTGTAGATCCCCAGACAATAATGTCATCCATCATTGTTTCAACACCTGGAATATGTTCAAAAATCATGTCTATCTTTTTGTGATATACTTCTGGAGCAGACATTATTCCATATGGTAGTCGAAGAAATCTGTATCGACCTTCTGGTGTATTAAATGTACAAAGCTTTGAGCTGGCCTCATCTAGCTTCATTTGCCAGAATCCTGAAGATGCGTCCAATTTACTGAACCATTTTGCTCCCACAAATTGCGACATGATTTCATCTCTGGTTGGTAGTTTGAAATGTTCTCGTTTAATAGCTTTGTTTAAATCTCTGGGGTCTAGACATATTCGGAGTTGTCCATTTTTCTTTTCAACAATTACTTACCCATTCAGTAGGCTCATCAACTTTCTGTATCACACCCAAGGCTTCCATGCGATTTAACTCGTTTCAGTTTTTCTCTCAGCGCAAACGGCACTTTTCTACAGGGGTGTATCACTGAAGAAACTTGCGTGTCTATATTTATTTTAAAATCTCCAGGCAAACAACCTAGACCTTTAAACCAGTCTCTGTATTCTGTAAACATCGATTTGCAGTCATCTTCTACTTGTGATGTCACCATAAAAACTTTCTTTAGCAAGCTTAGTTTCTCACAGGAACTTAATCCTAGAATCGGTTGCACATTTTTATCCACAATCAGTAGAGATGTTTTAAACTGTTGTCCCTTATATTTCAGTGTCACTAAGCATGTACCTTTCACAGGAATTTCCTCCCCAGTGTACCCTGTAACTTTCACTTTGGCTGGGTGAATTTTAGGTTTTACTCTAAAAGTCTTATAGTCTTGAAATGATAATAAATTCACCTGCGCACCAGTATCAAGCTTAAAGGGAATGACAATCTCGCTCACAGTTAAAGGGACAATCCATTCTTTCTTATCTGCACTGCAACGTTCAATGCAATCCACAAATAATTCATCTGTTTGTTTAACAGCATGCACTTTGGTTGTTTTACTTTTAATTTTACAGCATTTGGCAAAGTGATTAAGTCTAACACATTTCATGCAGGTTTTACCATAAGCAGGGCACATTTTAGGATTGTGAGCATTTTCACATCTACTACACATTTCCTTATTAGACTGTGGCTTAGATCGCTTCATTCTTGAGAATGGAGGTTTGCATGGCTTTGTTTTCTGCACTACATGCACATCAGCTTCCTTGTGTAACTTTTTGGCTTGAAATCTAGTTATTTCTGCAGATCTGCCTTTTCTAGTGTTAGGTCTTGCTCTCTCAGCAATCTCTCTCTGAGTCCATTATCAGGTATTCCACAGACAATACGATCTCTAATCAGTGAATCCTTTAAATCACCAAAGTCACAGGTTTTACTGAGTGATTGCAGCTCTGTAACATACTGATCAAATCCATCTACAGACTTCTGATCACATGTGAAAAACTTATATCTTTCATATGTCACATTTTTCCTTGGCACAAAGTAATCTTCAAACTTTTGCATTATAGAAGATAGCACCATATTCTGCCCCTCATCAAACTGAGAACTATTATAAATGCCCTGCACATCCTCTCCTATCACATGGAGGAAAATGGATGCCTTCGTTTTGTCAGCATCTAAATCAGCTCCACATGCAGCAAGATATATATTAAACCTTTGCTTAAATCTTTTCCAGTTTTCAGACAAGTTACCAGACATCAGCATGCCGGTTGGAGGAGCCAGTTTATCCATGGTTACTCACTGTTTGAAGATAGGAGCACACGGCAGGTTTTGCAGACACAGAGTATCACAGCCACAGACTTCTGCAAGATTCTGTCACACTCTGAGAGAACTAGCAGTCCAAGTTAAACTTCTTCTGACACCATGTTTTGTTCATATGTTTGTAAATCCAGTCATCAGGACACAGAGACATGTGAGTTCACTGCTGTGCTGTTTATTGCCTCCAACTCCAGGCACACTGCACACTGGACCACCCACTTCCCAGCATCCCCCTGGTCCCAGGGACCATCACTAAAGATTCAGGCTTACACCTATTAGTAAGGGAGTGTCTACAAATATTAATACACTAACATCACATACTGTTAGTGAGAATTTTGTACAAACTAGTTTTTTGAGTGAAATTACAATGTAGATCTGACTGTTTACTGTACTGTAGTCTACTTTCCTCATGTAAATGGTGCACAACTGTATAATAACCTATTTCATACTATGCCCACTTACCTGAAAGCCCTGAACATGCGGTCACCCACCCTCATGGCCACCCATCCACACGCCCTCAAACTCGACCATGCTGAAACAGATCACAGAATAGGAGGAGATGGGAAGAATAGGGGAGACAGGAGGAATTACTGTAGAAGAAAACAGGAGAAAAAAAAATAGTGAGAGATGGGAGGGATAGGAGGAGATGGGAGGAATAGAGAAAGAATATGGAAAAATGAGAGCATTAGGGGGGACTGAATGAATAAGGGAAAGAAGAGATGAAGAAGTGAGGAATAGGGGGGAGAAAGAAGAGAAGGTGGAGGGAAAAGAAGGATGCAAAAAAACTGCACTGTACAAACTAGACAACCGGCAAATGATGGGTTCAAATTACTACTGTAACAATTCATTTATGCATAAGGCCTCAACATTCATGTACCTAAATAGCCTCTAGCAGCCTGCCAAGCCTTCAGCAGCAGCTCCAGCTTCTTCCTACTATATGCTCCACTTGTAACCCCCTCAACTATGTATTAACCCTTATGCCATTTCCCTTTATATGCCTGCCTCAGGGCCCCCTCAGCCATGACATTCCTTTTTATATGCCAATCTCAGAGCCCCACATGCCAGCCAAGAGTCATAATGGCTTACTTTCACAATAGAAGTTCCAGTCTGATTCAAACTGCCTGGCTCTTTCTGCCACCCACTGCACACCGACTCCAGGCATACTATGACCAGAAAGATAACTCAGAGGTTGAGTAGACTGGAGGTAGAGCAGCAGCAAGGGTCAGCCCATCCATGATGCACTAAGAGTGATATTACCACTGACTGTCCATCCGGGATGAGCACACTCCAGACAAAACTTCTAATTTCTGGATGTCAGATGAATCCAGGATGGGTGGTCCCCTATCAAGTATTAAAGTCATATAATGTGTTGCCTCATGCTCCTCCTATGCCTTGACTCTGCATATCATGAGCGCAGGAGTGTACATTAGTGTTAGGTGAAATATAGCAAAATTAAATATTATGTTAACTTAAAATGCTAACAAACAATATTTTATTAGTGTTGGGATAGACAAAAAAAAAAACAATAACAATATAAAGAAAACCTGGTAGACAAAGCAAAAACACAATTATACAGCAGTTATACCAATATTTTAGCCAGGACTCACAGGAATCCAACAGCTCTCTTCTTTGACAGGATATTCTTGGTATATAGGGGTTCTGGGTAAAACAGGCAAAAAAAGAATATGAAAGGTAATTCAATCGCGTTATTATATACCGAATGAAGTATAGGATCCAAAAGTAATATAGGCTATAACCTGCTAATTAAGAATCTGGGTTAGTATCAGTGATTTGAACTCTTTTACCACACATTAGAAATACACTAGAGCACTAACAAGCAATTACCAAGATCCCTCATCATTGGCACTGAAAGAGTCTCTGTGATATTAATCTAGAATACAGTATATAAATTAAATGATATCTTGATGTGATGACTTGCTGATCCCTGCTGCTTGGTCCATAGCTCTCTCTCTCTCTCTCTCTTAGAATGCTAGGGAATCTGAACTAATCCTTACAGAAACACACTCACAAAGTACTCTGGAGGAAGTCTACAGCTGATCTCAGTTTCCTATAAAGATACAGAGGTTGTAGGAAAGAGAGAGTGACAGCATTTCATGGCGTTTGTCTTCTGGATATACTGGTTCTTCTACTTAAACTGAGACCCGCCTGTGATTGGATGAAACATAGAATTTGATGGAAGATAAGAACCACTTGGCCCATTTAGCTTGCCCATGTACATGCACACCTACACACTAGGATTATTATTATTTTTTGTCTGGAGCCAATTAACCTACCAGTATATTTTTGTATTGTGGGAGAAAACCGGAGTTCCCGGTGGAAACACACACAAGCACGGGGAGAATATACAAACTTCACACAGTTAGGAACATGGTAGGAATTGAATCCATGACCAGTGCTTTGAGGCAGTAATGCTAATCATTACACCATCTGTACTGTCATTGCTGCCTGAACCAAGCGATCACAGATTTGGATTGGGTCACACGGGACCTGGGTCAATATGGGATTCCCTCTTACCATCAGTAATCGCCTGTTACTGTCTCCTCCCACTGGCAAGTGAACGGGTATTTTGCTGCAACCACCAGGTCCTAGAACTTTTGCTGCATTTACTATCCATTCCACAAAATATTACCTTTAGTAACCTTTGAGCACAAATCATGGCGAGCGAAGCGATCATTTAAGTGGAAGAATTTCTACAAATTTTGGGTAAAACATGTTTAACAACAGAATATAACACCTTTTGACCCTGTCAACCTTTTGACCCTGTCGTCCTTTTCACTGTTGACCTTTTGACGGTCGGGCCTATCGTGTAAACTTAATGTCTATCTTTTTAAGGTCTATCTTCTGTTCCACACTAATTAAAAAATACTAAGGGCCTAATTCAGCATGGATCAGAGATGTGCGAAAAATCGCACATCTAAGATCAGTTCAGTCTCTATTAAGTATTTGCCTAATACAGCGCAAATAGCAGCTGTACTACCAGTAGTAGTAAATAGTGAAAAAATACTACCAGTAGTACTGCAAGCTCTGTGCCTAGATGTGAAGTATAGTCTGGAGGTCTGTGCAAGGCTAAGGAAATGTAATTTGTGCTAGTGCCTGTAATCACTGCACCCGGAATTCATACTGTTTTAAGATATTACATTGTGAGGTTACCTAATCAACTGTTGTATAGAGGATGGTTTGGCTATGAGTCTTGCAACCAATGGGGATCATTCCGAGTTGATCGCTAGCTGCCGTTGTTCGCTGCGCAGCGATCATTTAAAAAAAGTCAAAATTGCGCATGCGTATGCACCACAATGCACACATGCGTCGTACGGGTACAAAGAGCATCGTTGCTATGCAATGGTTCTAGTGAAGAATCCATTTGCACAGCCGATCGCAAGGAGATTGACAGGAAGAGGGCGTTTATGGGTGTCAACTGACCGTTTTCTGGGAGTGTTTGGGAAAAGGCAGGCAGGTCCAGGCATTTGCAGGGCGGGTGTCTGACATCAATTCCGGGACCTTCGTCGCTGGAATCATCACACAGGATAAGTAACTGCAGGGATAGTTTTGTTTTGCACAAAATGTTTTTGCAGAGCTCATCTGCACAGAAGTTCGCACACTTGCAAAGCGAAAATACACTCCGCCGTGGGCAGCGACTATGCATTTGCAGGGCTGCTAACAGTAGCTAGCGAGCGATCAACTCGGAATGAGGGCCTATGTCTTAACTGAATTATCATATTATTAATAAGAATGTGCTATGTACATACAGGGCTTGCTTCTAAAGCTCACACAAGGGGGTGATTCAGATCCGATTGCTGGGCTGCTAATTTTGCTGTCCTGCATTCACATAGTCACCGCCTCCAGGGGGCGTGTATATTCGCTGTGCAAGTGTGCGATCATGTGTGTACGCCGAGCTGCTAAAATCCACTTTGTGCAGTCTCTGCGCAGCCCAGGACTTACTCCTACAGTGCTATGAAAACAGGCCGATCTGGGCCGGAGCTGACGTCAGACACCCTCCCTGAAAATGCTTGGGCACACCTGTGTTTTTCTGGACACTCCCAGTAAACGGTCAGTAACCACCCACAAACGGCTTCTTCCTGTCAATCACTTTGCAAACGCCCGTGCGAATGAATTTTTTGCACTATCCCGTCGCTGACCAATAATGCCCTCTGTTGCTGTCCTACGCGCGTGCGCATTGCGGTGCATAGTTACGTATGCGCAGTTAGTACCTGATCGCCCACTGTGGAAAAACGCACAGTAGCGGTCAGATCTGAATCACCCCCCAAATGCGAACACATTTATTGATTTTGTACATATCTCTGATCTATTCTGAGTTGGGCGCAACTTGGCATTTCTCTCTTTCCATGAAATGGGTATTACTGTGTGTCAGCTGGGCATACACATATACAGTAAGAGAACCATCTTGTGGGCATGTAGTGTCAGAGTTCCTGTTTCACTAGAATCTTCTGCACCCAGGTTGGGGTGGGTGTAAGTTAGGGTGGGTTGAAAAAACGAAATTGCGAGTACGAAATTCCAGTAGTGTGGAAAAGTTGTGGGTCCATAACAGTAAGTCGTGTGCAAAATTTAAGCTCAGTCAGATAATTTTAACTATCCCCAGTGGGTGCTTAAAGTTTTGAAAATTTTGCACAAATTAGGATATTATGTAATCAGGTAAAGGCACAGTTTTGGGGCACATATTTTGGCAATTAAGCTGTTTTTAGATGCAAATGCTTCAGTTGAACTCGTTTAGATACAAATCTTCGGGGAAGACATTTAAGAGGGGTCTGTGCCCCCTTCCCCCCCCCCAAAAAAAAGGTCAAAATATTGCAGTTTTCCTCAAAATGCGTGTGCCCTTTAGATTGACTGGCACTTTTTCAGGTATTCTAGCTCATGAAGATGGAATTTTTAGAGGAAGAGGCCTAGTTTGATTATTTCTGACCCCCATTTTACCGACAAATAATATTCCATTGCCCTCTATCTAAGTAAATATCTTGTTGCATAGTTAAACTGTGAAATGTATGCAGCTCTTCGCTCACTTCCTTCTATGTGGATAAGTGACTCAGAACTCACCACAAGAAGGTGGCTGCACCACGGATTCCACACTTTCGCAACCCAACCAATCATCGGTAAGGTGTTTTTTTGATAGCACTTGTGTTTTTAAGCTCACTGCTCAGAGTGCTCAGGCAAAATGCCATGGTACACCCTCTTAGTATAAAATTGAGGCATAATCTGCTTGGAACTCAAAGATGCTAGAATAAAGCTGATGTGCTTCGGGTCCGCAAACATGCTGGGAAGCCTCAGTCACTTTCTTAACTTTCCTCTCGACATCCTGAAGATGGCAGGGAAAATGTTGAAAATAATTTTCTTGTGGTACACTGTCTTTGGAAGATCTTAATACCTCTGCTGGAATGCCCCAGAGCAGTGATAGTTTGTGAATGGTCTCATTCTGCCAGTCAATCATCTCAAAATATTCCTCAGCTTTAAAGATGGATGGAGGAAACTCTGAAGGTGCTGGGACCTCTTGCTTGAAGATGAGATTCTTGAGCCTGAAGTATTTGGGAAATGACAGTTTTGCGCACATCTCTCCTTTCATCCATCAACATAGTCAGGAGAAGATTTTAGAGATAGCCCTAGTATGCATTCCAAGTGATGACTGGATGAATTTCCCGTAAGTATTTATTTGGTAAGTACTATGATTTCCCTATAATTTCCCAAAATAGCTTACGGCTTCTGCACATACAAGAGCTTATTTTCTTTATCTGAAGCCAGGTAGGGGTTTAGACCTTAAGGATGAATGTTATTAGAGTTTTTTTAATTTTTGTGACGGTTTTGAAGTACTTGCAGTATTTTCAATCTGAGGATCCTGTTTGCTGTTGTCAGCTATCTGGAGTGAGAAATCATGCCAGGATCGCACTTGGAGAGGTCATGAGGGCAATGTAATATCCTAAATTGATTGTTTTGCATAGTTCATTGTAGTCTAAATCAAGTAAGTCAAAGTCTATGCGTTTACATTATTTGATTGGTAGGCTTTCACAGTGACACAACTGTCCTCCTATTGGACCTGGATGTGATTAAGGACTGCTAGTTGGGCCATCTATGTACATCAGAACTAGAAATGTGCACCAGACACTTTTCGGGTTTTGTGTTTTGGTTTTGGATTCGATTCCGCGGCCGTGTTTTGGATTCGGACGCGTTTTGGCAAAACCTCCCTGAAAATTTTTAGTCGGATTCGGGTGTGTTTTGGTTCGGGTGTTTTTTTTTTTATCAAAGACCCCTCACAAACAGCTTAAATCATAGAATTTTGGGGTAATTTTGATCCCATAGTATTATTAACCTCAATAACCATAATTTCCACTCATTTCTAGTCTATTCTGAACACCTCACACCTCACAATATTATTTTTAGTCCTAAAATTTGCACCGAGGTCGCTGAATGACTAAGCTAAGCGACCCAAGTGGGCGGCACAAACACCTGGCCCATCTAGGAGTGGCACTGCAGTGTCAGACTGGATGCCACTTCAAAAAATAGTCCCCAAACAGCACATGATGCAAAGAAAAAAAGACGGGCACCAACGTCGCTGGACGGCTAAGATAAGCGACCCAAGTGGCCGGCACAAACACCTGGCCCATCTAGGAGTGGCACTGCAGTGTCAGACAGGATGGCACTTAAAAAAATTAGCCCCAAACATCACATGATGCAGAGATAAATAAAATAAAAAAAGAGGTGCAAGATGGAATTGTCCTTGGGCCCTCCCACCCACCCTTATGTTGTATAAACAGGACATGCACACTTTACCAAACCCATCATTTCAGTGACAGGGTTTGCCACACGAATGTGGCTGAAATGACTTGTTGGTTTGGGCCCCCACCAAAAAAGAAGCAATCAATCTCTTCCTGCACAAACTGGCTCTACAGAGGCAAGATGTCCACCTCCTCCTCATCATCCAATTTCTCACCCCTTTCACTGTGTACATCCCCCTCCTCACAGATTATTAATTCATCCCCACTGGAATCCACCATCTCAGGTCCCTGTGTACTTTCTGGAGGCAATTGCTGGTGAATGTCTCTACGGAGGAATTGATTTATAATTCAGTTTGATGAACATCATCTTCTCCACATTTTCTGGAAGCAACCTCGTACGTATTGCTGACAAGGTGACCGGCTGCACTAAACACTCTTTCGGAGTACACACTGGAGGAGGGGGGGCAACTTAGGTAAAATAAAGCCAGTTTGTGCAAGGGCCTCCAAATTGCCTTTTTTTCCTGCCAGTATATGTACGGATTGTCTGACGTGCCTACTTGGATGCGGTCACTCATATAATCCTCCACCATTCTTTGAATGGTGACAGAATCATATGCAGTGACAGTAGACGACATGTCAGTAATCGTTGGCAGGTCCTTCAGTCCCCACCAGATGTCAGCACTCGCTCCAGCCTGCCCTGCATCACCGCCAGCGGGTGGGCTCGGAATTCTTAGCCTTTTCCTCGCAGCCCCAGTTGCGGGAGAATGTGAAGGAGGAGCTGTTGACGGGTCACATTCCGCTTGACTTGACAAGTGTCTCACCAGCAGGTCTTTGCACCTCTGCAGACTTGTGTCTGCCGGAAAGAGAGATACAACGTAGGCTGTAAACCTAGGATCGATCACCCGTAAATCCTGGTTAAGCGAATTAAGGGCTCCATCCACAAGTCCCATATGCCTAGCAGAATCGCTACGTTTTAGCTCCTCCTTCAGTCTCTCCAGCTTCTTCTGCAAAAGCCTGATGAGGGGAATGACCTGATTCAGGCTGGCAGTGTCTGAACTGACTTCACGTGTGGCAAGTTCAAAGGGTTGCAGAACCTTGCACAACGTTGAAATCATTCTCCACTGCACTTGAGTCAGGTGCATTCCCCCTCCTTTGCCTATATCGTAGGCAGATGTATAGGCTTGAGTGGCCTTTTGCTGCTCCACCATCCTCTGACGCATATAGAGGGTTGAATTCCACCTCGTTACCAACTCTTGCTTCAGATGATGGCGGGGCAGGTTCAGAAGTGTTTGCTGGTGCTCCAGTCTTCGGCACGCGGTTAATTTTGATTTGTGGGTCATTTTACTGAACTTTTGTTTTTTAGATTTTACATGCTCTCTACTATGACATTGGGCATCGGCCTTGGCAGACAACGTTGATGGCATTTCATCGTCTCGGCCATGACTAGTGGCAGCAGCTTCAGCATGAGGTGGAAGTGGATCTTGATCTTTCCCTATTTTACCCTCCACATTTTTGTTCTCCATTTTTTAATGTGTGGAATTATATGCCAGTAATATATCAATAGCAATGGCCTACTGTACTGTACTATATATGTATACTGTTGGTCACCAAAATGCTGCACTGTAGTATTAGAAGCTATAGAAAAGTATATATATTATTGTATATATATCAGTACAGAGCAGTGTAACTGTGACACATGTGTGTCCTGACAAGCAGTATAGAAGCTATAGAAAATGATTTAAAATTATTGTATATATCAGTACAGAGCGGTGTAACTGTGACACATGTGTGTCCTGACAAGCAGTATAGAAGCTATAAAAAATGATTTAAAATTATTGTATATAATTCAGTACAGAGCGGTGTTACTGTGACACATGTGTGCCCTGACAAGCAGTATAGAGGCTATAGAAAAGTATATATTATTGTATATCAGTACAGAGCGGTGTAACTGTGACCATGTGTCCTGACAAGCAGTATAGAAGCTATAGAAAAGTATATATATTATATACTGGTGGTCCCCAGTCCCCACAATGCAGCACACTGATCAGATATTTGCAGCACACTGAGCACAGATATGGAGCGTTTTCAGGCAGAGAACGTAGATATTTTCTGCACACTGAGCACAGATTATTTGCAGCATACTGAGCACAGATATTTTCAGCACACTGAGCACAGATTACGGAGCTTTTCAGGGAGTGAACGCTGCCACGTCCTCTCCGTTCAATCTCGAAAGCACAAGTGAAAATGGCGGCGACGCGCGGCTCCTTATATAGAATACGAATCTTGCGAGAATACGACAGCGGGATGATGACGTTCGGGCACGTTCTGGTTAACCGAGCAAGGCGGGAAGATCCGAAGCTGCCTCGGAACCGTGTAAAATAGGTGAAGTTCAGGGGGGTTCGGATCCCGAGGAACCGAACCCGCTCATCTCTAGTCAGAACATGTCGTAACGGCAATTTGTTAAAATGCAGCATGCAGATATTCCGCTAAAGTGTTCAGTTTAGTTTTATCTCCAATATACTAATCACATCCCTCATATGACATGTTAGTGGCTGGGCCATCGCAGCCAATAGCCTTTAGTTTGCACTGTATGTATTCATGTTATTTTGTACAAGGTACAGAAAAATGCTATCAGTGATGTCAGACGCAGAGTTTCTCAGAGATGTTACATGACCAATATACTGAGTACCAGGTTCTTCGACAAGAGATATGTGTCCCTACATAACTGATCTTCTGTAGAAATTAGCCCCCTCCTTGACAAATTGTGTTTTCCTTGCAGCCAGTGAAATACATTCCCTCCAGATTCATCTCATCCTTGGCAGTGTCTGTCTGTTTTGTGACCTAAATTTTCACCACTCTCTTCACTTTGGAGTGATCAATTACTGATGAGGTGTCATTGGGAGTTGCAAAACTGCAGTTGATATTGCTGCAGGGTTCTTTGCCCATATGTATGCGCAAATCTTCTAAATAGTTTTTATCATTGAATGCTTTTGATGTGATGGTTAGTTAATATGGGTTGGGGCTGGGAGACCGGCGCTGGGGAGACTGGCGGTCAGCATACTGACCACGGGATTCTGACAGCAGAATGCTGGTGGGGTTAGCACAACAAAGCCCCTTGCTGCGCTCACCATGCAGCGGGCTTGGTGGCTCACTCATGAGTGGGAATAGTGCCTGTGGGTCAGCATTCTGTGTGCCGGCATTGTGATTGGTCAGGATCCCAGCATGGTGAACGCCGGGATCCCAGCATGGTGACGGCAGGGATCCCAGAATGGTGACCGCCGGGATCCCAGCATGGTGACCGCCGGGATCCCGAGCGCTGGTCACATGACCAGATATTGTTAATATAACATCAAGAGTTTCAATGGTAGAAGTCCAGCCATCATTTGATGGTGGGCTTCTGATAGCAATCCCTACTCCCTACCTCCTAGAAAATAATATTTTAAAACTTGCTCAGAAAACCTGAAAAATAATGCTAGTCAGTTAAGTTTTTATCTGAGTTCAATTGAAGCATTTTTACCTAAAGAGAACTTCTTTGCCAAAATATGTGGCCCAAAACCATGCCTTCAACTGATTTCAAAATATCTTATTTTGCGTCAAATTTTCAACACTTCAAGTACTCACTGTGGATAGTAAAAATGATCCAACCGAGCTGAAATTTTGTTACTGTTATGGACCCACAACTTTTCTGCACTATTGTTATTTCAAACTCGCAATTTAGTTTTTTTGACCCACCCTAGTGCAAGTGCCAATGATAATGATGATGGCTGCTCTTGTGTATGGAACTAATGTGGCAGTGTGATATGTACAGTACATGCATATAGTCACAATCAGTGGTGGCTCCTTATCTGTCTGGCCATGGAGGATCTGCATTGTCTCTGGCTGGTTCCACCGCCTCCATGATGGCTGACACCACCATGAGTGGCTGACACCACCATGTCATGGTGGCTGACACCACCATGACACCACCTTGGGAAGCGCTGTATGCTATTGCAGCCCGGATTGGAAGTCACAGGGGGGGTGGGGGGGGGACTCTCCCTGGGTTTGCCTGTCTGGCCGTGATTAGCAGAGAGTGCTTCCGATGGGAATCACTGCCACTGCTAGGCAGTCCATGGGGGTGGCAGATTTTACTGGGGGTGCTGCAGTCCTACAGCCGCTAGGTAAAACCCGACACTGGTCACAGTAGCATTATGGGGCAGATGTATTAACCTGGAGAAGGCATAAGGAAGTGATAAACCAGTGATAAGTGCAAGGTGATAAACGCACAAGCCAATCAGCTCCAATATGCAAATTGACAGTAAGGAGTTGACTGGCTGGTGAGTTTATCACCTTGCACTTATCACTGGTTTATCACTTCCTTATGCCTTCTCCAGGTTAATACATCTGCCCCTCTGTTTGAAATCCATTTGCATTCACATTTACACTTGTGTGCAACGCAAAACCAAGCACACAACATGCATAAAAATCATATTCCTTCAATGTGTGATCAAGCTACACAAATGGTGTATATAGAGCAACAAATTGCATGGTGGAAGCCACTAACAATAGGTGCAATTATACTGTATTTACATTTATGACTAGCACTGTCTTTTAAACACTATGGTGTTATCAGTAGTGTAGTAACAAGAGGAGGGAGGAGGCCTAGGAAGGGGGGAACTGGGAGGGTTATGGGCTGGTAATACAGCAGGATATTTAACCCATCTCAGGCACCACTCTGAGTGTGCATTAGGACAAGCAGCTTGTACTGTACAACTTGCAACGTATCAGAGAGAGGGACAAGTCACCATGAGCACAGTTGGGCAAGTAAGGAAACCAGTCTGTTCTTCTCCATTAATTGTATTATATTTATTTACTCTTCAGTTCTATATACTGTATAACCTCAACTTTCAAAGCAGTGTCTTTCCAATGACATATTGTACCAAATAAAACAAGTGAATTTTATTACAGTAACTATCATGATTCACTTACCAAAGTCTATTACATAATAATGTAGTTTCAAATTAGAAATCATAGCAATGTGTTCATTTTTACTTAAAAAAAAGCAATTTTTTTTTGTTTGTAGTTTTGGCAAAATATCAATGTACAGTACTGGGAATTTTTGAAAATAATTTAGTAAAGTGTACATTATTTACAAATGGTGCTACATATTAAATGTTTAATAGAAGATTTTATGAAAAATATGTTATTAAATGTTATTTGTGTGCTTATTATATACCTTAGTTGCCTACCCTCCCTCATTCTGCAGAAGACTCCCTGAAATACAGGTTGAGTCTCCCTTATCCGAAATGCTTGGGACCAGAGGTATTTTGGATATGGGATTTTTCCGTATTTTGGAATAATTGCATACCATAATGAGATATCATGCTGATGAGACCTAAATCTAAGCACAGAATGCATTTATGTTACATATACACCTTATACACACAGCCTGATGGTCATTTTAGCCAATATTTTTTATAACTTTGTGCATTAAACAAAGTGTGTCTACATTCACACAATTAATTTATGTTTCATATACACCTTATACACACAGCCTGAAGGTCATTTAATACAATATTTGAATAACTTTGTGTATTAAACAAAGTTTGTGTACATTGAGCCATCAAAAAACAAAGGTTTCACTATCTCACTCTCACTCAAAAAAGTCCGTATTTCGGAATATTCCGTATTTCGGAATTTTTGGATATGGGATACTCAACCTGTAGTAGCAAACTCCCTCACTCCCTGAATGGTCCCTCAATCTCCATGAAAAAAAAAAGAAATCAAACAGTAGATACATACATTTAAATGGTATCAGCAGCACCATTTCCCTGCATTAGTTATATGGCACAATAATCCCTATGGCTACATGCATTTTAAAGGTTTCTTGTGGTTACAGTATATGGAACCTCTTGTAAAACACAATACACGAACAAATCCTGCAAAATATAAGAGTCTTTTCTTCAACAAGTAGATCTTACTAACTTTGGGGCTCATTTACATTTGGATGTAAGTCATTTTCATGACACGCCTCTCAGATATAGCAGAACACGCCCACGCCGATAGGTGTTACTTTCACAATCTCCCTGAAATGCTTTTTCAAAAGTAGGCAAGTATGTTATATACATATATTAATCACTATTATATGTCATTTGTTGTTTATAGAAAGTGCATCATATATTTATTTTTTTCTATTTATACAGTATGGACCATCTTAGTATGCAGTGCTCTACAGACACTATCATTATGATCAGTCAGTGCCCAATTCTGGGAAACCTTTGAGGGGGAGGTCCCAGGGGGGGGGGGGGGGGGGGGGGGGTTGAGAGGGGGGCACTGCAAATAGTGTCTTCACAGCTGGCCCATACTACAAAACTCTATTTCCATGATTCATGGCACTGTTCAGGAGGAGACAAAGCTACCTCAATGCAGAAAGGTTGCCTAATCTCGTGGGATCCCACAAGATCTTCTTCAAAGTCTAGAGTCTCCTAGACATTCTGATAGAGTAGACAAACATGACTATGGTCTAGTTTAATAGTCTGCAATTTACCTAGCCATTTTTAGATTGTAGGAGGAAACCTGCACAGATATAGAGGGTGATTCAGATGTGGACAGAAAGAGCATCACCGCTGCTTCCAAGTAATATAAGCAGATATGCAGCAGGATCACAGCTCCATCACTGAGGCTAGGAAACCTCTATCAGAAAAGACAGAGACCCTGGCCTCAGTACTCTCATAAAACAGAGGTGCCAAGCCTCCATTTTGTTAAACTGAGGCCATTGCCACCCCCTCCACCAAACAGCTGCAGACTGTGCAACAACTGACGTCTGCAGCCATACTACATCTGACAATGCAGTACGGGTCCGGAGCATGCATTGTGTCCTACTGTAAGTTGTGACCAGAACTGAACCACCTCTGCAGTGAGAACATACACATGAGGATTACAGCTGTATTCACCCATCAGTATAAAGGGGAAATGTATCAAATCTGCTAAAGAAGACACAGCAACCAATCAATTCTAGCTACCATTTTATAGAATGTACCTGATAATATCTAAAAATGATAGTTAGAAGCTGATTGAAATTTTTCCACTTTTCTTTAAAAGTTTGATACATCTCCCCCTTTATGCCATGTGGTGGTTGAAGTGTATAAAGTTTAAAAATAGGGGAGATTTAATAAACTTTCTAAAGCAGGCAGGTGAAATTGCCAATAGCAACCAGTTTCTGATAGCTAGAAGCAGAGGCGGATTGGCCATAGGGTCTACAGGGAAGATTCCCGGTGGGCCGACGCACCCGTGGGGCCTGTTTTGTTTGAGTACATGTGGTCCTATTTATAGACATAATGAATAAGATGCAAAATAATTTGCATATATGAAAATGACTTTGCCACTTAGTCTGTGATTGCAGATGATCTAGTGTATGCTCTGTCTGCCTGCTTGACTGACATATAAGATTGAGTGAATAGTGATTGGGATACGGTTGGTGTAATAAGCAAGAAAATATATCTTTCTAAAGAATTATATAGTTTCCTAAATTCTAAAGGTGTATCATATAATGTGCTCATAATATTTAATTTTATTTCCTTTTAACTTCCCCCTAGATGCTGGACATGCCCACTATCTGGAAAGTCTTGGGGGGAGGGTGCTACTGACATGGCCCATGGCTAGACCTTACACCTCTGGTGCTGCCCATGTGGGGCCACTATTACAAATTTTTCCAGGGCCGCTTTTTGTTCCCAATCCGCCCCTGGCTAGAAGCTGATTGGTTGCTATGTACAACTTCTCCACCTATCCCTTTTAAAAGGTTTGATACATATGCGCCGTAGTGGTGTTTAAAGTGTGAATAATATACAATCATGCTTTGGGACAGCAGTGGTAAGAGATATTGGAGTACAGCTTTTTTGACCCTCATATAGAACATTATATGAATAACCGCAGCATTCCGTGACTAGACGCGGCGTGCATATGCACCATGCATTCCTATGGAAGTTTTAAATGTGATAGGGGTCTATGTACTAAGCTTTAGAGAGTGAAAAAGTGGACAGAGATAAAGGCCCAGTTTTATCAAGCCTTGGGGAGTGATAAACTGCACGCTGATAAAGTACCAGCTAATCCGCTCCTAACTACCATATTACAGGCTGTGTTTTAAAAATGTCAGTTGTGAGCTGATTTGTTGGTACTTTATCACTGTGCAATTTATCACTCTCCAAGGCTTGATAAATCTGGGCCAAAGTGCCAATCAACAGGCTCCTAACTGCCATATTAGAAGCTGTTTTTGAAAAATAACAGTTAGAAGCTGATTGGCTGGTACTTTATGTCTGTCCACTTTATCTCTATATCTGCTCCATAGTCAGAGCAACAATAGCCCAAAAATAAGGGTTGTGGCAAAGCAACACATACGAGTACAATGTATAAACCATACCAGATGCAGCTGTACAAATAAGTGAAAAACATGTATGAACGACTATTAGCCACTATGTTGTACACCATTCACCTTGAACTGTCAGCATGCAGCCAACAAGCAGGTGACTTAGTGAAAGAATGTGATGTATGTGTTAAAAAGTGTAGCCACGGCACATTGACAAATTGAATGAACATATCAGAAACATTAATAACATTTTTACAGATTTCCCAATACTTCTCCACTGTTCTATGCTGTGCAGTAACAGTGACTAGTGACAGCCTACAGTATAGCAAATTATTTAGCATCTACACTGTATATAGACTGTGTATAATCTCTGGAGACATCCAGCATGCTTTAAATAGGACAGCCATCAAGTGACCAATATGTTGTGCAGATGCTCTTCCGACAGAGTGAGGTAGTATATATAAAAACTGGCTTTTCATCGCCTTTATTTTTTTTGTTGCCTTTTGTTCTCCTTTACTTATAAACTACCATTATTTACATATGCTGCAAAGGCAACCTATTCTACTAGACATAATTATACAGATTCATAGTATTTGTCTACTACAGCTTCATAGTACAGTATTTGTCTACTACAGCTTGACAACATAGTATCCGGTCTTTAGGTCGACACTCATTAGGTCGGCCACTATTGGTTGACATGCATTAGGTTGACATGGTCACTAGGTCGACACATGAACTTTTTCATACTTTACGATCCATGTGGACTACGATTGGGGATAGTAACCTTGCCCGAAGCATGGCGCGCAAAGCGAGGAAGGGGAAGGGGGCGAAGAACGGTGCACTAATTGGGGTTCCCGGTCACTTTACGAAGAAAACGCACATGTCTACCTATTGACTGTCGACCTAGTTACTGACGACCCAATTATCCACACCCTACTATACATGAGTGAAACATACTTCACAGTGTGTTGCTAAATAAGAAAATAACTTAACAAAATGATTAATTTCAAACCCTAAACCCACTGCAAACTATACATGCATGTCTGCCAACTTTCCGAATTGTAAAGTATGGAAAAAGTAGGTAACACCAATGAAAACACACCCAGATCTATCAGAGACCCCACTTATTTCCTCAGACCATTCCTCGTTTCTAGATGACTATACACTACTGAAACCAGTGTTTGCTCCCAGTTGACTAAAATAACAATCTATGCAGGTGTTCACTTTCCAGGGGTGTCTGGAATACTCATTAACAAAAATAAAGTGCTGTGGATTCTGATGAGGGAGGCATCACTGCTGAAATACTAAAGGGCCCCATACACTTATGCGACCACATGTCGGAGGCGATCGCAGGCGCAGCATGCTCCTTTGTACGAGAGCCCTGCTAGGGTGATGGCCAGATGAAGTCTTTTTTTTTTGTGTCACTAAGACTATTTTTTTTGTTTTATAACTGGTGAGGATAGGAGTGGGCAATGGTCACGAAATTATGGTGGTGGAAGTGGGGGGGAGAGGTTGGTGTTGCTTTGGCAGTTGGCAGGCCCCAACATGAAGGGGTCAGTGACATGATGGGGGGGGGTGACCAATAATGTTGTGTCTAGGGGTGGCCTGACCCCTAAATGCAGCCCTAATGATGGGAATGTCAACAGATTGCCCAGATAATTGTACAGTGTGCACCTGCGACTGACTAGTAATTATTAGTGTGTCAGACATACTGAAATAGTCCATCACGTCCTATAGATCTGAGATGTGGTTGGCCCCATTTAGCAGTGCATTTGCTGCTGCTGCCGACTATCCTAAGTGGTCTATTTACTAAGTCTTGGATGGAGATAAAGCCTCTGGAGATAAAGTGCCAGCCAATCGGTTCCTAACTGTCATTTGTCAAACCCAGCCTATAGCATGGCAGATAGGAGCTAATTGGCTGGTACTTTATCTCCAGCGACTTTATCTCCATCCAAGGCTTAGTAAATAGACCCCTAAATTTCCACTGTTCCTTCACAAGGGAGGAACAGGGAAATGTTTCCTTCCAGGAAAGAAATGCAAATATTGTGGCCATACACTGTTAAATATCTCAGTGTATGGACACACAATGTGATGTTTTCAGTTTATCGGTCTGACACAGTTGAACTGACAGTGTATGCCCTGCATAAATAGAGACAAGACTTATTCAAGTCCTTTTTAAAATATAAAAATGACCTTGATCTGCCCAACTTATCATCAGCCATTGTAAATTCTCCTCTCCACTTATATACTATGCCATTAAACAAAGAAAATATGCACATACTTTAGTAACATAAGAGCATTTGTGCTGCAGTTCTATATGTTTTGGTTAATAACTAACCTAAGTAAATTTTTCAGGGTTATTGTGTACTTTTATGAGAGAACTCCAGTCCCAAAGTTAGAACTCTATTTGAAACAACCATTCTCATATTGCATGCTCAGAGATCCCTATTACTATTCCTGCCTAGAAACAATTTATGAAAAACAAAAAACAAAGCACAAAACAAAAACAAAAACCAGTAACAAAGCTGCTTCCAGAACATAAAATACCATCCACACTCTGTCTGTGTAAGTGGCCACAGATACAGAAATGGCAGTTTGCTTAGTATTTAATTTGCAACCCATCTTCATAAATGTATTTTTGCTGGTTACGCTGAGATAAAACTCACCATCATAAAGATAGACCAGTTACTGTATGTGATATTGCCATACACTGCCAGAAAATTGGTCTGCCTGTCTGATGGTGCGTACGATTATTAATATCACAAGATCAGTTTGCTTCTAAACATTAGCTGTCTTCAGAATTCTTTATTTGAACATTAGTCCATTCATTGAAAGTCAACCATTTGCTATATAATGAACATGGTTGTTACTGCATACAGTTAACACAACTTTAACCTTGACTTTTGTGTACAGTGATCAGGTCATTGCAATGAAGGTGGGGGAAGAGGTATGCAGATGTAGTTAAAATAGATAAGATATTTTGCAACTGTTCTGCAAAGGTAAAGTGTGGAGCATGAACATACCACACAGTATTATACAATACTGGTTCAACAGTTCATTAAAAAGAGTCTTCTGTCTCCCTTTCAAACCGCAGCTTTAACCCGGTAAATTGCCGATTTTTCAGCCTTCCTAAACGGTTCTAGCTGCAATGTGACAGGGCCACCTTGAATTTACCGTTTTCAAAATACTGGTATTTTGAAACGGTTAAAAAGCAGGGTCCTACCCGTTTCAGAACCGTTTCACTGTGCAGTGTGAAAGGCTCTGAAACGGTATTTCCAAGCCACAGGAGGTAATAGGCTGTCTCCATGTGTGATGTCACCAGGCAGAAGCAGGAAGCTAGAGGAAAAACACATCAGACACATGAGAGTGGGTTTAGAAGCGTTTTCTTACTGCAAATATATTATACAATGGCAACTTGGAGTGATGAAGAGGTGAGGGAGCTACTAAGAATCAGAGGGGATGAGGAAATATGCAGACAAATAACTGGGACAGTCAAGGATGCACTCATATAAAAACATGGTTAAAATGCTTCAAGCTGCTGGGTTCCATCGTACAACTATACAAATAATTAATAATTAATTAATAATTATTAATAATGTGTGGGCCAGAAAAGTCCATTTATAATGACAACCACTGTTTTCTATGGGTGAAACGGGTTCAGTGTGAAAGGTACCAAAACGGTAATGAAATGATAATATACTGGTTACAACATGCGATGTTAAGGGGGTTTAACTGCTCAGACCCGTTTTAAGAACCGTTTAGAGAACCGTTTCAAAAGCAGGTTTTGCGATGTGAAAGCAGCATTAGTGTAACCAGTGGCAATTATGTCTTTAGAAATCAACTGTATACATTTTAGTTTGAATCTGCAAAACAAAATAAAAATTAATTTTAATGATGTATAGACACCATTATATCAGGGGTGTGCAATAAGTTTCCGTATGCACAAAAAGTATTATATCTACTAACAAAGTGAACCTTACATTTTTTTCAAAGTTTTCGCTACAGGACTCTATGCAAAGTTGCATGCACTTAAACCACTTGGTGATCAGTAGCGGATCTTGGCACGGGCAAGCAGGACTTTTGCCCGGGGCGCTGCCTTCCGGAGGGCGCCGGCGCCTTCCAGAGGGCGCCACACCATGGCAAGATCCGCCACTGTCCCCCCGCAGTGCCCCCCCGCTGCGAAGGGAACCAGACGCTACGCATATAGTTTCCCTTCGTGGAGAGGACCTTTGCTGTGCAGTGCTCGATGATGTCATTGCGCACTGCACAGCATTGTGGCACAGACGCTAGGGGTCATAATTGACCTCTAGTGTCTATGCTGTGCCTTGGGAGAGACGTCATGACTGACGTCTCTCCCATAGATCGGAGGAGAGGAGAGGAAAAGAGCGGCGCCAGCGGAGGTCTGCAGCGGTCTGGAATCAGGAGCGGGGATCGTAAGTATACTTTTTTTTTTCTTTCAGCGACGCTTAAAGGGGGGAAAATGGGGGCGTAACTGACCACGCCCCCATATGAAGCTACACCCCTATATTTTTGCCCGGGGCGCCACAAGGGCAAGAACCGGCCCTGTTGGTGATGCAGCTGCATTAGTCTCAAGCAGCTATGTCTTCTACATGCTGGATGAAGGTCTCCACTGCAGCTTCCAGTGACTAAAAATGAATTCCATGCATCTTGCGCTTGATTTGTGAGAACACAAAGAAGTCGCAGGGGGCAGGTCTGGACTGTATGGCAGATAACCAAGGTGCTGCATGCAGTCATGGGCCAGAAAAACTTTGTGTGATGGAGGACACAGGTCAGCCACAGCACTCCTCATCTTCCAGGCACCGGCTGCCGTGCCGAAATTCTGCAAACCACTCACAGAGGTTCAGGATGGTGCTTTCTCTCCAAAAGCAGCTCGCCGATGGTACAAAACTCTTGTAGTCATAGAAGATCATGGTTCTCCAGTGGCCTCTGTAGAGCTCCATAACGAGTTAGTGAAGGAAGTGAACATGCTGACTGTGTGCAGTGCTGCTTATATACAGTAATGTGCCTTGACGTTTCATAAGAAATTATAACCAGGCAGTCAGATTATGTCTACTCTAGCTATGCACTGCACATCCGGAAACTTATTGCACACCCCTCTTACAGTTTTCTGTTCTGCTGTTGTGGTAGAAAACAAGATTTACAAATATACTCTACAACATGAATTATCTTGAAAATATTTAGCATCATTGTTACTAATATGTAAGCATAATACCCCTTTACCACCAAGCCCAAAAATCACGCTATTGCCGGGTCGACACGGCTCAGCCGTCAGTGTAAACAGCCCAACCAAAAATAACCCTGGTTGATTTACCTGGCAATCTTACCCAAGTTTTGACCAGGGTTGGACACAGGTAGAACCCGTCTTCAGAGGCAGTGTAAATGGGCAACTTGGGTCATCTGACCCTGGACTCGCATACAGCAATGGTAGAATCCATAGCATCCTGTGGGCAGTTGGGATGTTGGAGGACAGGGCACACAGTCTCCGCTGCTGTCTGTGCTTCTATGCAGACAGCAGCGGTGCCAGGGTGAAGTTGAACGAATGCTGAGTTCCAGATCACGGGTCAGATCCAGGATTTTGGTGTAAAAGCGGTATAAGTCTTCCAGTCAAACACTATTCTAGAGAATAAGAAAGGGAACAACTGAACTGATCTATTAGCCATCCAACTCAAAGTTTGGTAGGTTAGAAAAAAAAAACATACTGTACATTTCTATCAGAAAGTAACAGAAAATAAATCAAAATAATTTTCTTGTTATCAGTAGGAAGATTAACTAAATGTAATTATCACTGGATTTATTTCTGCTGGGTGTTTAATAATATAATTCCTACATATACAGTACAGCAGTGACGTGCGGTGGGGTGAGGCAGAGCCTATCCTGTCATACTAATGGTTTACACCAGAGTTTTGACTTTATAATGTATATGAAGACTACAAAGACTATATTAGAAATATCTTCTTTATATTATTGTAATAATTTTTATAGTCAAAACTCTGGAGTAAAAAGTCTATGGCAGGTAACTTAGTGTCTCACCTACCTTCCTTTTCTGCACATCTCTGATCAAAACTCACCGAATATCCACCAGTATATACTGCTGTACCTGTGTATATTGCCCACATAAACCGTATATATACAGTATTATGTGTAAATCTGGCTCTGGTACTAGCCAGTGCCTCCTGATCCATTAACCTCACTGCAAGTCCCTGCTATATAGTATATATTTTGTTAGAAGCATCGGTGCAGTTTTAATTAATATGAGTCGAATTTGAAAACAGAAGGAAAAAAATGATCTCTCCATTCTCATTTGACACAAAGCTAAATATATTGATAAATGCCATTTAATACTTAGATTTTTTATGCAATGTGCTTTGCAGAGTTGAGGCAAAAGGGGCCTATTTATCATTAATTACTGCTTTTTTGGAATATACCAAGAAAACACATTAGGATACCCTAAAACATTAAGTAGCACCCCAATGTATGAAGGAGGAAACACACAGGTATCATAGATATCTGATGCAGTCCCTCCATTTCAGACAACAGCCATAGCTCCTATAGGTTTCTATGGAGAATGTGAAACTGTCAGATTTACCAAAATCCGGAATGTTTAGCATTCCAAAGTTTGGCCCCCGCAACTAATGCCATCTGAAGATGGTGTTAGCAGCTGTACCCTATGGGCTATACTCATCAATAACTACTGGTATAGGGTTCCGGAAGAACCCTCCCCAGCAATGGCTGATTGACATACATGGTCAGTAGACCACGCATGTGCAGGATTCCCGATACAGAAGTGAAGAGACCATCTGAATGCATCACAGGGATAGGCACTTTTTGGAGCTCCTGTCCCTGCATTTACTATTTGGTACATCAAGGTAGTATTATCACATAGGTGTCCCAACAGTGTCTTCTCTTTGCTGCCTAGTCCCAAGCTCTGCCCTTGTGAGCATGGAGTCAGAGGGCAGATGGAGTAATGCATGTGCAGTGGAGTATGCTTGGGTAACCTTTGGTATAAAGCCCAAATGAGGCTCCACTATCCATTCACTGGGTTCACAATCAGGAGACAGTAAGGGCATCCAGAGCAGATGGGCAGCAATCACTAGGCCAAATCCTAAAAATACACAGACAACCTAAACTTCTACTTAGAACACAGCAAACAGTGATCAGTCTACATTACCTAAGTCATTATTATGTTTTGTGTTGTTTTTGTTTTTTTGTTTGTGGCTCTACAAATATAAAAAAAAAGGTTTTGGCTAAACTCTGGTCACAGGTGCAAAAAACATAATATATACAGAGCAGCAAATAAAATAACACTAAGCATCAGTAGAGAATTTGCAAACAGCCAATCACAAGCAATTCGCTAGTACTGGTGGCTGTCATAATCATCCAATATTTACACCTCTTTTCCAGGCTTAAATGTGTCCTTTTTTCTAGCTGTATCTTTTCCCAATTGAACAAACATGCATTAGGCCTAAGGGCCTAATTCAGACCTGATTACAGCAGCAAAAAATTTCTCTAATGGGTAAAACCATGTGCAGTGTAGGCAGGCAGATGTAACATGTGCAGAGAAATTTAGATTTGGGTGGGTTATTTTGTTTCTGTACAGGGTAAAAACTGGCTGCTTTATTTTTACACTGCAATTTAGATTTCAGTTTGAACAAACCCCACCCAAATCTAACTCTGCACATGTTATATCTGTCCCCCCTGCAGTGCACATGGGGGGTCATTCCGAGATGATCGCTCGCTAGCAGTTTTTAGCAGCCATGCAAATGCTATGCCGCCGCCCACTGGGAGTGTATTTTAGCTTAGCAGAAATGCGAACGAAGGGATCGCAGAGCGGCTACAAAATGATTTTGTGCAAATTCTGAGTAGCTTCAAACCTACTCAGCGCTTGCGATCACTTCAGACCATTCAGTTCCTGATTTGACGTCACAAACACGCCCTGCGTTCACCCAGCCACGCCTGCGTTTTTCCTGGCACGCCTGCGTTTTTCCGAACACTCCCTGAAAACGGTCAGTTGACACCAAGACACGCCCTCTTCCTGTCAATTACTCTGCGGCTGCTTGTGCGACTGAAAAGCATCGCTAGACCCTATGTAAAACTACATTGTTCGTTGTAATAGTACGCCGCGCGTGCACATTGCGCTGCATACGTATGCGCAGAAGTGCCGGTTTTTAGCCTCATCGCTGCACTGCGAACGAATGCAGCTAGCGATCAACTCAGAATGCCCACCATTGTTTCGTCCATTAGAGAAAGATTTTGCACATGTGCAAAGTGCAGTACTTACTCTGCATCAGAACCATTGTCTGTAATAAAATTAAAGAACTTTTCAGTCCTTTATTGTCAACCTCAAATGGTTGGACCATTGAATAATAGTTGGAACCTGACAAACAGTTCAATGTTCAAGCAATTACCAGATTATTAAGATTTATGCCTGAAATGTTTATCTTTGGAAATATTCCTGTTATTCAGTATTGACCAATTGCTAAATAATATGCCTATTTTGTAATGAAATATTTCAGTATACAGTATGAGATACAATGGGGGTTGCCAGAGTTTGGAGACAGTATTATACATGGCATGCTTGGATACCTCTGGAAACTATTTGAAAATATTGGCAACCACAAATAAGCATTTCACTTCTGCACGATCGGAATGTCTGTGAAAGTGTGTCTGCACATCAGAGTCAGGCAATATAAATGCACAATAAAGTAAGCTACTCTTCAACGTACAGTGGATAGTACATTAAGCAGAGGTCTGTTGACGTATAATGTTGAAAATGTGAGGCCATCTACAGAGGTCAGCTAAAGTGATATCATTTTTGTTTCAAAAAGGATGTTTTCAGTCCAGTTAGTTATGATCTTAAAGGAATGTGAAACGTGCTTGGATGGTGCTGCACAATGATATTCTTGTTTTTCCACTAACACACTGCATACATAACCTCTGTTCCATATAAACTGTAATGAATCATGCTGCATTTTAAAAAAAATCTGAAGCATAATACTGTAAACTATAATCTGTTTTGTTGGCATCTTGGCAGGTTATCAAATGTAAGGCAGCAATAGCATGGGAGGCAGGGAAGCCTTTCAGCGTGGAGGAGATAGAAGTTGCTCCCCCCAGAGATCACGAAGTTCGGATAAAGGTAATGATGATTTATTATTGTTTTCCACATAGAATTTTCTAGGACTTGTTGCAAAATTGCAGTAAAAGTCTACCGCTTAAATCACTAAGTACAGCACAAATGAAATGTAGCCCTAGCTCTCATTGCTAATGGCTGCTTTAACCAATGTCACTTGAAGAATTCAATCCGTGTTTATCTAGGAAGGATTGTGTGCTCCTGAGGCACAATTGTACAATTTCAGATGCAATTGTACTTTCAATTAGACTACTATATGTACAGTACCATAAGTCCTCATCATACCATAAGTGCTGATTTGTGCGAACAAAACGTATCTGTCTAAAATCCACAAAACGTATCTGTCTAAAATACAGTATCTGCTGCTGGAGGAGCATGGGCGAAAGCATCTGATAGAAGGGTTGATAGTACGTACACACTTTTTCCCGATACTGTACCAATGCATCTGAGGAACTTTACTAAGCCCATAGAACTTGATCTTCAGATGCAACCTGTTTTCTTCTGATAAACATGAATGTAGGTGTGTGTATATATAGGATATCTCATGAACAGGTCGGGAATCAAAAGAACTGTCCAACGATTGTATAGCTGTGCACTTAGCTTAAAGATAAGTCATTCCGAGTTGTTCGCTAGCAGATTTCAGTCGCAGCGCAGCGATCAGGCAAAAAAATGGCACTTCTGCACATGCGTATGCGGCGCAATGAGCACGCGCGTCGTACAATTACATCGAACTATGTAGTTTCACACAAGGTCTACCGAAACTTTTCAGTCGCACTGCAGGCCGCAGAGTGATTGACAGGAAGTGGGCGTTTCTGGGTGTCAACTGACCGTTTTCAGGGAGTGAGCGGAAAAATGCAGGCGTGCCAGATAAAAACGCAGGTGTGGCTGGGAAAACGTAGGCGTGGCTGGCCGAACGCAGGGCATGTTCGTGACGTCAAAACAGGAACTGAATAGTCTGAAGTGATCGCAAACCCTGAGTAGGTATGGAGCTACTCTGAAACTGCACAAAATTATTTTGTAGCCGCTCTGCGATCCTTTAGTTCGCACTTCTGCTAAGCTAAAATACACTCCCAGATGGCGGCAGCTTAGCGTTTGCGCGGCTGCTAAAAGCAGCTAGCGAGCGAACAACTCGGAATGACCACCAAGATTAGAGCCAGATAGCCATTTGCTAAACCTACAACAAATATTACTGTACCATAAAGTTGTAAAATAAAACTAGCAAAGTGACATGGTCATTGTCCATTTACTGATTTGGGATAAGGAATAGACAGTTGTCACTTTTTGGTAGGCTCAATCTATGGCCTAAATTAGTTTTAACAAATTAGCATCTCAGGCAAAGATGGATTAAGGCTTTGAGGGGCCCTGGGCAATTAGGATTTGGGAGCCCTAAATAATAACATTTGGGACACAGGGATTAAGTACTTGTGCGCAAGTCTTCAACACTTACATGTAGACTCTGGCACACAGCCAGAATCTACAGTGTTGTGTGCGCTGCAGCTGCTGCCAGGAAAGAGGGGGTCCACAGTGTGCCTGCACACGGGTCACATTTGTGATTTAGTATACAGCTGCTGTGCAAAAATATGCTAATGTCACAGCCACCAGGATTTGTATTAAGATGTCCAGTGGAGGCATCTGAGATCCGCAGATTGTGGACGAAGACGCAGATATCGGACGACCGGTAATCAACCTTCTGGATAAGCCTTTGGTTACACAGTATGGATGCAGGCTGAAACACACCCCTGAAATGACAGAGAAGCAGGTCTAATCAGCTTCAACCCGGTATCATTGTGGTGGAAAGCTGTTACAAGGACGTTGAGATGGGTCATTATGATCCAACCTCAATGACACCGGGTTAAACATTAATGCAGCGAATTGTTAGCCTCAGGCAGAGGAAAGATGTGAGTATAAACCTACCAAATGGGATAGACAGAGCTAGGGTGGAGCTTAGCATGATAAATCTTGTTGGTTCCTATGGCAGGGTGGATGCCAGCAATACCCGAGCTTCTATTCTCTGTGATTATTCTAATCTTTCACTTGCATTGTGTTTTAAGATCGTTGCCACGGGAGTCTGTAGAACTGATGCTCATGCAGTGAGTACTCATTTTAAAGAGGGTCTATTCCCCGTCATCCTTGGTCATGAAGGAGCTGGAATTGTGGAAAGTGTTGGACCAGGTGTCACAAGGGTTAAACCAGGTATTACAATATATTTACATAATACTTGTAACACAACTGATAGAACATGCTGCAATTCCAAAGTTGCTGAGAGGCTATTTGGCCCTGTCCTTGTTAACGTCTTTTACCCACAGCATGTAAAAATGAACATAAACAATATGAGGCTGATGCTAAATAGGCATGTATCACTAAAAACCAAAAATGTGCCAGAGCACAAACGCAGAAATTACTGGGCATTGACACATACAATAGGCTACATTTTTTTACGTATTGCACCTGCCATAATGATAAAAATAAAGGCCAGTTTTCAGCATTTAAATGGCAGTGAGTAATTAGACTTGAAAATAATAAAAATAAAGTATGGCATACATTTTAAATTATTTAAAAAAAATAATTTTTTTCTCAAATACAGTATGTCAATGAAACAGTCTGATGGGGTTCAACCTGAAATGGGAGATCTGCTCATGTTTGGTGTAATACGCGCTAAGAACCTCAATAAAACTTCCATGTTATTTGCAGAGTTTATTATATGAGTTTTGACTGATAGTGGGCTGCGTGTTTACGGGCTGATTCATGTTTGGAAGCGATTGCTCATCCGCAAAGAAGCAGCTGTGCAAATCCGTGTCATTAAAATTCTAATACAGCAGGATATGTCTTTAGAAGATTGATGTCTCCTGTTTGCATTAGCAAGCATCCGAGTGCTGCGTCTGAGGACAAAGTCTTAGGTCACCGTCGCAACAATCGGTGGCAAATCATAATGGTTCTAGGGACCAGCTAGTCTGCGTAAGCTGAAGCCATCGGATCCAGACACCTGGGTCCAGGAAGTCTGCATTTTCGGGGATTTTTGGGGCGAGGACGCGGCGTTTGGGATGCGGCGCACAGGGGGCGAGCCAGGACCGTTTTCAGGGCGGCTGTGTGATGTCACAGGCAGTTGATCCGATAAAATAATGTCAGATGACCGCTTGACGGTGCAGCCAACCTGTGCTGCCAGGAGTCAACCTTAGATGTGATGCATACACAATTAGATTGCGGACGCATCAGGGGGCAGCCTCACACATGCGGGGCGGCCTTGCCCTGAGCTGGGTGGCCCCCCAGCCTGTGCAGAGATGAACACAGATCTAGCTCTGCATTCATCTCTGAATAACCCCCTATGTCACATAATACCCACAGTTCACATTATCCCACAGGGTCCCCTGAATACATTATGCCACTTTGAAATTTCCCCAGTTCATATTGTACCACCTTGTAGTGCTCCCAGTTCATATTATGCCACATTACAGTGCCATCCCTTGTAGAATATGCCACATACAGGGCCTGCAGAATAGTATAATATTCAATATCATCCACTACACAATGTACTCTCTGAAAATGTAATACTCCCTATTAGGCCGTCTTCCTCTTTATTTACTGTAAGTCTGGTAAGCGATATGTACTGTATCCCATTGACCTCTTATATTACCTCACCTTATATGCCAATGGTGACACTTCAAGTGCTCCATCCCTATTGTCAGCGTCTCAATCAGGCAGAGGCATTTGCACATGTGAGCTGCCGTCGCACCTCACTATGGGGGTCATTCCGAGTTGATCGCTCGCTAGCAGTTTTTAGCAGCCGTGCAAACGCTATGCCGTCGCCCACTGGGGAGTGTAGTTTAGCTTAGCAGAAGTGCGAACGCATGTGCAGCCGAGCTCTGCAAAAACAGTTTGTGCAGTTTCAGAATAGCTCTGAACATACTCAGCGCTTGCGATCACTCCAGCCTATTCGTGTCCGGATTTGACGTCATACACCCGCCCAGCGAACGCCCAGCCAAGCCTGTGTTTTTCCAGACACGCCTGCGTTTTTGCAAACACTCCCTGAAAACGGTCAGTTGACACCCAGAAACGCCCCCTTCCTGTCAATCTTCTTGCAGCCGGGGGGTGGAACGGTGGCGTTTGGCCGACGTTTCATGGGCGCGGTCCGGCCAACGTAGGCGTGGCCGGACCGTGCGGGAAGCGGCCCGCAGTGGCTGCGTGACATCATACGCAGCCGCTGTGGGCCGGGGAGTGACGAGTAGCTCCCGGCCAGCACGCTAAAGCTGCGCTGGTCGGGAGCTACTCTTGAAGTGCAAAGGCATCGCCGCTGTGCGATGCCTTTGCACTTCTGCGGCATCAGTTCCACCTCGTCCCCCCCCCACTTTAACCCCTGACTGTCACACTCTCATGCATAATGCACACACATACATAGTCACACTCATACATAATACACACCCACTCAAACACTATCACACTCTCATGCATAATACACACACACACTGTTACACTCTCATGCATAATACACATACTGTCACACTCATGCATAACACACACTGTCACACTCTCATATATAATATACACACACTGTGTCACTCTCATGCATAGTACACATACTGTTTCATTCTCATGCATAATACATACACACTGTCACACTCTCATGCATAGTACACACATACAGTCACACTCTCATGCATAATACACACACTGTAACGTTCTCATGCATTATACACAAACACTGTAACATTCTCATGCATAATACACACACAGCCACATGCTTATGCATAATACACAGTCACACACTCATACATAATACACACACAGTCATACCCATACATAATATATACACACACTGTCATACTCTCATATACAGTATAATATATCACACTCTCACACATAATACACACACACACACACACACACACACTGTCACATTCTTATGCATTATACACACATAGTCACACTCTCATGCATAATACACACACAGACACTGTCAAAATGTCATATATAATACACAAATACAGTCACACTCTCATGTATAATACACACACACTGTTACACTCTTATGCATTACACACACACACAGTCACAATCTCATGCATAATACACATACACACACGGTCGCACTCTCATGCATAATACAGACACGCACTGTCACACTCTCATGCATAATGCACACAGTCACACTCTCATACATAATACACACACAGGGCCGGTTCCGGGGCTTCTTGCGCCCCGGGCGGCATTAGGGGGCGTGGCTTCATACAGGGGGCGTGGTCAGTTATGCCCCCTGTACTGTAGTAGGATGCGCGGTGCGCGATGACGTCATCGCGCACCGCACAGCAAAGGTCCTCTCCACGAAGGAAAACTAGACACTAAGCGTCTAGTTCCCTTCGTGGAGAGGACCTTTGCTGTGCGGTGCGCGATGACGTCAACGCGCACCGCACATCATTACAGTAAAGGTCCTCTCCAGGAAGGGAAACTAGACGCGTAGCATCTAGTTTCCCTTCACAACGGGCAGCCGACGAAGGGAAACTAGACGCGTAGCGTCTAGTTTTCCTTCGCAGCGGACAGTGGGCAGCGGCACGGGGGGTACAGCAGCAGCGGATCTTGCCATGGTGCGGCGCCCTCCAGATGGCGCCGGCGCCCTCCGGAAGGCGGCGCCCCGGGCAAAAGTCCTGCTTGCCCGTGGCAAGATCTGCTACTGTACACACACTGTTACACTCTGCTGCATATTACACTCACAAAGTCATACTTTCGTGCATAACAGACAGATACACATGCTGTCATACTCTCATGTATAATACATACACACTGTCACACTCTCATGCATAATGCAAACACACTGTCACACTCTTATGCATAATACATTGACATTGTCACACTCTCATGCAATATACACACACAGTCACACTCTCATGCATAATACACAGATACTCACGCTGTCACACTCATGCATAACACACACACACACACACACGGTCACACTCTCATGCACAATACACACACTATCACACTCTCATATAGGTATAATACACACACTCTCATACTCTCATGCATAATACACACACACTGTTACACTTTCATGCATAATACACACATGCAGATGCAGCCATGCTCATCTTACTGCAATGTGACATTCTGCATCGTGGCTTGCTACATGGCATGCCAAGCTGCGACTAGTCGCAGCCGGCGATAGCTCCATTAATTCATAATGGAATTAATAGAACGATCAGTGGCTGCAAATAGTCAGTCTGGCACACCGTGTAGCATGCTTGATGTAGAATGCTGCATCATAGTAAGATGAGAATGGCTACATCTGTACACACTCTCATGCATAATATACACGCAGTAACACTCTCATGCACAATACACACAAACACTGTCACAATCTCATGCATAATACACACAGAAAGTCACACTCTCATGTATAATACACACACACTGTCACACTCTCATGCGTAATACACACATACTGTCACATTATCATGCATTATACACACACAAAGTCACATTCTCATGCATAATACACATAGTAACATAGTATCTAAGGTTGAAAAAAGACAATTGTCCATCGAGTTCAACCTATTTGTGGTCTCCTATGCACGATTATTTTGTATAAAATTTTGACTGAAGTTAATGACTGCCGTTACGTTTTACCCCTCTTTTTTATAATAACCATAGTGCGTGACTATGCCCCGTAACCCTGGATATCCTTATCCATTAGGAATTTATCTAACCCATTCTTAAAGGTGTTGACTGAGGCGGCCATTACAACTCCCTCAGGCAGGGAATTCCAAACACGTATCGTCCTTACCGTAAAAAAGCCTTTACGCCGTATTGTGCGGAATCTCCTCTCCTCTAACCTGAGCGAATGTTCACAGGTTCTCTGTGTTGATCTAACCAAAAACAGGTCCTGCACAAGATCTGTATATTGTCCCCTTATATATTTGTAAATGTTGATCATGTCCCCTCTTAATCTCCTCTTTTCCAGTGTAAACATGCCTAGTCTTGCAAACCTTTCCCCGTATTCCAGCGTCTCCATACCCTTAATTAGTTTGGTCGCCCGCCTTTGAACTTTTTCTAGCTCCAGGATATCCTTTTTAGTAAGGTGCCCAGAATTGTATACAGTATTCAAGGTGTGGCCTCACAAGTGATTTATATAATAGGAGTATAATACTCTCGTCCCTAGCATCAATTCCCCGTTTTATGCATGCTAATATCTTATTAGCCTTCTTTGGTGCAGTCCTACTTTGGGTACTACTGCTTAGTTTGCCAACTATGAGGATGGGTGTGGTTCATCAAATCGACAGTATCTAGGTCGACAATGTTTAGGTCGACCACTATAGGTCGACAGTCACTAGGTCGACATGGATGGAAGGTCGACAGGGTTTCTAGGTCGACATGTGCTAGGTCGACAGGTCTAAAGGTCGACATGAGGATTTTTTTTGGGGTGGTGTCGTTTTCTTCGTAGAGTGACCGGGATCCCAAATTAGTGCACCGCGTCCCCTCGCATGGCTCGCTTCGGTCGCCATGCTTCGGGCATGGTGCCTTCGCTTGGCACAGATTACTGTTCCAATCGTAGTCCACGTGGATCAGTAAGTATGAAAAAATTCAAAAAAAGAATTTTTTTTAAAAAACTCATGTCGACCTTTAGACCTGTCGACCTAGCACATGTCGACCTAGAAACCCTGTCGACCTTCCATCCATGTCGACCTGGTGACTGTCGACCTATAGTGGTCGACCTAAACATTGTCGACCTAGATACTGTCGATCTTCAGACCGGATCCCCTATGAGGACACCTAAGTCCTTTTCCAGTACAGAATCCCCTAATTTTACCCCATTTAGTAGGTAGGTGTTATTTTTGTTCTTGTTACCACAGTGCATTACCTTACACTTGTCTGTATTGAAGCGCATTCTCCATTTCGCTGCCCAAGCTTCTAGTTTAACTAAGTCGTTCTGAAGCGACTCAGCATCCCCCTCCGCATTTATAACTTTACACAATTTGGTATCATCTGCAAAAATTGACACCATGCTCTCTAGACCTTCTGTTAGGTCGTTAATGAAAATATTGAACAATAGCGGTCCTAATACTGAGCCTTGCGGCACACCACTTAGCACTTCAGTCCAAGTTGAAAAAGATCCATTAACCACAACGCGCTGCTCCCTATTATTTAACCAGTTTTTGACCCAAGTGCATATTGTGCTTCCTAGCCCTGATTCTTGTAGCTTGTAGATAAGTCTCATGTGTGGTACAGTGTCAAATGCTTTGGCAAAATCTAAAAAGATTACATCCACCTCTTTACCCTGATCTAGGTTTGCGCTTACTGTTTCATAATAGCCAAGTAAGTTGGTTTGACAGGATCTGTCCTTCATAAACCCATGTTGATTCCTTTTAATCACCTTATTGGCTTCAAGGAACTTCTGAATACTATCTCTTAGACTACCTTCCAATACTTTCCCCACTATAGATGTAAGACTAACTGTCTATAATTACCTGGTTCAGCTTTACTTCCCTTTTTGAATTTAGGCACTACTTCTGCTGTACGCCAGTCTTTGGGAACCATACCTGATATTACTGAATCCTTAAAGATCAAAAATAGCGGTTTTGCAAATTCAGAGTGAAGCTCCATTAGAACCCTTGGGTGAATACCATCGGGACCTGGTGACTTATTAATCTTTAAATGTTTTAATCGGTCACAGACTGCTTCCTCGCTTAAATAAGTACCTATCAGTGGGATATTCTCATTATTGAGATTATGTGTTAGTCCCTGAATTGGGTCCTCTCTAGTAAATACTGTTGAAAAAAACTCATTTAGTGTGTCTGCTATGTCATTATCATTTTTGCTTAAGACCCCCAACTTGTCTTTTAAAGGGCCTATACTCTCCTTCTTTAATCTCTTGCTATTAATGTATTTAAATAATTTTTGGGGATTCGCTTTGCTTTCCTTTGCTACTAGTTTTTCAGTTTCTACTTTAGCCGCTCTTATTTTCTTTTTGCATATTTTGTTACATTCCTTATAGTGCTGAAATGACTCTGCTTCCCCGTCAGATTTGTATTTTTTAAATGCTCGCCTTTTCTTGCCCATAAGTTCCTTTATCTTTTTGTTAAGCCACATCGGTTTATGATTTTTATTCCTTTTTTTGCTGCTCGTAGGAATAAATTTGAGTGTATTTTTAGCTAGCAGGAATTTTAGTACCTCCCATTTCTCCGTAGTATTTTTTCCTAAAAACAAACCTTCCCATTCAATATCCCTGAAAAATACCCTCATCTTTTCAAAATTCGCTTTGCTAAAGTTTAGAGTCCTAGTTGAGCCAGTATAGGGCTGTTTATGAAAACATATTGGATGTGACCATATTGTGGTTGCTGTTTCCTATGGGTTCCCCTACTATAATACCTGATACCAAATCCCCATTGTTTGTTAATACCAGGTCTAAGATTGCATTGTACCTAGTTGGTTCCTCAATTAGTTGAACTAAGTAGTTATCATTAAGTGTGTTTAAAAACATATTGCCCCTAGCAGTATCACATGAATCGTTTTTCCAGTTTATCTCTGGATAGTTAAAATCTCCCATCACTACTATGTCTCCTACTCCTGCTGCTCTTTCAATTTGCTTTAGTAACAATTCCTCATCAGATACGTTGATACCAGGCGGCCTATAACATACACCCAATACTAACTTTTTTATTCCTTTTTCCCCGCATGCAATTTCTACCCATAATGTCTCGACAGTGTCTACAGTCCCCTCCTGAATATCTTCCCGTATATCAGATTTTAAAAACGGCTTTACGTAAAGACACACCCCTCCACCCTTTTTATTTAGTCTGTCTCTCCTAAACAGTGTATAGCCCTCTAGATTGACTGTCCAATCATGAGATTCGTCCCACCAAGTTTCAGTAATGCCTATAATATCATACTGTTTGCTTGCTGCAAGTATTTCTAGTTCGCCCTTTTTACCAGTAATGCTTCTAGCGTTTACATACATACAACTAAGATAAGTATTTTCCCTTGCGTTAGGGACATCTTTCACCTTATGTAGCAATGATAACCTGTAATCGTCATTGGTTAGTGCTTTGGTAAAATCTCTTTTAGTACCCATGTTAGTAACCGTACCGCCTTCTCTTACCCTCCCCCCAACTTCTCCCCCATTTCGTTTACTACCGCCATCCCCACTATTCTCACTGCACGCCCCGTAGTTTCTAGCTAAACCCTCCCCCCAGGCTCCTAGTTTAAAATCTCCTCCAACCTTCTAACCATCCTTCCCCCCAGCACCGCTGCCCCCTCCTCAGTCAGGTGCAATCCGTCACGACAAAAGAGATGGCGCCTGACTGAGAAGTCCGTCCAGTGTTCCAGGAACACAAACCCCTCTTTCCTGCACCAATCCCTAAGCCACACATTTACCTCCTAATCTCCCTCTGCCTCCCTGGACTAGCGCGTGGCACGGGTAATATTTCAGGGAGAATATTACCTTAGATGTCCTTGCCTTAAGTTTCTTTCCTAAGTCCCTATAGTCTTTCTTAAGGACATCCCACCTTCCGCTAACTTTGTCATTGGTGCCAACGTGCACCAAGACTGCCGGGTCTTTCCCAGCCCCTCCCAACAATCTATCTAACCGGTCTGCGATGTGCCGTACCCGAGCACCCGGGAGACAACAGACTGTACGGCGATCACGGTCCCGGTAGCAGATTGCCCTATCTGCCTTCCTGATGATAGAATCCCCTACCACCACCATCTGACTAGGTACCTCACTATCTTTTATCCCAACTGCGCCAGAGGGACCGCTCCCCTGGATGCTAGAGGGGGCAGTCTCCTCCGGCACCGTCATTTCTTCACTATCATCCTCCGATTCCTCGTCCAGTCGGGCAAATTTGTTCGGGTTTGATAGTTCGGAGATGTCGGGCCTCACCCTCTTTTTCTTCCTTCTAACTGTAACCCAGCTGGCTATCTGATCATCATCCTCTTCTACCAGTGACCCCTCCCGCAACTCCTCCACTGTTCTGTCTAAACTTCGCTCGAGATTGTTAATCTTCCTCAGTCGCGTAACGGTTTGCTCTAGATCAGTTACCTGGGCTTCCAGGGCAACCGTTCGCACACACCTCGGGCAGATGTAATCACACTGGGCCGGTAGCTCCAGGTGTGCATACATCTTGCACGACATGCACTGAGTGAGGTCCCCAATCACAGCCCCTCCCATATTGTTTGTAAGGTCTAACTCCCTGTTACTCTCAAAAAGAAGCAAAAAGAAAAAGTAGAAGACTAACAATCTCACTTATACAATAATTAAGCTGGCTTATACTTATCTATATTTGTGCGGTACTTGGTCTTTCACTTTTATGCAGCCGTAGTACTCTCTCCTGCGGCACCGATACTCTACTTAGCAGTTGCAGTTGTTCCAGCTCACTGCACCTCCTTTTCACTTGGCTTACAGCTCCTGCTAAAAAAAAAAAGCCCCTCACAAACGCACAATCACAGCCCCTCTACTACACCAAGTAAGAGACCCTCTCACTCACTCACTCACAAGGTCAGCCACTTGCAGCCTCACCAGAAATTTAATGGTACTGCAAATATGTGTGTTCCTGATTGTGTATTATAAAACTCACCTTTTTCTGTATTCTAACTTACCTTTTGCTGTTACCAACTCACACTTACAAATCCAAGCAACACTTTAAAATACAAGCCCTTACAATGAGCCACATTCACATACACACAATCACACTCTGATGCATTATACACACACTGACACATTCTCATGCATTATACACACACAAATTCACACTCTCATACCTAATACACATATACACACGGTCGCACACTCATGCATAAAACACACGTTATCACACTCTCATGCATAATGCACACACACACACAGTCACACTCTCATGCATAATACACAGATACACACTGTCACTCTCTGATGCAATATACACACACAGTCAAACTCTCATGCATAATACACAGATACACACACCCCTGTCACATTCCCATGCATAACACACACACACGGTCACACTCTCATGCACAATACACAAACAATAACACTCCCATGTATAATACATACATACAGTCACTCTCTCATGCATAATACACAGTAAAATACTCATGCCTAACACACACTGTCACGCCCCCATATATAATGCACACACTATCACACTCTGATGCACAATGCACACACACTGTCGCACCCTTATGCATAATACACACATAGACACACTCGCTTGAATAATACACACACACTGTCACATTCTCATGCATAATGCACACACACTTATGCATAATATACATACACACACAGTCACTCTCATATATAATACACACAGTCTCAGACTCTCATGCACAATACACACAAACTTTCATATTCTCATGCATTACAATACACACATACAGATGAAGCCATGCTCATCTGTATGTGCGGGACAGCACGGATGGTGTAATGGTTAGCATTACTGCCTCACAACACTGAGGTCATGGGTTCAAATTTGCACCATGGCTCTACCTGTGCGGAGTTTGTATATTCCCCCCGTACTTGCGTGGGTTTCCTCCGGGTACTCCGGTTTCCTCCCACAATCCAAAAATATACTGGTAGGTCAACTGGATCCCAACAAAAAAATTAACCCACGTATGAATGTGTGCGCGTGTGCATGTGGTAGGGACTATAGATTGTAAGCTCCGCTGGGGAAGGGACTGATGGAAATGGCCAAATATTCTCTGTAAAGCGCCTCGGAATATGTGTGCGCTATATAAATAACTGGTAATAAATAATAATAAATAATAATGCTCATCTTCCTGCAATGTGACATGCTGGATCACGGCTTGCTACATGGCATGCCAGGGTCAAAAGGTCAACAGGATAAAAATGTTGACATGTAAATGGCCGACACAAAAAAGTTAGATGCCACTTTTTTTTTTTGGGGGGGGGGGTGTTTTGTCACTTTTCTGCCAAACAAGCTCCATTAGTGTACTACATCCCCTCGCTTCGCTCACCATGCTTCGGGCAAGGTTACTATTCCCAATCATAGGCCACGTAGATGGTCAAGTATGAAAAAGTTGAAAATCTCCATGTCGACCCTTAGAACTGTCTATCCTTTACATGTTGACCTTTCGACCCGGTTCACCTAATGCATATCTACCATTAGTGGTAGACCTATTGACTGTAGATCTTTTTAGTGTAGATATAAAGTCCAGATACTGGATACATTATATTGTACATTATTATTATTATTATTATTATTATTATTATTATTATTATTATTATACATTATTGTACATGGTACATTATATTGTGTATATTGTGTTTTCTAGGTGACAAAGTCATCCCTCTCTACATCCCACAATGCGGTGAATGTAAGTTCTGCCTGAATCCCAAAACCAACATATGTGAAAAGATCAGGTAAGATTTCTCAAACTCTTTAGGGATTATGGTTGAATATCCATTCAAATATTTTACTGGGCATGATAAAAAATATTTTTCCTAGCAATAGAGCTTTGGTTGTACCACTAATTAGCCGCATTTACATACCATCCAACATTGCAGAGCAGGAAACCGGTACAAAACAGCAGAGTGGTTCGTGGCCACAGGTAAAGGGGGCATGTCCCCGCCTTGCTGTAGTGCAACTCTATGGGATCACGGAGAGGCTGAACCCAGTACAAAACACCCCTTTTGGCTGGTACAGACCATAAAAAATGGTACTGTATTGGCCAAAAAGGTACAGTTGGAGGGTATGCATTTACTGTTTGGACTTTACAGCTGAGTTCAGCTCTGTTCACTACATGGTGACCACAACTAAAATAAATTTGATTATTTTTCCTTATACTGTATCTTACTGTCAGTACCCAATGAGGTTTGGTTCATGCACTGGCCAAACAAACATGCTGCTTGTAGCGTTTGGGCACGTACACATGATCAATTTCCTACAATGACAGTGCTGTTCCCTTAGAGATCCATGCCTTTGTTGACCAGATGAGTTAAAGCTGTGAACACTACCAGGTACAGTAAGTACAGTTAAACAGCAACACATGGGACTATGTGAAAGCCAAATTCATTTTCAAATTGTTTTGCACCTTAAGAATACTAATTCATGCAATTCATTTTTTTATTGCAAGCATATTGTTTTTATGTATGTATTCAATATACTTTTGGCACACATTTAGAAGTAATAACAAGTGGGTTAAATCTGTGTTTTCTAAAAGGCACCTGTGAACATCTTTACTAATGAATGACAAGTCTGTACTTACTTTACTGAAGCTTGCTGTAATGGTTTCTGCAAGTATTTGAGGGCCTCTAGTGGTGACAAATTGAATTACAACCATTATCAGAATTAGTATGTACAGTACTGTACATAAAGTACTTGACTTGCATTCTAAAAATAGAAAGAATATTTACTAATATATATAAAAAAAAACTGTTTGTTATGTGGAAACAAAATGTTGTTTGGCAAATGAACAATGTTATATTTTAATCGTTTACGTTAACCTATCATTTGTTTAAAATGTTTACTTTCTGACAAAAAGGCTATAAACATTTTTAATCATTACATTTTATATATATTGTGCTTTCTCTATAGCACTCGTTATACTGTATATACCGTACAAATCCATAGTGCCTTAATTTTGACTGAGCTGCTTATTTTGATACCATAGCACAGACCACCCAGTGGTAGGGACCCATGTTCAGGGTGTGGACAGTCTACAGAATGGGTGTGACCAGCCAACACAGAGGCTTGGCTTACCATTAGAGAGTGTATATTCTGGACCCCTTTAGAAATATATTCCATATATTCCAGATTCTAATCTGCTGGCAAATGTTTCTATGTCCTGTGCCGTATAATGTAACATATGCATAATAATACCTCCAAACATCTGTATCTTCTAAACAGGGACCCCCTGCGCGGCAATGCCCTGCGCTGCCAAAAAGGGGATGTGGCCTGCAGGAAAGGGGGCATGGCTTCATGGCAATGCCGCGATCGTAGGCCATGCCTCCCATTCTAGTCACAGTGGGGGCATGGCTAGCATCCTGTGAGTTGCTGGCCATGCCCCCAGTCCCTCTGGCTCCTAGGAACAGACGCTGTGTGCATGTGCACAGCATCTATTCACCGCTGCTCTGATTCGCACTAAGCAGAGCAGCAAGTGACAGGGGTCTCCCAACTGTGTCTCTCCCCCCCCCCCCCCCCCCCCTCATCCCAGGGCTGCCAAGAGAAATCCTGGGCCCCAGTACAACAACTTCCCGGAACCCCCCAGAGCGGGTGTGGCCACAGTATGTATATTTATCTATGTCTATATATCAGTATGTATATTTATCTATACAGAAATATATAGATCTATCTATCTATAATACTAACATTAATGGTAATGTATGGATGCATGTATTATAGAATATGTATATAGCATTTATAAGACATAGTGCTGTATCTGTCACTCACAGTCACAGTCCTCAGCTCGCAATGTTGCAGCCTAACATACTAGCTCCTGATGAGATGACCAGCCCTGCTGCTGATACTTACAACTGAGCTGAGATGCGCCACTTCTTAAACCCACGAGCCATGCCCAGCCAGCTGCATGCCTGCTCCTTTCACTCCCTGCCCACCTCTAGGAGCTTGCTGATTCTGAAGAGGCCATCCAGAGCCGATTCCAGTGATTGACTCGTCAGATAATGATATCATCATCTCGCGAGATCCTGGCAGTGGTGCGGCAGCTGGAAGTGGCTGTGAGGGATGTCCACGACAAGGGCCAAACAGCCAAGCAACATACACATACATACCCCCCCCCCCCCTCTTGGTGGCCTGACCTGCCGCTAGCACACACACCCACTGATTTATAATAAAGACAAAAAAAATTCCCCACCAACAAAAATGGCTACTGGTGTGCTCTGGCCTGGGCCCCCTGGCATGTCCGGGCCTGGGTAATCTGTACCCCCCCCCCCCCCCCCTCCACACACACACCGCGGGACACTGCAGCCTGCAGAAGGGACAGCAGGACAGACCCCAAAAAACAGGACTTTCCCACGAAAATTGGGACAGTTGGGAGGTGTGGTATTATTCAAGTCACAGTCTGGAACCTGATCCTTAGAGGAGGGGGTGGGCCCTCAGGCAGTGAGGCACACCAGGGGTTCCACTGTACCCCTGGGGACTAGTCTGACCCTGGGAACACATCAATGGAATCGATTAGTACAGTCTATGGGGTATATGCAATTCCGGGCGAATTGCGGCACTTTTTCGCCCGTTTTTAAATTCGACACAATTCGACCGTCGAATTCCGGCAGGAGGTGGGTGCCGGAATTCGACATATTCAATAAAAAACGAATTCGATAGTCCCGCTGTCGAAAAACGTCCGATTTGACGGATTTTGATTAGATTTTTAAAAATGTTTAAAAAACGGTAAAAATCGGTAAAAAAAAACGAATTTTTTTTGCATGGGGTCCCCCCTCCTAAGCATAACTAGCCTCGGGCTCTTTGAGCCGGTCCTAGTTGCCAAAATACGGGGGGGGGGGGGGGGGAATGACAGGGGATCCCCCGTATTTTAACAACCAGCACCGGGCTCTGCGCCTGGTCCTGGTGCAAAAAATACGGGGGACCCAAATAAAAACAGGACACGCACATCGTGCAAATACAACTTTATTTCACACATGCCAACACACAAACTTACCTATGTTGACACGCCGACTCTGGCCACGTCTCCAATGTCGACGTCCGGGGTACCTGAAAATAAAATTATACTCACCTGATCCAGTGTCCAGTTCTTTTATTATAATCCACGTACTTGACAAAACAAAAAAACGCATTTACCCGAACCACACGGACTGAAAGGGGTCCCATGTTTACACATGGGACCCCTTTCCCCAAATGCAGAGACCTCCCGTCCCTTCAGCCAATCAGGAAGCGCCACTTCGTGAGATTGGCTGTATGCGCGTCGGAGCTGTCAGACGCGCATCGCACAGCCCCCTCCATTATCTTCACTGGTGGGAACTTTGCGGTCAGCGGTGAGGTCACCCGCGGTCAGCGGCTGACCGCGGGTAACCCCACCGCTGACCGCAAAGTTCCCACCATTGAAATTAATGGAGGTGCTGTGCGATGCGCTGTCTGACAGCTCAGACGCGCATAGGGAATCAGGAGAGTGCCACGACGTGGCGCTACCTGATTACCTGAAGGGACTCTCTGTGACAGGAGTCACAGGGGGTCTCAGCATTCGGGGAAAGGGGTCCCATGTGTAAACATGGGACCCCTTTCAGTCCGTGTGGAGCGGGTATGCGTTTTTTTGTTTTGCCAAGTACGTGGATTACAATAAAAGAACCGGACACTGGATCAGGTGAGTATAATTTTAGTTTCAGGTACCCCGGATGTCGACATTGGAGACGTGGCCAGAGTCGGCATGTCAACATAGGTAAGTATGTGTGTCGGCATGTGTGAAATAAAGTTGTATTTTCACGGTGTGCATGTCCTGTTTTTATTTGGGTATTTTTTTTGCAGTAGAACTACAGGTACCAGCGGGCCCGTTTCCCCCCCCGCATGCTGGTACTTGTGGTTCTCCAAGTACCGGCTTGCGGGGGAGGCTTGCTGGGACTTATAGTTCTTCTGCAAAAAACAATATTCTTACATTTTCAACAAGGCTATCAGCCCCCCATCCGCAGCCCTTGGATGTGGGGGACAGCCTCGGGCTTCACCCCTGGCCCTTGGGTGGCTGGGGGGGGACCCCTTGATTGAAGGGGTCCCCACTCCTCCAGGGTACCCCGGCCAGGGGTGACTTGTTGGGTATTTAATGCCACGGCCGCAGGGCGCTGTATAAAAGTGACCCCCGGCTGTGGCCTTATCTGTCCAGCTAGTGGAGCCCGGTGCTGGTACAAAAAATATGGGGGACCCCTACTCTTTTTGTCCCCCATTTTTTTTGCACCAGGACCAGGCGCAGAGCCCGGTGCTGGTTGTTAAAATACGGGGGATCCCCTGTCATTTTTTCCCCCGTATTTTGGCAACCAGGACCGGCTCAAAGAGCCCGAGGCTGGTTATGCTTAGGAGGGGGGACCCCACGCATTTTTTTTTCTGATTTTTTTTACCCCATTCCATAAAAAATATATATATATATTTTTTTTTTTTAAATATATAAATAATACTTGTGCCTCCTAAATAGACAAACCAAGTACCTAATCCCTTCTAATATAAATAGATATGCTATTAGCAATAAAAAAAACACACAAAAAAACATGTTTTTAAAATTTTTTATTAGATTCCGCCAGCAAAGTGTGGCGGATTGAAAATGACGAATTTACTGTCTAAAAGCACTGTTGTCGAATTTACAATCTTCAATTGAATATACTTTTGTCGAAATGCCGCATTTGTACCATTGCAGAAATGTCGAATTTGTCAAATATCGAATTTCAAAAAGTCGAATTTGGAAAGTCCGTTTTTTTGACGAAAAGTACTGTATTGCATTGTCGAATTATTTTTTTTTGGGCGAAAATGTCCCGTTTTTCGACATTTTCGGGAATTCAACCGCAATTGCATATACCCCTAAGCTGTTATATGTATTGCAACTCACTGACTGTCACAAAATGAAGTATTTCCTCCACTTGTCATTAGAGATATTTGCTCTCTAAGGTCACTAATAATCAGATGTTTCTTAACTACAGTATTACATGTTTCACAATGCAATGATTGATACAAGGTACCGTATTGACTGCATTTGATATCAGTCAAACTGTCCATTCCCCACACATTGAAGGCTTACTACACTGGTAAGCCGCCATTAAGTTTATTTCAGCAAATGTCATTAATTTGTAGAGAATGATGACCAAAATAAAAGAAAAATACCCTAAACACATGTTCACTTAAGCAAAGTAGTGGTTTCATAAGTATGGACAGGTTAACCCATATGTTGCTAATACAACTTGTGAGACTATCATCCCCTTTTGCAAATCTACACAGATTTTTCTCATTAAGTCATCTTTCTGGGTCACATGCTGCTGCCACCGCCCTGGTGTCTTTTGCTGTAATCGCATCTGTGACTTTATGCTGATGCTAGTAACAGCCTTTTTCTTGGTGTACAAGTGTGCATATGAATGGGTAAGGGCCATATTTCCCATCTTTTGGAGTCACCTTGAGAAGCCCGGAAAGGAGATGCTGTTGGCCTCTTCAGGGGAGGCACCGACATGGGAAAATTCTGTGATTTGCAGGTTCCCAGGTAGATGGTGGGGCTAAAATTATGGGATTCACGCCATTTAGCCCCACCCCCTACTGCGCCGTAATTCTGGGTACTATCTCCCCATCCTGCCCGCTTCACTAGGAAGGAGATCTGCCTACTCTTGCAGGGGTGCGTGGGACTACCTGAAAAATCTTGAGTGTCCCGCAATTTTCGGGAGAATAGGCAAGTATGGTAAGGACTGGGGGTTCTATTTACTAAGCCATGGATGGAGGTAAAGTGGATGAAGATAAAGTACAAGCCAGTCAGCTCCTGTCATTTTTTAAACTCAACTTGTGACATGGCATTTAGGTGCTAATTGGCTGGTACTTTATCTCTCTCTATTTTAGCTCCATCCAAGGCTTAGTAAATAGAACCCAAAGACACCCACTTTGAACATCTTTAGACACTGTAATACCACTTAATGTAGTGTGTCTTTAGGCAAACATCAATGTCACCATTGAAACTTTCACCAGCCCCATAATAAGTAGAGACTCCCCATCAAAGTATGGCCTCCAATGTAAGTGGTTAAGTATGTAAGGATGCAACTAGTTCAGCGATATCCCCGTAACATGTCCATATTGTGGACCATCTTTGTGCATCAGAATAGCCACCTCCGAGTCACTGTCCAGCACATTTCTACCCTGAGAAGTTGTCTCAAGAGAGATTGTAAGCTTGCGAGCAGGGCCCTCTTACCTTTTTGTCTGTCTCTTATTACCCAGTCTTTCTTTTTTATGTTCTATAACTGTTTTGTTCCCAATAACCTGTCATGGCTGTGAGTTTTTTCAACCCAGCATCTATGTGAAGTCTGTGTGGGTAACTGGAGGACTATGTGTACAATTGGCTGGTCTGTGGGAAACAGTGCGATGAAGATGCAAGGAGAAATACCTGACCGGGAGTCGAACCTGGGCCTCGGCAGAGGGAGCTGTATCCTGACCAGTGGAACATCAGGGACTTGGTGTTGATAACAGGATGGTGAATGTATTGGTAAAAACTAACTGGATCAATGATGAACAGGTTCAGCTGGTGATACGCTGCTGGACCGGACTGGCTACAGGCTATCACTAGACCATGCTTGTTACTGGATATGACTGGACCGTGCTGGTTACTGGATATGACTGGACCGTGCTGGTTACTGGATATGACTGGACCGGGCTGGTTACTGGATATGACTAAACCAAGCTGGTTACTGGATATGACTAAACCGGGCTGGATACCAGACATGGCTGGACTGGGCTAGTACCAGATATGACTGGACCGGGCTGGTTACCGGATATGGCTAAACCGGGCTGGTTACCGGATACGACTGGTAGCGCTTTGTGAACCGGGCTGGGTACTAGCATAACTGGTAGCGCACTGTGAACTGGTCTGGGTACCGGTATAACTGATAATGCACTGTGAACAGGACTGAGTACCGGTATAACTGGTAGCGCACTGTGAACCAGGCTGGGTACCAGTATAACTGGTAACACACTGTGAACTGGGCTGAGTAGCAAAAGAGCAGAGGTTTATAAGAACTAAGGTAATTAGTGTTACCTCTTAGGGAGCTCAGCTACTAAGCTCAAACTGAGCTGTGTGACTCAAGGAACTGGCAGCTTCTGAAACACAGGTATCTCTACTTACACCTCCTGGTCTTTGGTGATTGGTGAATAGAGTCAGGTGATGCAGAGAGTCTCAGGCTGGCATAGGATTGGATAGCTCATGGTAAGGTGATCAGACCCTGTCACATCAGTACTCCAGGTTAGGCTCTGATGTGGAATGAGACCTAGCAGGCCGGAAAAACACTGAAGCCTAAACTTCTAAAAATGAACAGAGGATGCTGGCTGTTAGCCCTGAAACCAGAGAGCGGAACAGAGTGGAGAATCAAATGCTGCTCACAGCTGATTACTGATTAGTCAGAGGAATTCCTACTCAGGTGGCTAATTAAGGGTAAGCAACACCAATTTGCAGTCTTTATGCTGAGCTAAAGCAGATGCAGGTTACAGGATATGCTAAAGGTAAGCCACAGAATATGAGAAATACAGTCAGGATAGTGATATAACCAATTGTAAAACACAAAGGAATATGTTGGCACTATACAAGTAAATGTTAATAATATTAATAAATAGGAGATAATCAGAATTTAACAGGTGCAACCTAATGCGGAGAATGTCTAAAGATGAGATTCTCCACTACTTCACTTAATATACATTTTATTTTGGACTAGCTGGAGTACCTGGCGTTGCCCAGGATTTTAAGAATGTCTGTTTACAAAAATAAATGTAACTATTAAACACACAGTATAAATAACATTGTAGATAGCTGAATACCCGTGCTTTGCTGAGGGATGAGGATGGTAAATTAGAATGATAGTTGTTCGTTAATTTATGTTGGTTGGAGATCTAGTGTATAGGCATATCCCATGTCCCCCTGTGTGAGCCATGTTCTCCCCTTGCCCTATGTGAGTAATATCATCCCTTCCCTCTTTTGTGAGCCACATCCCCCTTCACGTATGTGAGATATGCTCCCCCTTCCCCTGTATGAGCCATTTCCCCATCCCCTGTGTGAGCTATGTCCTCCTTTCCCCAGTGTGTGTTAGCAATGTCCACCCCTTCCCCCATTTGAGCCATGTCCTTCTTCCCCCCGTGTGAATCATGTTCCCCTTCCCCCAGTGCCCTCATTTTCATCACGCTCTCACCACTATACAGTGGGTGACCCAAGGGAGAGACAGTGGGTGATGTAGAGGATGACGGGGTGAGGCAGTGGATGACAGGGAGAGCTGACAGGGAGAGATAGTGGGAGACGGAGAGGCAGTGGGTGATGCCACGGAGAGGCAGTGGGGGATACCAGGGAATGGATGACAGGGAGATGCAGTGGATATAACCAGGGAGAGGCTGTGGATGATGTAGAGGATGATGGGGAGAGGCATTGCATGTCAGGAAGAGGCTGACAAGCAAGAGAGAGGTGACGTGGATAGATAGTCGGTGACAGAGTGGCATTGGGTGACAGGGAGTGGGATACTGGGAGAGGCAGTGGGTGACGCCACAGAGAGGATGACAGGCAGTGAGGGAGAGGCTGTCAAGCAGTTTTCCTGCTAGGTCTGAGGTGCAGAAAAAAGGGGGCATCTGGTGCAGTCAGAGGCCAGTGCCTCAGAGACATAGGGAGCAGTCAAAGGTGTGTCAGGGGCATAGGGATCGGTCACGGACATAGGGAGCAGTCATGGGGCATGGTGAGCAGTCAGGGGGCACAGGGAACAGTCATGGGGCATGGTGAGCAGTCAGGGGGCATAGGGAGCAGTCATGGGGCATGGTGAGCAGTCTGGGAGCATAGGGAGCAGTCATGGGGCATGGTGAGCAGTCAGGGGGCATAGGGAGCAGTCATGGGGCATGGTGAGCAGTCAGGGGGCATAGGGAGCAGTCATGGGGCATGGTGAGCAGTCAGGGAGCATAGGGAGCAGTCATGGGGCATGGTGAGCAGTCAGGGGGCATAGGGAGCAGTCATGGGGCATGGTGAGCAGTCAGGGGGCATAGGGAGCAGTCATGGGGCATGGTGAGCAGTCAGGGGGCATAGGGAGCAGTCATGGGGCATGGTGAGCAGTCAGCTGGCATAGAGAGCAGTCATGGGGCATAGGGAGCAGTCACGGGCCAGCAGGTGAGAGGTCTGGGGTGCAGCATTTCACAGGACATGAGGCTGGAGCTGTAACCTGCAGGTGTACACAAGGCAAGCAGACAGTGACTGACCTGCAGAAGAAGCAGTGGCACCAGCCCCGGTGCCCACGGCCTCCTGTGACCCATGCTGGGGTTCCTGTGACGTCCGCTCCCCGATGGAAAGCCTGTGATGCGCGGAACCCTCTGTCTGACATCCGGGATTAGAGCAGCTGAGGCGGCCGCTGGTCCCAGGAGAGTGGCCAACCACTCACAAGTGTATATTAAGATGCTGGAGGCAGCCCCAGCGATGTGTCCTGGAGCCAGCTGCAGTCTACGGCCGGGCCAGTCAATCTGCCTGTGGCTGCTGGTGACTCCAGGTGGTGGACAGGCAGGCCTGCTGAGCTACGGGGTTAATTATTCTAAATGACAAAGCCCCTCTCCTTGATTTCTCTTTGCGTGCGTCCTCAGTCTGCAGGGCGGGCCGGCTGTCTAATGAAAGCTCAGTCAACTCCGCGACCACACACAGCACAGCCGACAGTCACAGAGGCGGTGCACCGCGCTGATGCTGATTTGCGCTCCGCCTCCGCTCGGTGGGTAGCTCTTTTATGGAAGCGATGGCAGGAAGTGCATGGTCGGGGGACAGTGTTGGAGCCAGGTGCCCCCTTCAGTGCTGGAGCCCGGTGGCAATGGACTCCTTTGCCTCCGGGAGTTCCGCCCCTGATACCAAGTTTGTTGTAAATTGGTCCAGGCATTCGGGAGTTATGCTGTCTCCTGGAATACTCTGTGCTGCTGTCCCACCCCTAGGGGTGTCTAACCCACCACAGAGTTTGTTCCCAGATTGTAAGTCATATGTGTACCAATTTTTGAGTACATTGCTCCAGTAATTACGGAGTTATGCTGTCTCCTGATATACTCTGTGCTGCTGTCTCCCCCCTATGGGTGCTAGGGATTTCTAATTGTTTTAGTTGCCTCCGCCGTGTTTTAATATGCTCGTTTGTAAAATTTCACGATCTTCGCTTGTAAACTGTGGATTTGTATAGAAAGACAGAAGGTCGGATTTTCGCTTTTATATAGTAGATTAATTCAAATATAACAAGCAAAAACCACAAGATAATCTATATACTATATTTACACACTTACAGTATGATAATGCCATTGATAATGTCTATTCTATACCTTGTATAAAACACGCTAAAAGGTAAAAGAACACAGTACGCAATTGGTGTATGGAATACCGTAAGAGTACGCACGTAGCGTAACGAACGCTTAGCCGTGGACGAGACGCACGAGCGGCACGTTCGCTCACGGCTTAGAGCGTAAAGGCAAGCACGCTATAGGCTGCCGACTAACGTAATGATACGCTATCAGCGTAGCGGATGCTCGAGACCACGAGGAGATCACAAGCGGCGCTGACGCTCACAGAGTTAAACCTTTATAACTATACCATAAACAATGTACTTATACTGTAAACCCTTGTGCAGTGATAAGGTGTAAATGCAACACAGTGTAACCTTGTTAGTTTAAAAGCTGTATGAGCGTATGTGACGCTCAGAGAACCCCTTAGCAATATAATAAACGCTCAAATACCGGTCTAAGGGTCTAACGCCTTTTAAGGAAATGAATGAACGTTCAATTGCAAAAGAATAATACAATACAAGTTATACACTACCAAGATAACATAAAATACCTAACCGAATCACTACACATAAAATACAATAAAGATACAATTACATTTAAAGGGGAAGGAGAGAGAGAGAGAGAATGGCTTATAACATTAAATAAGAGACAATATGGTTGCAGAGAACTTACGCACAAGGGGAACAATCGCAAGCACCTTTTCTGGATATCCAGCTCCCGATTATCAGCAATGAGAACCGTTGAAGAGAGTAGAGAGCTGGCCCAGATCGGCTTGTCCTTTTATACACTACACACAATACAGTACAATGGTCCCTACATTCTTATTGTTCATTGGACACAGGAATTCGTCTTCGCATTATAACAAAAGGTCATAGGTTGGTTCATACAGGTGGGCTGTGACTATTCCTAACTGCTCAGGTGGGTGGGAAACTGGGTTTCCCGCCGCATGGGTAATAAAGTGCAAATATAGTAAATGTCCATAAACTTCTTATGTCCATAACTATACGCACGAGCGATTAATCCGCTTCAAACCAACACCGGAATATTGCTAATTATATTCTCTTCCGATGGATACTAAACACCACTGTGTAACCCATGTCTGACCCTTCGTATCAAACAAAGAGGGATCTCTTTGTCCCCGAACATACTACGTTAACTAAACTTTCAGATTCTATCAAAGGGACCATAATCTACAAAATACATTATATGACTAAAATATGTTACGATTGAGTCGCCCGCTAGACGAACATAAACTCTACCGTAAATGCGCATACCGCGCGCCTGCGGGTGCACGCAACTGAGAGTATGCGCACGCACGGGAGGGCTCATGCACACGCAGCAGGCACTCGCATGAGGTGCATATATGGCAGTGTGTAGCGTGTTATTTTTCTGACTTTGACAGTCCGCCCTTTGGCAGTCACCAATAACTGCCACTTCCTAAAACAGTTCAAAAAGAGAAAAATATATGTCATGTATAATACATTTCTATGATTGGGTAGGGGAGGAGAGGAGAAGGTAGGAAAAGGGTATGACCTAGTGAGATAGCAGAAGCATGTGTGTATGAATCCATGTTTGGGGGGTCATGTATCATCGTGCCGTACATGTTTTAAATCAAGCTTCGAGGTATTGCGAAGTATACATTTGAATTCCTTCTTATCCCGTGGTACGGGTCTGTGGATGGGCTGTCAAACTTTACCGAGCTCTTTTCGGCTTTTGGTTGCAACAAAATGGGGGGGGAGCACCTTTTAGTTGATGATACATGAATAGGGGAATATGTGAGTGCTGATATTTGTGCCTATATTCCCTATCGACTATGTGTGTTATTACCTGAAGGTGGTAGAGATGAAGATAAAGAACAATTATGGTAAATGCAGTGATAAACTATGTGAGTTTAATATACATTTGCCGATTGAGGTCTTGTCTTGTGTCTTGTCTTGTCTTGTCTCGATGTACATGTTGACTGTAGTCTCCTTGGGCTTTTGCCAAAGTGCGAACAAAAGCTTTCTCAATGTCCATAGACTTACAAAAAGTGTTGGGCTAGCGTAAAATTAAAGGTACTAGGGATATGGGGGTCTATGGCATAGTCCATCAGTTGTCTGTGTAAAAGGTTGTCAAATTCTTCTTCCAAGCGGATGTCTTTTTACCTTGGAGGAAAACAAAGGAGAAACGGGTGAAAGAAACGGACCGTGGAATCACATTTTCATCACAACATTGTCTCTATCGTTGGGTCATAAACCAAATCAGTCGTTGTTATTACAGTATCTTCACTCCTTAAACTCATCACTCGGGCGCTACGTTTACGCTTTGTTAAAACCCGAACGCATCTAAATATCAGACCGACCAATATGATGACACCCAGAACACACAAAAGAAATTTCCCTACATCCATGATAATTCCTTGAGTCCATTCTCCTAAACCAGAGAACCAATTTCGTGGGTTCAACCATGACACCCAACTGGTCAGCTCATTACCCACAGCGGCAAGGGTGAGATTGTGTTTCCTTCGGAACTCCCATTTTAATTGCAAAATGTCATCCATCTTTTTGTCTATGACCTCGACCGGGTCCTCGGTGCTGTTTGTAATATATGTGCAGCACTTTATTCCATACTGAGTCGCTAGGGTAACACAATACCCGCCCGTCACAGCTGTGAGATAATTGAGAATCATCCTATGCTGAACCAGTTCTGTTTTATAAGCTTGGAGCTCCCTTCCGGTATACCTGAATGTGTCATCATACATTTCAGTGATATTGTCTAATAAATTTGCAAGCGCAGATATGTATTTATAATTTATCACTCCTCTGGCGGTACGAGTGATATCTAACGCGATTAGGAATTGAATCCCGGTGGATTCATTGATCAGGTCAGAGGCCGGATGCTCTGTTCTTTCTATTAGTTGCCGTTTAACGATGTGTTCGTAATGAGTGTGAGTATAAGGAGCTTGGACACTGCTGTGAATATCCTTCATTTTAGTGTGGGATACGGTCATTACCTCAGGCAGTACTTTTCCAATATAACATAATCCTTCTGAATTTGGGGCAAGCCACTTATAGGAGGAAATGGAGAAGAATGAGAAGGGGGAAAGAAACAATTGAGGGAGATGGGATGGGAAGTGGAGAAAAACAATAAAAGGGAACAGGGAATCGACAACTGCCAATGATCTTATTATTCTCAATGCTCAGGTGCCGTCTCAGTCCTCCTGAAACAGACACTCCAGTGATACAACTTCCTCTACCGTCTGTTCCTTATCACGGGACCTCTCTGGATCAGCAACCTTCTTACAATGGGACGAATGAACCCAAGTCTCTCTCTCGGCAACCTTCAATGCTGTCGTGCTAATCAATAAGACTTGGTATGCTCCTTCCCATCTGTCAATAAGGCAACCTGAGCGTAGAAAATTCCGTATCATTACATAATCCCCAGGTTCAATGTCATGACAATTACTATCTGGCAGATCAGGAATCACTAACTTCAAATTATCATTCTGATTCCTTAGCTGTTTACTCATCTTAACCAAATACTTTACAGTCACTTCATTGTTACACTTCAAATCATCCTGAGGGTTAATCATGACATGCGGTTGTCGAACAAACAGAATTTCAAAAGGGGACAGATTAAGAGGGGACCTGGGAGTGGTTCTGATGCTGTATAATACAAGGGGCAAAGCTTCTGGCCATGTCAATCCTGTTTCCGCCATAACTTTGCTCAATTTATTTTTAATAGTGCTGTTCACTCTTTCCACCTTCGCACTCGCCTGGGGGCGGTACGGAGTGTGCAGCTTACTATCAATTCCCATCAACTTACACATTCCTTGAAAGACATCACCTGTAAAATGGGTACCCCTATCACTTTCAATTATTCTAGGGATACCGTATCTACACACAAATTCCTGTACAATTTTCTTAGCAGTAAACATTGCGGTATTTGTGGCCGCAGGAAATGCTTCGACCCAATTTGAAAACACATCTATACAAACTAGTACATACTTCAAATTTCGACAAGGGGGTAATTGTATGAAATCAATCTGTATTACCTGAAAAGGGCCGCCTGTAGGTGGGATATGAGATGGTTCTGTTGGTATTGCCTTTCCGATATTCTTCCTCAAGCAGGTGAGGCATGACATTGCTCTCTTTCCCGCATGGGAAGAAAATCCTGGGGCGCACCAATATGCTCTTACCAACTTGCACATCCCTTCCTTGCCTAGATGAGTCAGCCCATGTGGTGCTTCAGCCAAACTTGGAAGGTATGCTCTGGGTGCCACTGGTTTACCCTGTCCATCTGTCCAGAGTCCTGAGGACTCCTGGCCATATCCCTTTGCCCTCCAAACTGCCTTTTCCTGTGTGGAACACAAATTTTGCATTTCACACAATTTCTGTGTGTTGACGGTATTAAATACCATCAGTTGTGTGGTGTCTGTCTGTCTGGGGGTACCTGCTGCTAATTTAGCAGCTTCGTCTGCTCGGCTGTTACCAAGTGATACTGGGTCTTGACTATATGTATGTGCTTTACACTTGATAACAGCCACTCTGTCGGGTTCCTGTATCGCTGTTAGAAGCCTTTTGATGTGAGCTGCATGCGCTACCGGTGTACCAGCTGCCGTCATGAAATTTCTGAGGTGCCATAGGGCTCCGAAATCATGGACTACCCCGAAGGCGTATCTAGAGTCGGTATAGATATTGGCTGTTTTGCCCTTAGCCAATTCACATGCTCTGGTCAGGGCAACCAGTTCAGCAACCTGGGCTGAGTGAGGTGGGCCTAGCGGTTCTGCTTCTATGGTGCCTTGGTCATCTACGACTGCGTATCCAGTACACAAGTCTCCCGAGTCCGTCTGTCTGTGACAACTACCATCAGTGTAGAAAGTAAGATCTACATCTTCCAGTGGGTTGTCACTGATGTCAGGCCTTGCCGTGAAATTTTGGGTCAAATACTCCATACAATCATGCATGTCATCTCCTGTATTAAATCCTCCTTCCCCATCACTCTCATCCTCCACCCTTTGTGCCTGTGCAGGCACACCTGGGAGATACGTTGCAGGATTTAATGCACTGCATCTCTTTATGGTGATGTTTACGGGGGCCATTAATGCCAATTCCCATCTTGTAAACCGTGCTGATGAGACGTGCCTGGTTTGGGCAGAATTCAGCAAGGCTGACACTGCATGCGGTGTATGGATTGTGAGGTTGTGTCCTAGCACTACATCTTCGCTTTTTGTAACTAGCAATGCTATCGCTGCAACACTTCGCAAGCATGTGGGGAGGGATCGCGCTACCGTATCTAGCTGAGCGCTGTAGTATGCTACCGGCTTGCTGCGCAACCAGCACTTTCTGTTCCGTACAGCTCAAAGGGTTTCCCATAGTCTGGCATACCTAATGCTGGTGCCTGCGTTAGGCACTGTTTAAGTCTCTCAAATGCCATCTCGGATTCATCTGTATGCGAAATCCGATCAGGTTTGTTTGATGAGACCATCTCCTGCAAAGGTAGTGCTACAATGGAAAAACCTGGGATCCAGTTACGGCAATACCCACACATTCCTAGAAACGTTCTGATCTGTTGCTGGGTTTGTGGCAGAGTCATGTCTCGAATTGCTTGAATTCTATCAGCGGTCAGGTGTCTCAGTCCTTGTGTCAGACAGTGTCCCAGATATTTTACTTTAGTCTGGCATAATTGCAACTTGTCTTTGGAAACCTTGTGTCCTGTGTCTGAAAGATGAAACAGGAGCTGTTTCGTATCTTTCAGGGACGCTTCCAGTGAATCTGAACATAGTAGTAAATCATCCACATATTGGATCAATACTGATCCACTCTCTGGTTGGAAAGACTGTAAACAATCATGCAAAGCCTGTGAAAATATACTTGGGCTGTCTATGAAACCTTGTGGTAATCGAGTCCATGTGTATTGGACTCCTCTGTATGTGAATGCAAACAAATATTGGCTGTCAGGGTGCAGAGGTACCGAGAAGAAGGCGGAGCAAAGGTCAATAACAGTGAAAAATTTCGCAGTGGGAGGGATTTGCATAAGGATGACAGCTGGATTTGGCACTACGGGGAACTGACTCTCAACTATTTTGTTAATCCCCCTTAGATCCTGCACTAGCCTGTAACCCCTCCCCCCACTCTTTTTCACAGGGAAGATGGGACTATTGGCAGTGCTGGATGTTCTTACCAGAATGCCCTGTTGTAGCAAGCGCTCTATTACGGGGTATACTCCTAACTCCACCTCTGGCTTCAGAGGGTATTGTGGGATTTTTGGAGCTATCCTACCATCTTTTACTTGCACAACGACTGGAGCTACGTTTGCCATTAATCCAGTGTCTTGTCCATCTTTAGTCCAAAGTGACTCTGGTATTTGGGATGTCATTTCTTCTACCTGGGATGAACTCCTATTTATCATAACGGTCTGTGACATTAATTTTGATGGGGAGTCTAGCATGCCTCGTACTTCCTGAGCGTGATTCTCAGGTAAGAATACACCTTCAGGAGTACAATAAATGACGCACCCCATTTTACACAATAAATCTCTTCCCAGGAGATTAGTCGGTGCTGATGCAGCCAGCAAAAAGGAATGCTTGGTATGCAAGGGCCCTATTGTAATCTCTGCTGGTTTGCTAACAGGGTAGTGCTGTACTACTCCCGTTACTCCCATGGCTGGAATTGTTTTACCAGTGGTTCTCATGCCCACTGTCGAATTTATCACTGATTTGGCCGCCCCCGTATCTACAAGGAAATTTAATGATTTACCAGCTACATCAATTGTGATCTCGGGTTCACTTCCAAGACTTGCAATCAATTTCACTGGCTGCAGATTACAGGTGTGGCCACACCCCTATTGGGTATGGTGACCTCCCTGAATCGCGCTGGCAGCAATTACTTGTGGTGGGGGTAGATGGGAACTATCAGAGATTTGCCAGTCTCTTCTTGGGGGATACCTTTTTGTTTCCCCTGCATGTGGCTCATAGCTCCGCCCTTTCGGTCCTTGATCCCAATGTCTCGTATCAGGTCGTTGTCTATAGGGTTGATATGAATTTTGTATTGGTCTTGTTTTACAATCACGTGCTATGTGTCCCTCTCTGTGGCAACAATAACATTTTATACCTGTTGACTTACCCACAGGGGTCACAGTTCTGGGCTGAGGTGGCCGGGTAGTGAGGGCCTGTATGCTCACAGCCATTAACTTATCACTCTGTGACTCCCTGTGTCTGATGATATTCCGATCATGCCCAGCAGCAGCCTCTCCCAATGCATCCACCGACATACCTCTCCAATCAGGCCTAGTGGTTTGTATTCTATTCCTTAAAACCTCTTTTAGACCGTCCATTAATACTGAAACAGCTACTTCCCTGTGGTGTACATTTGTTTTAATGTCATCTATACCAGTGTACCTAGCCATATCCTGCAGAGCCCGGTGAAAATACTCTGATGTGGATTCACCTTCTTTTTGTTTTATTGTAAAGATTTTATTCCACTTTACTACTGCAGGAAAATATACCCCTAACTGTAAGTTGATTCTCTTTACATTATCCTGATTATACTCGTCTGTTAGTGGTACTTCCTCATCTAACTTGCAATCAGCGATAAACTTTAACGGATCAACACTGGGGGGTAAACATGCCCTCAAAACTGTCCTCCAATCTTTGTTATTTGGCTCTGCAGAATTTCCTAGCTCTCTAATATACTTTTGACATGCAGCTAAGTCTTTTCTAGGATCAGGGAATTCAGACATCATTGACCTCAATTCCGTTCGGGAAAAGGGACAGTGCATGGCGATGTTTCTGATAGGGGTTGCCCCTGAAGTATCAGTCTTCCCATTTGGCACTGCTATTACCCTAACGGGATTAAGTCTAATAACATCTGTCTGTGTAGATTCTACAATACTTGGTGAAATGGTTTCAGCGTAGTGCATGGTGCCGTACTTACCAGTCGATACGACCTCACCTGTCCCTCCGCTAGGGGCCTTTGATGCTAATCTTAAGGGTTGAGTCGTGCCTACTGCTGTTTCTGATATGGTGGCTGCTAGGGAGAGTGCTGATATTGTTGTGGGCTCATCCTCTTGGTCACAATCCTGGGGAAAGTTCAAAACAGGGTACAACTTGCACGGATTAGTGTTAGCATTAATTACTTTGGTTACATTATCGTTAACTTCTACACATTTAACATGACCCTGAGTGCCATTCTCTGCAACCAATTTCTCTCCAGGTATGTATGGTGGTGGGGGAGCAGTGGCTATCAGTTTCCTGATAGGGTTAGATCCAGTGGCTTGCGCCAACCCCCTTTGTATTTCACCTTCCTGTTGCCACAATGTTAAATAATCATAATGTCTAATACGCCTTTTTGAAGACTTAATCAGACAAACTCTTCTCCTTAAATTCTGTAACACTTCTGGGTTAAAACTACCTACCCGGGGAAACTTTTCCCCGTCATGCACAGTCATCCTTTCCCATTCATTGCACAACATTTCTGTGTGATGACCATATTTCTCACACATGATATACCTTGCCGACCCGATTGGTCGGTTTACCAAATCAACCTGAACCTGGGTTGATCGCCCCTTACCTGAACAACTGGCCCCCATCTCTGCAGGTGCTGCTTTCACTACCTCTGACTTCAAATCAGGGTCTCCGGCAACCCTTACAAAAACCAAGATGCTCGGGGTAAGGCTGCGGTGGGGGTTTTGCTCCGAAGTCCGCCCACTTAACTCCCGTCCACGCTGGCCAATACGGCGACCAAAGTTCCCAGAGGTTCCGTACCCAGCCTAGGGCACCTAAGTATGTCTACTTGCTCGGGCGTGTGGGAGTGTCTTACCCTCCCCAGCAAGTATCAGTCGCTGGAATGTCCCTGAGTGATCAGGCTACTTCCCTTAAAATAAAAAAAATTACACAAATCACGTTAACAATGTGCAAGTAGCGTTCTTTTGAATTCAAGACACGCTAATGCACACAATCACATGCGGTACAATCGTATCTGCACACAAGCAACTAATCTTATGTGCGGAACGATCAGTGGAATCGAAAATTTCTGCTGCGAATTCCTTCAGCCTTGAGCTTCTTTGGCCTATATGGGTCTCGCACCAACCCTCTTCGGTTGTGCTTCTCTACTTCTAGTCTGCTGTACCTGAACCTCTTGTTCTGTGACCTCCTGGTCCGTGACCTCCTGGTCTTTTATGTACAGCAGACTCTACTGCTCATTAATGTGTCGAGTCTAACAAGGGACGCCTCCCAAGCCACCCCACGATATCACTCTCGCTGGTGTATCTCTTTCTACTGGCCTATGGTTCCCACTTCCGTAATAAAAGAGAAATCTTATATATACACACACTCTTACCACATGTACACTTTAATTTTTATTTCTGCGCAGAAATCCTTTCATTCGGTATTAGCTTAACCCAGAAGAATTGCAACAGAGAAAGTCTTTTCCTTTTAACTTTTAAACTTTTGGATTTGAGATAGATTTGTGTTATTTTCGCATTACTTTCCTTATCGCTTACTAAACAATACTATCGTGCGGTTTGTATCATGTGGGCGTATCCGTACGCTCCGTTGCGTAATACACGCTCCGTGCGTCGACCCTTGCTGCGTACGCCCTGCCCTGGTAAGGACACGTGTACACAGACCAAGTACGTCCACAGTTACACACTACACGTTTATCAATGTGAATGATCTTTAACAGTAATCTTTCACTGACCACCACTCAAATCTCCCTTGTATTCTAGGCGAGATTGTGTGTGTGCCTTTTACAATTATTCCCTTAAATATTACTTTTAACTATTAATAACAACAAATGTCTCAACACGTTTATCACTAGTATGTGGCAATCAGGAGAGTGAGGCACGAAAATAATACTAAACAAGAAATACAGATGTGTATGCTTATTGCTTATGCGTTCGCAAAACAGAAACTAAACAGGTTTTAAAAGACAATAACGTACTGTTCCTACCTTCCGTTTCTGGATTCCTTCAGCACCCCTTACTAAGCGAAGCAGACGCTTATCTGGTCAGCACTACGAGGAATATTACCTCCCGCCTTTTGCTGACCGATAATGTCTGCTGAAATTACCTAGTGCAGATATGTGAAGACCGGAGGAGCCCTCAATTGATAATGCCTATTCTATACCTTGTATAAAACACGCTAAAAGGTAAAAGAACACAGTACGCAATTGGCGTATGGAATACCGTAAGAGTACGCACGTAGCGTAACGAACGCTTAGCCGTGGACGAGACGCACGAGCGGCACGTTCGCTCGCGGCTTAGAGCGTAAAGGCAAGCACGCTATAGGCTGCCGACTAACGTAATGATACGCTATCAGCGTAGCGGACGCTCGAGACCACGAGGAGATCACAAGCGGCGCTGACGCTCACAGAGTTAAACCTTTATAACTATACCATAAACAATGTACTTATACTGTAAACCAGGCTTTTTCAACCAGTGTGCCGTGGCACACTAGTGTGCCGCGACCAGTTGCAAGGTGTGCCGCGGAGCCAGAGCAACTTCCTGCACCTTCAGAGTGAACTGTTGGCCCGGGCTCTTCTTAGAGGATCAGTCGTGCTCTGGCCGTGACGTGTGCCTTGAAAACGCGGCGGTGTGATATCATAGGTCACGCCGCAGCGTCTCACCACCCATCCAGCTCACCAGCCTGCATACACATCTTCCAGTTCCTGCCTGCATACACAGCTTTCCTTGCCCACCCACTTCCACACCTGCCCAACCACCCGCTGCTCAGTATTCGCAGCACTCTACTATAAACAACCCCCAGCCACTGAGAGACAGCTGACCGGTAGGAGCTAATATTTGTTATATTATTTCTCCTGTGGGGAACAATAGGATTCATGTGGGGAGAATAAGGATTTATGGGGGGAACAATGTGAATAATTCATTTGGGGAGCAATAGGATTTATGTGGGGAGGAAAGTGATTGTTTTTTCTGTGTAGGCAAATGTATGTATGGATTTTTTTTTACTATAAGGGCCAATGTGTGTTTTTTTGGTTTTTTTTCTGTGGGGAACTGATGGTGTGCCTTGGCAATTTTAAAATATTGTTCGGTGTGCCGCGAGTTAAAAAAGGTTGAAAATCACTGCTGTAAACCCTTGTGCAGTGATAAGGTGTAAATGCAACACAGTGTAACCTTGTTAGTTTAAAAGCTGTATGAGCGTATGTGACGCTCAGAGAACCCCTTAGCAATATAATAAACGCTCAAATACCGGTCTAAGGGTCTAACGCCTTTTAAGGAAATGAATGAACGTTCAATTGCAAAAGAATAATACAATACAAGTTATACACTACCAAGATAACATAAAATACCTAACCGAATCACTACACATAAAATACAATAAAGATACAATTACATTTAAAGGGGAAGGAGAGAGAGAGAATGGCTTATAACATTAAATAAGAGACAATATGGTTGCAGAGAACTTACGCACAAGGGGAACAATCGCAAGCGCCTTTTCTGGATATCCAGCTCCCGATTATCAGCAATGAGAACCGTTGAAGAGAGTAGAGAGCTGGCCCAGATCGGCTTGTCCTTTTATACACTACACACAATACAGTACAATGGTCCCTACATTCTTATTGTTCATTGGACACAGGAATTCGTCTTCGCATTATAACAAAAGGTCATAGGTTGGTTCATACAGGTGGGCTGTGACTATTCCTAACTGCTCAGGTGGGTGGGAAACTGGGTTTCCCGCCGCATGGGTAATAAAGTGCAAATATAGTAAATGTCCATAAACTTCTTATGTCCATAACTATACGCACGAGCGATTAATCCGCTTCAAACCAACACCGGAATATTGCTAATTATATTCTCTTCCGATGGATACTAAACACCACTGTGTAACCCCTGTCTGACCCTTCGTATCAAACAAAGAGGGATCTCTTTGTCCCCGAACATACTACGTTAACTAAACTTTCAGATTCTATCAAAGGGACCATAATCTACAAAATACATTATATGACTAAAATATGTTACGATTGAGTCGCCCGCTAGACGAACATAAACTCTACCGTAAATGCGCATACCGCGCGCCTGCGGGTGCACGCAACTGAGAGTATGCGCACGCACGGGAGGGCTCATGCACACGCAGCAGGCACTCGCATGAGGTGCATATATGGCAGTGTGTAGCGTGTTATTTTTCTGACTTTGACAAGTAGCACTATGTTCCAAAATCTTAAAGTAAATGTGCAGATACAGTAATACATTTTGTACATCTCATTTACGTGTTTGCTTTTAAAAACTGTGTAATTTAAACTGAAGTTCACATTTTGAACTTCAGATGCTGAGGGACTGATGCACGCATTTCTTCCTTGGAAATAAATGCCTGAATTCAGGTGGATCTCTGCATACATGTTCTCAGAGCTTAGCCTTTATACAAACACCCAGTGTACAACTCTGAGTATGACATAGGTACTCCAAATTGTGTATGCTTGGCTCTGATACAAGGTCTATTTGTAAAATGGGCTTGTGTGCAACTCTGAGTGCACTTTATGAAATAAATGTAAACTACAGCTGTGATTTTGTGTTTTCCCTTTTCTTCAGTAAAATTAAAACTGCTATTTCCGATCAAGACCTGATGGCAGATAACACAAGCCGGTTCAGCAGCAAAGGGAAACAGCTGTATCACTTCATGGGCACCAGCACCTTTTCTGAATACACAGTTTGTGCTGAAACATCAGTTGCTAAGATTGACGATGCTGCTCCCCTGGATAAAGTTTGCCTGATTGGCTGTGGGTTCTCAACCGGGTATGGTGCTGCTATCAACACGGCTAAGGTAACATAATAGCATCTAACCAATTTATAGTACATTTACAGTATGATGGACATTTGTCAAGCACAAGTACATACAGGTGAAACTCAGAAAATGTGAAAATCGTGCAAAAATCCATTTACAGTATTTCAGTAATTCAACTTAAAAGTCATCCATCTAAGAAAGTATAATCATGCATATGTACTCAGTACTTAGTTTGGGCCCCTTTTGTATGAATTGCTGCCTCAATGCGGTGTGGCATGGATTCTATCAGCCTGTGGCACTGCTAAGGTGTTATAGAAGAACAGAATGCTTCAATAGTGGCCTTCAGCTCTTCTGCATTGTTCGGTCTCATGTCTCTCATCTTTCTCTTGGCAATGCCCCAGAGATTCTCTATGGGGTTCAGGTGGTAATGCTGCTATTGTGTAGCGGAGAAGGGCCGTAATTTAGTTTCCATGCCCCTGGACCACTCCCCTTCCCTGAGGAACGCCCCCTGTTGAGCCGACCTGGCTGCTCCCTCTCAGAGGGAGCATCCAGAAAGTCGGCATGTGACTGCTCCCATCCATCTTATCACCATTCAGTGACTCCCTCTCTATTACAATATCTATTTTAGCTATGTTTTTTTTTTCCTTCTTCTTTTTCCTTCTTTTTTCTCTTTGCCAGTCTTCACAATAGCTGCAGTGCTCTGTCACTCGGTTTCTCTCTCCCACCTACAGTGTCAATAACATGCAGAAAGATAGGCACTACCAAGTGTCACTGTGAGGAAACAGCTTCAGATTCACGTGGGACCGAGTTACCACAAGATATCACAAAGAGACATAGGCACGGAAACTTGACGCTAGGTGCTACCAGGAGCCACTGGAGCAGAATTTATATATAATATTAGCTTGCAACAGCAAATTAGGATACTACCCTGTTTCCTGGTGAAGGGGAACCCTAGGCTGCAATCTAATCAGCCTACCCCTAAATCTGGCCCTAATGTCTGCACCAACATTTACAAAAGTGCAACGTATGATTGTTTTCATGACAGAAAATTCCTAGTAGTGAGGGATGGAAGCAGAGTACTCAACTTTTTTGGCACCATAATATTAAACAAAATAATTCTAATTACACCTGCTTTTAATAAAGTAGAGCCTCATTTACTTTTAGGAGCAAATCCAGCTAAAGGCTGCACATTTGAGTAAATCATCTTGTGATACAAGGGTGCAAATGCAATTTGAGTTACCTGAGAAAATATACTGCCTGCTTTTACATACTGTACAATTACAGTTGAGCTACTTGTGTATTATGTATAAAACAAAGGGGGTTGTATTTGGCTGTAGTGAGTCGTGATGTGGTTGGCGCTCCTTTCAAACAGATGTGAGAACATTTTATTCTCTATCGACTTACATAGGAAACAAACGGCCTTATTTAGAGGTAGACGTTATTGCAGCCATGACTGCATCTTTTTGCATAGCATCACTGTGTCTATATGCTAATGTCACTGTCGATGGACTTCCAACTGAGGTGCCCATCAGCTATAGCGCTAATCCGCCGCTCTGTGTACAAAGATTCACCATCAGTCGCAACATCAGACACTGCACCAGCATTATGGAGGTATACAGTGTCATCACTAGTCTGAACATGCCACTGGTGACAGAGTAACCGATGCCACAACAGTATCCACCTACTGAATGAATATTTTTCACATATAAGGACATTATGGGGGGAATTCAAATGTTTGAAAAGTCAGTTGGGTGTATCTATTAGAATCTACATTAAATCAAATGTGATATGTTGTGCCATATGTGTTAGTGTAATTTTTTGTGTCATAATCCTAGACTTTTGTACTGTAGGTTGAAGCTGGATCCACATGTGCTGTCTTTGGCTTGGGAGGAGTTGGGCTCTCAGCTGTCATGGGATGTAAAGCAGCTGGTGCAACTCGAATCATTGGTATTGACATCAACAAAGACAAATTTCCCAAAGCTCTGGAGTTGGGAGCCACCGAATGCATAAATCCAAAGGATTATGATAAACCCATTCAGAAGGTCATAGCTGAAAAGACCAATGGTGGCGTAGACTTCTCCATTGAGTGCATCGGAATTCTTGAGGTCATGGTACGTAGTTTTATTGTTATACAATCAACTCATAGTAAAAGCATTCACAATAGAAAACATAACTTTATATACTAATTACTGTTGAAATATTTGTAAGTATATATAGCAAAACAAATATTTTTATCTATCTAAACATTTATTTCTTTATCACTCTCAATACACAAAAAATAAACATTGTTGATAAATGTCCCTCTCTAATAACAATTAAAATACAGAGAATCACTGCGCACTCCAGGAGCCGTACTATACTTAGACCAAAAATGTGTCACCTGACACATCAAAATACAAGATACAATAATACAAGATCAATGCTTATTTTACCCGCTGTATATCTGCCTTTCCTTTAAAGCTTCACTAGGCTTCAGCATGCGTACGCTGCCGCTGCAGCAATCAGGTCTGAATTAGGCTTTGAGATCTGTGCATGTTTCTGTATGGAAAAGTAATGAAAGTGTTTAAAATGAAAAAAAAAAATGTGCAGGTACCCTCCCAAAAGCATAACCTTTGAGCTGGTCCTGGTTGCTGAAATACGGGGACAAAAATGTGTAGGGGTTCCCAGTATTTCAACAACAAGCACCGGGCTCTTGGACCAGTCCTGGTTCCAAAAATACAGGGGAAAAAAGAACTAGGGGTCCCCCCTATTTTTGGAATCAGCACCGGGTTCCACTAGCCAGGGAGGTAATGCCGCAGCAGGGGGACACTTTAATACAAGGCCTTGCAGCCGCCGCCTAACCCGCACCCCCCCCCCCCACCCCACCCCAACTAGTGACCCCTGGCCGGAGGTTCCCAGGGGGAGTGCGGACACCTATAATAAAGGGGGCTCCCTCCAGGCACCCAAGGGCCAGGGATGAAGCCCAAGGCTGTCCCTGGCACTCGTGGGCGGTGAGTGCCAGGTTGATATCCATAAAATGGGTAAAATAAATAAATATTGTCTTTTGCTGTGAAACTACAGGTCCCAGAAAGCCTCCTCTGCATGCTGGGACTTGGAGAACCATGAGTACCAGCATGCGGGGCAGTACAGGGCCCACCGGTACCTGTAGTTCCACACCTAAAAAAATATTCAAATAAACACACACTCTGTGACAGTAACATTTTATTAACACACACTTACACGCTTATACACACTTACACATACTTACCTATAGCCGACACCGCCATTCACGTCCCCTTCTCCAGTAGAATCCATTAGGGTACCTGTAAAAAAAAATTAATAAAGTTATACCTAACATCCAGTGTATATCAGTCCTCTTCATTCCATGTAGGCATCCAGGGGTTAAAATAAGCAAACGGGAAAAAACCCAAACCACGCAACGGAAGGGGATCCATGTTTACACATGAACTCCCTTTCCACGAATGCTGTGACCCCTCGTGACTCCTGTCACTAGGGGACCTGCCAGCCAATCAGAGAGCGTCATGTCATCGTGCTCTCCTGATTGGTTATGCTCTCCCAGCCTGTCAATCAGGCAGAGCGCATAGGCTATAATGGAGGATCACAATCCCCAGTATAGTCTGTGGAGGGAACTCTGGGGTCTGCGGTAGACTGCAGAGTTAATTGAGGTCACCCACAAAAGTACTAGTGAACTGGTCAGGATGCTCATTTAGGACACTTGAAACGTACTTCTGGTGGTAGACTTTCCATATAGATATACATAGGACAGAAAGGACGGATTACTAGGGTAGTTCCAGTGAACAGCAACAGTACAACTAGCTGTGTATGTTTGTCTACAGTAACTATTTTACTAGTGTAAAATACTTTTGCCCAATACCTCAAATAAAACACATATTACATCTTACAGTAGCACTTGGTGTACAGTAGAGAAGTTAATTTGTAGGTACACTGGGTTCAATGCAGAGGCATATCTATAATGGGCGCAAGGTGCACCCATTCTTAAATGATTAACCCTTCAGAGTCCAGCATTGGAGGCAGCAGTGCTGCTTAAATCATTAGGAAAATGGCACAGTGGCCATTTTCCCTACATTTTGCAGATGGGCAGTAGGAAAATCACTGTGAAAATGGCCACCGCGCCATTTCTACAGAAATCTGCACATGTCCACTGGACTCTGGTAGAGCGCTGGGGTCTCCTAGTGACCCTAGTGCCCAGAGTCTACTGAGCTGCCGGCTAGAGAGGAGGGGACCCAGACAGAAACTGCACACAGGCCACTTCCTCTCTTAATACGCCCCTGGTCCAATGTCAACAAAAAGCTTAAACACATAAAATGCCACACAAAAAATGTCATATGCCAATCTTACTTAAGATATTAATGACAATGAACTGTCTTTCATTAATGGAAGAGGTTGCAAGACTACTGGTTAGACATTAATGTGACATTAAGGGGTATATTTACTAAAAGTTGAACACATTTACTTATAGATGATTCTGACATTGTTTAAAAAAACTAGTAAATGTGGAATGTAGACCATGAAAAACAAAATCGACCAAACATCAACCAAAAATCGACCCAGATAGATTTTTAGTAAATATACCCCTAAATACCACATTTACTAACATATGGTTTTTGACATTTTTTTTAAAAGTAATTCAAATATCATCTTTGTAAATGTATGATTTAGACCCTAAAACACAAAATCGATCAAAAAATTACCCAACATAGGGCCTAATTCAGAGTTGATCGCAGCAGTACATTTGTTAGCAATTGGAGAAAACAATGGCCCTCATTCCGAGTTGTTCGCTTGCTAGCTGCGTTTAGCAGTATTGCACACGCTAGGCCGCCACCCTCTGGGAGTGTATCTTCGCTTAGCAGAATTGCGAACAAAAGAGTAGCAGAATTGCAAATAAATAATTCTTAGCAGTTTCTGAGTAGCTCGAGACTTACTCCTACACTGCGATAAGCTCAGCCCGTTTCGTTCCTGGTTTGACGGGACAAACACGCCCTGCGTTCGGCCAGCCACTCCCCCGTTTCTCCAGACACTCCTGCGTTTTATCCTGGCACGCCTGCGTTTTTCTGCACACTCCCAGAAAACGGTCAGTTTCTGCCCACAAACACCCACTTCCTGTCAATCACACGCCGATCACTTCAACGATGAAAATTCTTCGTTCGGACGTGAGTAAATCTACTAAGTTTTGTGCTAAAATACTTAGTGCATGCGCACTGCATACCATGCGCATGCGCATTTTTGCCTTAATCGCTCCGTTGCGAAAATCGGCAACGAGCGAACAACTCGGAATGACCCCCCCATGTGCACTGCAGGGGGGGGGCAGATATAACATGTGCAGAGAGAGTTAGATTTGGGTGGGGTGTGTTCAAACTGAAATCTAAATTGCAGTGTAAAAATAAAGCAGCCAGTATTTACCCTGCACAGAAACAAAATAACCCACCCAAATCTAACTCTCTCTGCAAATGTTATATCTGCCCCCCCCCCCTGCAGTGTACATGGTTTTGCTCAACTGCTAACAAATTTGCTGCTGCGATCAATTCTGAATTACCCCCATAGAAAAAAGAAATTTGATCAACATCAAACCAAATCGACTTATAGTAAATATACACCAAAGTGTTTACCAACTGCATTTCTGGAGATGTTTCCACCTTTTCCCATGCACATTTCTACATTATATAGATGTTTCTCAAGAGTAAGAGGTAGGTGTGCATCTTGATGTGTGCTGGGTTGACCATCCTGACACCAATGCAAATGCAAGGTGTTTTGCAGAACAAAATGTTTGTGCTTTGTAAAATGACCTCTGCTGCAATAATAAAATGTCTTACCATGCTGAGAAAGCTAGGGATACAATATAATAAAACCTGTGTTCATTTCCTAGAAAGCTGCTCTGGAATGCACCACTGTGGGCTGGGGAAGATGTGCAATTGTTGGAGTCTCACTGGCAGAAGAGGGGTTGCCAGTTGATCCATTTCAGCTGCTAATGGGACGCACCTTAAATGCCACATTCTTTGGAGGTTAGTTTTCATCTTCACCAGCTGAAAATGAAATAATATAACCAAATGAATATGGAAAAATAGTAGTAGTGGAATATTGTTACATCTGCCTCCTATATAGTTCTTTATCTGCTCCCCATAGTTATTAAATTAGATTTTATCTGTGAATTGGCACAAAATGATAAATGACATATAAACCTAATGTCTCCATCAGGCTGGAAGAGTGTGGACAATGTTCCAAAGCTAGTGTCTGACTATTTGTCCAAAAAGTTTGACCTGGATGCATTGGTGACTTACACTTTGCCATTTGATGAAATTAACAAGGCTTTTGACCTTATGCGTGAGGGGAAGAGGTGGGTATAGTTTTATTCTTTACTACAATAATTTCAGGCACTCCTAAACCCCTGAATGCTATCCTATCATTTTATGTGCCTCACAATTATTTAAATATGATGTCTCCATAGGCCCATTACATCTTTCTGATACAAAAAAGCATACTGTACTATTTATTTCTGTATTGTATTTATTACTTAATGTTACCTTTTAGGCCTCTTGGCCACTGACATCCATGACATGACACCCAGACAAAACTGTTATGCCAATAGTCCTAGAGAGGAGATAAGACCTCTAGAACTATTTCATGATGTCTTCACCTATATCTGCCTTTCCTTTAAAGCGAAACATGCTTATACAGTATGTCAATGGTACTGTAGGTAGTAAAGGTGTATAAACATAGGGTTTTGTCATTGGATTTTCTTGGACAGTATATTTAAATGCCAAGCAGATGAGACATGCCACAGGGCAATACAGGTGGATTTTAACAGTACAGAAATAAACATCAATAATGAAAACTGCAAATAGCAATGAAAAGACAATGGGCCCGATTCAGGTTGGATCGCTAATCTTACTCCAGCCACAAAAATGTCGATAAGGATATGGGCGCAAGCACAGTGCCTGTCCTGCGCATGGGCCAAATTTTCTGTGAGCACCCGTAGAAAATGCGAACGCCTCTGCCGGCAGGAGGCATCCCTAATTTCTACAATCAAGCAGAAATTGTGGTGCAGTTGTAATTTCTGCTTGATCGAGGGGGGGGGGGGGAGGGGGGAGTGGCAGTCAGTATGCTGGGCGGCCTTGCCCTGCGATGGGTGGCTCTCCCACCATGTGTTCACTAGGATTGCAAATTCTGCTACTTAGCAGAGTTTGCAATCCATACTGAATCGGGCCCGATATACAGTTGTACAAATTTATGTATGGTCATACTTACCGACATTCTGGCTGCTCTCTGCGGGAGAGAGCAGCCAGGTCGGCTCAACAGGCGGGCCGGGAGCACTTTGACGAATGAAGGGGTGGGCCGGAGGCTATACAGGGGCGGAGCAAGGACGGGGCGGAGCAAGGGCGGGACGGGGGCGTGGTTACAGTGATGCCTTCTTTAAGCCACGCCCCCTCTGTGATGCCGCGATCACCGGCATTACAATGCAGGGGGCGTGGCTACGATGACGCGAATCAGCAAGAATCGCGTCATCATCTGCCCGGACCGCCCACTTTACACACAAAGTGGGCGGACGGGCAGGGGGGACACCGTCAAATCGGGAGATTTGCCTGCTCTTCCGGGGGGCCGGGAGGGTCACCCGATTTTCGGGAGCCTCCCGGCCATTCCGGGAGAGTAGGCAAGTATGTGTATGGTAAGTCTTAATGCAGAGGTTATGCCTGGCTGTATACAACCAATAATGGTAATACACTCTGAGATCAGGGCTATCTGCAGACAAACAATATTCTATACTGTATAAACTCTGGGGTCAAAGCTAGCAGCAGACAAACAATATAGATCAGGGATGGTAGCAGATACAAATTGGTTAACAGAAACCTTAGATACACTCTTGGTATAGGAAAAGCATTATCAAAAACAAGACAAAATCAGCTCAGATACATAAACATCTGCAGAGAGGGAGAGCGCATGGGTGGAAAGGTCACAGATGGATTCTCCAAGACAACCAGCGGTAAAGCCCTGCTGAGAGAATAATAAACATCTCATAAGAAACTGAGGATTTTTTTTTCAAGGATAAACCAATCTATGCTCCACTTCCTTTCCAAATAACTCATCAGTATTAACATACTGAGCATGTGCAAAGGATATTAGTTATGTTAGAGAGGGTGGGAATATGTGTCTAATGTGCAGTAGTAGAAGAGCTGTGACCAGTAGTGTGTTAATTTGTGGTGAAATGGGGGGTCATTCTGACCTGATCGCACGCTAGGTTTTTTCGCTGCGCTGCGATCAGGTCAGAACTGCGCTTGCGTATGCACCGCAATGCGCAGGCGCATCGTACAGGTACAAAATGGATCGTTGCCCAGGGATGGATTGTACGAAGAATCCATTCGCACAGCCGATCACAAGGAGATTGACAGGAAGAGGGCGTTTGTGGGTGTCAACTGACCGTTTTCTGGGAGTGTTTGGAAAAACGCTGGTGTGTCCAAACGTTTGCAGGGCGGGTGTCTCACGTCAATTCTAGCCTCGAACAGACTGAAGTGATCGCAGCGGCTGAGTAAGTTATGGGCTACTCATAAACTGCACAAAACTTTTTTGTACCGCCTGGCTGCACATACGTTCGCACACTTGCAAAGCGAAAAGGCGACTATCTGATTGCAGCGCTGCAAAAAAAGCTAGCATGCGATCAGGTCTGAATGACCCCATGGACCGCAATGACTATCTGTCCCTGGGTCCAACGGGCACCCTGAGAGTGCCCCACCTTAATATGGCTATGGTCCAGTGATGACTGGCACAATTCTCAAATATTTAGCAGGGGTGAGCCTCACTCTTGCTACTCCATCAACCCATTTCAACACCCCACCCACTAAGAATAATACACTATTAGGGCCAAACTCAACGAGTGGCAATTTGTGTTAATCAACCTACGGCTATATGTAATAGCCAAAGCCATATTAAGGGAGATGGGAACAAGGGAGTAGTGCCCCTGGGCCTCCCTCGCTCAGAGTGCTCCCCTTCCCCCTCCTCAGCTGGAGCACATTGCAGCTCTGTGCAGTCCTGTAGTGCAAACGGTCTGGATATTGTTATCCCCCCCCCCCCTCCACCACCACCTCCCACCTGGCTGCTCTGCCTTGTGCTGATGTCCAGGGAGAATTCAGCTTGTCTCCAGCCTCCACTAGCAGCCCACCACAACAGGTGCTATGCTGCTGCTGAGAGAGCTGCTGCTAGACAGTAGGCTGGAGACAAGCAGATCTGGCTCCCGCGATGGCCGAGTGGAGGCTTCAGAGTCTGTCCCTGCGGCACCCCAAAGGCTTAATCTGTCATTCACCTCTACCCTACCTTGGGACCTGCTCCATCCCTCCTCTACCTACCTCACCTGATATCCCTCTGTACCACACTTTACTCCCTCCATGCTCAACTGCTGCAGTGTCCCTTCATAGCCCAGGAGCCAGTACCCTCACTACACCCTCTGCATCCCTGTCTTCTAAATCCATCTCACCTCATTGCTACAGCAACCCTGATAATCTCATTCACATCACTCCCTCAGATCTGTCTGTAATAAACTGGTCCCCAACCATGACCTTTTCATCTCAAATTCCTTGCATCACTGAAACTTGGATTACCCCATCTGACACAGTTTCTCCCACTGCTCTCTCTGCCGGGGGTCTCACATTCTCACACACACCCCGACCTGGGGGTCGCCACGATGGTGGTGTTGGGCTCATACTACCCTCTAGCTACTCATACCAACTCATATCACCAGAACCATACCTTACATTCTCTACATTTGAGGTCCATGCCATACACCTCTTCCAACCTGTTCATCTTTGAGTAGCTGTAATTTACTGCCCCCCTGGCATGCCCTCGAAATTCCTTGACAACTTTGCTTCCTGGCTTCCTCACTTCTGACATTCCCTCCATTATCCTAGGTGATTTCAACATCCCTATCGATAACCTCATAAAATCACCTACCTCCAAACTCCTTAACCTCTCTTGGTCTCACTGGATCTGGTCTTCACTCACCGCTGTGATCTGTCTGATTTCTCCAACTACCTGTTCCCCCTCTATGACCATCACCTTCTCACTTTTAACCTATAACTATCTGCTTCTCCATCTTTACCACCTAAGACTACCATCACTAAGCATAACATTGAGGCTACTGACACCACTTCCCTATCTTCCCTGTTTGACTCACTGCTCTCTCCTATTCTCTCTCTTTCCTGCCCTGAACAAGCTACTTCCCTATACAATGCATCCCTTTCCTCTGTTCTTGACTCTGTTGCCCCACCAACCACTATTAACCCTCGCAGATCGACACCTGAACCCTGGCACACCAAATGCACCAGATATCTGCAAAAATGCTCATGTACTGCTGAGCGACAGTGGAGGAAATCACGCTCTAAGGCCAACTTTCTCCACTACAAATTTATGCTCTCATCCTACTTTGCTGCCCTTACCCTCTCTAAACAATCTTACTTCAAGAACCTCATTTCCTCCCAATCCTCAAACCCCCAGCACCTCTTTACCACTGTCAACTCGCTCCTCAATCCCCCTATTCACTTTCTGCTCTTGACTTTGCCACTTACTTCACATCCAAAATTTACTCCATTCGTCAGGACATAACATCCCACCAGAACCTGAGCAACCCCCCTCCTCCATTTCTTGACCCCCCCCCTCCTTCCAACTCTGACATCTTTCTTCCCTATATCTGGAAAGGAAGTCACGGTCCTCACCCCCCTGCACCTCCCCACTTGACCCTATTCCCTTCCAACTTCTCAGCTTTTCCCCCTCCCTACTGCCTGTTCCCATCTTGCCCATCTACTCAATCTCTCACTCTAATCGGTCCCTGTCCCTTCTGCCTTCAAGCATGCACTTATCTTCCCTATTCTTAAAACACCTACCCTTGATCCAACCAATCTCTCCAACTACTGACCCATCTCTCTTCTCCCTTTTGCCTCCAAACTCCTTGAGCGCATTGTCTACAACCTCCTCACTGTCTTTCTTTCTTCCCACTCACTGATTGACCCTTTCCAGTGTGGATTCCATCCTCAGCACTCCACTGAAACTGCCATCACAAAAGTCTGCAATGACCTCCTTGCTGCTAAATCCAGGGGCCACTACTCTCTGCTTATTCTCCTTAACCGCTCTGCTGCTTTTGACACTGCGGACCACCCTCTCCTCCTGCAAATTCTTTACTCCCTTGGTTTGCCTGATACTGCTCTCTCCTGGCTGTCCTCCTACCTTTCTGACTGTTCCTTCTCTGTCTCCTCTCATGACTCCACATCCCCCCCCCCCCCCACTTCGTCTACCAGTAGGTGTCCCCCAAGGTTTTGTTCTTGGGCCTCTCCTTTTCTCTCTCTCTACACATCCTCATTAGGTGAGCTCATTAGCTCTTTTGACTTAAAATATCATCTCTATGCTGACGATACTCAAATCTACCTTTCCTCCCCTGACCTCTCCCCTGCTCTCCGTACTCGTATCTCCAACTGTCTCTCTGCTATCTCCTCCTGGATGTCCCAGTGCTTTCTTTAACTTAACATGTCTAAGACTGAGCTGATCTTCTTCCCTCCCTCCCGCATAACATCACCTCCCACAATTTAATTATCCATTGATGGCACAACTATCTCCTCTAGCCCCCAAGTGCGCTGCCTTGGAGTAATCCTTGAATCCTCCGTCTCCTTCAAACCACACATTCAGTACCTCTCACAAACCTGCCATTTCCATCTCAAAAACATCTTCAGGATCAGACCCTTTCTCACCCAGGAGGCTACTAAGACCCTCATCCACTCACTGGTCATCTCCAGATTGGACTACTGCAATCTCCTCCTATCTGGCCTCCCTCATAAATGCCTCTCTCCACTCCAATCTATCCTCAATGCTGCTGCCCGTTTCATCTTCCTCACCAAACATACTACATCCACATCCCCTCTCTTTCAGGACCTTCACTGGCTACCCTTCCCATTCAGAATCCAATTGAAGCTTCTCACACTCACCTACAAAGCCTTCACCCACTCTTCTCCCTCTTACATCTCTGACCTTATCTCTCTTTACATTCCCACCCGTCCTCTTCGCTCTGCTAATGCACGCCATCTCTCCTGCCAACTGACTACCTCCTCTCACTCCTACCTACAAGATTTTGCACATGCTGCTCCCTATCTCTGGAATTCTCTACTTCTCCCCATCCGACTCTCCACCTCTCTACAAAACTTCAAACAGGCTCTCAAGACCCACTTCTTCACCAAACCCAGCCAACTCTCCTCCTAATCTTCTTGTCTATGCTCACTTTGGGAAGACAATAAAAAGCTATTTTGAGCCTGACTTCAGGTACAGGGAGTCATTCAGATCTGATCGCTGGGCTGCTAATTTTGCTGTCCTGTATTCAGATAGTCGCCACCTCTAGGGGGGTGTATATTCGCCATGCAAGTGTGCAATGCTATGTGTACGCCGAGCTGCTAAAATCCACTGTGTGCAGTCTCTGCACAGCCCAGGACTTACTCCTCCAGTGCGATCACATCAGGCTGATCGGGGCCGGAGCTAACGTCAGAAACCCTCCCTGAAAACACTTGGGCACGCCTGCGTTTTTCAGAACACTCCCAGTAAACGGTCAGTTGCCACCCACAAATGGCCTCTTCCTGTCAATCACCTTGAGATCGCCCGTGTGAATGGAATTTTCGCACCATCCCATCGCTGACCGGCGATGCCCGTTGTTGGTGTCCTACACGCATGCGCATTGCGGTGCATACGCATGCGCAGTTAGTACCTGGTCTTCCACTGTGTGAAAATGCACAGCAGCGATCAGATCTGAATGACCCCCATGGTACATTTACCTACCATAAAAAGTTAGAACATGTTAACACATCGGTTTATTATATTAACGTATAGTAAAAAAATAAATATACTGTTACAAGGCTAAATTACCTTTTGTACTTCTCATTTTGTTTTCTTTGCAGCATCCGAACAGTGCTGGTCTTTTAAATACAAGCATTTTGGGAGTCACTGAGAACCACTGAAAAATCACTTTTACTTGTAAAGCAAGTTCCAACATGCCAAGAGCTTCAACATGTAAATGTATCCTAATAAAACATGTATGCAAAATATATATAGTATGATCACTATAGATGTAGGCTACGGTGACCATATTATCCCTTTTACCTGGGACGCTCATGGAATACACAGGTTCTGTGGCTGGCTGACTACAAGCCTACATTACAGCTGGTTTTAATCAGACACAGAACCTGTGTAATCTATGAGCGTCCCAGGTAAAAGGGATAATATGGTCACCCTACATTAAATCTATGTGCAACAATGCAGATAAGTCAGCTATACCATGACTAAGTTTTCTGTATCATTTTTCATATTATTAAATAAACTATATCAAAATAATGTCACTGTTCTCATCAATGAAATTAACAATTCTCTGAAAAGGAAAATGTATATATTAGGCACAGACAATGCATACCTATAATCTTGGACCATTCTTTATATTGGGGGTCATTCAGACCTGATCGCAGCAGCAAATTTGTTAGCAGTTGGGCAAAACCATGGGGGTCATTCTGACCTGATCGCTAGCTGCAGCCGACGGCTGTCATTGCCTAGTGATTGCCTCTGCCTGATTGACAGGCAGAGGCGGTCGCTGGGTGGGAGGGGGTGGCACGGCGGCGCTTGCCCGCTGTTTTGTGGGCGTGGTCCGGCCAACGGAGGCATGGCCGGATCATGCAGGGGCAGGCCGCATCGGCTGCTTCACATCACACACAGCCGCTGCGAACCAGGCAGTGACGAGTAGCTCCTGGCAAGCACGCAAAAGCTGCGCTGGCCGGGAGCTACTCCTGAAGTGCAAAAGCATCGCCGCTGTGCGATGCTTTTGCACTTCTGTGACGGGGCAGGGACTGACATGCGGGGCGGGCTAGCCCTGTGCTGGGTGTCCCCCCGCATGTCTGTGTTCCTGATCGTAGCACTGCAGGTGTGGCAGATATAACATATGCAGAGAGAGTTAGATTTGGGTGGGCTATTTTGTTTCTGTGCAGAGTAAATACTGGCTGCTTTATTTTTTCACTGCAATTTAGATTTCAGTTTGAACACACCCCACCCAAATCTAATTCTCTCTGCACATGTTATATCTGCCCCACCTACAGTGAACATGGGGGGTAATTCCAATTTGATCGCAGTAGGAATTTAGTTAGCAATTGGGCAAAACCATGTGCACTGCAGGGGAGGCAGATATAACATGTGCAGAGAGAGTTAGATTTGGGTGGGTTATTTTATTTCTGTGCAGGGTAAATACTTGCTGCTTTATTTTTACACTGCAAATTAGATTGCAGACTGAACACACCCCACCCAAATCTAACTCTCTCTGCACATGTTAAATCTGCCTCCCCTGCAGTGCACATGGTTTTGCCCAATTGCTAACTAAATTCCTGCTGCGATCAACTTGGAATTACCCCCATGGTTTTGCCCAACTGCTAACAAATTTGCTGCTACGATCAACTCTGTATTACCCCAATTGTCATTCATTTTCTCTCTTGGGGGGTAATTCCAAGTCGATCGCAGCAGTAATTTTTTTAGCAGTTGGGCAAAACCATGTGCACTGCAGGGGAGGCAGATATAACATGTGCAGAGAGAGTTAGATTTGGGTGTGGTGTGTTCAATCTGCAATCTAATTTGCAGTGTAAAAATAAAGCAGCCAGTATTTACCCTGCACAGAAATAAAATAACCCACCCAAATCTAACTCTTTCTGCACATGTTATATCTGCCTCCCCTGCAGTGCATAATGCACATGGTTTTGCCCAACTGCTAAAAAATTTCCTGCTGCGATCAACTTGGAATTACCCCCTTGGTACAGATGTGGTCTCATACACCTACAGTAGCCTTAATATGCCATAAGGATCAAAACGCCCAACATGACTGAGCTGCACCAAGCATTGTACTAGAGGTGCTGGGCTGTGGCTTTCACCACGCAGATATTTGTTTTACACACATACAAAGCACAATGGAACTTGGCATGAGAAAGAGCTGCGTGCGACTGCTGCATAGTAGCACTTTGTATACATGGGGTACAGGGCCGGTTCTGCTTCTTCCAGCGCCCCGGGCGGGCAAAGGGGGCGTGGCTTTGTACAGGGGGCGTGGTCATTTACGCCCCCTGTACAGTAGTGAAATGATGTGCGGTGCGCGATGACGTCATCGCGCACCGCACAGTAAAGGTCCTCTCCATGAAGGGAAACTAGACGCTACGCGTCTAGTTCCCTTCACAGCGAGGGGCAGCGGGGGACAGCGGCAGCGGGACAGAGCGACCAACGGGGGGCACAGCAGCAGCGGGTCTTGCCATGGTGCGGGCCCTCCGGATGGCGCTGGCGCCCTCCGGAAAGGCGGCAACCCGGGGAAAAGTCCTGCTTGCCCGTGGCAAGATCCGCTACTGATGGGGTAATTCAGACCTGATTGCTAGGCTGCGTTTTCTCACAGCCTGCGATTAGGTCTGTTGTGTGCATGCATCGCATAGCGCAGGTGCGATGGACCGCAGCAACGAGGATTGCCGGTCAGCGACGAGACGGTGCGTAAATTCCCAACGCATGGGTGATCGCAAGGAGACTGACAGAAAGAGGCCATTTTTTTGTGGCAACTGACCGTTTTCAAGGAGTGTCCGGGAAAATGTAAAAGGTACCCGGCGTTTGGAGGGAAGGTTTCTGACGTCAGCAGCGGCCCCAATCATCGCAGCGGCTGAGAATGTCCTTTGGCAGTGTAGAGACTGCACAAACTTATGTTTGTGCAGCTCTGCAGCAAAAGGGAACGCACACCTTCACACACACCATACCCTCCCCCTGTAGGCGGCGACTACCTGATCGCAAGGATGCAAAAAATGCACCCTAGCAATCAGGCCTGAATTACCCCCACAAATGCAGACTCATTTGCACACAGATGCACATATGTCTCACATCAATTTGATCAGTGTAGACTGGCTAAGCAGTTTTATCACTTCCAAATGTTACATTTGTGCAAATAAAGATGCAGATTTTGAGCAGTCGTGCCCCACAGGACCTGGCATGCTGAGAAGGCCGGATTGGCGCGACTACAGCAATAGTGTTTGTGGACACATGTATATGGTGCATATTTTAAGAATTGTCCACTGCTCTGGGACGTATGAAACAGCACACTGCCCTGATAACTCATAATGCAGATTTGTAGAGTTATTAACAAAAATGTATATCTCCCTCAGAGCCGGCCCTAACCAATATGATTCCTTAGGCAAGATTTTGGCTGGTGCCCCCTGGCACCACCGCTGGTTCCGCCTCTGACCTTGCACCTCTTTCCCAGCAGTCCTTATTTTGGTGTTTGTACCCCCTATATTTTAAATAGGAACAGTTCGCACATTTGGTGCTCAGCCCAAAAAGGGGTGTGTTTTTGCTGGCAAGGGGCATGGCCACACTATAGTAACCCCAATTCCAATGATGCCACACAGTACTGCAACTTTATTCACATTTGATCATGCGATAGTGTCCATAATTCATATTACATCCCACAGTAGTATCACTTTACCTTATAAACGTTACTCCTCACAGTAGATCCCCTTATTCACATTACATCACACTGAATTGCTCCTTATTCACATTACACCACACCCTATTGCTCTTTATTCACATTAAACGACACAGTAGTGCCCTTTCTATACGCAATGCCACATAGTAGAGCACCTTATACACATAATGCCACACATTAGTAATGCATTTATACACAATTCCACACAGTAATGCCCCTTACACATATGAGACACATTAATGTCCTTATAAACATAATGCACCTTACACATTTTGACAACCTTTATTAATGCCCTTTTACACATAATGTCCCTTACACATATGCCGCACTTTATTAATGCCCTTATACACATAATGACTCACATAGTACCCCCTACACATTTGCTGCACATTATTAGTGCCCCTATTCACATAATGACACATATACAGTAGTACCCTGTTACACATATGCCGCACATTATTAATGCCCTTATACACATAATGACACACATAGTGCCCCTTACACAAATGTTGCACATTATTAATGCATTTTTACATGCTCCTTACACATATTCCGAACACTACTGCACAACCAACCCAGTCACATGCACACAGCACTCACACTGCCACTAACACTGTGACCACTGCCTCTGCTTGGATACAGACGTGTCCTCATAAATCTTGCCTCAATGCTAACGTCGGGCACCTTTTTTTTTATGAAAACGCAGCTTATTTGCATTGCTATGTGGCTAAGATGCACAAGCAAGCAGCTTCTGCTGATTAAAATGATATGTAGCATGCCTATATACTGTGTGAGACTGTGTCTGTATCTGCATATGAAATGCTACACACAGAATATAGGCATGCTGCATAACATTTTAATCAGCAGAAGCTGCTGATGCCCCTAGGCATATCAAATGGCCTAGGCAATTGCCTAGTTTGCCTATGCCTATGGCCGGCTCTGATCTCTCTATTGTACTAATACCCCATGTTGTTGCCGGGTCGACCCAGGTCGAGGTGCAGTGTGAAAGCGCCAAAGTGAATAACCCGGGTCGAGCAACCCTGCATTTCAACCCGGGTTAGAAGTAGAGATGTGCACCGGAAATTTTTCGAGTTTTGTGTTTTGGTTTTGGATTCGGTTCCGCGGCCGTAGTTTGGATTCGGACGCATTTTGGCAAAACCTCCCTGAAAATTTTTTGTCGGATTCGGGTGTGTTTTGGATTCGGGTGGTTTTTAAAAAAAAAAAAAACTCAAAAACAGCTTAAATCATAGAATTTGGGGGTAATTTTGATCCTATAGTATTATTAACCTCAATAACCATAATTTTCACTCATTTCCAGTCTATTCTGAACACCTCACAATATTATTTTTAGTCCTAAAATTTGCACCGAGGTCACTGGATGACTAAGCTAAGCGAGACAAGTGGACGGCACAAACACCTTACCCATCTAGGAGTGGCACTGCAGTGTCAGACAGGATGGCACTTAAAAAAATTAGCCCCAAACATCACATGATGCAGAGATAAATTAAAAAAAAAAAAGAGGTGCAAGATGGAATTGTCCTTGGGCCCTCCCACCCACCCTTATATTTACAGGACATGCAAACTTTAACAAACCCATCATTTCAGCCACAGGGTCTGCCACACGACTGTGGCTGAAATGACTGGTTGGTTTGGGCCCCCACCAAAAAAAGAAGTAATCAATCTCTCCTTGCACAAACTGGGTCTACAGAGGCAAGATGTCCACCTCCTCCTCATCGTCCGATTCCTCACCCCTTTCACTGTGTACATCCTCCTCACAGAGTATTCATTCGTCCCCACTGGAATCCACCATCTCAGGTCCCTGTGTACTTTCTGGAGGCAATTGCTGGTGAATGTCTCCACGGAGGAATTGATTATAATTCATTTTGATGAACATCATCTTCTCCACATTTTCTGGAAGTAACCTCGTACACCGATCGCTGACAAGGTGACCGGCTGCACTAAACACTCTTTCGGAGTACACACTGGAGGGGGGGCAACTTAGGTAAAATAAAGCCAGTTTGTGCAAGGGCCTCCAAATTGCCTCTTTTTCCTGCCAGTATACGTACGGACTGTCTGACGTGCCTACGTGGATGCGGTCACTCATATAATCCTCCACCATTCTTTCAATGGTGACAGAATCATATGCAGTGACAGTAGACGACATGTCAGTAATCGTTGGCAGGTCCTTCAGTCCGGACCAGATGTCAGCACTCGCTCCAGACTGCCCTGCATCACCGCCAGCGGGTGGGCTCGGAATTCTTAGCCTTTTCCTCGCAGCCCCAGTTGCGGGAGAATGTGAAGGAGGAGCTGTTGACGGGTCACGTTCCGCTTGACTTGACAAGTGTCTCACCAGCAGGTCTTTGCACCCCTGCACACTTGTGTCTGCCGGAAAGAGAGATACAACGTAGGCTTTAAACCTAGGATCGAGCATGGTGGCCAAAATGTAGAGCTCTGATTTCAACAGATTGACCACCCGTGAATCTTGGTTAAGCGAATTAAGGGCTCCATCCACAAGTCCCACATGCCTAGCGGAATCGCTCCGTTTTAGCTCCTCCTTCAATCTCTCCAGCTGCTTCTGCAAAAGCCTGATGAGGGGAATGACCTGACTCAGGCTGGCAGTGTCTGAACTGGCTTCACGTGTGGCAAGTTCAAAGGGTTGCAGAACCTTGCACAACGTTGAAATCATTCTCCACTGCATTTGAGTCAGGTGCATTCCCCCTCCTTTGCCTATATCGTAGGCAGATGTATAGGCTTGAATGGCCTTTTGCTGCTCCTCCATCCTCTGAAGCATATAGAGGGTTGAATTCCACCTCGTTACCACCTCTAGCTTCAGATGATGGCAGGGCAGGTTCAAGAGTGTTTGCTGGTGCTCCAGTTTTCGTCACGCGGTGGCTGAATGCCGATAGTGGCCCGCAATTCTTCGGGCCACCAACAGCATCTCTTGCACGCCCCTGTAGTTTTTTAAAATATTCTGCACCACCAAATTCAATGTATGTGCAAAACATGGGACATGCTGGAATTTGCCCACATGTAATGCACGCACAATATTGGTGGCGTTGTTCAATGTCACAAATCCCCAGGAGAGTCCAATTGGGGTAAGCCATGCTGCGATGATGTTCCTCAGTTTCCCTTTGAGGTTGTCAGCTGTGTGCCTCTTAAGGAAAGCAGTGATACAAAGCGTAGCCTGCCTAGGAACAAGTTGGCGTTTGCAAGATGCTGCTACTGGTGCCACTGCTGCTGCTGTTCTTGCTGCGGGAGGCAATACATCTACCCAGTGGGCTGTCAGTCATATAGTCCTGAGTCTGCCCTGCTCCACTTGTCCACATGTCCGTGGTTAAGTGGACATTGGGTACAACTGCATTTTTTAGGACACTGGTGACTCTTTTTCTGACGTCTGTGTACATTCTCGGTATCGCATGCCTAGAGAAGTGGAACCTAGATGGTATTTGGTACCGGGGACAGACTAACTCAATAAATTGTCTAATTCCCTGTGAATTAACGGTGGATACCGGACACACGTTTAACACCACCACAGCTGCCAAGGTCTGAGTTATCTGCTTTGCAGCATGATGACTGCTGTGATATTTCATCTTCCTCACAAAGGACTTTTGGACAGTCAATTGCTTACTGGAAGTAGTACAAGTGGTCTTCCGACTTCCCCTCTGGGATGACAATCGACTCCCAGCAGCAACAACAGCAGCACCAGCAGCAGTAGGCGTTACACTCAAGGATCCATCGGCGGAATCCCAGTTAGGAGAGGACTCGTCAGACTTGCCAGTGACATGGCCTGCAGGACTATTGGCGGTCCTGTCTAAGGAGGAAATTGACACTGAGGGAGTTGGTGTGGTTTGCGGGAGCTTGGGTACAAGAGGAAGGGATTTAGTTGTCAGTGGACTGCTTCCATTGCCACCCAAAGTTTTTGAACTTGTCAATGACTTCTGATGAATGCTCTCCAGGTGACGTATAAGGGAGGATGTTCCTAGGTGGTTAACGTCCTTACCCCCACTTATTACAGCTTGACAAAGGCAACTCACGGCTTGACACCAAAGAGGTGATTTTTTTTTGTAATTTGGCCAGGCATATCAATAGCCATATTCATCCCACGGACAACAGGTGTCCCCCTGGGTGCCTGACTTAAACAAACCACCTCACCATCAGAATCCTCCTTGTCAATTTCCTCCTCAGCGCCAGCAACACTCATATCCTCATCCTGGTGTACTTCAACAGTGACATCTTCAATTTGACTATCAGCAACTGGACTGTGGGTGCTCCTTCCAGCACTTGCAGGGGGCGTGCAAATGGTGGAAAGCGCCACCTCTTCCCATCCAGTGTTGAGAAGGTCAGGCATCGCAACCGACACAATTGGACTCTCCTTGGGGATTTGTGATTTAGAAGAACGCACAGTTCTTTGCTGTGCTTTTGCCATCTTAACTCTTTTCAGTTATCTAGCGGGAGGATGAGTGCTTCCATCCTCATGTGAAGCTGAACCACTAGCCATGAACATAGGCCAGGGCCTCAGCCGTTCCTTGCCACTCCGTGTCGTAAATGGCATATTTGCAAGTTTACGCTTCTCCTCAGACGCTTTTAATTTAGATTTTTGGGTCATTTTACTGAACTTTAGTTTTTGGATTTTACATGCTCTCTACTATGACATTGGGCATCGGCCTTGGCAGACAACGTTGATGGCATTTCATCGTCTCGGCCATGACTAGTGGCAGCAGCTTCAGCACAAGGTGGAAGTGGATCTTGATCTTTCCCTATTTTACCCTCCACATTTTTGTTCTCCATTTTTTAATGTGTGGAATTACATGGCAGTAATATATCAATAGCAATGGCCTACTGTACTGTACTATATATGTATACTGTTGGTCACCAAAATGCTGCACTGTAATACTATATATACTGCTCACAATAATGCAGCACAGATATGGAATGGATACTTGCAGTGACACAGAGCTGCAAGATACAGCAATGGCTTACTGTACTGTACTACTATTATACTGGTGGTCCCCAGTCCCCACAATAAAGCACACTGAGCACAGATATTTTCAGCACACTGAACACAGATATGGAGCGTTTTCAGGCAGAGAACAACTATATACTGTTGGTCACCAAAATGCTGCACTGTACTACTATATATACTGCTCACAATAATGCAGCACAGATATGGAATGGATACTTGCAGTGACACAGAGCTGCAAGATACAGCAATGGCCTACTGTACAACTATATACTGTTGGTCACCAAAATGCTGCACTGTAATACTATATATACTGCTCACAATAATGCAGCACAGATATGGAATGGATACTTGTAGTGACACAGAGTTGCAAGATACAGCAATGGCCTACTGTACTGTACTACTATTATACTGGTGGTCCCCAGTCCCCACAATAAAGCACACTGAGCACAGATATTTTCAGCACACTGAACACAGATATGGAGCGTTTTCAGGCAGAGAACGTAGATATTTGCAGCACACTGAGCACAGATATTTGAAGCACACTGAGCACAGAAATTTGCAGCACACTGAGCACAGATTACGGAGCTTTTCAGGGAGAGAACGCAGCCACGTCCTCTCCTTTCAATCTCCAATGCACGAGTGAAAATGGCGGCGAAGTGCTGCTCTTTATATAGAATACGAATCTCGCGAGAATCCGACAGCGGGATGATGACGTTCGGGCGCGTTCGGGTTAACCGAGCAAGGCGGGAAGATCCGAGGCTGCCTCGGAACCGTGTAAAATAGGTGAAGTTCGGGGGGGTTCGTATCTCGGAGAACCGAACCCGCTCATCTCTAGTTAAAAGAAGTGTTATACACGGGTCAAACCTGGGTCGTTGTGCAGTGTGAAAGCCTCTGACCCAGGATATTCTAAGAAAAAGGTGCTGATTGGCTGTGTATGTGTCTGCCCAGAGAAGTCCCCAGTCCTTCCTTTTATTTCCTTTAAATCTCATTATGTGAGCCAGAAAAGTCCATTTTAAATCACATCACAGTGTTTGACAGGGTGGTCTTCAGTTTGCCGGGAACAAACCAGGTTGAAACTGCAATGTGAAAGAGTCTGAGGCTGCTCAGACCCAGGTCGGACCCAGGTTCAAAAGCCGGATCCGACCTGGGTTTGCAATGCGTAAGAGGACTAAGGAAACCGTAGTAGTGAGATCACTGCTTTGATTCTCTTTATACTCTTAAACTAAAAAAAAAACCTTTGTTTTCAAATAAACTTCATTTATTCAAGGAAACTAGTCTTCAGATAGTTTTGGGTAATAAAAGTCACATAAACAGCTTTTCAACAATATATAAATGTAATTAATAAACAGATATGATTCAAAGCCACAAAAGAAATAGCAATTTATTTTACAGGAACTCTGGAGTTTGCGCTGTTTGGGTAGAAATAGTATTATACACAAATACAAAGTATCATTCAGAATGCTATTCCTGTTTGCAACAAACTAAAATATCCCCCAAAATAACTCCTCTGTAGAGGACTGAATTCACACCTGCCTATTCCTATTCTTAGCATCGTATCCTACCACACTATCGGGGTAATTCAGACCTGATCGTAGATGTGCGTTTTTTTCGCACATCTACGATCAGGTCTGAATTACCCCCATAGTGTGCAAATTCTTAGACATGCGGGGGGACACCCAGCACAGGGCAAGTCCGCCCTGCATGCCGGATCCAGCCCTCCCTGCAGACATGCGAAAGCATTGCATGTTTAGTGTAGCCCTCTGCCTATGCAGCCTAGCTGCGAAGGCAGGCAGCTACCCACCATATTAAGGGTTGCAGCGACTGCATGTGACGTCACACAGCTGCCCCAGCCCACCCCAGCCTCTGTTGTCCAGACCACACCCCTTAAATGGAGCGTCGACACCCACAAAATGTGGCGTCGACACACCCCATTTGCGCCAACCTCCAGGTCTTGCACATGCACGTACCGCGTACACACATGCACAGATGTGCAAAAATTGCTTCATAGCGATTTTTGAACATCAGGAACAAGGTCTGAATTAGGCCCTATGATAACATTTCTATCAAACAAATACAACACTATATTACAGTAAACCTCTTAAGGGAGTTTACGCCTTTTGGTCAAGTATTTGTTGGTGCACAAACAGTTTGTTATTTTTCCCGGATATATTAATGAGGAACAGATTAGAATTAGAGTTCCAGTTGCTTAACCGGGAGGAATAATCACTGAGTTGGTGTTCTTAATTCCTTGAATGACAGTGCAATTCTCTGAATACACACAATGGGCCAAACACAGCAAGATCAACCTGGTTTAGCAGTGTAAATTATTGCCACTTTAAAAAAAAAAACTGAAAAACCTTACCAAATTGCTCACTTTCTGAAACTCTCACTCTATTACATTTGGCCCATAATGTCAATATATGGATCCAGAAGTCCAGTTAGAGTTTAATTTATATTCAAGCATATTTATTTCTCATAGACGACAGCTTGTAGATGGAATTGGGGGCTATTCAGAGGTGTATATAAAGATCTGTCTGATTTCTGCTGGATCTCTTGCCCCAATGATAGGGCTGATGCAAATGAGTGATGCTAATAATGATTTGCCCAGCAGATGGATGGGAGCAATGCGGTCACATAGATGCGGCCCACTGAATCAGGCCTAATGTTCTAAAGGGATGAGAAACATTGCCTCCTACTGTAGTATAGCAAAGTTGGTGCTTATTCCCATCATCAATTCATAAAACCCTAAGAATGAAGGTGAATAAAACAACTTTTTGCACACAGATATAGCCTCTCGCTCAACAACGCAGAATAAGTCCAGTACAGATATATGACAGTTTGGGAGGTCTCTTTAGGGGATTCCCCCATGCTCTTTCATGTAAGCTCACACATATAAAGAGAGAGAAAAACAGGCATATATCTATAGTGTAGTTAGGTTAATATTTCCTAAAATCCGCAGATATGGTATCCTGGAATGTGCAACAAGAGCTGCCAGCACAAATCAACCAACAAGTGTCATCAAACGCTCACAATAAACATGGAAGAATAAACTACAGAAAACTCATATAGGTGCTATATAAAAATGTAAAGAGTATTGTTATATTCCTTTTCGTTGTAGCGGTGAATCCTCAGCCATGGTCCTTCTGCTCTGAGGGTAGGAACAGGACTCAGAATGTCATAGGCATGTAGAGATCTCATATGTGCATGCTTTCAGAGTTTCTTTCAGAGTCCCTCCTTCTTCAGTGGTCTCTCGCTAACGTAATTCACCAACATGGAGGCGATTGGCACGATTAAGAGCATCAAAGATGAACACTGGTAGTCAAACGTTCAGCCCGGATAAACCAACCGTCAGCGTCTTTGCCCTTTACTCAAGCAAACAGCTCTCCCGCTAATATGCTTCGACCATAAAACATGCTGAAAGTTGGTGTACCTGGCTGGACAGCCCACTACCACCGTTCAACTTTGATGCTCCTATCTCAGCCTATGCTCCCTCCCCCCTTTTCACCTAATAATTTTGTCTTCACATCCAGTTTCTTATTCTATTAGTACACTCTTCTATTGCTTTGATTATCATAGGCAGAAAAGTTATTCTGCAACTCCTATCTTCTTCTTAAGGCCTCAGTGAAACAGTTCCTTACCAAAGACATGCAAAATATATCACGCTATTAACCCATCCTGATACATTTATAGAATGTCTGATATACATATCTCACCCACAATAGGCTTGCTGCTGTTTTGGCACTAATTACTTTGAAGGTGCAGAGTCTAATAGTCTAATGTGGTACAATTATTCACCAGCTTTACTGCTTACACAACACAGGTTGCAAATTGGCAAGTGAAGTATTGGAGGCAGTTATGACCATTGTTGATGAGGCATGAAACACAGGAGATTCAGGGATAGATAAGACACAGTGGTAGATCTAGGGTCAGGAAAGCAGGGCAAGTGCCTGGAGCTCTGTAACCTGAGGGCACGGCGCAGTCACCCCGTCGGTGCCGTCAATATAACACCTCCACCACTGCACAAAGTACAGGCTACCAACAGGGGAATAAGCCCCTAGCCACACATGCATCCCCCCATGCCACCATCTTGCCCTCTCCTTCCCAGCAAGCATGACCGCTCCATCCTCAGGGCCTACAGAGCCCGGTCTAGTGCGTCAACAGTCAGACACTGCCATGAGATGTGGAAACACCGCCTGGCTGTAGGTGCCAATACCCCGGAAAGACGTGTGTAATGCTCTCACTGTGGACTACGTCACTGCCTGGCACTCTCACTCCCCGCCAGCAATGTCCCTGGCCTACCTGCCTATGTTACTACCGCACAGCCGACTATCATGGCCGGGGATGCAGGTACATGGTACTATTTGCAGAGCCACCTGACATGATCCACACAGCGATTCCAAACTCAACTGAAAAGTGGGAGAGTAGCACTACTTGGTCTAGAACTGACCCTGATATGACAGTTGGTAGAAAGGTAAAAAGGTACCTGAAGAGAGGGAATAGTCACTGGAGCACCGGAGGCCTGTATGACTGGCATGAGGCACAGGTGTACAGAGTGATAGTAAGGTTGGTAGTATTGATGTATGAGGCATTAGAGTGTACCAAAAGATGATATGGTTGGTACAGTAATATTGAGGCATTAGGTGCAGATATACAGGGAGTCTCATAGCAGGCAGGCAAAGACAATGCTCAGGTACCTGGCAGATGTACACTGCAGATTCATATATCCTGCAGAGAAGATGAGATGGTAGGCCATTATAAATATGGTCACATACTAGAGGCTTTAATACTTATTATGCCACAGCACTCTAATACACTCTTTTTGGGGTTTGCTGAATTTAGGGCCCAATTCAGCATAGGTTGTAGGTTCAACAACTTGTAGGTTACTTTACTCTAACAGCCTGGGCCACGTCCAGCACAGGGCAAGTCCGCCCCGCATGCCGGGTCCTGTCCCTCCCACCCTCCGCAAACATGCGAGCACATTGCAAAATAGCGATGCTGTCACATCTTTAGGGTTGCCTCCTGGCTCCACAGCCTAGCTGCGAAGACAGTCGGTCGGCAGCCATCTTTTTGGTCTCAACGGCTGCGTGTGATGTCATGCAGCTGCTGTGGCCCGCCCCACAAATGGTCTGGTCTGCCCCCCGTCATGCGCACATTCGCAGAAGTGCAGAAATTGACAAAGAGCGATTTTCACACTTGCATAATTATTCCACTGGTGGCACTGGTTGTTCTACACACAGAAAGATGCACCAATATATCTGCAGATATATTGGCTATCTGCTGTGCTGTACAGAAAATGCAATATATCTGTGATATGGTGCCCATACACTTGTGTGATGCCCCGCAACGCGACATTGCGGGGCATCGCACCGGTAGTTCAGGTGCGATTACCATGCGATCATGCTATAGATCGCATGGTAATCACGTGATGGCCATGTTACCGCCGAGTGGTAGTGGCCTCTGGCCACTCCCCGCGGGTGCCCATCGCACATCGCAGTGCGATATATCGCATGTGTTTTTAAAAACACATGCGATTGCACTGCGATTCGATAAATATTAAGTGCAGCACATACTATCTTGAAACGTGAGATTCGACCAGCGTGCCTGCGCATCGCGTCGAAATGTACCTAAAATGTGCATACAATCCTTCGATTTCTCTCACAGATGTGGTCGAGATCAAAGGTTAGCACCGATTATCTCACAAGTGTATGGGCACCAAAAGACGTCGTTCACAGACATATTGCTAGTACACACCTGTAGATCAGCAAAAGATATAATGGCTGATCAATTGATTGGCCAATATATCTGCCTGTGTGTACCCAGCAGTCAAGACACTCATTCAACAATTATTGGTGTCATCTGCACACCAAGGTGGTGTTCCTAGAGCGCAGCAGGGTAATAACTACCACAACTATGCTTCTTCACTGGCACCTGGAAAAGCTCACATTTCTTGGACTTGACTTAAAATCAGGCAGGCTATGTAACAAACCAATGAGGAGGGCAGGGCAGATGCATGGTTGCATACTAGGGAGAGGAATCAGCAGCAGAAAAATGTAATAATGCTACTGTATAGGTCATTGGCACGGCCTCATCTAGAATACTGTGTTCTGTTCTGGAAGCCATATCTTTAGAAGGATATTAATACATTAGAGACTGTAAAATATGGGCAATTAAAAAGAAAGGGTAGTGGACAAGTGGAATAGCCTCACATTAGAGGTGATAGAGGCTAATACAGTACAGCAATTTAAACATGCATGGGACAGACATAAGGATATCTTTACAAAGAAATAAGGATCAAATAGGGTCTGAGGTAACAATATGGTTAAAAAAAAGGGGCAGACTAGACGGGCCAAGTAGTTCTTATCTGTCGTCAGATTCTATGTTTCTATGTTAAAGTATTCACTATCGACCATAAACTATTGATTATTTGGAAACATCAATAGTCAATGGCCATCCTTAGGTTGGGGTAAAGTTTGCCGCAGTGTGATGGCCCCAATGGGTGAGGAAACCTGGGCGACCACCCCTTTCGCCCCTCCTATAATCCTACCCTGGCTCCTCTGCTCGTATAGTCCTTCAACATCAGCCAGTGTGGCTGAACAGCTACATACCAGTCTGCTTTTATTACAGATTCTACCAACATGAAATCCGCCTGATCCAACAAGTATTCCTTCACCTTCATATGTGTACTGGCCATGGAATTGTTGTCCCCCAACCCACCACTTTGGATCCGCCTATGCTTACAGATGATTTTTGGATTACTTTTTATGTTACTAAATGTGTGCTTTAGCCCTGGGGAAAACAACATTGATTTAAATCGATTTTAATCTTTGGTTGAAAATCGACATTTTGTACATAAACTCCCAAGTCACTGTCTAGTATACTCTGACAGTCCACTTGGTAACTCCCAGATAGATCTCCACTGCATGTACCTGCAAGGTGTAGAACTAAATATTTCACCCAGTAAATCTTTGGAAGGTCATGGAACCTGCTTATCATCTAAACAACTGCAGATAACAATGAATGTGCCCAAAAGCAACCACAAATTTGGAAACATACCAATACCCCAGTTTGTACTGTTTTGCTAAGTGATACAGGTCATGGCACCACCTCATTGCTCCATGCCTGGACAACTATGAATAGCTCTGATATGAATTCTCCAGCAGCTAACGTAGTCCGCAAAACTGCATGGTCTTAATTACGGGCTTTATGCTTTTTGTGGAGGCTTGGCACTATCTGCAAGTTAAATTTAACTCCAGGAGGGTTGAAACCAGATTTTTAAGGCATAGCCTGGCACTAGGAGTTGGCTTCTTTGGATTACCAATAAAGCAAATTTCCCCACATTCACTAGAAAAAATACAGAATATCTGGAAACTGGTATAGCCCTTTCTGGCACTTGGACTTGGGACCAGAGGAGTGGCAGCATAACACTGACAAAGCACCCTGGAACCCACTAGGCCTGGTAAGCATTTTTAATCTATACGCATATTTTATATAATCAAAGGCTAACGATGTTACTCACCTCAATGGGGGGTATTCAACTAAATGGTGCCCAATGGAGCAATTCAAGTGTTATTCCTTTCAAAGCACACAGGTGTTGACATTACTGCTATGTTGGTCCATCATTTTGACAGGGTGATATCTAGTATCTTAATATTTCTTCCTAAAAGAAGGCATAAGGAATTCAGTTAAAATATTTAATTTGCATAAAAATTATCATTAGCTCTAACACCCTTGAAAACATACTTATACTACATACTGTAGAATGTAGGTCATTTTAAATACTGGGTACCAGTTGATTATTACAAAGGGTCATTAAAGAGGGTCATGCATGGCTACAACAACTTTTTTAAAAGGCCAATGATCCATATGTAAGTTTACTAGAAACTGTGAAAATATCTGCAAGAATTTTATTGGAAGTGTAGTTCCTATGGTAAAAATAGGATTTTAATTACCTACCGGTAAATCCTTTTCTCGTAGTCCATAAGGGATATTGGGGAGACTTAGTATGATGGGTATAGAAGGGGTCCAGAGGAGCTGGTGCACTTTAAATTTCTTCACTGGGTGTGCTGGCTCCTCCCCTCTATGCCCCCACGCACAGGCAGTTATAGGTAAAACAGTGCCCGAAGGAGAAAGGAGATATATGAGAGAAGGAACATGACAACAAAGAGGGGCGAGGTTTAACACCAGCACACCATGAACATATAACAACCAGCAACGGCTGGAAACAATAACAGCAACAGCTGAACAGGTAACCACATAACAGAGAACCTTCAGAAAAGGCAACGCACTGAGGCGGGTGCCCAATATCCCTTATGGACTACGAGAAAAGGATTTACCGGTAGGTAATTAAAATCCTATTTTCTCTAGCATCCATAAGGGATATTGGGTAGACTAGTACGATGGGGACATCCCAAAGTTTTCCAGAATGGGCAGGAATGTGCGGAGACTGCTGCAGCACCGCCTGCCCAAACTGGGTATTCTCTTTGGCCAGGGTATAAAACTTGTAGAACTTCACAAAGGTGTTCTTCCCCGACCAGGTAGTAGCTCGGCATAGTTGCACTCCTCAGGCACAGCCCAGAAAGAGCACACAGATCTTGTAGAGTGGGCTTTCAGAGAATTAGGAAAGGCTGCCAATACATAGGCCTGTTGGATAGGAAGCCTAAGCCAATGAGTAATGGACTGCTTCGAAGCAGGACAACCCTTCTTCTGTGCATCATAGAGCACTAACAAGGAATACGTCTTTCTGATCTGAGCCGTCTGCTTGACATAGATCTTCCAGGCTTGCACCACATCCAATGCCTCTGGAGGAGTAGAAGTGTCAGAACTGGACGAATCTACAATAGGTTGATTCAGATGAAACGCAGAGACAACCTTCGGCAGAAACTGCTGCCTAGTCCTGAGCTCTGAGCTGTCCTCGTAAAAGTCCAAGTATGGACTTTTACATGATAAGGCCACCAATTCTGAGACAGGTCTAGCAGAAGCCAGGGCCAGTAACGTCACTGTCTTCCACGTGAGGTTCTTGTCTTCTACTGCCATCAGAGGTTCAAACCAGGAGAACTGTAGAAATTCCAAGACCACATTCATATCCCAGTGCGCCGTATGCGGCACACAAGGAGGTTGTATGTGGAAAACCCCTTGCAAGACGGTCTGAACTTCTGGCAACAGTGCCAATTTCTTCTGGAAGAAAATGGAGAGAGCTGAAATCTGGACCTTAATGGAACCCAGACGCAAGCCCTTATCCACACCAGCCTGCAGGAAATGTAAGAAGCGTCCCGAGTGGAACTCTGCAGGCGGATACGTGCATTCCTCGCACCAAGAGACATATCTACTCCAGATATGATGATAGTGTTTTGACATCACAGGTTTCCTGGTCTGAACCATGGTAGCAATAACCTTTTTGGAAAGGCCCTTGTGAGCCAGGATGTTCCACTCAACCTCCATGCCATAAAACGAAGTCGCAGTAAGTCCAGGTAGAAGAACGGTCCTTGTTGAAGAAGATCGCTTCTTAGTGGTAGAGGCCAAGGGTCTTCGATGGATATGTCCAGAAGATCCGAGTACCATGAAGATCCGTGTACCATGCCCTCCGAGGCCAATCCAGGGAAATAGTGTCTATCGATCACGTGAAGTTAGAATCCAGTAGGACGGGCTATCAATACGCGCTTACTATAATAGATCATTACTCCAAATTTGCGGTAGCCCTCCCGATCCGGGACTTGTCAGCCAAAACCACTGCTAAGTTATTATGGAGAGCATTAGTCCAACTTTACGGTTATCCAGAAAACATACTTACCGACCAGGGGTCCGCCTTTGAGTCAACTTTATTCCAGGAGTTATGTGACCTTTACGGATGTAAGAAATTAAGGACCACTGCATATAACCCACAATGCAACGGACTCTGTGAGAGGATGAACCAGTCCTTAATCAATATGTTGAGAGTTATCCCACTCACGGAATGCCAGGAGTGGCCCACACTACTTCCAGAAATCACTTTCTTGTATAATAATACAGAGCACAGTTCCACAGCGTATACCCCTTATTACCTGCTGTTTGGCCGAGAAGGCAAGTTACCGGTGGATCTGCTTCTGGAGGTACCTCAAGAAAATGCTCAAGGGATCATTCCGCAGACAGAATGGGTGAAGGAGCATCAAAAGAGACTGAAAGCAACACAGACAGTGGTTAACCAGAAAATGGAACAGGTGCGACAGCGACAATACGAACACTACGAGACTGCCCTAGCTGAACCATACTATGTAGGCGATATAGTCTGGAAAATAAATATTCGGCGCCAAAGCAAGTTGGATTGTCACTGGCAGATGACCTCTTACATTATCACCAAGATTCCATGACCGGAGGTTGATGTATACAAAATTTCTAAAGACAATGGAGAATACTCCTAAGTAGTTCATCGAAATCAGCTTAAGAAATGTATAATGCCCCCACGGAACTATGTTGACCAGGAAAAGGCAGAGAGGCTGAGTGCATTAGGAGGTTCGGCTTATGATGACTCTTGGAATGGTCCAATGAGTATGTTCTGCCAGGTATTAGTTAGTGTAGGCAGTCCTGTTAGTCAGGAATCTACTAATGTAACGGAAAGCACATTCTCTTGTCTATTTGAAGGTAACAGTAACAATGTACCTGATCCTGATATTATGCTGTCTGATGTATCTGAATGTGCTGTACTAGAAACTGATCACAAAGCAACAGATTTCCCCTCCGTGCTAAGGAGGTCAGAAAGGAGTACGAAAGATGTCCTACCTCTACGATACAGATACTAGAGTGCTAAGTTATGTGACTGCTTAAACAATGTTAGTTAAAATTGTTATGCGTGAGGACACGCACCCTTTTAGGGGAGGTACATGTAACACCCTGATCTATTGAAAATAAGTTCATAAGTCCATCTATTGAATGTTATATATAAAGTTAAGTACTAAAGTGGTTTCTGTGCAACTGTGGATTCCTCTCAGAGGGAAATATAACTGTGGATCCCTCACAGAGGGAAACATAATTAATAAAATGTTTCCTCTCATGGGGAGGAGTTAGAGCTGGCTGCTGAGCGGGAGATTGAGAAGGGAAGGCTCCTGGCGCGCAGCAGGCAGCTGAACTCAGCTGCTGATAGACAGGGCCCAGCGGGAAGGAGAGTCTGGCGGCTCGAGCGGGGTCTGAAGACCCGGCCCGCTTGCGACAGGGCCGTTGGACGCGTCCGCAAGGACTGCTGGGAGTGTGTAGTGCAGTGGGTGAATGGCCGTGGAGAGGAATAGGACTGTGTTACCTGGTCTCTGGTAACGGGGATCCGAGGAGAGGCTGCGGTCGGGTCCGGTACATAATTGTGCAGCGTGTGAGCAGGGCTTGAGCCGTGATCCTCTTGAGAGTCCGGGGATGTTGGCCGGGAGGTGTGACGGATCCACCCAATGGAGGTCATTCCGAGTTGATCGTAGCTGTGCTAAATTTAGCACAGCTACGATCATCTTCCCTGACATGCGGGGGACTGCCCAGCACAGGGCTAGTCCGCCCCGCATGTCAGTCCGGCCTCCCCCCGCACAAATACAAAAGCATTGCACAGCGGCGATGCTTTTGTATTTGTGGAGTAACTCCCAGCCAGCGCAGCTCCTACGGCTAGCCGGGAGTCGATGGTCGCTGCCCTGGCTTCAGCGCCCCCCCCCCCCCCCCCCAATGGTCCGGCCACACTGTGTTGGTCGGACCGCGCCCCCTAAATGACGGCTTAATGCCGCCGTCAAGCCCCCTCTCGCCCTGCAACCACCTCTGCCTGTTAATCAGGAAGAGGCGATCGCTACTGAACGACGGCCTTCGGCCATCCGGCATGCGCCGGCACACTGTGGCACCGGCGCATACGCAATTCCGACCCGATCGCTGCGCTGCGATAAACTGCAGCGAGCGATCGGGTCGGATTGACCCCCGATAGGCGGGGATAGGCGGCACCTTCTCACCGGGATATGAGCCAAGGGAGGTGCAGCCTAGGAGACTGACAACGAAGCTGGAACTACAACCCAGGCATTAAGTGACTAAGAGGGGCGGTCTGTGTGCGTACTCCCTCACCATAAAAGGGCTGCAGGAAGCTAACAACAGCTGAGGCAACTTGACAGGTATGGTGAAAGCAATAGTGACACTATACTTCATCTTAGTAAATCCTACTTCTCCAGCCAGGGACCCTTAAACACAGCTGCAGTAAATACTGTTTCTCCAGCCAGGGACCCTTAAACACAGCTGCAGTAGATACTGTTTCTCCAGCCAGGGACCATTGAATACAGCTGTAATAATAAGTGCACTTATTATAAATACTCATTTAATTCGCCTAGAACTGATATCACAGTATATAAAAGTACGCGGCAAACTCATTGTTTGTAACAACAGGAGCAGCTGCAGTCAATAGACGTGTTAGAGAGATTAGCCTACAGCAGTGATGGCTAACCTTGACACTCCAGCTGTTGTTGAACTAGACATCCCAGCATGCCCTGCTACAGTTTTGCTATTTGGCCATGCTAAAACTGATGCAGGGCATGCTGGGATGTGTAGTTCAACAACAGCTGGAGTGTCAAGGTTAGCCATCACTGGCCTATAGCATACTACATCTCTGGCAGGAACTAACATCCCAGTGATAGTTCAAGTGCAACTATACCCACAATTATTCCGAGGGTCAGCGTACTGTGCCTTAATTTCTTGAATAAGGAATCTGTCGCTTGGAATTAGCGCGTGAGAATAAACCTTCAGGGTGAAAGGATTACAAATAGCCTTTGTAGCTGAGCGATTCATACCTATACTTGTTACACCCACTTCTAGTCTTTCTGGAATACCAAATCTTCATATTGCCACAGTAAGCCCACAGGAAGGAATTATAGGGCTAATAGGTACTTATTTAAACAGATACTAAAATCTTTGTGGGAACACTGCCTATCAGCAGCATATAACTGTAATATTGTAACCCACGCAAGACACTATTTTAACCTATTGTTCACAGGAGATATTGCGGATAGCATCAGTTAAGTGGTACTCAATTGAATTGTACTATATGGACAGACTTTGGTGTTAAATGTAGAAGCTGATAAGAGTATCGTCCAGGCCAAGTTGAAATATATTCTTAAAGTAGGACTATTATAGTCTATATATCCCCCAAGTATTATGTGTGTTTGTATTTGTAATTATAAATAAGCAGAACATGTTAACCTTTGAAATTCAGGGAGCTGCTTACTCGAAGGAATGAGTCGACACGTCACGGAGCAGTTTAATAAATGCGTTTATTAATCTTGTGGTGAAACGTTTTGTTGACATTTGAAATTCAATTGCATTGTAATTGTTTGTATAAATTTATGCTTATTTGACCTGTACAAAAATTCCTTAAAAAGTTATTCACTGCTGGTAATAATACACGCTGCAATGTAGCGTATCCCAATTAAATAACACACATATGTCCACAGCCCTGCAGCAATGTAACTGATCCGTTCCAGAGAAAGGTATAGGGGTATATGCAATTCCGGACGAATTGCGCCTTTTTTTCGTCCGTTTTAAAATTCGACTGTACTCGACAGCCGCAGCCCTCCCGCCGGGACCATGAATTCACCATATGCAATACAAAACGCATTCGACACTCCCCTTGTCGAATAACGGACCAATCGTCGAGTAGTGGGCGTCCTGAATTCGACTTCCCGCCGTTTTCAGCCCTTTATTAGGGCTTGTTTGCTGCGTGCTCAGAAGCCATTTTGTGAACCTGCAGAGAGGTGTGTGGAGGTGCAGAGCTAGCAAATTGGTTGTTTGCTGTGGTATCGTTTGGACACCCAGCAGGCTTTAATCCAGGACAGACAGGAGGATACCTGTTACCCCGGAGGAGAGTCGTTTTTGGAGCTATTTCTACATTTTTAGGTAACAGTACCAATGTGGGTCTGGTGTTGCATGTATGTGTTTGTGTAGTGGGGGTTGCCATGAGGTGTACATGGGGTGTTTGGGGTATGTCTTTGGGGTGTTTGGGGTATGTATATATATGTGTGCAGGTATGTGTATAGCTCCTGCTTGTATTGCTGCATTTTTTTGGGGAGTTTTGTGTTTTGGGGTAGTTTTTCAAGTTGTTTTTTTCTTTTTCTTAAAATGACTTTTTGGGTCATGCTTTTGCATTGGTGTACCTCCAGCATGTGCAGGGATGTTTTTTGTCTTGTTTGGGGTGATTTTAGTGCGTGTCGGTATCAATGTGGTCGACATGTGATGTCGTTTGTTTGCTAAAACAGGTTTGTTTGCTCCTATTTTAGCGCTGGTGTACCTCCAGAATGTGCAGGGATGCTTTTTGGCTTGTTTGGGGTGACTTGGAGCAAGTTTGTGTCAGCCATGCGGTCGACATGTCATGTCGTTTGTTTGCCAAACATGTTTTTTTGCTCCTATTTTAGCACTGGTGTACCTCCAGAATGTGCAGGGATGCTTTTTGGCTTGTTTGGGGTGACTTGGAGCAAGTTTGTGTCAGCCATGCGGTCGACATGTCATGTCGTTTGTTTGCCAAACATGTTTTTTTGCTCCTATTTTAGCACTGGTGTGCCTCCAGAATGTGCAGGGATGCTTTTTGGCTTGTTTGGGGTGACTTGGAGCAAGTTTGTGTCAGCCATGCAGTCGACATGTCATGTCGTTTGTTTGCCAAACATGTTTTTTTGCTCCTATTTTAGCACTGGTGTACCTCCAGAATGTGCAGGGATGCTTTTTGGCTTGTTTGGGGTGACTTGGAGCAAGTTTGTGTCAGCCATGCGGTCGACATGTCATGTCGTTTTTTGTTTGCCAAACATGTTTTTTTGCTCCTATTTTAGCACTGGTGTACCTCCAGAATGTGCAGGGATGCTTTTTGGCTTGTTTGGGGTGACTTGGAGCAAGTTTGTGTCAGCCATGCGGTCGACATGTCATGTCGTTTGTTTGCCAAACATGTTTTTTTGCTCCTATTTTAGCACTGGTGTACCTCCAGAATGTGCAGGGATGCTTTTTGGCTTGTTTGGGGTGACTTGGAGCAAGTTTGTGTCAGCCATGCGGTCGACATGTCATATCGTTTGTTTGCCAAACATGTTTTTTTGCTCCTATTTTAGCACTGGTGTATCTCCAGCATGTGCAGGGATGCTTTTTGGCTTGTTTGGGGTGACTGTGTGTCAGCCATTTTGTTTGTGTCAGCCATTTTGTGTTGGCACTGGTTGACCTCCAGTATGTGCAGGGATGCTTGTACGGGGGATTTGGCTTATTTGGCTGTTTTGTTTTGTTTTAATGTGTGTTTGGTCCTGCTTGAGAAATGGGGTCCCAGCAGCATGACGTGTGGTTGCATGTAATTTTGTAATGTGTCTTAAATTTGTAAAAATATATATTTTTTCTTTTTACAATAGAGATGTCCAGGGACAAGCGGGCCCGATCCCCCCTTCCCCCCACCCCTCAGAAGAACTTTCCCTGCATAGCAACGATTAGTGGGAGCCGACCCAGGAGGAGGATACGACCGACCAGGCATGCAGTGACCAGCTGCGGTCGTCAAGGGACCAAATGGAGAAGTCAAAGAAAAGAAAAAGCCTAGAAAGGTAAATACTGACAACACCTGCAGACACAATAGCATCCAACTTGACACACCCTAGTTTGCGCACTGCCATGCACACCTACAGGTATCTTTGCGCACTGCCAGGGATACTCACACTCACAGGTACATACCGATCTTAGTAAATGCATGTTTTTGGGTTTTTTAATCCCTAAAGGCAAGAAGCCAGCCAGAGGAGCAGTCGGAGGAGGAAGCCTCTGGTGAAGATGCAGGACCGAAGAAGCCGCGTGGACCCAGATACACTGAGGCGGAAAACTGTGCCCTAGTGGATGGCGTCGACAGGTCCTACGACGTTCTGTATGGACCAAGGGCACAGACCACAGCAGCTAAGACCAAGCGAAACATCTGGGATGCCATCGCGAGACAAGTCACTGCAGTATCTGGAAACCGCCGGAGCACCAGAAACTGCATGAAGCGGTACAGTGATTGCCGAAGACAGACCAAGAAGAAGATGGGGATTCAGCGCCGACATGAAACAGCTACGGGAGGTGGTCCGGCTCTCAATCTGAAGTGGCTATCCTGGGAGGACGTTATTAAAAGTAGAGATGAGCGCCGGAAATTTTTCGGGTTTTGTGTTTTGGTTTTGGGTTCGGTTCCGCGGCCGTGTTTTGGGTTCGACCGCGTTTTGGCAAAACCTCACCGAATTTTTTTTGTCGGATTCGGGTGTGTTTTGGATTCGGGTGTTTTTTTCAAAAAACACTAAAAAACAGCTTAAATCATAGAATTTGGGGGTCATTTTGATCCCAAAGTATTATTAACCTCAAAAACCATAATTTACACTCGTTTTCAGTCTATTCTGAATACCTCACACCTCACAATATTATTTTTAGTCCTAAAATTTGCACCTAGGTCGCTGGATGACTAAGCTAAGCGACCCTAGTGGCCGACACAAACACCGGGCCCATCTAGGAGTGTCACTGCAGTGTCACGCAGGATGTCCCTTCCAAAAAACCCTCCCCAAACAGCACATGACGCAAAGAAAAAAAGAGGCGCAATGAGGTAGCTGTGTGAGTAAGATAAGCGACCCTAGTGGCCGACACAAACACCGGGCCCATCTAGGAGTGTCACTGCAGTGTCACGCAGGATGTCCCTTCCAAAAAACCCTCCCCAAACAGCACATGACGCAAAGAAAAAAAGAGGCGCAATGAGGTAGCTGTGTGAGTAAGATAAGCGACCCTAGTGGCCGACACAAACACCGGGCCCATCTAGGAGTGTCACTGCAGTGTCACGCAGGATGTCCCTTCCAAAAAACCCTCCCCAAACAGCACATGACGCAAAGAAAAAAAGAGGCGCAATGAGGTAGCTGTGTGAGTAAGATAAGCGACCCTAGTGGCCGACACAAACACCGGGCCCATCTAGGAGTGGCACTGCAGTGTCACGCAGGATGTCCCTTCCAAAAAACCCTCCCCAAACAGCACATGACGCAAAGAAAAAAAGAGGCGCAATGAGGTAGCTGTGTGAGTAAGATAAGCGACCCTAGTGGCCGACACAAACACCGGGCCCATCTAGGAGTGTCACTGCAGTGTCACGCAGGATGTCCCTTCCAAAAAACCCTCCCCAAACAGCACATGACGCAAAGAAAAAAAGAGGCGCAATGAGGTAGCTGTGTGAGTAAGATAAGCGACCCTAGTGGCCGACACAAACACCGGGCCCATCTAGGAGTGTCACTGCAGTGTCACGCAGGATGTCCCTTCCAAAAAACCCTCCCCAAACAGCACATGACGCAAAGAAAAAAAGAGGCGCAATGAGGTAGCTGTGTGAGTAAGATAAGCGACCCTAGTGGCCGACACAAACACCGGGCCCATCTAGGAGTGGCACTGCAGTGTCACGCAGGATGTCCCTTCCAAAAAACCCTCCCCAAACAGCACATGACGCAAAGAAAAAAAGAGGCGCAATGAGGTAGCTGTGTGAGTAAGATAAGCGACCCTAGTGGCCGACACAAACACCGGGCCCATCTAGGAGTGGCACTGCAGTGTCACGCAGGATGTCCCTTCCAAAAAACCCTCCCCAAACAGCACATGACGCAAAGAAAAAAAGAGGCGCAATGAGGTAGCTGTGTGAGTAAGATAAGCGACCCTAGTGGCCGACACAAACACCGGGCCCATCTAGGAGTGGCACTGCAGTGTCACGCAGGATGCCCCTTCCAAAAAACCCTCCCCAAACAGCACATGACGCAAAGAAAAAAAGAGGCGCAATGAGGTAGCTGTGTGAGTAAGATAAGCGACCCTAGTGGCCGACACAAACACCGGGCCCATCTAGGAGTGGCACTGCAGTGTCACGCAGGATGTCCCTTCCAAAAAACCCTCCCCAAACAGCACATGACGCAAAGAAAAAAAGAGGCGCAATGAGGTAGCTGTGTGAGTAAGATAAGCGACCCTAGTGGCCGACACAAACACCGGGCCCATCTAGGAGTGGCACTGCAGTGTCACGCAGGATGTCCCTTCCAAAAAACCCTCCCCAAACAGCACATGACGCAAAGAAAAAAAGAGGCGCAATGAGGTAGCTGTGTGAGTAAGATAAGCGACCCTAGTGGCCGACACAAACACCGGGCCCATCTAGGAGTGTCACTGCAGTGTCACGCAGGATGTCCCTTCCAAAAAATCCTCCCCAAACAGCACATGACGCAAAGAAAAAAAGAGGCGCAATGAGGTAGCTGTGTGAGTAAGATAAGCGACCCTAGTGGTCGACACAAACACCGGGCCCATCTAGGAGTGGCACTGCAGTGTCACGCAGGATGTCCCTTCCAAAAAACCCTCCCCAAACAGCACATGACGCAAAGAAAAATTAAAGAAAAAAGAGGTGCAAGATGGAATTGTCCTTGGGCCCTCCCACCCACCCTTATGTTGTATAAACAGGACATGCACACTTTAACCAACCCATCATTTCAGTGACAGGGTCTGCCACACGACTGTGACTGAAATGACGGGTTGGTTTGGACCCCCACCAAAAAAGAAGCAATTAATCTCTCCTTGCACAAACTGGCTCTACAGAGGCAAGATGTCCACCTCATCATCATCCTCCGATATATCACCGTGTACATCCCCCTCCTCACAGATTATCAATTCGTTCCCACTGGAATCCACCATCTCAGCTCCCTGTGTACTTTGTGGAGGCAATTGCTGCTGGTCAATGTCTCCACGGAGGAATTGATTATAATTCATTTTAATGAACATCATCTTCTCCACATTTTCTGGATGTAACCTCGTACGCCGATTGCTGACAAGGTGAGCGGCGGCACTAAACACTCTTTCGGAGTACACACTTGTGGGAGGGCAACTTAGGTAGAATAAAGCCAGTTTGTGCAAGGGCCTCCAAATTGACTCTTTTTCCTGCCAGTATAAGTACGGACTGTGTGACGTGCCTACTTGGATGCGGTCACTCATATAATCCTCCACCATTCTTTCAATGGTGAGAGAATCATATGCAGTGACAGTAGACGACATGTCCGTAATCGTTGTCAGGTCCTTCAGTCCGGACCAGATGTCAGCATCAGCAGTCGCTCCAGACTGCCCTGCATCACCGCCAGCGGGTGGGCTCGGAATTCTGAGCCTTTTCCTCGCACCCCCAGTTGCGGGAGAATGTGAAGGAGGAGATGTTGACAGGTCGCGTTCCGCTTGACTTGACAATTTTCTCACCAGCAGGTCTTTCAACCCCAGCAGACTTGTGTCTGCCGGAAAGAGAGATCCAAGGTAGGCTTTAAATCTAGGATCGAGCACGGTGGCCAAAATGTAGTGCTCTGATTTCAACAGATTGACCACCCGTGAATCCTTGTTAAGCGAATTAAGGGCTCCATCCACAAGTCCCACATGCCTAGCGGAATCGCTCCGTGTTAGCTCCTCCTTCAATGTCTCCAGCTTCTTCTGCAAAAGCCTGATGAGGGGAATGACCTGACTCAGGCTGGCAGTGTCTGAACTGACTTCACGTGTGGCAAGTTCAAAGGGCATCAGAACCTTGCACAACGTTGAAATCATTCTCCACTGCGCTTGAGACAGGTGCATTCCACCTCCTATATCGTGCTCAATTGTATAGGCTTGAATGGCCTTTTGCTGCTCCTCCAACCTCTGAAGCATATAGAGGGTTGAATTCCACCTCGTTACCACTTCTTGCTTCAGATGATGGCAGGGCAGGTTCAGTAGTTTTTGGTGGTGCTCCAGTCTTCTGTACGTGGTGCCTGTACGCCGAAAGTGTCCCGCAATTCTTCTGGCCACCGACAGCATCTCTTGCACGCCCCTGTCGTTTTTTTAAAAATTCTGCACCACCAAATTCAAGGTATGTGCAAAACATGGGACGTGCTGGAATTTGCCCATATTTAATGCACACACAATATTGCTGGCGTTGTCCGATGCCACAAATCCACAGGAGAGTCCAATTGGGGTAAGCCATTCCGCGATGATCTTCCTCAGTTGCCGTAAGAGGTTTTCAGCTGTGTGCGTATTCTGGAAAGCGGTGATACAAAGCGTAGCCTGCCTAGGAAAGAGTTGGCGTTTGCGAGATGCTGCTACTGGTGCCGCCGCTGCTGTTCTTGCGGCGGGAGTCCATACATCTACCCAGTGGGCTGTCACAGTCATATAGTCCTGACCCTGCCCTGCTCCACTTGTCCACATGTCCGTGGTTAAGTGGACATTGGGTACAACTGCATTTTTTAGGACACTGGTGAGTCTTTTTCTGACGTCCGTGTACATTCTCGGTATCGCCTGCCTAGAGAAGTGGAACCTAGATGGTATTTGGTAACGGGGGCACACTGCCTCAATAAATTGTCTAGTTCCCTGTGAACTAACGGCGGATACCGGACGCACGTCTAACACCAACATAGTTGTCAAGGCCTCAGTTATCCGCTTTGCAGCAGGATGACTGCTGTGATATTTCATCTTCCTCGCAAAGGACTGTTGGACAGTCAATTGCTTACTGGAAGTAGTACAAGTGGGCTTACGACTTCCCCTCTGGGATGACCATCGACTCCCAGCAGCAACAACAGCAGCGCCAGCAGCAGTAGGCGTTACACGCAAGGATGCATCGGAGGAATCCCAGGCAGGAGAGGACTCGTCAGAATTGCCAGTGACATGGCCTGCAGGACTATTGGCATTCCTGGGGAAGGAGGAAATTGACACTGAGGGAGTTGGTGGGGTGGTTTGCGTGAGCTTGGTTACAAGAGGAAGGGATTTACTGGTCAGTGGACTGCTTCCGCTATCGCCCAAAGTTTTTGAACTTGTCACTGACTTATTATGAATGCGCTGCAGGTGACGTATAAGGGGGGATGTTCCGAGGTGGTTAACGTCCTTACCCCTACTTATTACAGCTTGACAAAGGCAACACACGGCTTGACACCTGTTGTCCGCTTTTCTGTTGAAATACCTCCACACTGAAGAGCTGATTTTTTTTGGTATTTTCACCAGGCATGTCAACGGCCATATTCCTCCCACGGACAACAGGTGTCTCCCCGGGTGCCTGACTTAAACAAACCACCTCACCATCAGAATCCTCCTGGTCAATTTCCTCCCCAGCGCCAGCAACACCCATATCCTCCTCATCCTGGTGTACTTCAACACTGACATCTTCAATCTGACTATCAGGAACTGGACTGCGGGTGCTCCTTCCAGCACTTGCAGGGGGCGTGCAAATGGTGGAAGGCGCATGCTCTTCACGTCCAGTGTTGGGAAGGTCAGGCATCGCAATCGACACAATTGGACTCTCCTTGTGGATTTGGGATTTCGAAGAACGCACAGTTCTTTGCGGTGCTTTTGCCAGCTTGAGTCTTTTCAGTTTTCTAGCGAGAGGCTGAGTGCTTCCATCCTCATGTGAAGCTGAACCACTAGCCATGAACATAGGCCAGGGCCTCAGCCGTTCCTTGCCACTCCGTGTGGTAAATGGCATATTGGCAAGTTTACGCTTCTCCTCCGACAATTTTATTTTAGGTTTTGGAGTCCTTTTTTTACTGATATTTGGTGTTTTGGATTTGACATGCTCTGTACTATGACATTGGGCATCGGCCTTGGCAGACGACGTTGCTGGCATTTGATCGTCTCGGCCATGACTAGTGGCAGCAGCTTCAGCACGAGGTGGAAGTGGATCTTGATCTTTCCCTAATTTTGGAACCTCAACATTTTTGTTCTCCATATTTTAATAGGCACAACTAAAAGGCACCTCAGGTAAACAATGGAGATGGATGGATACTAGTATACTTATGGATGGACTGCCGAGTGCCGACACAGAGGTAGCTACAGCCGTGGACTACCGTACTGTGTCTGCTGCTAATATAGACTGGATGATTGATAATGAGATGAAATCAATATATATATGTATGTATATATAATATCACTAGTACTGCAGCCGGACAGGTAGATAATATATTTATTAGGTAATGATGACTGATGACGGACCTGCTGGACACTGTCAGCTCAGCAGCACCGCAGACTGCTACAGTAAGCTACTATACTATAGTAGTATGTACAAAGAAGAAAGAAAAAAAAAACCACGGGTAGGTGGTATACAATTATGGATGGACTGCGAGTGCCGACACAGAGGTAGCTACAGCCGTGGACTAACGTACTGTGTCTGCTGCTAATATAGACTGGATGATTGATAATGAGATGAAATCAATATATATATGTATGTATATATAATATCACTAGTACTGCAGCCGGACAGGTAGATAATATATTTATTAGGTAATGATGACTGATGACGGACCTGCTGGACACTGTCAGCTCAGCAGCACCGCAGACTGCTACAGTAAGCTACTATACTCTATAGTAGTATGTACAAAGAAGAAAGAAAAAAAAAAAACCACGGGTAGGTGGTATACAATTATGGATGGACTGCCGAGTGCCGACACAGAGGTAGCTACAGCCGTGGACTAACGTACTGTGTCTGCTGCTAATATAGACTGGATGATTGATAATGAGATGAAATCAATATATATATGTATGTATATATAATATCACTAGTACTGCAGCCGGACAGGTAGATAATATATTTATTAGGTAATGATGACTGATGACGGACCTGCTGGACACTGTCAGCTCAGCAGCACCGCAGACTGCTACAGTAAGCTACTATACTATAGTAGTATGTACAAAGAAGAAAGAAAAAAAAAAAAAAACACGGGTAGGTGGTATACAATTATGGATGGACTGCTGAGTGCCGACACAGTGGTAGCTACAGCTGTGGACTAACGTACTGTGTCTGCTGCTAATATAGACTGGATGATTGATAATGAGATGAAATCAATATATATATGTATGTATATATAATATCACTAGTACTGCAGCCGGACAGGTAGATAATATATTTATTAGGTAATGATGACTGATGACGGACCTGCTGGACACTGTCAGCTCAGCAGCACCGCAGACTGCTACAGTAAGCTACTATACTATAGTAGTATGTACAAAGAAGAAAGAAAAAAAAACCACGGGTAGGTGGTATACAATTATGGATGGACTGCTGAGTGCCGACACAGAGGTAGCTACAGCCGTGGACTAACGTACTGTGTCTGCTGCTAATATAGACTGGATGATTGATAATGAGATGAAATCAATATATATATGTATGTATATATAATATCACTAGTACTGCAGCCGGACAGGTAGATAATATATTTATTAGGTAATGATGACTGATGACGGACCTGCTGGACACTGTCAGCTCAGCAGCACCGCAGACTGCTACAGTAAGCTACTATACTATAGTAGTATGTACAAAGAAGAAAGAAAAAAAAAACCACGGGTAGGTGGTATACAATTATGGATGGACTGCTGAGTGCCGACACAGAGGTAGCTACAGCCGTGGACTAACGTACTGTGTCTGCTGCTAATATAGACTGGATGATTGATAATGAGATGAAATCAATATATATATGTATGTATATATAATATCACTAGTACTGCAGCCGGACAGGTAGATAATATATTTATTAGGTAATGATGACTGATGACGGACCTGCTGGACACTGTCAGCTCAGCAGCACCGCAGACTGCTACAGTAAGCTACTATACTCTATAGTAGTATGTACAAAGAAGAAAGAAAAAAAAAAACACGGGTAGGTGGTATACAATTATGGATGGACTGCCGAGTGCCGACACAGAGGTAGCTACAGCCGTGGACTAACGTACTGTGTCTGCTGCTAATATAGACTGGATGATTGATAATGAGATGAAATCAATATATATATGCATGTATATATAATATCACTAGTACTGCAGCCGGACAGGTAGATAATATATTTATTAGGTAATGATGACTGATGATGGACCTGCTGGACACTGTCAGCTCAGCAGCACCGCAGACTGCTACAGTAAGCTACTATACTATAGTAGTATGTACAAAGAAGAAAGAGAAAAAAAAAACACGGGTAGGTGGTATACAATTATGGTTGGACTGCTGAGTGCCGACACAGAGGTAGCTACAGCCGTGGACTAACGTACTGTGTCTGCTGCTAATATAGACTGGATGATTGATAATGAGATGAAATCAATATATATATGTATGTATATATAATATCACTAGTACTGAAGCCGGACAGGTAGATAATATATTTATTAGGTAATGATGACTGATGACGGACCTGCTGGACACTGTCAGCTCAGCAGCACCGCAGACTGCTACAGTAAGCTACTATACTCTATAGTAGTATGTACAAAGAAGAAAGAAAAAAAAAAAACCACGGGTAGGTGGTATACAATTATGGATGGACTGCCGAGTGCCGACACAGAGGTAGCTACAGCCGTGGACTAACGTACTGTGTCTGCTGCTAATATAGAGTCTAGACTGGATGATAAATTATTGATAATGAGATGAAATCAATATAATATCACTAGTACTGCAGCCGGACAGGTACTATATATATTTATTATGTAATGACTGATGACGGACCTGCTGGACACTGTCAGGTCAGCACAGCACCGCAGACTGCTACAGTAAGCTACTATAGTAGTGTGTATAAAGAAGAATGAAAAAAAAAAAAAACCACGGGTAGGTGGTATACAATATTATATATATATATATTATATACAATTATATATATATATATATATATATATTAAACTGGTGGTGATTGATTATTAAACTGGTGGTCACTTCAGGACAGGTCACGTTGCAACTTGCAACTAGTACTCCGAGGCCTAAGCAGACAATCACAAAATATATTATTATACTGGTGGTCAGTGTGGTCACAACAATGGCAGTGTGGCACTGACTCTGGCAGCAAAAGTGTGCACTGTACGTTATATGTACTCCTGAGTCCTGCTCTCAGACTCTAACTGCTCCCCACTGTCAGTGTCTCCCCCACAAGTCAGATAATACACTTACAGTCACACTATCTAATCTATAAATATCACTTCAGCAAGTAGTATAGTAGTATACAGTAGTACTCCTCCTAATAATGCTCCCCGAAAATACTGTGTCTCTCTCTTCTCTAAACGGAGAGGACGCCAGCCACGTCCTCTCCCTATGACTCTCAATGCACGTGTGAAAATGGCGGCGACGCGCGGCTCCTTATATAGAATCCGAGTCTCGCGATAGAATCCGAGCCTCGCGAGAATCCGACAGCGTGATGATGACGTTCGGGCGCGCTCGGGTTAGCCGAGCAAGGCGGGAAGATCCGAGCCTGCTCGGACCCGTGTAAAAAACCTGAAGTTCGGGCGGGTTCGGATTCAGAGGAACCGAACCCGCTCATCTCTAATTAAAAGGCGCATGAACTCTGCCATGGTCGAAGGAGTTCGCGGAGGTGTGGACTCTAGCCGTCCTGCTGGCTTTCCGGAGGAGGAAGAACCGCCCAGAAGACGGAAGACGGCGGGAGACAAGCAGTCCAAAAGGAGGCCTGATGGTAAGAATACATTCAGATGAGCTGTACTAAAAAAATTTATTTTTTTATTTGCTAATGTGTTGTTTTTTTTTCACAGACACGCCTGCCCAGAGGACATCACCTGCGCGCAGGACATCGGCAGCAGCGCGCGGACCATCACCTGCGCAGCAGGCATCGGCAGCAGCGCGCGGACCATCACCTGCGCAGCAAGCATCGGCAGCGCGCAGAAAGTCACCTGCGCGCCAGACGTCGTCAGCGCACAGACCATCACCTGCGCGCCAGACATCAGTGCGCAGAATGTCACCTGTGCGCCAGACACCGTCGGCGACCACACCACCAGATGGGCGCCAAACTACATCTCCTGCACGCAGGCCATCACCAGATCGTCATCTCTCCAGGAGCTCTGGGACTGTGACCGAAGAGCCTCAACAAGACACTACCCTTGTGGACCCATCACCCGAACTGTTTGAGTCAACAGGGTTAACGGATGAGACTTTTCTTGGGTTTGAAGACAGCCGTGCAGAAGTATCCAGCCGGACCCTTGAAAAGTCTCCAGAATTGAGGACAAGCAAAGCTCCTGGAGCAGCGGCACCGCAGGATGGAGAAGGTTTGTATTTACTTTTTGTGGGGGGTGCACCATTTTTGTATAGTTTATCAACTTAATTTTTTTTTTATATTGCAAACAGAGGTGCCACGGACCAGCAGAGGACTTGCGTCGGGGATTGGTTCCTTCTACAGGCCGGATCTCCTAAATGTTTCGTCAAAGGATGACGAGGTGGAAGTGCAGCAGCCTGCTGTTTCTACATCCCTGTGTAAGTAAATATCGAATTGTGAGCCTTCAAACAAATGTATGAATGTGTATAATAATTTCTAATTTTCTTTTCAGCTGCACAAATGCAATTGGTGGCAGACGTACAGGAAGGGCAGGATCCCTCAAATGTTCAGAGGGTACACACCCTGGCATCAGGGCCGGTTCAAGGCCGCTCTGCGCCCCGGGCAGGAAACGGGGCGTGGCCTAATACAGGGGGCGTGGTCAGTTACGCCCTCTGTACATTACTAGCGCCGCTTGAATGGTGAGCGGTGCGCGATGACGTCATCGTGCACCGCACAGCAAAAGGTCCTCTCCACGAAGGGAAACTAGACGCTACGCGGGGGACACAGCGGGCAGCAGTGGCAGATCTTGCCACGGTGCGGCGCCCTCCGGATGGCACCAGCGCCCTCCGGAAGGCGGCGCCCCGGGCAAAAGTCCTGCTTGCCCGTGGCAAGATCCGCTACTGCCTGGCATCCCAGATTACTTCCCGCCAGGATACTTACACGAATGTCGTTGGAACCAGACTAGACTCCATTGAGAGGACAATGGAGAAGATGGCAAACGGTCTGGTTGAAATGCAGAAGGCTCATGCCGACAGCACGGCCGAAATTCAAAAGACCAGACGAGAAGATCACAGGGAGACTATGGACATCCTTCACGTTCTGGCCACATCCATGACCAAGCTGGTGGAGAACACATCATGCCTGGCACACAGTGTTGACAACATGTCGGAGAGCCATCGACATTCGGCATCCAGCCAACAGATCATCGCAACCACACTGCAGATGATGTACGATAAGCTCCCAGAGCCAGCTCATCAACACACGCTGGTGATCCACCACTTCCGCCATCACAAGCCACATGGACGCCTCCTTCCCTTCCTCCACCACCATCCTGGTATAGACGGTCACAGCTGTACCAAGGATATACAGGGATGTACCCCACCCACCAGATGCCTCCACCACCAACACTGGCCGCAACATCTACACCCGCACGGGCACCGAGGCCAAGTCAACACACTCCCCAGCCGCCCAGGGCATCGACGCCCCATCAGGAGGAAGAAGAGGATCCGGACGGACAACCACCATAAGCCCGGTCGTATTGTTTTATTTACTGTTATGTTTTTCATGTATCCCTTTCTCCCCCTCCCATTAGTTTGCTTTTTTTCTTACTATTGTTTTATATTTGTGTTAGGCTCCCCCACCCGTGACCGGGTACTACCAAGGAGCTTTATGTCTAGGCATACATGTGCGGGCATGTATGCGGGCACGTGTGGTAACGGATGAAAGCTCCTTTTGGCTACATGTATGATGGGCCAAAGAGCTATTCTGATACCACTTTTTTTTTAACCAAAAAAAACCTTTATGTATTGGTGTACAATAGGCTTTCACTGTTGTGTGAATTTACTATTCACTAGTGTTTATTTTTGGATTATTCATAGGATTGGGTGGAAAATTGAAGTGGACGGCATAGTTCGTGTTGTGCATACCAAGGTGAGTAAAGCCATGTTTCAATGTATATATTCAAGAAACTTTGGACCGCCTGCCCTTGTGGAACCACATAGCCCAGCAATGGGTCATGCTGGGCTGTGTGGTTCCACAAGTGCAGGCGTGTCAAAGTGCTGACCACTGACACCACTATTCCACTTTGGACCGCCTGCCCTTGTGGAACCACATAGCCCAGCAATGGGTCATGCTGGGCTGTGTGGTTCCACAAGTGCAGGCGTGTCAAAGTGCTGACCACTGACACCACTATTCCACTTTGGACCGCCTGCCCTTGTGGAACCACATAGCCCAGCAATGGGTCATGCTGGGCTGTGTGGTTCCACAAATGTTCCTGGGAAAGGAATGAACATGACATCATTAGTGTCTTTACTTAATATGTTTTTTTCCCCCCACAGATATCCACACAAGAAAAGAATGTAAAGAAGAACAAACTACTTTTTTTTGTTTTATTACATTTCATTTTTTATTTCAAAAATAAAATACAATTTTATATATTTCTTCAATAAATTTTTAAAATGAGTAATTTTGTGTGGTTTTTATTTAAATTATTAGTAAATACAATGTAAAATATGTGATGCAGTGGTATTGTGTTAGGTCACCCATGGTACAGCAGGGGAACTGTCGTGTGTGTCCCTTTTCATCCATGAGGATTCAAGCCACTTGGGAAGGATACTCGGCAAGACCTGTGGAAGAGAATAGTATGAGGTTCCAGCTATTGGTAATAGTGTCACCCTTTTATGGAAAAGGAAAAGGTACAAGCAACACGACACACCCGGTTACAGGGGCCTTTGTCCCAAATGCAGCCCTCCGGCACTTGCGTAACTACACATCCAAACATTCCCTGACGCAGCGTAAGCATTGCTGTCAGGGCATGATTGGATGTGCAGTTCTGCAAATGCCGGAGGGCTGCACTTGGGACACACCGGGGTGACTTTGGACAAGAGGGAGTTTTGGGCAATACATCTCACCTGAGCGGGGTTGTCAGCTACATGGCGGAGGTTCAGGTCCACATCACAAGTAGGTCGCCCATGGAACATCAGGGGAAATGTCGTGTCTCTTCACATCCACGCCACTTGGGAAGGATACTCGGCAAGACCTGTGGAAGAGAAGAGTATAAGGTTCCAGCTATTGGTAATAGTGTCACCCTTTTATGGAAAAGGAAAAGGTACAAGCAACACGACACAAGCAGGTTACAGCGGCCTTTGTCCCAAATGCAGCCCTCCGGCACTTGCGTAACTACACATCCAAACATTCCCTGACGCAGCGTAAGCATTGCTGTCAGGGCATGATTGGATGTGCAGTTTTGCAATTGCCGGAGGGCTGCACTTGGGACACGCCGGGGTGACTTTGGACAAGAGGGAGTTTTGGGCAATACATCTCACCTGAGAGGGGTTGTCAGCTACATGGCGGAGGTTCAGGTCCACATCACAAGTAGGTCGCCCATGGAACATCAGGGGAAATGTCGTGTCTCTTCACATCCACGCCACTTGGGAAGGATACACCGCAAGACCTGTGGAAGAGAATAGTATGAGGTTCCAGCTATTGGTAATAGTGTCACCCTTTTATGGAAAAGGAAAAGGTACAAGCAACACGACACAAGCAGGTTACAGCGGCCTTTGTCCCAAATGCAGCCCTCCGGCACTTGCGTAACTACACATCCAAACATTCCCTGACGCAGCGTAAGCATTGCTGTCAGGGCATGATTGGATGTGCAGTTTTGCAAATGCCGGACGGCTGCACTTGGGACACGCTGGGGTGACTTTGGACAAGAGGGAGTTTTGGGCAATACATCTCACCTGAGAGGGGTTGTCAGCTACATGGCGGAGGTTCAGGTCCACATCACAAGTAGGTCGCCCATGGAACATTTGGATAACGGGTCCAATATTTGCAGGCAACCCAACAACAGGAAAAAACAGGGGGTAACAGGTCATCAATAGGACGAAACTTGGAAAACAGGCCTGGGAAGGTGCGTCAACAGGACGTAAAACTCTGAAATACATAAATAAAGATGTTTTTTTAGAATATTACAATCTCAGTTTACACGATAATACAAACGTTACAAGTATACTCACAGGCAACGGAAAAAAAGCTTTGGATCAATGTCCGTCGGGAATCATCTCCTTCGTCCATACCCACCGGTAGCGCAGAAGAACGGTTCCCGCGTCGGAAAGCACTGCGACGAAGAGTCACCGGCAAATGGTTTGCGACACATATGTTGTGTAAAATACAACATGCATTTACCATGCCGCAAACCTTTCCCGGTAAATACAAAAGAGCACCACCGGAAGTGTCTAAACATCGAAACCGGCTTTTAAGGACACCGAAGGCACGTTCAATTATTTGCCTCGATGCTTTGTGTGTCTCTTGGTAACGTTTTTCTGCTCTACCAACAGGATTAGACAATGGGGTCAAGAGCCACGATTTGTTGGGATAACCCGCATCGCCTATAGAAAAGAAAAAAATGGTGGGTAATATAAAAATAAATAAATAAATAAAAATAATAAAAAAATAAAAACAATTAAAATAAATACCTAACAGCCAGCCACCCGGCATGTTTCCTGTTTCGAACTTCTCAAACAGCGATGACTGACTTAGGATGAAGGAGTCGTGAGACGATCCAGGAAATCCCACAAAAATATTCAAACATTTCATGTTGACATCACAGACCGCCTGTACATTCATGGACTGGAAATGTTTTCGGTTCCGAAAACATTCTTCCGAATTCCGTGGCAGTCTGATCTGCACGTGGGTACAGTCAATCGCGCCCAGAACATTGGGAAAATTGTATTTGGTAAAAAAGCCTAATTTGATCTCACGACATCCGCTGTCCGTATCTTGAAATGTGATGAACTGGATCGTCAATTTGCGGAAAGCCCTAATGACCTGGGTTATACAGCGCGACAGTGTCGACTGTGAAAAACCGCATGTTTGAGACAGTGTAGGCTGGAATGTGCCTGACGCCAAAAAATTTAACGTAGCCAGCAGTTTCTGGAAACCGCTGACTGCGCGATTGGTCTGTGCCCGAGGTTCCAGGTCGGCCTCCAACAGAGCGTACAGCGAATATATGTCGCGAGTCGATAAGCGATAATTTTGAATCACCTCGAACTCGCTGAGATCCTCCAGTTCACGCCTAGTGCGATACTGGCGTGGACGTGGAAATGAAATCCGCAATACTGGCTCACCCAATGCAGACATTTGCTGACCTTGATCCTGATGTCCACCAACCCTTTCTTCCTCCATGCTTGCAGCCAGCATGAACATCACAATCTGGTCAGAAAAAGGCTCCATTATTGTAGTCAGTACAAAAATAGGATATAAATGAGTTAAAACGCAGGGATTGTCCTAAAAAAACGATTCCACAAGAGAGCTGACTGTAATGGCTCCTTCTCCCTAGTCTCAAAAAAACGGGAGTGAGGAGATAGGAGGGGCTTTGCAGAAGTGTATCCTGGGTAAAACTGTGGAATCATGATAATGCCGATTTATTACCTTATAAAATTCAATATATATGGGTAAGAGACTCAGTACGCAATTAGCGTATGGGGTACCGTAAGGGTACGCACTTAGCGTAGCAGACGCTTAGCCGTGGTCGAGACGCACATGCGGCACGCTCGCTCACAGCTTAACGCTTGGTGTCGAGCACGCTATAGGCGGCCGACTACCGTAATGCTACGCAAACAGCGTAGCGGACGCTCGTGACCACGAGGGGAACAAGAGCGGCGCAGACGCTCACGGGATGACACTCAGTAAACCTTGTATGCAACACACTGAAAGATTGAGTTTGTACTGTAAACCTTACTACTGAAATACTGTAGCGATATAACGCTGCTTAACCTTGCTAATATAAAAGCTGCTTGAGCGATTGAGACGCTCCGATTACCCTCAGCAATGTAATAAACACACAATACCTTGCTAAGGTTCCAACACCTTTACTAACAATATTTAGTTAAGTAAAAAGGGGAAAACAGTTAACAGTTCATACACTACAGGCTAACATAAATATCTAACAGAATAACTACACGTGAATATACAATAGCGGCACAATCACAAACACAAATACATAGACTAAGAATGAACGGCTAACATTACATGGGTAACAAAGTGGCCACAGAGAAACATACCATACGGGGAACACTCGCTAGCGCAACCGGATCCAGTCCTCCAATTATCAGAGATAAATGTTGATGAGAGAGAGTACTGGCCGGTCTGGGGACAGTGACCCTTATATACACAATATACAGTGCACTACAAAGGGTCCTATAATCTCATTGTTCATTGGACACAGGAATGTCTCCTCGCATTATAACAAAAGGTCATAGGTTAGTTTGAACAGGTGGGCTGTGACTATATCGAACTGCTCAGGTGGGAGGGAATCTCAGGATTCCCGCCGCATGGATAATGAACCGCAAATATAGTAAATGTCCAGAAACTACTAATAGACATAACTATACGCAGGAGCGATTAATCTTTACCTAACCAGCACCGGTTTGTTTCTAATAAAATGTTCTTTAGTTAGGTACCAAACACAACTACTCAAACCCTGTCTGACCCTTCGTATCATACAAAGAGGAATTCCTCTGTCCAGCGACCAGTTACAATAAACAGACTTACAGTTATTATTAAGGGGAACATTACCTATAAAACATACTATTTGGTTTTACTATGTAACGATTGAGTCGCCGACTAGACGCACACAAACTCTACCGTAAATGCACATACCACGCGCTCGAGCGCATGGCCGAGGAAGTGCCATCACGCAGCTGCGAGTATCCGCACGCACGGGAGAGAATGTGCACGTGCAGCGGGCAAGCGCATGGGGTGAATATATGGCAACGTGTAGCGTGATATTTTTCGACTTTGGCAGTCCACCCTTTGGCAGTCATCAATAACTGCCACTTCCTAAAACAGTTCAAAAAAGAAAAATATATGTCATCATGTATATACCATTTTATGATTGGGTAAAGGGAGGAGAGGAGAAGGTGGGAAAAGTATGACCTAGTGAAATAGTAGAAGCATGTGTGTATGAATCCATGTCTGAGGGGTCATGTATCATCGTGCCGTACGTGTTTTACATCAAGCTTCGAGGTATTGCGAAGTATACATTTGAATCCTTCTTATCCCATATTACGGGTCTGTGGATGGGCTGTCAAACTTTACCGAGCTCTTTTCGGCTTTTGGTTGCAACAAATTGGGGAGCACATTTAGTTGATGATACATGAATGGGGGGATATGTGAGTGCTGATATCTGTGTCCATATTCCCTATCGACTATGTGTGTCATTACCTAAAGGTTGTAGAGGTGAAGATAAGAAGCAATTATTATAAATGCAGTCATAAACTATGTGAGTTTAAATAAACAGTCGCCGATTGAGGTCTTGTCTGATGTCTTGTCTTGATGTACGTGTTGTCCGATGTCTCTAGGTGATTTTGCTATAAATAGCGAGCAAAAAGCTTTTCCATTGTCCATAAAGTTGCAGTCTCTAAAGTATTGGGCTATCGTAAAAGTTAAAGTCACTAGGGATATTGGGGGCTTGTAGCATAGTTCATCAATGGTCTGTATAAAAGAGGTTGTCAAATTCTTCTTCCAAGCGGATGTCTTTGTACCTTGGAGGAAAACAAAGGAGAAACGGGTGAAAGAAATGGACCGTGGAATCACCTTTTCATCGCAACATTGTCTCTATCGTTGGGTCATAAATCATATTAGTTGTTGTTATTACAGTGTCTTCGCTCCTCAGACTCATCACTCTAGTACTACCTTTACACTTCGTTAAAGCCCGAACGCATCTAAATATCAGTCCAACCAATATGACGACTCCCAGAATACACAAAAGAAATTTCCCTACATCCATAATAATACCTTGGGCCCATTCTCCTAAGCCCGAGAACCAATTTCGTGGGTTCAACCATGACACCCAACCGGTCAGCTCATTGCCCACAGCGGCGAGAGTGAGATTATGTCTCCTTCGGAACTCCCACTTCAATTGTAAAATGTCATCCATCTTTTGGTCTATGACCTCGGCCGGGTCCTCAGTGCTGTTTGTACTGTACGTGCAGCACTTTATTCCATATTGAGTTGCTAGGGTAACACAATACCCGCCTGTCACAGCTGTGAGGTAATTGAGGATCATCCTATGCTGAACCAGCTCTGTTTTGTAGGCTTGTAACTCTTTCCCAGTGTACCTGAACGCGTTGTCATACATTTCGGTGATATTGTCTAACAAATTTGCAAGCGCAGATATATATCTATAATTTATCACTCCTCTGGCGGTACGAGTGATATCTAACGCGAGTAGGAATTGAATCCCGGTGGATTCATGGATCAGATCAGAGACCGGATGCTCTGTCCTCTCTATCAGGTGCCGTTTAACGATGTGCTCGTAATGAGTGTGAGTATAAGGAGCTTGGGCACTGCGGTGAATGGCTTTCATTTTGTTATGGGTTACAGTCATTACTTCAGGCAGTACTTTTCCAATATAACACAATCCCTCTGAGTTTGGGGCAAGCCACTTATACGCCTTCCTCCCGCATATGAAATATGCATCATCGGGGAGAACATATGGGACTGAGTATGACATTACCATGTTACAAATTTTCCATGTGAAACCTCCTAACCCTAATTCTCCCATCTGTTTAGTACACGTATCTGTTTGTACGATATGTGCACAGTATCCTGGTGATACTTCTCCAACTCGCATGGTCCTACTTCCTAAAGTGTACCTATACCGGAAAAATCTTCCATGGTCGGCTATCTGGCGTATAAGTTCTGTGTCTATGGGCATTCTGTCGGCTCTGTATGAAAAGGTCATGGTTTGATTACTCCATGACACTTCCCAATTTCCCGGCTTTCGGGGATTGGAAATGTTAAAGCATACTAAGGACCTATCCACATGATATTGGTGGAGCTTCAAACTAGGAGGACTAGAGATATTAAACCTCTTGTCCACCGGCCTCCCACCACTTAGCTCAAGTACCTCTCCTACAGTTAAAGGGAATGGTACTAGTCCTGATTTGCTATGACCTTGAGGTACTTGAGAGCATACCCAACAGTCTGTCTGGTTTAACACTTTACCCACTAAGGAGTGATAGTCACTCAATGGATGCCGGTCCATGTGGATATTAAAACTGGACTGACATTTCTTGATGCACCCATCCTCAACTATGCTGTCACAATGCCTACAGATGCAGTTCTCCTCAGCTAACAATCCTTCACAATTCCTTCTATTGTCAATGCTACCAGATCGTTTTCTGATACTCGCCTTTACTCTGTGATTATGTTGTTCTTGGAAATTTACGCCTCCATCCTGGTCATCAGAACCCATTCCCGATCCTTCCTCGACCTCCATGATACTCTCACCGAAACAGACTGCTCTGGTCAACATCATGGTCAACAGGAAAATCCGGATCACAGTCTCTTGGGGCAAGTTCATCTTAGAGGAGTAAAAAGGAGAGAAATAAAAAGGGGGGGAGGAGAATAGGAGGGAGATGGGAACTGGAGAAAATAACAAAAGGGAAAAAGAAATCCGGCTCGACAAACGCCTCTGGTCTTATTATTCTCAGCACTCAGGTGTCGTCTCAATCCTCCCTGAACAGACACTCTAGTGATACAACCTCTACCGTCTGTTCTTTATCACGGGACCTCTCTGGGTCAGCAACCTTTTTACAATGAGACGAATGGACCCAAGTCTCCCTCTCGGCAACCTTCAATGCAGTTGTGCTGGTCAATAAGACTTGATATGGTCCTTCCCATCTGTCAATAAGGCAACCTGAGCGTAGAAAATTCTGTATCATTACATAATCCCCAGGTTCAATGTCATGACAATTACTGTCTGGCAAATCAGGAATCACCAACTTTAGATTATCATTCTGATTCCTCAATTGCTTACTCATCTTAACCAAGTACTTTACGGTTACTTCATTGTTACATTTCAAATCATCCTGGGGGTTAATCATAACATGGGGTTGTCGACCAAACAGAATTTCAAAAGGAGACAGATTAAGAGGGGACCTGGGAGTGGTTCTGATGCTGTATAATACGATTGGCAAAGCTTCAGGCCATAACAGTCCTGTTTCAGTCATTACCTTGCTCAATTTATTTTTAATAGTGCTGTTTACTCTTTCCACCTTCGAACTCGCCTGGGGGCGGTACGGAGTGTGCAGCTTACTATTAATTCCCATCAACTTACACATTGTTTGAAAGACTTCACCTGTAAAATGGGTACCCCTATCACTCTCAATGATTCTAGGGATACCATACCTGCACACAAATTCCTGCACAATTTTCTTTGCAGTAAACACAGCGGTATTTGTGGTCGCGGGAAATGCTTCAACCCAATTTGAGAACACGTCAATACAGACCAATACATACTTTACATTTCTACAAGGTGGCAATTGTATGAAATCAATTTGTATTACCTGAAAAGGGCCATCTGTCGGAGGGATATGGGATGGCTCTGTTGGTATTGCCTTTCCGATATTCTTCCTCAAGCAGGTGAGACATGTCATCGCTCTTTTATCCGCATGGGAAGAAAATCCTGGGGCGCACCAATAAGCTCTTACCAACTTACACATTACTTCTTTGCCTAGATGAGTCAGCCCATGTGCCGCTTCCGCTAGACTTGGAAGGTATGCTCTGGGTGCCACTGGCTTACCCTGTCCATCTGTCCAGAGTCCTGAGGACTCCTGGCCATATCCTTTTGACCTCCAAACTGCCTTTTCCTGTGGAGAACACAAGTTTTTCATTTCACATAATTTCTGTGTGTTTACAGTATTAAATACCATTAGTTGTGTGATGTCTGTTTGTATGGGGGTACTGGCTGCTGATTTAGCAGCTTCGTCTGCTCGGCTGTTACCAAGTGATACCGGGTCTTGGCTATATGTGTGAGCTTTACACTTGATAACAGCCACTCTGTCTGGTTCCTGTATCGCTGTTAGAAGTCTTTTGATGTGGGCTGCATGCGCTACAGGTGTGCCAGCTGCCGTCATGAAATTTCTGAGGCGCCATAGGGCCCCGAAATCATGGACTACTCCGAAGGCGTACCTAGAATCTGTGTAAATATTGGCTGACTTGCCCTTAGCCAATTCGCATGCTCTGGTTAGGGCAACCAGTTCAGCAACTTGTGCTGAGTGTGGTGGGCCTAGCGGTTCTGCTTCTATGGTACTTTGGTCATCTACTACTGCGTATCCAGTACACAAGTCTCCCGAGTCCGTCTGTCTGTGACAACTACCGTCAGTGTAGAAAGTAAAATCTACATCTTCCAGTGGGTTGTCACTGATGTCAGGCTTTGCCGTGAAATTTTGTGTCAAATATTCCATACAATCATGTGTGTCGCTGTCCTTACTAAATCCTCCTTCACCATCACTCTCATCCTCCACCCTTTGTGGCTGTCCAGGCACACCTGGGAGATATGTTGCAGGATTTAGTGCACTGCATCTCTTTATAGTAATGTTTACCGGGGCCATCAATGCCAATTCCCATCTTGTAAACCGTGCTGATGAGACGTGCCTGGTTTGGGCAGAATTCAGTAAAGCTGACACTGCATGTGGTGTATGAATTGTGAGGTTGTGTCCTAGCACTACATCTTCGCTTTTACTTACTAGCAATGCTATCGCTGCAACACTTCGCAAGCATGTGGGGAGGGATCGCGCTACCGTATCTAGCTGAGCGCTATAGTAGGCTACCGGCCTGCTGGCATCACCATGCTTCTGGGTTAAGACACCTGCTGCGCACCCAGCACTCTCTGTTCCGTACAGTTCAAAGGGTTTTCCATAATCTGGCATACCTAATGCTGGTGCCTGCGTTAGGCACTGTTTAAGTCTCTCAAATGCCATCTCAGACTCGTCTGTGTGCGAAATCCGATCAGGTTTGCTTGATGAGACCATCTCCTGTAAAGGTAGGGCCAGTATGGAAAAACCTGGGATCCAGTTACGGCAATACCCACAATTCCTAAAAACGTTCTAATTTGTTGCTGGGTTTGTGGCAGGGTCATGTCACGAATTGCTTGAATTCTATCAGCGGTGAGGTGTCTCAGTCCTTGTGTCAGACAGTGTCCTAAATACTTCACCCTGGTCTGGCATAACTGTAACTTATCTTTGGAAACCTTGTGTCCTGTGTCTGAAAGATGAAACAGGAGTTGTTTCGTATCTCTCAGGGACGCTTCTAGTGAATCAGAACACAGCAGTAAATCACCCACGTACTGTATTAATACTGATCCACTCTCAGGTTGGAAAGACTGTAAACAATCATGCAAGGCCAGAGAGAAAATACTTGGGCTGTCAATGAAACCTTGTGGTAAGCGAGTCCAGGTGTACTGAACTCCTCTGTATGTAAATGCGAATAAGTATTGACTGTCAGGGTGCAGAGGTACAGAGAAGAAGGCGGAGCAGAGGTCAATCACAGTGAAAAATTTGGCAGTGGGAGGGATTTGCATAAGGATGACAGCTGGATTTGGCACTACAGGGAATTGACTCTCAACTATTTTGTTGATCCCCCTTAGATCCTGTACTAATCTGTAACCCCTCCCCCCACTCTTTTTAACAGGGAAGATGGGACTATTGGCAGTGCTGGACGTCCTTACCAGAATGCCCTGTTGTAGCAAGCGCTCTATTACAGGGTAAACTCCTAACTCCACCTCTGGCTTCAGAGGGTATTGTGGGATTTTTGGAGCTATCCTACCATCTTTTACTTGCACAACTACTGGGGCTACGTTTGCCATTAATCCAGTGTCTTGTCCATCCTTGGTCCAAAGTGACTCCGGTATCTGGGAAGTCATTTCTTCTACCTTGGACGGACACCTATTTACAATAACAGAGTGTGACATTAATCTTGTTGGGGAGTCTAGCATATCCTGCGCTTCCTGAGCGTGGTTTTCGGGTATATCCAAGAACACACCTTCAGGAGTACAATATATGACGCATCCCATTTTGCACAGTAAATCTCTCCCTAGGAGATTAGTCGGAGCCGATGCAGCCAGCAGAAAAGAATGCTTGGTTATGCAAAGGCCCTATCGTAATCTCTGCTGGTTTGCTTAAAGGATATTGTCGCACTACTCCTGTTACTCCCATGGCTGGAATTGTTTTACCAGTTGTTCTCATGCCCACGGTCGAATTTATCACTGATTGGCTGCCCCCGTATCTACAAGGAAATTTAGAGATTTACCAGCTACATCAATTGTGACCTCGGGTTCACTTCCAAGGCTCGCAATTCATTTCACTGGCTGCAGATTACAGGTGTGGCCCCACCCCTATGGTGCGTGGTGACCTCCCTGCATTGTGCTGGCAGCTATTACCAGTGAAGGGGGTAAATGGGAACTATCAGAGACTTGCCAGTCTCTTCTTGGGGGATACCTTCTTGTTTACCCTGCGTGTGGCTCATAACTCCGTCTCTGCGGTCCTTGATCCCAATCTCGTATGTCATGTCATTGTCTAGGGTTTTTATATGCATTGTGTGGGTTACTGGTGCAGTTACGTGCAAAATGTCCTTCCCTGCTACAATTGTAACATTTTACCATATACGGCTTACCACCAGGGGTCTGAGATTTAGACTGAGGCGGCCTTGTTGTAAGGGCTTGGATACTTATAGCCATCAGTTTATCACCCTGTGCCCAACAGCAGTCTCTCTTAAGGCGGCCACCGACATACCTCTCCAGTTAGGGTGAGTGGTTTGTACCCTATTCCTTAATACCTCCTTTAAACCGTCCATCAAGACGGGCACCGCTACCTCTCTATGGTGTATATTTGCCTCAATGTCCACAATCCCAGTATATTTAGCCATTTCCTCCAGTGCCCGGTGGAAATAGTCAGAGGCAGTTTCTCCTTCCATTTGTTTTATGGAGAAAATTTTGTTCCATTTTACCACAGCTGGGAAGTATATTCCCAGCTGAAGATTGATTCTGGTTACATTATCTTGATTATACTCATCCGTAAGGGGTACCTCTTCGTCTAATTTACAGTCAGCTATAAATTTCACAGGGTCAATACTAGAGGGCAGGCATGCCCACAGTAGTGTCCGCCAATCTTTGTTGTTAGGTTCAGTGGAGTTACCCAGGTCCTTAATGAACCTCTGACATGCGGCTAAATCTTTTCTGGGATCAGGGAATTCAGACAAAATTGTTCTTAATTCTGCTCGGGACCAGGGACAGTGCATTGCAATATTCCTGATGGGTGTGACCCCATTTGTGTCGGTCTTCCCATTGGGGACCGCTATCACTCTAACAGGATTAAGATTAATTACTTCATTCTGGGTTGATTCTACAGTATGTGGTGCAACAGTTTCAGCATATTGTACAGTGCCGTACTTACCTTTAGACACAACCTCACCTGTCCCTGAACTATGGGCCTTTGATACCACTCTTACTGGTTGGGCGGTGCCCACTGGATTATCGTTTATGGTGGCCGCTAGAGAGAGAGCTGAAATCGTAGTGGGCTCATCTTCCTGGTCGTATTCCTGGGGGAAGTTTAAAATGGGATACAACTTGCATGGGTTAGCGTTAGTATCAACATTTGCATTAACTTTCATTTTATTCTTATCACTACTACATTGGTTAAGTGCACCCTTATCGAACACCCGCATGCCATTCTCTGCAGCCACTTTTTCCCCTACTATATACGGTGGTGGTGCCGTTGCTATCAGACTTCTATCAGGATTTGAATTTTCTTTCTGAGCTAACTCCTGTTGTATTTCACTTTCCTGTTGCCATACCTGTAAACAATCGTAATGTCTAATCCTCTGCTTTGCAGATTTTATTAGACCTACAGTATCCTTCTTCTTAGATTTTGCAATATCTCAGGGTTCAAACTGCCTACCCGGGGAAACTGTTCCCCATCATCCTCTGTCATTCGTTCCCATTCTTTGCATAATACCTGTGTGTGTGATCCGTATTTTTCACACATTATATACCGTGCTGACCCTTTGGGCCAACAAATACCAACGTGAACCCTTGTTGGGCGTCCCTTCTTTGAGCAATTGGCCCCCATTGTTTGCAGATATTGCTGTCTCAGCGAATTCTTACAAAACAAACCAAGTTGCCCGCGGTAAGGCGACTGTGAAAGTTCAACTAGTGCCTTCACTCACTTTACGCCCCAATTGGCCAATACGAGTTCCAGCAATGTGTCCACCACTGGTCGTACCCAATTCGCGGGATCTTTTTGTAACCTCTATTTACTGGGGCATGTGGGAGTATGCTACCCTCCCCAGTAAGTATTGGTTGTTGGAGATTTCCTGAGTGAACAGCGAAACTCCCTTAAAATAACAAAAACCTACACAAATCACGTTAGAATGTACAAATAGCGTTTATGATCCCACAGTAAATTTTAATGGGTATCAAGGTAACAAACTACTGCACATAATTACGTGCGGTCCAGTCGCACCAGATTTCCTCGGCACGTGTCTAATAATCGATTCTAATGGCAACAAGAGAGTGAGATGCAACAATGTACAAATTAAAAGAAATGCAGGTGTGTGCGTGCGTGCGTGTGTACGCAAAACAGAAATAAACAGTTTTAAAAGATAATAGCGTATTGTTCTTACCTTCCTACCTTACGGTTCCGGATTCCACCCCAGCACTTCTACAGCGTAGCGTAACAGACGCTTATCTAGTCAGCAACACTGTATCCCTCACCACCAATACGGATACGAAGGATACTGCTTTCCCACCCTTTGCTGACAGATAAAGTCTGTGTGCACTAGTGTGGATATGTGGAGGACGGACGAGGCCCCAATTGATAAGACCTCTATTTACTGGGGCGTGTGGGAGTATGCTACCCTCCCCAGTAAGTATTGGTTGTTGGAGATTTCCTGAGTGAACAGCGAAACTCCCTTAAAATAACAAAAACCTACACAAATCACGTTAGAATGTACAAATAGCGTTTATGATCCCACAGTAAATTTTAATGGGTATCAAGGTAACAAACTAATGCACACAATTACGTGCGGTCCAGTCGCACTGCGCATAAGTAACTTAATATTTATACGCTGTATGACCAACAGAATCAATTGTTTAGGCTGCGAAACCTTCAGCCGGAGCTCAACTTGTCTATATGGGTACTACGCAAAACCCCCCGGGCTGCGCTTAAACCTTCGCAGTCCTTTTGTCTGCGGATACTACTTGCTCCTTTTACCTTGTATAATGTTAACGTGGGCAAGCCAGTCCCACGCCACCAAGTGTCCACTCACCTGATGTGGTCTCCGACGGGATCCCGATTTCTGGGTTCACAAAATAATACCTTTATTTCCACACTCACTCCTATTCACTCATATGCACACTGATCTTTCTGTACAGAAATTCCTTTCATACAGGCAGTAGTCCAATCCCTGAGTATTGCAAATAGAAAAAGGTTCTCTTTTAACTAAGCTTTTTGGAAACTGAACAAACCTGTGCTATTATCAGGTGGCTATACTATACCGCCCACACCAAAAACAATGCTATTGTGTGATTTGAGTTTCGGTGAGCGTATCCGTACGCTCCGTTGCGTCGACCCTCACGTCACGTACGCTAGTCCCACCCTTTGTTAGGGACACGTGTACGCAGGCCAGATATGTCCACAGAAACACAACTAACACGTTTCTATAAATGTAAACGATGTTCAACTGTAATCGCTTACCGTACACCACACAGTATCTGCTATGCTGTGTGCGTGTCCTTTACAATTATTCCCTTAAAAATTATCCTTTATAATCTCAACTAAATAGCACCAGATTTCCTCGGCACGTGTCTAATAATCGATTCTAATGGCAACAAGAGAGTGGGATGCAACAATGTACAAATGAAAAGAAATGCAGGTGTGTGCGTGCGTGTGTACGCAAAACAGAAATAAACAGTTTTAAAAGATAATAGCGTATTGTTCTTACCTTCCTACCTTCCAGTTCCGGATTCCACCCCAGCACTCCTACAGCGTAGCGTAACAGACGCTTATCTAGTCAGCAACACTGTATCCCTCACCACCAATACGGATATGAAGGATACTGCTTTCCCACCCTTTGCTGACAGATAAAGTCTGTGTGCACTAGTGTGGATATGTGGAGGACGGACGAGGCCCCAATTGATAATGCCGATTTATTACCTTAGAAAATTCAATATATATGGGTAAGAGACTCAGTACGCAATTGGCGTATGGGGTACCGTAAGGGTACGCACTTAGCATAGCAGACGCTTAGCCGTGGTCGAGACGCACATGCGGCACGCTCGCTCACAGCTTAACGCTTGGTGTCGAGCACGCTATAGGCGGCCGACTACCGTAATGCTACGCAAACAGCGTAGCGGACGCTCGTGACCACGAGGGGAACAAGAGCGGCGCAGACGCTCACGGGATGACACTCAGTAAACCTTGTATGCAACACACTGAAAGATTGAGTTTGTACTGTAAACCTTACTACTGAAATACTGTAGCGATATAACGCTGCTTAACCTTGCTAATATAAAAGCTGCTTGAGCGATTGAGACGCTCCGATTACCCTCGGCAATGTAATAAACACACAATACCTTGCTAAGGTTCCAACACCTTTACTAACAATTAGTGCTGGGCAAGATAACGCGTTATTAACGCGTTAACGCCATAAGGCAATAACGGCGATAATATTGTTAACGCCGTTAATGCTGCTGCGCCGGAAGAAGCCGCCGGAAGCAGTTATTCATCTGACCCCCTTGATGGAGAAGCCGCTGGATGCCGCCGGAGAAGAGGAAGCCACCGGATGCCGCCGGAGAGGAGGAAGCCGCCAGCCGCCATAACCTCTTGAGACCGAGACATCTTCACAATGTCTCTGTGAGTACTGGTTTTTATACAGAGCCTAAGCTCTAAGAGTTCTAAGCTAGAACACAAGCAGTGGGACTGGGTGAGTGGGATCCCGTAACGCGCGCTGGCCGGAACTGGGTAACTTAGTTACGCGGCTGAGGAGAAACCTCAGTCGCGTGGGTTGCAGCGAGCAGGGCAGCCCTTCTCTTCTCTGGCGGGTGCCGCTGTGGGACTGGATGAGAATGGTTCCGCAGCGTGCGCGCAAGTTCTATCAACGCCGCTGTGGGACTGGATGTGACGGGTTTATGTACATTGGGGCTGATATTGCTTATATTAACAGGAGAGTTAGTGGAAGTTTGGGCCTCCATCGTTCATTAAGGTCTCCCTGCTGAGCTATTATACTCCCTTTTATTGCTGGGGTGCCTAATCTGCTATAAACAAAAAATACAGTTTGTTTTACTTTTTTTTTATAAATTTTATTTTATTTATTTAAAAATGTTTTCACAGAAAATGGAGAAAGGAACCGAAATCTTACATGGACATTTTCATTTTAAATCTCTACCAGATGGCACAGTTGATAAAACCAAAGTTATTTGTAAACACTGCAAAGCTGAATTTTCTTATCACCGGAGTACTTCGAGTCTGAAGTATCACTTAAATGCAATACACACCGTTGATGCCAGCAACTCACCCACTCAAACAAACAGTGGAGGCAAGCTTCGGCAGACTACATTGGATACAGCGTATGGGAGAAGTATAGATAAACAAAAGCAAGAAAAGCTAACAAATAACATAGCGAAGTGGATAGCTACAAACTGCAGGCCAATTAGTATTGTTGAAGATGTCGGTCTGAGGAATGTTCTTAGGATCGCAACGAATGACAGCACGTATGAGCCTCCCTCAAGACGCACCATCACAAGAAGAATACATGACTTGTATGAAAAGGAGAGTACTACAAAAGCGATGGCGTTACAATGTGTACCACATGTTGCTCTCACTGGAGATTACTGGACATCGCTGGGTAACCATAATTACCTCGGAGTTACAGTGCATTATATTGATGAACACTGGGAGCTACATTCACACGCTCTGACTGTAATGAAAACAGAAGAGAGACATTTTGCTGAAACGTGCGCTGAACATTTTATTCATGTTGCACAGGAGTGGAACATTTCAGATAAAGTCGGCACACTTAGCACAGATAGTGCAAGAAATATGATTGCTGCTGCAAGACACCTGCCTTTTGAACATGTCCCCTGCACTGCGCACAGTCTCCAGCGTTCTGTCACAGTATCTCTGCAGAACAGTGCATTTGACAATGTCCTGGCCAAATGCAGAAAAGTTGTAGGCCACTTTAAACACAGTCCAGCAAGTGCTGCAGAATTACAAAAAATAAGAATTTACTCACCAGTAATTCTTTTTCTCGTAGTCCGTAGTGGATGCTGGGAACTCCGTAAGGACCATGGGGAATAGCGGGCTCCGAAGGAGGCTGGGCACTCTAGAAAGATCTTAGACTACCTGGTGTGCACTGGCTCCTCCCACCATGACCCTCCTCCAAGCCTCAGTTAGGTACTGTGCCCGGACGAGCGTACACAATAAGGAAGGATTTTGAATCCCGGGTAAGACTCATACCAGCCACACCAATCACACCGTACAACTCGTGATATGAAACACAGTTAACAGTATGAAACAATAGAGCCTCTCAACAGATGGCTCAACAATAACCCGATTTAGTTAACAATAACTATGTACAAGTATTGCAGATAAACCGCACTTGGGATGGGCGCCCAGCATCCACTACGGACTACGAGAAAAAGAATTACCGGTGAGTAAATTCTTATTTTCTCTGACGTCCTAGTGGATGCTGGGAACTCCGTAAGGACCATGGGGATTATACCAAAGCTCCCAAACGGGCGAGAGAGTGCGGATGACTCTGCAGCACCGAATGAGAGAACTCCAGGTCCTCCTCAGCCAGGGTATCAAATTTATAGAATTTTGCAAAGGTGTTTGCCCCTGACCAAGTAGCAGCTCGGCAAAGTTGTAAAGCCGAGACCCCTCGGGCAGCTGCCCAAGATGAGCCCACCTTCCTTGTGGAATGGGCATTGACAGATTTTGGCTGTGGCATGCCTGCCACAGTATGTGCAAGCTGAATTGTACTACAAATCCAACGAGCAATAGTCTGCTTAGAAGCAGGAGCACCCAGCTTGTTGGGTGCATACAGGATAAACAGCGAGTCAGATTTTCTGACTCCAGCCGTCCTGGAAACATATATTTTCAGGGCCCTGACAACGTCTAGCAACTTGGAGTCCTCCAAATCCTTAGTAGCCGCAGGCACCACAATAGGCTGGTTCAGGTGAAACGCTGACACCACCTTAGGGAGAAACTGGGGACGAGTCCTCAATTCTGCCCTATCCATATGGAAAATCAGATAAGGGCTTTTACATGATAAAGCCGCCAACTCTGACACTCGCCTGGCTGAAGCCAAGGCCAATAACATGACCACTTTCCACGTGAGATATTTCAGATCCACGGTTTTTAGTGGCTCAAACCAATGTGCTTTTAAGAAACTCAACATCACGTTGAGATCCCAAGGTGCCACAGGAGGCACAAATGGGGGCTGAATATGCAGCACTCCTTTCACAAATGTCTGAACTTCAGGTACTGAAGCTAGTTCTTTTTGAAAGAAAATTGACAGAGCCGAGATCTGTACCTTAATGGAGCCCAGTTTTAGGCCCATATTCACTCCTGCTTGCAGGAAATGCAGAAATCGACCTAGTTGAAATTCCTCTGTTGGGGCCTTTTTGGCCTCGCACCATGCAACATATTTCCGCCATATGCGGTGATAATGCTTTGCCGTAACATCTTTCCTGGCTTTAATAAGCGTAGGAATGACTTCCTCCGGAATGCCCTTTTCCTTCAGGATCCGGCGTTCAACCGCCATGCCGTCAAACGCAGCTGCGGTAAGTCTTGGAACAGACAGGGGCCCTGCTGTAGCAGGTCCTGTCTGAGCGGCAGAGACCACGGGTCCTCTGAGATCATCTCTTGAAGTTCCGGGTACCACGCTCTTCTCGGCCAATCCGGAACCACGAGAATTGTGTTTACTCCTCGCTTTCTTATTATTCTCAAAACCTTTGGTATGAGAGGTAGAGGAGGGAACACATAAACTGACCGGTACACCCACGGTGTCACTAGAGCGTCCACAGCTATCGCCTGAGGGTCTCTTGACCTGGCGCAATACTTCTCTAGTTTTTCGTTTAGGCGGGACGCCATCATGTCCACCTGTGGACGACCCCATTGATTTACAATCATTTGGAAGACTTCTGGATGAAGTCCCCACTCTCCCGGGTGGAGGTCGTGCCTGCTGAGAAAGTCTGCTTCCCAGTTGTCCACTCCCGGGATGAACACTGCTGACAGTGCTAGTACATGATTCTCCGCCCATCGGAGAATTTTTGTGGCTTCTGCCATAGCCGTCCTGCTTCTTGTGCCGCCCTGTCGATTCACATGGGCGACTGCCGTGATGTTGTCTGACTGGATCAGCACCGGCTGGTGTAGGAGCAGGGATTTTGCTTGACTTAGGGCATTGTAAATGGCCCTTAGTTCCAGAATATTTATGTGAAGGGCAGTCTCCTGACTTGACCATAGTCCTTGGAAATTTCTTCCCTTTGTGACTGCCCCCCAGCCTCGTAGGCTGGCATCCGTGGTCACCAGGACCCAGTCCTGTATGCCGAATCTGCGGCCCTCCAGAAGATGAGCACTGTGCAGCCACCACAGAAGAGACACCCTGGTTCGTGGAGACAGGGTTATTAAACGATGCATCTGAAGATGCGATCCGGACCACTTGTCCAACAGGTTCCACTGAAAAATTCTGGCATGGAACCTGCCGAATGGAATTGCTTCGTAAGAAGCTACCATCTTTCCCAGGACCCGCGTGCAGTGATGCACCGATACCTGTTTTGGTTTTAGGAGGTCTCTGACTAGAGAAGACAACTCCCTGGCTTTCTCCTCCGGGAGAAACACTTTTTTCTGGGCCGTGTCCAGAATCATTCCCAGGAACGTTAGACGTGTCGTGGGAACCAGCTGTGACTTTGGGATATTCAGAATCCAACCGTGCTGGCTCAGCACTTCCTGAGATAGTGCTACTCCCACTAACAACTGTTCCTTGGATCGTGCCTTTATTAGGAGATCGTCCAAGTATGGGATAATTAAAACTCCCTTTTTTCGAAGGAGTATCATCATTTCCGCCATAACCTTGGTAAATACCCTCGGTGCCGTGGAGAGTCCAAACGGCAGCGTCTGGAATTGGTAATGGCAATCCTGTACCACAAATCTGAGGTACTCCTGGTGAGAATTGTAAATGGGGACATGCAGGTAAGCATCCTTGATGTCCAGGGATACCATGTAATCCCCCTCGTCCAGGCTTGCAATAACCGCCCTGAGCGATTCCATCTTGAACTTGAATTTTTTTTATGTATGTGTTCAAGGATTTCAAATTTAAAATGGGTCTCACCGAACCGTCCGGTTTCGGCTCCACAAATAGTGTGGAATAGTAACCCCGGCCTTGTTGAAGTAGGGGTACCTTGATTATCACCTGCTGGGAATACAGCTTGTGAATCGCTGCTAGCACCGCCTCCCTGTCTGAGGGAGCAATCGGCAAGGCGGATTTTAGGAAACGGCGCGGTGGAGTCGCCTCGAATTCCAGCCTGTATCCCTGAGATCCTATTTGAAGGATCCAGGGATCCACCTGTGAGCGTGCCCACTGATCGCTGAAATTCCTGAGGCGGGCCCCCACCGTACCTGGCTCCGCCTGTGAAGCCCCACCGTCATGCGGCGGACTTGGAAGAGGAAGCGGGGGAGGACTTTTGTTCCTGGGAACCTGCTGTTTGCTGCAGCCTTTTTCCCCTGCCTCTGCCTCTTGACAGAAAAGACCCTCCTTTTCCCCGCTTCTTTTTCTGGGACCGAAAGGACAGAACCTGATAAAATGGCGCCTTCTTAGGCTGTGAGGGGACATGGGGTAAAAATGCTGACTTCCCTGACGTTGCTGTGGAAACTAGGTCGGAGAGACCATCCCCAAATAATTCCTCCCCCTTATAAGGCAAAACTTCCATGTGCCTTTTGGAATCTGCATCTCCAGTCCACTGGCGAGTCCATAAGCATCTCCTAGCAGAGATGGATAATGCGCTTATTTTAGATGCCAGCCGGCAGATTTCCCTCTGTGCATCTCTCATGTATAAGACTGAGTCTTTGATATGGTCAATTGTTAGCAGGATCGTGTCTCTGTCTAACGTGTCAATATTTTCTGACAGTTTATCTGACCACGCAGCGGCAGCACTGCACATCCATGCTGACGCAATAGTCTGAGTATAATGCCTGAGTGTGTATATACAGACTTCAGGATCGCCTCCTGCTTTCTATCAGCAGGTTCCTTAAGGGCGGCCGTATCCTGGGACGGTAGTGCCACCTTTTTAGACAAACGTGTGAGCGCTTTATCCACCCTCGGGGGTGTTTCCCAACGTAACCTATCCTCTGGCGGGAAAGGGAACGCCATTAGTAGCTTCTTAGGAACTACCAATTTCTTATCAGGGGAAGCCCACGCTTCTTCACACACTTCATTTAATTCATCTGACGGGGGAAAAACTACAGGTAGTTTTTTCTCCCCAAACATAATACCCTTTTTTGTGGTACCTGGATGTAAATCAGAAATATTTAACACCTCTTTCATTGCCTCAATCATGCAGTGAATGGCCTTAACGGGCATTAAATTTGACTCATCGTCGTCGACACTGGTGTCAGTATCCGTGTCGACATCTACTTGTGCCACCTGAGATAGCGGGCGTTTCAGAGCCCCTGATGACTTTTGAGACACCTGGACAGGCACGAGCTGAAGACTCGGCTGTCCCACAGTCGGCATGTCATCAAATTTTTTATGTAAGGAGTCTATACGTGCACTCATTTCCTGCCATAATACCATCCACTCAGGTGTCTGACCCCCAGGGGGTGACATCCCTGCTAAAGGCATCTGCTCCCCCTCCACATCATTATCCTCCTCAAACATGTCGACACAGCCGTACCGACACACTCCACACACACAGGGAATGCTCAAACAGAGGACAGGACCCACAAAAGCCCTTTGGGGGGACAGAGTAAGAGTATGCCAGCACACACCAGAGAGCTATATATATACAGGGACTAACTGAGTTATGTCCCTAATAGCTGCTTTTCAATATAATATACTGTATACAGTGCCAATTTTAATGCCCCCCCTCTCTTTTCCCTCTTACTGTACTGTAGAATTGCAGGGAAGAGCCAGGGAGCTTCCTTCCAGCCGAGCTGTGAGGGGAAAATGGCGCCAGTGTGCTGAGGAGATAGGCTCCGCCCCTTTTTCGCGGCGTATTCTCCCGCTTTTTATGGGATTCTGGCAGGGGTATTTACCTCATATATAGCCCCAGGGGCTATATATTGAGGTATTTTAGCCAGCCAAGGTGTTTTTATTGCTGCCTCAGGGCGCCCCCCCAGCGCCCTGCACCCTCAGTGACCGGAGTGTGAAGTGTGTATGAGGAGCAATGGCGCACAGCTGCAGTGCTGTGCGCTACCTTGGTGAAGACAGGATGTCTTCATGCCGCCGATTTTCCGGACCATCTTCTTGCTTCTGGCTCTGTAAGGGGGACGGCGGCGCGGCTCCGGGACCGAACATCAAGGCTGGGCCTGCGGTCGATCCCTCTGGAGCTAATGGTGTCCAGTAGCCTAAGAAGCCCAATCCGGCTGCAAGCAGGCGAGTTCGCTTCTTCTCCCCTTAGTCCCTCGCTGCAGTGAGCCTGTTGCCAGCAGGTCTCACTGAAAATAACAAATTCTAAGACTATAACTTTCTAAGAGTGCATCCAACCTCGGCCGGGCACGAAATCTAACTGAGGCTTGGAGGAGGGTCATGGTGGGAGGAGCCAGTGCACACCAGGTAGTCTAAGATCTTTCTAGAGTGCCCAGCCTCCTTCGGAGCCCGCTATTCCCCATGGTCCTTACGGAGTTCCCAGCATCCACTAGGACGTCAGAGAAACAACAATTTCAACATAGACAAAATAAGGAGTCGCTTATACAAGATATTCCAACCAGATGGAATTCGACTCTGGACATGATAAAAAGTGTCTGTAGAAATGAACAGGCACTGAGGGATGTCCTCACCACACACAACACCAAGATTGCCATGCCAACTACAGCTGAAATGGACAAACTGCAGAGGTTGGAAACGCTACTGGAGCCATGCAGGTATATTTTACATACTTCATATATTTAATTTTTCCACTGTCCTGTCTGTAAAAAATATAGCATGAATGGGATGTAGTTAGGTAGGTTTAGGCACTTACTGGTGGTGGGTAGGAAGCAGGGAGGGTTAGGGTTAGTAGGGAGCAGGGATGGTTAGGGTTAGTAGGGAGCAGGGAGGGTTAGGGTTAGTAGGGAGCAGGGAGGGTTAAGGGTAGGGAGGGTTAGTATACTTACCGGGGACTTTTGGGTATCTGGATTCCAGGATGCCGCTGTCGGTCCTCTGACCACCAGCATTCTCCCGTACCCAAAGAAATGGGTTTGATTTTTTTTTACTGTTGCAGGTATGTGACTGAACTTCTGGGAGGAGAAAAGTATGTTTCATGCTCTGTGGTTCTGCCTGCTTTTTGCCATCTCTCTCGGGTCATGGAGAGTTCAGATGATGACCCAGCCTACGTGGTCAAATTTAAGTCTACATTCAGAACAGACCTGGAGACACGCAAAGAAAATGCCAACATTGCATATCTGAAGATTGCTACCGCATTGGACCCTAGATTCAAGGACCTCAAGTGTATACCCAGAGCTGAGAGGGGTGAGGTGTGGGCCTTAGTCACCAACTTACTAAAGGAACAGAGGTTTGTTGCAGAGAAACCTGTGGAAGCAACAACATCAGAGCCACCAAATAAAAAGTTAGCCCTATTGGCTGCTTCATCAGAGTCTGATTCTGAACAGGAGGAAGATTCAGTTGAGAACAGTGTGCGTCGATTCAGAGCGGAGCCCACCATCAGTACAGAGTCCTGTCCATTAGAGTGGTGGTCCAAACATGCAGGCTCACACAGCAGAACTGAATACAAAGAAAAAGGTTGCAGGTGCACAATTCAAACATTACCAAATTATTAATAATAATAATTGCAATAAAATTTTGCATTTTAAGCAAGGTTCTTCGCATAGTTATGGCCATAAGTAACGGCTTGCCCACCGCGTCCAGGTGACCTCATTAGTCGGGCAAGTCCCTAACATTTTGGGGGGTACAAATCTAGGGTGCGGGACCCCCCAAAATGAAGCAGCTGAGTGACCCCAGGGCAACACAAAAGTGAAAAAATATATAGTGAAAAAGTGAAAATAGGTTAGTGAGAGAGGCTGCTGAAAACAGCAGGGGTAAATTAGTGAGAGGTAATGAAGGGGGAGATAAAGTAGTGAGAGGTAAAGTAGTGAAAAGTGAAGGTAGGAAATGAATTACATTGAAACAAAACACACGATAGGGATGAAAGTAAATATGAAAATAAGTGTTAATATGTGTTGCTCCTGAGGCAAAACAGCCACAACAGTCCAGGGGGACCCACACCCCGGAAATGCACCCCCATAATAATTTTATTGCAATTATTATTATTAATAATTTGGTAATGTTTGAATTGTGCACCTGCAACCTTTTTCTTTGTATGCAGTTCTACTGAAAGGTCTCCGCAGGGTCGCACCTCTCATTACCGGTGTGCACCCCAGGACCCCTCCCCTGTAGGCTCACACAGCAGGCTGGCCTCCATTGCACAGAAGTACTTGGCCACACCTGCAACATCAGTACCCTGTGAAAGGTTGTTTTCTCTTGCTGGTCATATTGTACAGAAGAAGAGAGTTTCTTTATCATCTGAAAATGTAAATAACCTTGTGTGTCTTAGCAACTGGCTTGGTGCAGAGCAGTAAATAGGTTACACACCTAAAATATATCTGTCCAATCTGGTGGGAAGAAAAATCTGGGTAAGAAAACAGATTTAGATTCTCAGAAAACATATTTTATTTTTTAATTTTAATTTTTAAAGTTTTTTAAATGCTACTGTGTTAAGGGAAAACTGCAAACCAAATGTTTTTGCTGTGCAGTTCATATAGAAGTACTAAAAGTGCGCAATACACTACTTTTGAATTCATTATTGTCTTTAGTCGGCTAACAATACGATTAATCGCTATTAATCGCATGAAATCCTGCGATTAATTGCGATTAAAAATTTTAATCGTTGCCCAGCACTACTAACAATATTTAGCTAAGTAAAAAGGGGAAAACAGTTAACAGTTCATACACTACAGGCTAACATAAATATCTAACAGAATAACTACACGTGAATATACAATAGCGGCACAATCACAAACACAAATACATAGACTAAGAATGAACGGCTAACATTACATGGGTAACAAAGTGGCCACAGAGAAACATACCATACGGGGAACACTCGCTAGCGCAACCGGATCCAGTCCTCGAATTATCAGAGATAAATGTTGATGAGAGAGAGTACTGGCCGGTCTGGGGACAGTGACCCTTATATACACAATATACAGTGCACTACAAAGGGTCCTATAATCTCATTGTTCATTGGACACAGGAATGTCTCCTCGCATTATAACAAAAGGTCATAGGTTAGTTTGAACAGGTGGGCTGTGACTATATCGAACTGCTCAGGTGGGAGGAAATCTCAGGATTCCCGCCGCATGGATAATGAACCGCAAATATAGTAAATGTCCAGAAACTACTAATAGACATAACTATACGCAGGAGCGATTAATCTTTACCTAACCAGCACCGGTTTGTTTCTAATAAAATGTTCTTTAGTTAGGTACCAAACACAACTGCTCAAACCCTGTCTGACCCTTCGTATCATACAAAGAGGAATTCCCCTGTCCAGCGACCAGTTACAATAAACAGACTTACAGTTATTATTAAGGGGAACATTACCTATAAAACATACTATTTGGTTTTACTATGTAACGATTGAGTCGCCGACTAGACGCACACAAACTCTACCGTAAATGCACATACCACGCGCTCGAGCGCATGGCCGAGGAAGTGCCATCACGCAGCTGCGAGTATCCGCACGCACGGGAGAGAATGTGCACGTGCAGCGGGCAAGCGCATGGGGTGAATATATGGCAACGTGTAGCGTGATATTTTTCGACTTTGACAGTACATTTCCCTCAGCAGAGTGAAGAAAAAAATATTCTTTTAAAAAATCAATTAAATAATACTTGTGAGTCAAAAAAGACAAACCAAGTAGATAATCCCTTCAAATATAAATAGATATGCTATTAGCAATCCAAAAAGCAAAAAAAAAAATGTTAAACATTTTTTTTTATTAGATCCCGCCAGCAAAGTGAGGCGGACTGAAAATGACGAATTTGCTGTCGAAAAGCACTGTTGTCGAATCGTCATTCTTCAATTGAATATACTTTTGTCGAAAAGCCGCATTTTGACCATTGCAGACATGTCGAATTTTGAAAATGTCGATTTGCAAAAAGTCGAGTCTGAAACGGAAGATATTTTGTCGAAAAGTACTGTATTGCATTGACGAATCCAATTCGACATGTTTTTTTAGTCGAAAATGTCCCTTTTTTTGACTTTCGCGTCAATTCGACCGCAATTGCATATACCCCATAATGTCCCAAAAATGTTCTTCTCCTGCCCTGCTCTCTTGCAGGTCTACCCTTTTCTCATAACTACTGTACCTGCTAAGTGTCAATAGTACATAGCGGAGCAAAAATAAAAATGTAAAAACGAAATTACAAGTGATAATATGAAATGAAAAATAATTAGGCACATCCTCAATTTTTTGTATGCAAAGGCCCATACACACTACACGAGAAAGTAAATTTTACTCTATGCATTGCATTTATATATGTTCTTAATACATGTGATTGAATAAATTGTTTATGATATAGTAATTGATACATAACGCTCTCTTGTGATATTGCATGTCTCATATATATATATATATATATATATATATATATATATATAAGAGTCCAGATATCCGGCACTAGTGTATCAAATAAATTAGAAGTAAAGCTCCGGTGCCTTCCACGGGTATGGCGACCCACAATATGCGTGCATATATATATATATTTACTGTTAGTTACTGTACATGGCATTGGCAGTGAGGGCTGAGGTCCGTCCGTACTGCAGGCGGCGCCCGTGACAGCGCACAGTGACAGCGCAGGATATGTGTAAGGCGCCTTTAAGTACAGGCAGTGGGCGGTGTCAGCCGTGTACTCTGTGCAGTTGTGTGCGCCTTGTGCAGCGGATCCTCCTGAGCGAGAAGCATGGACACGGCGGGGAAGGTGAGCTGACAGCTGTAGGAACAGCATCTGTACAGTAGCCGGCTGTCGCGCCTTGCCAGGCCCCAGGCATTATAGTATCCGGGCCAGGTTGTGTCCAGCAGCGGCTGTGTGTGATCGTGAGCCGGCGCTACTGTTGCTGTAGTGTTACTCTCCCCTGCAGGGCTGACACTCCAAGAACGGGCAATTTTTATTAAACTGCAATAAACACTATCTAAGGGTTACTGATACATCTGCAGGGTTATCTGAGATGCTGCTTCTATTTGTGCTGCATTACATTTATCGGGCAGTAATTGATGTACTCCAGCTGACACCTATTGCATATACTATATGGCATACATGAGTGTGGGAGTAGTAGTAGTATGTGCATCGCAGTAAATGGAATTTGCTTATAGTATTTTATACAGTAGTCTGCATTGCTCAGCACTAGCAATGTCCTAATATTCCTTATGGATTTGTCTGTAATAAGATTTGCTCCACTTAGATCTTGTATACTGTCACGAACTGATCCCTACCTTGTAATGATCTTTGTGTCATCTACAGTTTCCAGTGTCTGCTCTATTTGTGTGTATAAAAGTTTCTCACATTAGGTATGCCTTTCTTGGTATTGGCTTTTATATTTCTGTTTTCTTATAGGTCATCAAATGCAAAGCTGCAGTTGCCTGGGAAGCGGGGAAGCCTTTGTCAATTGAAGAAGTTGAGGTGTCCCCACCTAAAGCTCATGAAGTCCGAATTAAGGTAAGTGACCTCATACATTGCTCACTGCATTTATAGAAATGGGACTGTACCGCATCAAATCAAAATATTGTATACCTTTTACGTCCTGCGTGAGTAGCTTTGCCCGTTTATAATAGTGACCATAAGCACTGATAAATGTAAATCTTTTATTGTCCGTTTCTTCTGCACTTATGGGGACTACATAAGTGCCGCCATTGGCAAGTGCATACACACTTGCCGCAGCCAGCGGGGAAGGGAGGACCTCCCTCGTCTGTACATGTTCAGACGAGGAAGGGGGTCGTTAACGATGCGTGGGAACACGCATCGTTAATGACACTGCGTGTACACACTAGATGAGATTGTAAAAGATCTCGCTCAGATTGGCCCTTCTGAGCGAGTTCTTTTACTTTCTCCTGTAGTGTGTATGGGCCTTTACATACAAAAAATTGAGGATGTGCCTAATTATTTTTCATTTCATATTATCACTTGTAATTTCGTTTTTACATTTTTATTTTTGCTCCGCTATGTACTATTGACACTTAGCAGGTACAGTAGTTATGAGAAGAGGGTAGAACTGCAAGAGAGCAGGGCAGGAGAAGACTAAAAGTCTGACCCCGGGTCAGACTTTTAGTCTTCTCCTGCCCTGCTCTCTTGCAGGTCTACCCTCTTTTCAGTTTGTTGAACTAATTTCCCATGGAGCACCACCAACCCAGTGCCATAGGTATTACACTAATTGAGCCTTCATGTTGGTTTAGACATCATTGAGCAACTCCTAGCGAGTTGAAATTATCTGTGGCTACTTTCCACAGGTCTAGTGCGGTTTCATTCTTTTGTTTACAGTAGCTATGAGAACAGCTGTCCCTGCAAGTTTCTTCCTAGGCAAATCGAAGGAGTCTTTCAAGTTTTTGAAAGACTTCTCCTAAGATACTGACACTGGGCAGTAAATGGAGCTGATCCGAGGCTGCAGTGTCTTAAGATACCTCTACTTATTTTAGCGTCGGATCAGCATTGTCGAAAATCCTGTTGGATTAGGCTGGTAATCCAACAAAACACGTGGATTCGCGACTAATCCGCCGATCCGGAATTGCTGACAAGTCTGAAAAACGACCGTACCATTGAATAGGTCGAATCATGATTCGACCTAAAAAAGTCGGAAACTGACGTCTTTCTGACTTCAGTTGAATAGACCCCTACAGTATGCCCCTTAATTACTGTATGTACCTGTATAAAGCCCATGTTGACTACTACTATTATTCCAATATGTGCTTGATTCGCCTAATTATTATTCTTCTCCAATGTTTGATCTTTATTTGAATATTTAACAAATTCAAGGGATTTCTACCACAATGGTATCCCCCTGGTGATAGATAATTGATCCGACATAATTTGCAATATAGCATACTGTGGGCTTCATGAACTTGGCGTTAAAGTAAAGGGTGTCTGTCTGTAACTTTCTTAACTACTGATGTCATGGTTTATATATACATTATAGTGTGTATGTATGTATGTATGTATGTGTGTGTGTGTGTATGTATATATACATACATACATACATAGTAATGGGCGGCACTCCAATGGATTTTAAGAAATCATACAGCTCACCAAGCCATCGTTCGAAGATATATATATCTATACCAGAAGATTGAGCTGCACTCACAGACTTGCAACAAAGAATAAATCCCCTGCGAAGACAAAGAGTCAGACAACCAGGGTACTTTTCCAACGTTTCATGTCTATTTACGACATTTTGTCAAGGATAAACAAGACATACAGATACAACTATCTTAAATAGACACTCACCCAAACAAGTGTGCTCGTTGCCGTGCCGCGGCGCCATGACGTCATTCTCCCGCTACTCGCGCTGACATGCCGGCCCACGGCAACGGAAGCGTGCGGCTACAGTGTACCCATCACCATAGAGACGTGTAAACAAAGAAACACTAAAAGCATAACAAGCATGGTCCGTCAGCTGCAGGCCAATCCGAGGGGCATAACACTGATTGAATGAATCTATACCACTAAAGACAAATAGTTAGCTGATACTATTGGCTAATATTCACATATTGAGATTAAATAAAACAGTTTAATGGGTACACTGTAGCCGCACGCTTCCGTTGCCGTGGGCCGGCACGTCAGCGCGAGTCGCGGGAGAATGACGTCATGGCGCCGCGGGACGGCAACGAGCACACTTGTTTGGGTGAGTGTATATATATATATATATATATATATATATATATATATAATTTTCCAAATCTGAATGAGGTTTTATTGCCGTTCCCCTTATGCAAATCTTTGCAGATCCGCTCCACTGCCGTGTGCCATACTGACGCCTACACTTTAAGTGGGGCTGACCCTGAAGGATGCTTCCCAGTGATACTTGGACATGAAGGAGCTGGCATTGTAGAGAGTGTGGGAGAAGGCGTTACAAGAGTTAAGGCTGGTGAGTATATTTACATTACAGTTAAATTAGGCAAATGAATATAGATGAAAGGCAAGTGCTCGTCCATATCTGCCCTTAATCTATTTGTCACAGTGCTAATTGCATGGCATTATGGATACGCTATATTGTTACAAAAAAGACATTATGGGGGGTACTGAATTAGCCGTGGGGTTTACTCTGTGACTAATTGCTGGCAAAAATCCGAGCTGTGCAGGGATTTACGTCCTGTAGCCCTTTTCCGTGTAAGCTGCGGAATCAGTGTTTTTTTTTTTTTTTTCCCTAGTGCAGCCCAATTTTGGGGGGTTTTACAGAGATTTCGTGTGCAGGACTGCAGGGGCTCGCGCGGGGAAACCCTGCAAATTAAATAAATCTGGTGTGGCAGTTACCCTGCCGCTAACTGAATTACCCCCTATTAATGCTTATCCTTAACTGGCAGGCTGGCTGTCTTTCTGTCTGACTATCGTATTCATCTGTATTGCAAATGACACCCAGATAAGATCTTTTTGACCCCAATTCAAAACATTTATTTTTGTCTCATCTGACCACAAAACCTTATTCCACATTTTAGCTGGGTCACTCTGTTGTTTTCTGGGAAACTCCAGGCCAGATGTTGCTCCTCTGTAACTTCACTCACAAGTTTCCTTCTTGCTCTGAGTTTTGAGAGGCGATCTGTCTAGGCAGTGCCTGGGTGGTATGATTTGGATTCCATTTCCTCTCAGGTGCTCACCAGGTTATCCAAGTAGATTGATAATATTTTGTAGCCTTATGCTTTGGTTTTCATGTTCACCATATAAGCAATGTAATTTGGATTAAGAGGGCAGTTATCCATAAAAGCTGGTCTTTTTTTATTTTTATTTTTTTATGACTCCCAGGTAGGGGCTCGTTGAAAGTCAGTTGTTAATATCTTTCATCTTTGTAAACTTGGATCTTCTACAGCACAGGGGTTTGTATAAGCAGCATTGTTCAATTTTTATGTTTCAATATCTGCATACAAATATTAAATTCTGTTAAACAGATTGATTGTACAGACCCATATACATAGGCTTTCATATTCACCAATCATGCATTGTGCAGCTTTAATCTTGCTGTTAATACATTAAAATGCCTCCTTCTAATGAGGATTACCAATTTTAATGAGGAAATGCAAATCTGTATTCACATGGAGAGCCATGTGCACAATGTTGGATCACTGGCATACACAAGTTGAGGGGTCATGGTCAACCTTGCATAGGCTTTGATGACCTGTGTGTACTGGCAGGAGGTGCGTAAATGAAAGAGGCTATAATGCTGCATTCATAATGTGGTGACTACTGGGTAATGTTTTATGGATGGCTATAATAACCCTTGACACACAGAAATAAAATGATATTGCATGTCTTTTCCATTGTCATGATTTTATAGTCTGTATCTTAAAGTGCTTACACCATGGTGATTATGCCTGTTCAGTTTCAATCCCAATAAACACAATGCAGATAATAGAAACTAAACTTATTTTTGCCTGATATTTCCTTACCTCTAGCATTTTCTTTGTGTATTGTCCTGCAGCAGACTTGGCATCTTATAGCCCTAATTCACATAAATGTACTTACCTCATTTAATAAGACCGTTTCCTCTTGAACAATATTGTGTATTCTTCCTCAGTGCCACCTATAGGGAAATTTTAATTGTACCCAATCCCAGATATTTGCTCCTATGTCACTGTTTGCAGTCAGGTACAGATGTGTCCACTCACATCTAGCCTTCCTGCATGTTAAACAGCCCTTCTCAAAAGTGCTGAGTGTCTTTACGTTCAACTTTTTCCATTATAATGCAAACTGATGTGAATGGGTTGATGATTAAAGTGATATGCGGCCTGCCTATATTCTGTGTGCGACCGCGGCTGTATAAGCATACAAATTGCTACATTACAGTGTTTTTCCTAGAAATCGCTGTAACGTATCCTTTCGTATGCAGATACAGTCGCACAGAATACAGGTATGCCGCATATCATTTTAATCAGCAGAGTCTGCTTGGGCATCCTATTTGCATCTCAATGCAACTAAGACGCATTTTCAGCAAAAAAGACGCTTGGCGCTGACAAAGTTGCATGGCACCTGTCAGCTCTCTCACATCAGACATCTCCTGCTACATGGCGTATTGAGGCAAGATAGACGAGGACACATCTGTATTATTATGCTAGGATTAGTGGGGCAGATGTATTAAGCCTGGAGAAGGCATAAGGAAGTGATAAACCAGTGATATGTTCAAGGTGATAAACACACCAGCCAATCGGCTCCTAACTGTTAATTTACGTATTGGAACTGATTGGCTGGTGCCTTTATCACTTTGCACATATCGCTGGTTTATCACTTCCTTATGCCGTCTCCAGGTTAATACATCTACCTCAGTGTTTGAGATAGGTCCTATAATTGTAGACACAATTTGTAGTTCTCAGAACACGGTCTTCATTTATAGTGACCGTTTTTTTTTATAGCTGAGGACTTTGAGTTTTACTTCACAGCTATTTTTATGCTACACACTTACGGGAGTACTGTACATAGTTATTGGTTTTTCAAAACTACCACTGAGGGTAATGTGCTGGGGAATTCCCGTTCCTATTCATTCAGTATGAAAGGTATAAGAAGCAGAGGTAATCACTTCTGTGTTTAAAGTAGGCATGGTTTTTCTTTACAATATGCATGCTAAATGAAACTAATTCAGTATGCAATATTTACAAATCCATATGAGACTTGTGTTATGTGGGTGATTTATTTCTGTTTGGGCGCCCATAAGTAATGTTCCTGACTGGAGCTGTCGAGTGCAGTAAGTGCTGCGGGCACCCATTATTCCTGTCATCCATGCTGGGGGACAGTACTGTGACGTTGGGTAGTGGGGGCCAGCTCAGGAGATCGGGCACTAAAACACCTGTTGGGAGTTTACAGTATGTTGTATGCTTTACTAGCTATTGAAAATGAAAACATAATGTGGACAAAGAAACAAATTGTTACTGACTTTGTTTTTCAGGAGACACAGTTATTCCTCTGTATGTTCCGCAATGTGGAGAATGTAAATTTTGCTTGAATCCCAAAACCAATCTATGTCAGAAGATCAGGTAGTGTGTGTGTGTGTGTGTGTGTGTGTGTGTGTGTGTGTGTGTGTGTATACCTAAACTGTTTCTGTGGGCACATTTTTCTTTCAAAATATGTTTGTCTGATAATTTAACCATAGATCTTTAATACACTATAAAGTTTACATTGATTTAAGTTGTTGTTGCAAAAAGCTGTGGAGTTAGTGTTACTGCATATACCTGGGTGATGGTTTTCTGTCTTACATATGCGATGACTATAGGTGGGTACACACTGGCCGATATATCTGCCGTTCTATTGAACGGCCGATATATCGCGGGTCCGCTGGCCAGTGTGTACAGGCGATATGTCTGTGAACTCCATCGTTCAAAAACGTATCGCGTCGGCCCTACAGCACAGCTGACGCCCAATTATCTACCAATACACGCCCGCCCAGTTCATGACGTCAGTCCCCGACGGATCGGGGTCCCACACTGCCCGATCCGTCCATAGATATATCTGCCGATTAATTGATCGGCAGATATATCTATCAGTGTGTACCCACCTAGTGGTCACTCTAGGATTTTTTTAGGGCAGGGTGCTGATCACGGGGAGGGCACATTTTTAAGTTAGAAGGGCAAAATTCGGTACATATTATAATGCTTGGTGCTCCCATTCCTATAGGAGAAAACATAGATATAGCAAAAATTTAGGGGCGTTGTTTCATGGTGAAGGGGCGTGACCACATAATAGTACCAAATCACATTATACCACACAATAGTACCGCTTATACACATTGCACCATGTAGAACCTCCTATACACACTGGGCCAGCTAGAGCACGTTATACATATTGCGCCAGGTAGAGCACGTTATACACACTGCATCAGGGAGAGAGCACGTTATACACCCTGCACCAGGGAGAGAGCACTAGGAGGGAGGGTGGGATGGGCACAGGGCAGATGCAGAGCGGCACTCACCGTTGCGGAGGAGGGCGCTGTGCCGGATCAGCGGGCCGGTCTCTTGATGCTGACGGCGGAGCCCAGGTCAGCGTGCAGCGCCATGGTGAGGGGGAATCAAACCATGCCGGAGGACTGGCGGGAGACACCGCAGGCTCTGATTTGGCTGCTCCTCCCCACTGCACGCTGACCCTGTCTCCGCCTTCAGCTGAGAGCTTTCAGCGCGGCGGGGGTTCAAAGTGACAGCGCGGCGGGGGGGAGAAGTGACAGCGTGGCGGGGGGAGAAGGCAGTCCTTAGCAGGGCAGGCACAAACGGGCAGGGCGCATTCTGTCACTCAAAAGGGGAAGGGCGCAGCGCCCTGCGAAAGAAGCTTAGAGTGAACACTACCCACCTTATAGAACCTGGTCTCATTGCTGTTTCTGTCACAGGATTACTCAAGGTCAGGGATTCATGCCTGATGGAACAAGCCGATTTACTTGCAAAGGGAAGCAACTTTTCCACTTCATGGGCACCAGCACCTTCTCTGAATACACAGTTGTGGCTGACATCTCTGTAGCTAAAATAGAGGACTCTGCTCCTCTGAATAAAGTCTGCCTGCTGGGCTGTGGTGTTTCAACTGGTTATGGAGCTGCTCTGAACACTGCCAAGGTGAGCAGGTTTATGCTGCTCTTTACTTTTTATGTCCTTAGCTTGTCTGTCTCCCATAAATGAAAGGATCAATCAACGAATACATCTGTGTTTAAACCAGGGCTTTACTTTCCGTTCGTGTTTCTGCTTTCTTTTTCATCTAGCTTTCTTACCTCTACAAAATCATCTGGTCCTCACTGAAACGTTTTTTGGGTTCAGACATTTTAAAATGCCCTAAGGGCTTGATGCATTATCGCTTGGAGAGTGATTGAAATGGAGAGAGAAAAAGTACCAGCCAGTCATAGGAACTGGTTGGTTGGTAGTTTATCACTTTTAGATTTTATCACTCTCCAAGCAATGATGCATCTACTGTAGCTAATGCACAGAATAGTAGCCACTTTGTAAATTTTACCATACCCAACCTATAATGTCACACCCCTTACACATTACATACAGTGCTCCAGTGATGTCCCTATTTTTTAGGCTGTATTCAATCTAGGAAATGGCTGCGTTCACAAGTCTTAGGTTTCTTTCACACTTTAACTACTTAGGGGGACATTTTACTAAGCAGTGATAAGAGCGTAGAAGTGAGCCAGTGAAGAAGTTGCACATGACAACCAATCAGCACTGAAGTAACATCTATAATTTGCATACTATAAACTTATACAGAGCAGCTGATTGGTTGATGGGGCAACTTTTCCACTGGCTCACTTCTCCGCTCTTATCACTGCTTAGTAAATGTCCCCCTTAATTGACTATTATTTTTATAGTTGTTTGTTACTTACTATAAGGTTTTGCTTTCTACTGAAGACAGAAATTATAAACCAATTTCCTTCCAATGTATTTTAATCAAAAAGTATTTTTACTATTTGATAACCAGTTTCTCTTACTGTTTTTGTTTGTTTCATGTGCTTTTTGTTATAATGATCTATCTTCCAATGTTCTAAAGTCTGAAAACTGCACCTGTTTTGTCAATGACAGGTGGAGCCAGGCTCGACATGTGCAGTGTTTGGCTTAGGAGGGGTTGGTCTGGCGGTTATCATGGGATGTAAAGTAGCTGGAGCTACCCGCATTATTGGAATTGACCTCAACAAGGAAAAATTTGCAAAGGCCACAGAGTTTGGTGCCACCGAGTGCATCAGTCCTGCAGATTACAAAAAGTCCATTCAGGAGGTGCTGGTTGAATTGACAGATGGAGGAGTGGACTATTCCTTTGAGTGTATTGGAAATGTCGGAGTTATGGTAATCACGTGTACAAATCACCTCTACGGCTATATTATATGTAACATTTGTGTCATTTATGTACAGTAGAACAGACATTCTATATACTGTAACTTTATTGTAGATATACATACTTTATCTGTTTGTGTATGGATAAATAGATGTAAAAATAGTTTTATTTAGTGGATCACCTTTTACAGGTCCATTTTAGTTTTTTCCAGCTCCTCTATTCTCATTGGGGGTAATTCTGAGTTGATCGCAGCAGCAAGTTTGTTAGCAATTGGGCAAAACCATGTGCACTGCAGGTGGGGCAGATATAACATGTGCAGAGAGAGAGTTAGATTTGGGTGGGTTATTTCGTTTCTGTGCGGGGTAAATACTGGCTGCTTTATTTTTACACTGCAATTTAATTTCAGTTTGAATACACCCCACGCAAATCTAACTCTCTCTGCACATGTTATATCTGTCCCCCCTGCAGTGCACATAGTTTTGCCCAACTGCTAACATATTTGCTGCTGCGATCAACTCAGAATTAGGCCCATTGGGGGTAATTCTGAGTTGATCGCAGCAGGATTTTTGTTAGCAGTTGGGCAAAACCATGTGCACTGCAGGGGAGGCAGATAAAACATGTGCAGAGAGAGTTAGATTTCGGTGTTGTGTGTTCAATCTGCAATCTAAATTGCAGTGTAAAAATAGAGCAGCCAGTATTTACCCCGCACAGAAATAAAATAACCCACCCAAATCTAACTCTCTCTGCACATGTTATATCTGCCTCCCCTGCAGTGCACATGGTTTTGCCCAACTGCTAACAAAAATCCTGCTGCGATCAACTCAGAATTACCCCCATTGTGCAGTGAGAGAGCAAAAAAGGCTCCAACCGGTCATTTATTTAAATGGACCAGATGAGAATTTTTTTATTTGCTTCCCCTATATTGTTACCACCTGCAACAGCTGCATGCTACAGTAATGTATTTGGGGGCTATTTATTACACATGAGTATGCCACCCACAGTCTCTGCTGTCCCATGTTTTTGGTTTAAAGAGGAGGACTGGTTATGCCTGTAGGAGGGAAGATAAGCTGTCTAGAATGTTATGCTTTAGGTAGCATTGAGACAACCATGTGTAAAAGCAGAGTATTGGTCACACAAGATGGCAGATAAGGGTAGAGATAGATTTGGGTGTCCCGTCGTAGTGATGGCACTGGAGGTATACTGTATGTGCAGATTACCTTATGAAGATAAGATGGATAGTGGGATACCCAGCCTTGTGGGAGTAGAGGAGGATTTGGCAGTGCCGTATCATTAGCTTTTCAGGACGGAAGCCTGATTGCATATTGCTGAAGGGAGTGAAGCAGGAAAAATGTATTCAGGCAGTGGTAAGAAAGTTAGTTTAGAGGCCATGGGGAGGAGAGATACTGCAGAAATTGGAAAGAGTCTCTGGTAGAACACAGGTTCTCAAACTCTGTCCTCGGGACCCCACACAGTTCATGTTTTGCAGGTCACCTGTAGATTTTTTAAATGTGACAGTTGGTGATACACAGTGCAGCTGCTGGGTGACATGGGAAAACGTGAACAGTGTGGGGTCCTGAGGACCAAGTTTGAGAACCACTGTGGTAGAGAATTGATTTCTGTAGGATTGCTTCGATGAACATGTGTTTAGAATAGCATGAGAACGTGCAAATAAAAAGGCATCTGACAGGAGAGCATGCAGTTTGTAAGATGTGATGAGAGTATACATTTTGTTACTAGTGAGAAATAAGTTGTGAATTTGTGGTACAGGGTATAAGATGAGAATTTTGACTTCATCTCCCTCTGTATGTGGCTTGGACTATCCTCCACACTTATGGAGGTATGTAAGGTTATACATATATTGTGAAAACATGTTTTGGGATGCGATGAGCATGGGCGTTATTCAACGGACCACAGGCTCTATTAGGCGTTTTCAGTGTACTGCCTGCAGGCAATTTGTACTTTTTTTTTTCGTTTTTATGTGGATATTTTTTTACAATTTAATTGCAAAGTCAGAATTTGTTTTTAGAGAGCGGCATTGGAGGCCTGCCATAAAGGCTGGGGTGTAAGTGTGATTGTGGGCGTTGCTGCATCTGGACAGGAAATCTCAACTCGCCCATTTCAGCTGGTCACTGGGCGGACTTGGAAAGGAACTGCTTTTGGGGGTAAGATTGGTATAATGTAAGTACTTACTGATGAAACATATTTGTGCCTCTTATAATCAAAACATTTTCTGAATAGAAATGTAAGTAGCTCTCTATGCACCTCCTAAACACACCTAAGATACAGTATTGTTTTTAGCAGTGGAGAGGCATTTGTTTACAGCGGTGCTTTTGTGTCTTCCTTATGCAATATTCCTTGGAGTACTGACTCTTGAATCTCTTGAGTTTGTAAACAATTTTTTTTTCTTTTTTTTTTTTTTCTTGATGCTGTTAACCAATTCATAGCCAGTTTTTAGGTTTGGGTGGGTCTCCTCTGTCAGTCCTAAGTAGTTCACAAATGCAAATGTTTTTTGTTGTAATTTTTTTTTTTTTTTTTTTTTTACATGTGCATAGATTTGTAAATACAAAGATATTGAGCGGTCTCTATTTACATGCATCTGATAGCATAGGCCTGCCTTCTGCTGGGTGAAGTCTTAGCAACATTACAAAACTTATTTTCAAATTCTGGAGCTGCTCTTAGTATTCACTTGGTATTCCGTTTGTAGTAATAGGGGTGCCGGGAACTGAATAGTGGGGATCAAATACATTTCTCTTACGTCCTAGAGGATGCTGGGGACTCCGTAAGGACCATGGGGAATAGACGGGCTCCGCAGGAGACATGGGCACTAAAAAGAACTTTAGATATGGGTGTGCACTGGCTCCTCCCTCTATGCCCCTCCTCCAGACCTCAGTTTGATACTGTGCCCAGAGGAGACTGGGTGCATTACAGGGAGCTCTCCAGAGTTTCCCTGAAAGAAAGTTTTTTGTTAGGTTTTTTATTTTCAGGTAGCCTGCTGGTAACAGACTCCCTGCATCGAGGGACTGAGGGGAGAGAGGCAGACCTACTTAAATGCTAGGCTCTGCTTCTTAGGCTACTGGACACCGTTAGCTCCAGAGGGAGTCAGAACGCAGGTCTCTCCTAGCAGTTCGTCCCGGAGCCGCGCCGCCGTCCTCCTTACAGAGCCGGAAGATAGAAGCCGGGTGAGTATAAGAAAATAGAAGACTTCAGAGGCGGCAGAAGACTTCGGATCTTCACTGAGGTAACGCGCAGCGGTAACGCTGCGCGCCATTGCTCCCACATAACACGCACACGGCAGGCACTATATGGGTGCAGGGCGCAGGGGGGGCGCCCTGGGCAGCAATTTAAACCTCTGGTCTGGCAAAAACAGTACATATATAGGCTCTGCACTGTTTATTTGAGATTCCCCGCCAGTTTTAAACGAAATCAAGCAGGACCGAAGCCCGCCGCTGAGGGGGCGGAGCTTGATCCTCAGCACTCACCAGCGCCATTTTCTCCACAGCACACGCTGAGAAGCTGGCTCCCCAGACTCTCCCCTGCTGAACACGGTGACAGAGGGTTTTAAAGAAAGGGGGGGTGGGGGCACATAATTTGGCGCAGTGATATATTTATGTTAAATAAAAGCGCTGTCTGGGTATATTTTTGTCCAGGGTCATTGGCGCTGGGTGTGTGTTTGCATACTCTCTCTCTGTCTCTCCAAAGGGCCTGGTGGGGGAACAGTCTCCAGTTAGAGAATTCCCTGAGTGTGTGGGGTGTCGGTACGCGTGTGTTGGCATGTCTGAAGCGGAAGGCTCTTCTAGGGAGGAGGTGGAGCAAATGAGTGTGGTGTCTCCGTCGGCAACGCCGACACCTGACTGGTTGGATATGTGGAATGTTTTAAATGCAATTGTGAATTTATTACACAAAAGGTTGGACAAAGCAGAGTCCAGGGAATGTGCAGGGAGTCGAGCCCTGCCTTCACTATGTCGCAGGGACCTTCTGGGTCTCAAAAGCGCCCACTATCCCAAGTAGTAGACACTGATACCGACACGGATTCTGACTCCAGTGTCGACTACGATGATGCAAAGTTGCAGCCAAAATCGGCTAAAAGTATTCATTATATGATTATTGCAATAAAGGATGTGTTGCATATCACAGATGACCCCTCTGTCCCTGACACGAGGGTGCGCATGTATAAGGAAAAGAAACCTGAGGTAACCTTTCCCCCATCTCATGAGCTGAACGAGTTCTTTGAAAAGGCTTGGGAATCTCCACAGACAAAAAACTGCAGATTCACAAAAAGCTTCTTAGGGCGTATCCTTTCCCGGCTACGGACAGGATACGGTGGGAATCCTCCCCAAGGGTGGACAAAGCGTTGATACGCTTATCCAAAAAGGTAGCGCTGCCGTCTCAAGATACGGCAACCCTCAAGGATCCTGCTGATCGCAGACAGGAGACTACCTTGAAGTCAATTTACACACATTCTGGTACCTTGCTCAGACCGGCGATAGCGTTGGCTTGGGTTTGTAGCGCTGTAGCAGCGTGGACAGATACCTTATCTGCTGATATAGATACGCTAGATAAGGAAACCATTTTATTGACCCTGGGTCATATTAAAGATGCTGCCCTATATATGACAGATGCTCAGAGAGACATTGGCCGACTGGGTTCCAGAGCCAACGCTATGGATATTTCTGCTAGACGAGCCCTATGGACCCGACAATGGACGGGCGATGCCGACTTAAAGAGGCATATGGAGGTTTTACCTTACAAGGGTGAGGAATTGTTTGGGGAAGGTTTCTCGGACCTAGTTTCCACAGCTACGGCAGGTAAATCAGGTTTTTTGCCTTATGTTTCCTCACAGTCTAAGAAAATGCCACATTATCAGATGCAGTCCTTTCGGTCGCATAAACCCAAGAGAGGACGGGGATCGTCCTTTCTTGCCAGTGGTAAGGGCAGGGGGAAAAAGCTGCCAACCACAGCTAGTTCCCAGGAGCAGAAGTCCTCCCCGGCCTCTACAAAATCCACCGCATGACGCTGGGGCTCCGCTGAGGGAGTCCGCCCCAGTGGGGGCACGTCTTCGACTGTTCAGCCACATCTGGGTTCACTCACAGGTGGATCCCTGGGCAATAGAAATTGTTTCCCAGGGTTACAAGCTGGAATTCGAAGAGGTGCCTCCTCGCCGCTTTTTCAAATCGGCCCTACCAGCTTCTCCCCCAGAGAGGGAGATAGTTTTAAATGCAATTCAAAAATTGTGTCTTCAACAAGTGGTGGTCAAAGTTCCCCTGCTTCAGCAGGGGATGGGGTATTACTCAACCCTGTTTGTAGTCCCGAAACCAGACGGTTCGGTCAGACCCATTTTAAATTTAAAATCCTTAAACCTATACTTAAAAAGGTTCAAGTTCAAGATGGAATTGCTCAGAGCGGTCATCGCCAGCCTGGAAGGGGGGGGATTATATGGTGTCGCTGGACATAAAGGATGCATACCTTCATGTTCCCATATATCCACCTCATCAGGCGTTCCTGAGATTTGCGGTACAGGATTGTCATTACCAATTTCAGACGTTGCCGTTTGGGCTTTCCACGGCCCCGAGGATTTTCACCAAGGTAATGGCGGAAATGATGGTGCTCCTGCGCAAGCAGGGTGTCACAATTATCCCGTACTTGGACGATCTCAGTTGCTGAACAGAGTATCACTTTCCCTGAAGGTGTTGCAACAGCATGGCTGGATTCTCAATATCCTGAAGTCACAGTTGGTTCCAACGACTCGTTTGCCTTTCTTAGGCATGATTCTGGATACGGACCAGAAAAGGGTTTATCTTCCGATAGAAAAGGCCCAGGAACTCATGAATTTGGTCAGGGACCTATTGAAGCCAAAAAGGGTGTCAGTGCATCACTGCACTCGAGTTCTCGGAAAGATGGTGGCGTCTTACGAGGCCATTCCTTTCGGCAGGTTCCATGCGAGGACTTTCCAATGGGACCTTCTGGACAAGTGGTCCGGGTCACATCTACAGATTCATCAGATGATCACCCTGTCCCCCAGGGCCAGGGTATCTCTCCTGTGGTGGCTGCAGAGTGCTCACCTTCTAGAGGGTCGCAGGTTCGGCATTCAGGACTGGGTCCTGGTAACCACGGACGCGAGCCTCCGAGGTTGGGGAACAGTCACACAGGGAAGAAACTTCCAAGGTCTCTGGTCAAGCCAGGAGGCTTGTCTTCACATCAACGTCCTGGAGTTGAGGGCCATATACAACACCCTTTGTCAAGCGGAGAATCTGCTTCGCGACCTACCGGTTCTGATTCAGTCAGACAACATCACCGCAGTGGCTCATGTAAACCGCCTAGGCGGAACAAAGAGCAGAGTGGCAATGGCAGAAGCCACCAGGATTCTTCGCTGGGCGGAAAATCATGTAAGCGCTCTGACAGCAGTTTTCATTCCGGGAGTGGACAACTGGGAAGCAGACTTCCTCAGCAGACACGATCTACATCCAGGAGAGTGGGGACTTCATCAGGAAGTCTTCGCAGAGATTACAAGTCAGTGGGGACTGCCTCAGATAGACATGATGGCGTCACGCCTCAACAAGAAACTATAGAGATATTGCGCCAGGTCAAGGGACCCTCAGGCGGTGGCAGTGGACGCCCTGGTGACACCGTGGGTGCTCCAGTTGGTCTATGTGTTTCCTCCTCTTCCTCTTATCTCCAAGGTATTGAGAATCATAAGAAGAAGAGGAGTACAGACATTTCTCATTGTTCCAGATTGGCCGCGAAGGGCCTGGTATCCGGATCTGCAGGAAATGCTCACAGAAGATCCATGGCCTCTTCCTCTCAGAAAGGACCTGAAACAACAGGGGCCCTGTCTGTTCCAAGACTTACCGCGGCTGCGTTTGACGGCATGGCGGTTGAACGCCGGATCCTAGCGGAAAAGGGCATTCCGGATGAGGTCATTCCTACTCTGATAAAGGCTAGGAGGACGTGACAGCAAAACATTATCACCGTATATGGCGGAAGTATGTATCTTGGTGTGAGTCCAGGAATACTCCTCCGGAAGAATTCCATCTGGGCCGTTTCCTTCACTTCCTACAGACTGGAGTGAATTTGGGCCAAAAATTAGGCTCCATTAAGGTTCAGATTTCGGCCCTATCCATTTTCTTTCAGAAGGAATTGGCTTCTTTCCCAGAAGTACAGACTTTTGTGAAGGGAGTGCTACATATCCAGCCTCCTTTTGTACCACCAGTGGCACCCTGGGACCTTAACGTGGTGTTGCGGTTCCTTAAGTCTCACTGGTTTGAACCACTTAAAACAGTGGAATTAAAGTATCTCACTTGGAAGGTGGTCATGTTGTTGGCCTTGGCATCGGCTAGGCGAGTGTCGGAGTTGGCTGCTTTATCTCACAAAAGCCCCTATCTGATTTTCCATGTGGATAGAGCGGAATTGCTGACCCGTCCTCAATTTTTGCCCAAGGTGGTTTAATCTTTTCATATGAACCAACCTATTGCGGTGCCTGTGGCTACGTGGGACTTAAAGGATTCCGAGTCCCTTGATGTGGTCAGGGCATTGAAAATTTATGTGGCCAGAACAGCTCGGGTTAGGAAAACAGAGGCACTGTTTGTCCTGTATGCAGCCGACAAGGTTGGCGCTCCTGCTTCGAAGCAGACTATTGCTCGCTGGATCTGTAGCACGATTCAGCAGGCTCATTCTACGGCGGGATTGCCGTTACCAAATTCTGTAAAGGCCCATTCCACTAGGAAGGTAGGCTCTTCTTGGGCGGCTGCCCGAGGGGTCTCTGCATTACAGCTGTGCCGAGCTGCTACTTGGTCGGGTTCAAACACCTTTGCAAAGTTCTACAAGTTTGATACCCTGGCTGATGAGGACCTCATGTTTGCTCAATCGGTGCTGCAGAGTCATCCGCACTCTCCCGCCCGTTTTGGAGCTTTGGTATAATCCCCATGGTCCTTACGGAGTCCCCAGCATCCTCTAGGACGTAAGAGAAAATAAGATTTTAAACCTACCGGTAAATCTTTTTTCTCCTAGTCCGTAGAGGATGCTGGGCACCCGTCCCAGTGCGGACTACATCTGCAAGACTTGTATATAGTTTTTGCTTACATAAGGGTTATGTTACAGTTTTGATCAGTCTCGGGCTGATGCTGTTTTGTTTCATACTGTTAACTGGTTCGTATATTCCAGGTTATACGGTGTGGATGGTATGGGCTGGTATGAATCTTGCCCTTAGATTAACAAAATCCTTTCCTCGTACTGTCCGTCTCCTCTGGGCACAGTTTCTCTAACTGAGGTCTGGAGGAGGGGCATAGAGGGAGGAGCCAGTGCACACCCATATGTAAAGTTCTTTTTAGTGCCCATGTCTACTGCGGAGCCTGTCTATTCCCCATGGTCCTTACGGAGTCCCCAGCATCCTCTACGGACTAGGAGAAAAAGATTAACCGGTAGGTTTAAAATCTTAATTTTTAATGTGCAACTACCCTATAAGATTTGGTCCCAGTAAAGTGTCAAAGGGCTTCAAAAGCATTTTGTAAATTAAATGCATTGTCAATGTTTTGTTTTTCTCCCCCCCCCCCCCCCCCTAACCATTATAATCTAGAAAAATTTCAGTTTCCTAAGTGTGGTTTTAATGAAGCTTTTTCGGTCATCAGAATTACTAATGCCTAATATTTATAGCATTTTGCTATTAGTAAAATCCATGTAAACCGCTTGACACTAGAAACCATGGTTTGAAGTGTCATACCGACGCCCACTCACATGACTGCAAATTGTGTTTAATCCACATACACTTACTGTGATTAAATGCAGTGTGGGAACCTATCTGGAGCTCCAAGTGAGTTTAAAAAACTAGTACTAGTGACAGACGCATGTGAAACTTTGTGCTGGGTAGACGATGTGTGTACCCAGAAGCTGCACGATACATTGCTCCGTCAGTACACACAGTGGACAGCGGTGCGATTTACCATTCCATACTGCATTTAGAAGCATGGCGTTCATTGCATCGTCCCATCTGTTCTGCCATGCAGTACAGCAGATAAGAGGATGCAAGGAATGACGCACAGCAGTACGCACAAGTGTGTACACTAGAGTATGTGGATGATAAATCGTTCCAGTTGGGCTCAACGACAAATTTTCCAATTTATTGGGGTATACTCAATTCACGTTGGAAAGGATCAGACAGTGCACAATTCAATGAGCGGCCAAATCAGACTGTCTGATTTGGCCGTTCCCAGTGTCCTGTCCGTCCTGCTGCTGTCCTGTCCTCCTCCCAGCTCGTCCTCATCTGTCCCTGTGTGTGCCGGGAGAGAGGAGCCTGGCCGTGGGGACGCCCGTCGCTGACTGAAGAAAGGAGCTTGGCCAAGGGGACGCCCGTCTATTTATAGAGGTACCTGCCTATTATGTGCCCTGCTGCTCCTATAGCCCGCCGCCCAGCTCCACCATCTCATCTCTTCAATCTGACTTTTTTTTTTAAAGTCGGATTGAGATTGTCGGAAACGGGGCCAAAACCTGTCGGATTTGGCCGCGTTTCCGACAAAAGCACATGAATCTGCGGCTATTCCGCCGATCCACACGTTTTCGGACAAGTCGTGAATTCCCGACTTGTCGGGGGAAAAAACAGCCCCTATTGAGTAAGTCTGAACCCCTTCCGACCTAAATCAGTTGATAATTTTACGACAAGACGGTAGTTTCGACAGCAGTTGAATGTACCCTATTGTTTAGTGGGTACCCAGCTTAACGTGTCTGTTTACTATTGTTTAGTTAAACCTTTCAGAGTTTTTATAAACAAACAGAACTTGACTGACTTCCTTATATTACAGGTTGGAAGAGTGTAGAGAGTGTACCCAAGTTGGTTTCTGAATACATGGCCAAGAAAATTAAGGTTGATGAATTTGTGACTCACAATTTGCCCTTCAGTTCTATTAATGAAGCCTTTGAACTGATGCATGCTGGGAAGAGGTAAGCTTTTTTTTTTTTTTTTTTTTTTTTTTTTTTTTTGAATATGCCACAGTTTCTTATACTTTTGTAACTATGTAGAATAAGAGGCCTAACCTGGACTGCCCGTTACAGCCAATTCAGTACATGCCAACAGATTTCCAGCCTCAGCATTTAGAAAATAATTGGTAACTTAAAAAGTGAGCCGCCTGCTTTCCTTAAACTTTTTTTTTTTTTTTGTAAAAGGTAATGATTGTCTATTACATAGTTGAAGATTGAAAAAAGTATTTATTTGTTTGATTAGCGCTATAATTTCAACATGACACAGATTACCAAAGGCTCCCATACAACAGAGCCATGTTTTTGCCGATCCGGCTGCCATCGATGATCGGCAATCCAGTGGGGAATTTCTTAATTTTAATAATATTGATTTGCCAATCCTGACCGTTCCCGGTCAAGATCGGGTAATCAAGATTTTTAAACATGTTAAATATTTCTGATTCCCTGGCAATCCTCCGCTGATGTATGGGGGCCTCAAGTCTTGTTAAATTTCTTATTTTAATTTTCCTTTTCATCTTTTTCTACACAGCATTCGTAGTGTTTTGAACTACTAGACATTTTGGGAAAAATCTGTACAACCGAGCGCAATTCTTAGTTGAAAGATAGCAGTCTACAGTATGGAAAAGTGTTTTCTCCAGCAAAGAAATCTGGTTTCAATCTCTCTTAACTGATTACCTTTATTTCTGACATCAGCTAATTTTGTAATCTAGCTCATTTCTAATAAATGTTTTTTTCTCTTGGTTTGATTTTCTTAATTTTGGCAAGCGTGCAAAATTCAGACAAAATGTTCATAATGTCATTGTGTTAAGTACTTCTCTATAGATATTAGCAGGGGTGCAGTTGTGTAATGAATATGGCATTGGCTATGCTTCACTGTTTCCTGTAAGAACTATCTCGGGAAAGTGCAGAAGATGCTTCATCCCTGTAAAAGACTTTTCTCCAAGGAAGGAGGGGACGTGACGCTGTTCAATAATCAGTCCTGCATCTTGGATAGTGCATCATCTGGAAGTGGGGCAAATATTCATGCAGGTATCCCACCTGCAAATGTAGTGATATCAGTGGCATTTAGGTTTCTTTGTACAACATACCGAACAGAGCGCTGGCCTTATTGAATTGATTTACAGTCTGCTCCTCTCCAGAGGCCAGGTGCCACAATGTGTATGTACGCTCTAGCACCTGCATTAGATGTTACTTCAATTACATAGGGGCAGATGTATTAAGCCTGGAGAAGTGATACAGCAGTGATAAGTGGAAGGTGATAATGCACCAGCCAATCAGCTCCTGTCCTTCAAACCCGTAATGATTGGCTGGTGTGTTATCACCTTCCACTTATACCGCTCCCTTTTTATTTATTTTAATTTTTTTTTTTTTTTTTATATCGCTTCTCCAGGCTTAATACATCTCCTAGTGTTTGCTGTAACCATTGTTGGTAAGTCCTAGTTTGTTACTTAATCCATTTAAAACATTTTAATGTTTTAAATAAACATTTAAATCATTGCTTTCAGACTGGAGACATAGGCAAACTAGGCAAATGCCTAGGGCATTTGGTATGCTTAGGGGCACAAGCAGCTTCTGCTGATTAAAATGATATGCGGCATGCCTATATTCTGTGTGTGACAGCGGCTGTATCTGCATACAAGATGCTACGTTACAGTGTTCCTGGAAATCACTGAAATGTAGCATTTCGAATGCAGATACAACCACAGTCGCGCACAGAATATATGCAAGCCACATATCCTTTTTATTAGCCGAAGCTGCTTGTGCATCCTAGCCACATAGTAATGCAAATAAGATGCATTTTAGTCAAAAAAGGCGCCTGGTGTTAGCAGAGCTGTCCGCTGACTCACGACAGGCATCTCCTGCTGCATGGCATATTGAGGCAAGATGTATGAGGACACATCTGTATCCAAGTAGAGGCAGAGGTCAGTGCTAGTGGTTGTGTGCGGGTGGGTTGGTTGTGCAGTAGTGTACAGCATATGTGTAAGGGGCACTAGGTGTGTCATTATGTATATAAGGGTATTAATAATGTGCAGCATATGTGTAAGGGACATTATGTGTATAAGGGCATTAATAAAGGTTGGCATAATACAGTATATAAGGCGCATTATGTTTAGAAGGACATTAATAATGTGTGTCATGTGTAAGGGGCATTACTGTGTGGTATTGTGTATAAATGCATTACTATTGTGTGGTATGATGTGTATAAAGTACTCTACTGTGTGGCGTAACATAAGGGCACTACTGTGTAGTGTAATGTGAATAAAGAGCAATATGGTGTGGTGTAATGTGAATAAGGGGCACTACTGTGAGGAGTAATGTATATAAGGTAAAGTGGTACTACTGTGTTATGTAACGTGTATAAGGGACACTATTGCATGATAGAATGTGACTAAAGTTGCACTGCTGTGTGGCGTTATTTGAATTCGGGGTACTATTGTGTGGCCATGCCCCTTCCCAGCAAGAATATGCCCCTTTTTAGGCTGTGCACCGAATGTGCGCACTGTTCATATTTAAAATATAGTGGGTAGGAGCACCAAAATGAGGACTGCTATGGGTGAGGGGTGATGGTGCTGGGAAAGCGGTGCAGGGTCAGAGGCAGAACTAGCAAAGGTGCTAGTGGGCACCAGCTGCAATCTTGCCTAGGGCATCATATTGGTTAGGGCCAGCTCTGACTGCGTTCCTACATAATCCAAATGATGACACTGTGATATGACATACATCCTTTTGTAATGGAATATAAAGTTCATGGTTGAACAGCCCAAGAGGTTCTCTCCAATTGCTATAATTCCAAATGATATTCTTTCACCTACCTCTGTGTCCTAGTTTAGTAAGAAATATAGGTCTCTTGCCAGGCTTGTAGGTACAAACGTGGCACTTGGGAGTAGATGTAAGCTTCTTAAAAGTTAAAGCAGGGGTGTTTTTCCATAGCAACCAATCAGGTTCTAACTATCATTTGTCTATTGCATTATAGAAAGTAATACACAATTCTGATTGGTTGATATGGGCAGCACTTCCACTTGTCTATTTTAGGTGCTTTAGTAAATCACCCCTTGCACTGCAGTAGGCGGTTAGGATAAACCCTTTAATGTGTCTGCAAATTTATTTTAGTCTTTCTTTGCCATTGTGTTTCTGAACAGATTTACTTTATACAGGTTGAGTCTCCCTTATCCAAAATGCTTGGGACCAGAGGTATTTTGGATATGGGATTTTTCCGTATTTTGGAATAATTGCATACCATAATGAGATATCATGGTGATGGGACCTAAATCTAAGCACGGAATGCATTTATGTTACATATACACCTTATACACACAGCCTGAAGGTCATTTTAGCCAATATTTTTTTATAACTTTGTGCATTAAACAAAGTGTGTCTACATTCACACAATTCATTTATGTTTCATATACACCTTATACACACAGCCTGAAGGTCATTTAATACAATATTTGTAATAACTTTGTGTATTAAACAAAGTTTGTGTACATTGAGCCATCAAAAAACAAAGGTTTCACTATCTCACTCAAAAAAGTCCGTATTTCGGAATATTCCGTATTTCGGAATATTTGGATATGGGATACTCAACCTGTATGATAAATTTGTATCCTTAGTACAGCACTGAGGTGTTGCTCCTATTTCAACTAAAAAAAAAAAAAAAAACCATGCTGCATCTTCTAGGCACTTTCAAACATTTCCCTTTCACAATCTCTAATGTTCCCACTTCTGAATTCATATGATGCTCACAGCTTCACATGCACTCACTTCAGTTTGTATGCTTTGCTATTGACAGAAGGAAAACAAAATCTGCAATAAAATTATAATGTACTGTACAATTCCATTGCAATACGTTTATTCTGAAATTAACATTTAAAAGAATAAGTGCAGTCTAACATGAATATAGCATTGCAAATACAAAATTAAGACTCTGAAAAATGTTTCCAAACATTTCTGCTTATAAAATGATGAAATCGTACATTAAGCTTCTGCCTGAAACAAAAAATGTTTTCTTCAGGACGTATCACTGTGATTGGGTTTAAGTATCACATCCATGGTCTTTCATGGTGTTTGCAAACTCATTCAGGACTTGATCACCATCTTGCCAACTGAAGATGAAGGTTTTAAAGCTAAACATATACCTGAAAGAAAAGAAAATAACCTCTAGACGTACTGGGCTGTGGCAAAACCAACTGAAGAAAAAAATACCATGAATTAACTAAACGCCAAGATAAGTGTTGCTGAAAAGGTTATTTACAATAATTTTTCTAACAATTCCCTATTTTTGTTTATTCTTGTGAGAATATAGCAAATCTTGGTAAAATTCATATGTACTTAAAAACATTTGTTATGATCAGAACTGGATACAATGTTTGATGTAATAGTAGTGGTAGATTGCTTATTGCAGAAGCGCTTGTTTCTCTCTAGGCCCCCTGAGAGACGCAACTTTTCAGCTGTGGTTAAGTTGGTTATGGATCAATGGGTTGACCTCGATAAGGTCGACAGTCAAAGGGCCGGATTCAAATCATATTGCACCTGTTATCTCCCATCTAAAATGACGGGAGATAGAGGGGCGATATTCAAATGTGCCCTGTGATCGCGCTCATTACAGTCTGGATTAGGCGCATCAAGTGCCTAAACCCAACTAATGTAATGGTCGCGATCGTGAAGAGACCCGTTTGAGCGCCCAAACGGGTTTCTTTACACGTATTTCAGCCCTCTGGGGCTAGTGAGCTGAAATGAAGTTGTTGCACCCGTCGGCAGTAACATTAGAATACTGCGGGAGGAGGGGACGGAACATTTTAATCCTGCCCAATAAGTCAAACACTATTGGTCGACACGGAACAGTTCGACACATGAAAAGGTCGACAGGGTTTTTTTGTGGGAGTTTTTTTTTTTTGGTGTAGTTTTTTCCGTAACATGACCAGGAACCCCAATGAGTGCACCATGTCCCCTTGCATGGCGAATGAATGGGCAAGGTGCCTCACTGCGCTTGACACAGGTTACTATTCCCAATCGTAATCCAGGTGGATGAAAAAGTTAAAAATAAAGTTAAAAACTCATGTCAACCAATAATGGTCGCTCTACTGACTGTCAATTTACCATCCGGATACCGGTTAATCTAACCCTACTGGTCAGTGCTCAAACTTTGGGGTCTATTCACTGAGCCTTGGATGCAGATAAAGTACCAGCCAATTGCCTCCTAACTGCCATGTTACAGGATGTGTTTGAAAAAATAAGATTTTACTCACCGGTAAATCTATTTCTCATAGTCTGTAGTGGATGCTGGGAACTCCGTACGGACCATGGGGAATAGCGGGCTCTGCAGGAGACTGGGCACTCTAAAGAAAGATTTAGTACTATCTGGTGTGCACTGGCTCCTCCCTCTATGCCCCTCCTCCAGACCTCAGTTAAGGAAACTGTGCCCGGAAGAGCAGACATTATAAGGAAAGGATTTTGGAATCCCGGGTAAGACTCATACCAGCCACACCAATCACACCGTATAACTTGATACACTTATCCAGTCAACAGTATGAACAACAACATGGCATCAACAATGGATGCCAACAGAACATAACCCATTATTAAGCAATAACTATGTACACGTATTGCAGAAAATCCACACTAGGGACGGGCGCCCAGCATCCACTACGGACTATGAGAAATAGATTTACCGGTGAGTAAATTCTTATTTTCTCTAACGTCCTAGTGGATGCTGGGGACTCCGTAAGGACCATGGGGATTATACCAAAGCTCCCAAATGGGCGGGAGAGTGCGGATGACTCTGCAGCACCGAATGGGCAAACTCAAGGTCCTCCTCAACCAGGGTATCAAACTTGTAGAATTTTGCAAATGTGTTTGAACCCGACCAAGTAGCAGCTCGGCAAAGCTGTAAAGCCGAGACCCGTCGGGCAGCCGCCCAAGAAGAGCCCACCTTCCTTGTGGAATGGGCTTTCACTGATTTTGGATGTGGCAATCCAGCCGCAGAATGAGCCTGCTGAATCGTGTTACAGATCCAGTGGGCAACTGTTTGCTTTGAAGCAGGAGCCCCCAACTTGTTGGGGGCATATAGGATAAACAGCGAGTCAGTTTTCCTGACTCCAGCTGTTCTGGCTACATAAATCTTCAAAGCCCTGACTACATCTAGTAACCTGGAATCCTCCAAGTCACGAGTAGCCGCAGGCACCACAATAGGTTGGTTCAAATGAAAAGATGAAACCACCTTTGGCAGAAATTGGGGACGAGTCCGCAATTCTGCCCTGTCCATATGAAAAACCAGATAGGGGCTTTTACATGACAAAGCCGCCAATATTGACACACGCCTAGCCGAAGCTAAGGCCAATAGCATGACCACCTTCCACGTGAGATACTTTAGCTCCACGGTCTTAAGTGGTTCAAACCAGTGGGATTTTAGGAAACCCAACACCACGTTGAGATCCCAAGGTGCCACTGGTGGCACAAAAGGGGGCTGAATATGCAGCACTCCCTTAACAAACGTCTGAACTTCAGGAAGAGATGCCAGTTCCTTTTGAAAGAAAATGGATAGGGCCGAAATCTGGACCTTTATGGATCCCAACTTCAAGCCCACAGTCACTCCAGACTGTAGAAAGTGCAGAAATCTGCCCAGTTGGAATTCCTCTGTAGGGGCCTTCCTGGCCTCACACCAAGCAACATATTTTCGCCATATGCGGTGATAATGCTTTGCTGTCACGTCCTTCCTAGCCTTTATCAGCGTAGGAATAACTTCCTCCGAAATGCCTTTTTCCGCTAGGATCCGGCGTTCAACCGCCATGCCGTCAAACGCAGCTGCGGTAAGTCTTGGAACAGGCAGGGCCCCTGTTGCAACAGGTCCTGTCTGAGAGGCTGAGGCCATGGGTCCTCTGTGAGCATTTCTTGCAGTTCCGGGTACCAAGGCCTTCTTGGCCAATCCGGAACAATGAGTATTGTTCTCACTCCTCTTCTTCTTACGATTCTCAGCACCTTGGGTATGAGAGGAAGAGGAGGAAACACATAGACCGACTGGAACACCCACGGTGTTACCAGGGCGTCCACAGCTATCGCCTGAGGGTCTCTTGACCTGGCGCAATACCGTTGTAGCTTTTTGTTGAGACGGGACACCATGTCTACCTATGGCTGTTCCCAACGATCTGTAATCTGAATGAAGACTTCGTGATGAAGTCCCCACTCTCCCGGGTGAAGGTTGTGCCTGCTGAGGAAGTCTGCTTCCCAGTTGTCCACCCCCGGAATGAAAACTGCTGACAGTGCTTGCACGTGATTCTCCGCCCACCGAAGAATCCTGGTGGCTTCTGCCATCGCGACTCTGCTTCTTGTGCCGCCCTGGCGGTTTACATGAGCCACCGCGGTGATGTTGTCTGACTGAATCAGCACCGGTCGGTTGCGAAGCAGGGGCTCCGCTTGACTCAGGGCGTTGAATATGGCCCTTAGTTCCAGGATATTTATGTGCAGACAAGCCTCCTGACTTGACCACAACCCTTGGAAGTTTCTTCCCTGAGTGACTGCCCCCCACCCTCGGAGGCTCGCATCCGTGGTCACCAGGACCCAGTCCTGTATGCTGAACCTGCGGCCCTCGAGAAGGTGAGCACTCTGTAGCCACCACAGAAGAGACACCCTGTCCCTGGGGGACAGGGTGATCAGCCGCTGCATCTGAAGATGCGATCCGGACCATTTGTCCAACAGATCCCATTGATAGATCCTTGCATGGAACCTGCCTAAGGGAATGGCTTCGTACGATGCCACCATCTTACCCAGGACTCGCGTGCAGTGATGCACCGACACCTGTTTCGGTTTTAAGAGGTCTCTGACTAGTCACAAGCTCTTGAGCCTTCTCCGTCGGGAGAAACACCTTCTTCTGGTCTGTGTCCAGAATCATGCCCAGAAAGGGCAGACGCGTCGTAGGAATGAGCTGCGACTTTGGGATATTCAGAATCCAGCCATGCTGTTGCAACACTTCCTGAGAGTGCGCTACGCTGATCTGCAACTGCTCCCTTGACCTCGCCTTTATGAGGAGATCGTCCAAGTATGGGATAACTGTGACTCCTTGCTTTCTCAGGATCACCATCATTTCTGCCATTACCTTGGTAAATATTCTCGGTGCCGTGGAGAGCCAAACGGCAACGTCTGGAATTGGTAATGACAGTCCTGTACCACAAATCTGAGGTACGCCTGATGAGGCGGATAAATGGGGACATGCAAGTAAGCATCCTTGATGTCCAGAGAAACCATAAAATCCCCCTCTTCCAGGCTTGCAATGACAGCTCTGAGCGATTCCATTTTGAACTTGAATCTTTTCAGATAAATGTCCAGGGACTTTAAATTTAATATAGGTCTGACCGAACCGTCCGGTTTCGATACCACAACATTGTGGAATAGTATCTCTTTCCCTGTTGAAGAAGGGGAACCTTTACCACCACCTGCTGGAGAAATAGCTTGTGAATTGCTGCTACCACTACTTCCCTTTCTATGGGGGAAGCTGGCAGGGCTGATTTTAGGTAACGTTGAGGGGGCATCACCTCGAATTCCAGCTTGTATCCCTGAGACACAATCTGTATAGCCCAGGGATCCACCTGTGAGCGAACCCACTGGTGGCTGAAATGTCGGAGATGCGCCCCCACCGCTCCTGGCTCCACCCGTGGAGCCCCAGCGTCATGCGATGGATTTAGTGGAAGCCGGGGAGGACTTCTGTTCCTTGGAACTAGCTGTAAGGTGCAGCTTTTTTCCTCTACCCCTGCCTCTAGCAAGAAAGGAAGCACCTCTGACCTTCTTGCTTCTTTGTGCGCGAAAGGACTGCATTTGGTAATACGGTGCTTTCTTAGGTTGTGAGGGAATATATGGCAAAAAGTTTGACTTCCCAGCAGTAGCTGTGGAAACCAGGTCCGAGAGACCGTCCCCAAACAATTCCTCACCCTTGTAAGGTAACACCTCCATGTGTTTTTTTGGAGTCGGCATCACCTGTCCACTGCCGAGTCCACAGGACCCTCCTGGCAGAAATTGACATTGCATTAATTCTAGAGCCCAGTAGGCAAATGTCCCTCTGGGCATCCCTCATATATAGGACAGTGTCTTTTATATGCCCCAGGGTCAGCATAATGGTATCCCTGTCCAAGGTATCCATTTCCTCAGACAGATTATCTGTCCATGCTGCTACAGCACTACACATCCACGCCGACGCAATTGCCGGCCTCAGTAGAGTCCCTGAATGTGTATAAACAGATTTCAGGATACTTTCCTGCTTTCTATCTGCAGGATCCTTTAGGGTGGCCGTATCCTGCGAGGGCAGGGCCACCTTCTTAGATAAGCGTGTGAGAGCTTTATCTACCCTAGGGGAGGATTCCCAGCGCACCCTGTCCCATGGCGGTGTCAAAGTCAGAAAAATATCTCTATGCACACTACCATATTTGCACCTCACACAGGTCCGTGCTGCGCATGCGTACGCTCTCCCGTACGTGCGCATACTCACAGTCGCGGGCACCCGCAGGCGCACGGTATGCGTATTTACGGTAGAGTTTATGTGATCGTAGCGTGCGACTCAATCATTACATATTTTCACTATATAATGTATTTTGTAGATCATGGTCCCTTTGATAGATTCTGAAAGTTTGGTTAATATAGAATGTTCATGAACAGAGAAATCCCTCTTTGTTTGATACGAAGGGTCAGACAGGAGTAATACAGTGGTGTTTAGTATCCATCGGAAGAATATTTAATTAGAAATATTCCGGTGTTGGTTTGAAGCAGATCAATCGCTCGTGCGAATAGTTATGGAAATAAGAAGTTTATGAACATTTACTTTATTTGCACTTTATTACCCATGCGGCGGGAAACCCAGTTTCCCTCCCACCTGAGCTGTTGGAAATAGTCACAGCCCACCTGTATGAATCAACCTATGACCTTTTGTTATAATGCGAGGAGGAATTCCTGTGTCCAATGAACAATGAGATTGTAGGGACCATTGAATTGCATTGTGTGTGGGGCATAAATAGAAAGGCCGATCACATCCAGCTCTCACTCTTCAACGGTTATCATTGCTGAAAATCGGGAGCTGGATGTCCAGAGGCGCATGCGATCGTTTCCTTTGTGCGTAAGTTTTTCTCCGTAATCATACTGTTTCTCTCTTGTTATTATGGGCCATATCTTTCTCTCTCTTCTCTTTCTCTCATTTTTCTCTTAAACTTAATTGTATTGTATTTACTGTGTAGTTACCTGGTTAGTTAGTCTATGTTATATTGTAGTGTATGATTTGTATTTGTATTAATTCTTTTGCAAGTATATCATTCAAAATATATATATATTAGGCGTTGGACCCTAAGCCCAGGTATCTGTGTATTTCTTATAGAGTTAAGTATTCTCAGAGCGTCGGTGACGCTCAAACTGCTTTTAAGCTAGTAAGGTTATACTGTGTTGCATTTACACCATATCACTACACAAAGGGTTTACTGCATAATACACTGTTTATGGTTTAGATATAAAGGTTTTACATTGTGAGCGTATGCGCCGCTGGTGATCTCTTCGTGGTCTCGAGCGGTCGCATCGCTATAGCGAATCATTACGGTAGTCGGCAGCCAATAGCGTGCCTGCCTGTGATCTCTTGGCCGTGAGCGAACGTGACGCTTGAGCGTCTCGACTACGGCTAAGCGATTGTTACGCAACGTGCGTACCCTTACGGTACTTCATACGTAGATAGCGTACAGTGTTCTTAGACCTCATAAAGCAGATTATTTATCTTATATAATACCCTTTAACAATTGGGGGCTCGTCCGTTGTTACGCAACGTGCGTACCCTTACGGTACTTCATACGTAGATAGCGTACAGTGTTCTTAGACCTCATAAAGGGTATTATATAAGATAAATAATCTGCTTTAACAATTGCGGGCTCGTCCTGTCCTTCACATATCTGCACTAGGTAATTACAGCAGACATTATCCAGCAGCAAAGGGCGGGAGATCATATTCCTCGTAGTGCTGTTTGGATAAGCGTCTGCTTCTCTTAGTAAAGGGTGCTGAAGGAATCCGGGAACCGGAGGTAAGAACAACACGCTAGTCTCTTTTAAAACTGTTTATTTTTCTGTCTTGCGTTCACACGCACGCATATCTGCATTTCTTTTCATTCGTGTATTTTCGTATATCACTCTCCTGTTTGCTATTATATAGTTGATAAACGTGCTAAGAGAGATTTGCCGCTCTTTCAAAGTGTAAAGGTAATATAGTTAAAGTATAGACAAACACACAGCTCTGCCTGAGAGACAAGGCGAAGTCAGTGTGGTGCGCGGTAGATGATAAAGCATCATCTACATTGATAAACGTATAAATTGTGTTACGGTGGATCTTTGCTTTGCGTACACGTGTCTCTAACAAAAGACTGAGACTTGCGTACGCAATCCAAGGGCCGACGCACGCAGCGTATATTACGCAACGGAGCGTACGGGTACGCCCACGTAACTCAAATCACAAGTTGTTTTTTTTTTTTTTCTCCTCTCAACGCGATAAGTAGCGCCACGCGGTAAATAACGCCAGGCGATAAATCGCGCAAATCTATTTTTTTTTAAATTCGAAATTTAAATTAATAGATCCTTCTCCTAATTTGTAACACATCTGGTCTAAAGAGAAATTTCTGCGCAGAAATAGAAATAGAAACAAAAGTGTACATGTGGTGAGTGAGTGTGTTGTATACAATTTTACAGGTTGAACCACAAGAAAAGTCGAGTTCTCGTGAGGTACATGCGTGTAAGTGACGTACATGGTGGCTAGGGAGGCATCCCTGGTTAAACATAAAATTTGAGCATTAGAGTGTAGCAGACCAGGAGGTCATACTGTAACAGACCAGGAGGTCATAGCAGACCAGCAGGTTCAGGTACAGCAGACAAGGAAGTCCGCTATACAGTCCACAGGCACAACACCAAGAAAGGGTTGGTGCAACACCCATATAGGCCATACAAGCTCTTGCTGAAGGAATTCGCAGCCGCAATTTTCGATTCCACTGGTCGCTCCGTACATAAGATTAGTTGCTTATGTGCTGAACGATTGTACCGCACGTAATTGTGTACATTAGTAAACCTGACCGGTACTATTTGTGTACGAAGGTCATAAACGCTATTTGTACATTCTAATGTGATTTGTGTAATTTTTTTTATTTTAAGGGAAGTTCGCTGCTCACTCAGGAACTATCCAACAACCAATAGTTACTGGAAAGAGTAAGTGTTCTTCGGATCACCCTCACAGGTTCCAGTAAATAGAGGTTCAGGTCGCAGGGGCCCTGGGTCGAGTACGCCAGCACCATATCGGTGTGATCAGGTCGTATTGGTCGGCGTGGGCGAGTGAGTGGGGTACTCGGTAAACGGCCACCGTCAGCCTATTTTGGACATTTGGTTTGCGTAAGGGTTGGCTGAATAAAGCAACACCTTCGAACTATGGGGGCCACTTGTTCAGGTAGGGGGCGATCAACCTCGGTTCGGGTTGATTCAGTGAACCGACCAATTGGGTCGGCAAGGTACGTGATGTGTGAAAAATACGGTTCACACACAGAGGTTTTATGTGATGAATGGGAGAGAATGACGGTACATGACGGGGAGAAATTCCCAAGAGTAGGTAGCTTCAGCACAGAAGTGTTAACGAATTTAAGGAGAAGGATATGTCTCATTAAATCAGCAAAGAGACGAATCAAGCATTATGATTATTTGCAGTTGTGGCAACAGGAGGGTGACATACAGAGAGGATTGGCTCAGGCGGCGGGATCTGGCTCAATCAGAAAACTGATAGCCACGGCCCCACCGCCACCATACATATCAGGAGAGAAATTGGTTGCGGAGAATGACGCACTAAGGTGTAACACACAAACACTTAGCAACTGTGTAAATGTTAAAGATAATGTTAACCAATTAACCAATGCAAGTATTAACCCGTGCAAGTTGTACCCTGTTTTGAACTTTCCTCAGGAGTGTGATCAAGAAGACGAATCGGCAACAATTTCAGCGCTCTCTCTAGCAGCCACCATAGCAGAGACCACAGTAGGCACAGCTCCACCCACGAGATTAGTAACAAGGGCCCCTAGCGGAGGGATAGGTGAGGTCGTATCTACAGGTAAGTACGGCACCATACACTATGCTGAAGCCATTTCACCACAGGCTGTAGAACCCACACAGAGTGATGTTGTTAGAGTTAATCCTGTTAGGGTAATAGCTGTTCCAAATGGGAAAACTGACACATCAGGAGTCACCCCTGTGATGAACATTGCCATGTATAGCCTATTTTCCAGAATGGAATTAAGGACCATAGTGTCTGAATTCCCTGACCCTAGAAAAGACTTAGTTGCCAGCCAAAAATACATCAGAGACCTAGGTAACACTGTAGAGCCCAACAACAAAGACTGGCAGATATTGCTGAGAGCATGTTTACCCTCCAATGTCGACGCAGCTCAATTTTTAGCTGACTGTGGATTAGATCAGGATGTACCTCTTACAGATGTGTACAACAAAGACAATGTAAAAAGAATAAGCTTACAGTTAAAGGAGTATTTCCCAGCCGTAGTTAAATGGAACAAAATATTCTCCATTAAACAGAAGGAGTCAGAAACAGCTGCAGAGTATTTTCACAGAGCATTATCAGAAATGGCAAAATACACAGGCATAGAGGACATTAAAACAAACATAAACCATCGAGAAGTAGCAGTATCGGTACTGATGGATGGTTTAAAAGAGTCATTGAAGACTAGGGTACAGACCACACAACCATGTTGGCGAGGTCTGTCTGTGGCTACTTTGAGAGAGGCTGCTATTGATCACGATAGGAACATCACCAGACACAGGGAACAACAAGGTGATAAGTTAATGGCAGTAAGTATACAGGCCCTGACCACAAGGCAGCCTTTGTTTATATCACCAAACCCTGTGGGTAAGTCAAATGTGGTTACTTGTTATTCTTGTCATAAACAGGGACACATGGCACGAGATTGTAGAATGAAGAATTCACGAAACTCATACCAACCCCCTAGACAACGACACGACACACGACATTGGGAGCAGGGTCCGCAGAAACGGAGTTATGAGCCACATGCAGGGGAAACAAAAAGATACCCCCCAAACAGAGATTGGCAAACCTCTGGTAGTTCCCAGCTAACTCCCTCACAAGTAGTTGCTGCCAGCGGGATTCAGGGAGGTCACCATACCCAATAGGGGTGTGGCCATACCTGTAATCTGCAGCCAGTAAAATTGATTGCAAGCCTTGGAAGTGAACCAGAAATTGCAATCAATGTAGCTGGTAAATCATTAAACTTTCTTGTAGACACAGGGGCGGCCAAATCAGTGATAAATTCGACAGTGGGCATGAGAACCACTGGTAAGACAATTCCAGCTATAGGGGTAACGGGAGTAGTCCAGCACTACCCTGTTAGCAAACCAGCCGAGATTACAGTAGGGCCTTTACATACCAAGCATTCCTTTTTGCTGGCTGCATCGGCACCGACCAATCTCCTGGGAAGAGACTTACTGTGTAAAATGGGGTGCGTCATTTATTGTACTCCTGAAGGTGTATTCTTGGACATACCTGAGAATCACGCTCAGGAAGTACGAGACATGTTAGACTCCCCGTCAAAATTAATGTCACATACCATTATGACAAATAGGACTCCCTCCCAAGTAGAAGAAATGACATCTCAGATACCAGAGTCACTTTGGACAAAAGATGGACAGGACACTGGATTAATGGCAAACGTAGCTCCGGTAGTTGTACAAGTAAAAGATGGTAGGATAGCTCCAAAAATCCCACAGTACCCTCTGAAGCCAGAGGTGGAGTTAGGAGTTTATCCCGTAATAGAGCGCTTGCTACAACAGGGCATTCTGGTAAGAACGTCCAGCACTGCCAATAGTCCCATCTTCCCTGTTAAAAAGAGTGGGGGGAGGGGTTACCGGCTAGTGCAGGATCTAAGGGGGATTAACAAAATAGTTGAGAGTCAGTTCCCCGTAGTGCCAAATCCAGCTGTCATCCTAATGCAAATCCCTCCCACTGCAAAATTTTTCACTGTTATTGACCTCTGCTCCGCTTTCTTTTCGGTACCTCTGCACCCTGACAGTCAATATTTGTTTGCATTCACATACAGAGGAGTCCAATACACATGGACTCGATTACCACAAGGATTCATAGATAGTCCAAGTATATTTTCTCAGGCTTTGCATGATTGTTTACAGTCTTTCCAACCAGTGAGTGGATCAGTATTAATACAGTACGTGGATTATCTACTACTGTGTTCTGATTCATTGGAAGCATCCCTGAAGGATACGAAACAGCTTCTGTTTCATCTTTCAGACACAGGACACAAGGTTTCCAAAGACAAGTTGCAATTATGCCAAACTAAGGTAAAATATTTGGGACACTGTCTAACACAAGGACTGAGACACCTGACCGCTGATAGAATTCAAGCAATTAGAGACATGACTCTGCCACAAACCCAGCAACAGATCAGAACATTTTTAGGAATGTGTGGGTATTGCCGTAATTGGATCCCAGGGTTTTCCATTTTAGCGTTACCTTTGCAGGAGATGGTCTCCTCAAACAAACCTGATCGGATTTCGCATACAGACGAGTCTGAGGCAGCATTTGAGAGACTTAAACAGTGCCTAACGCAGGCACCAGCATTAGGTATGCCTGACTATGGGAAACCCTTTGAACTATACGGAACAGAAAGTGCTGGTTGCGCGGCAGGCGTACTAACCCAAAAGCACGGTGATGCCAGCAGGCCAGTAGCATATTACAGCGCTCAGCTAGACACGGTAGCGCGATCCCTCCCCACATGCTTACGAAGCGTTGCTGCGATAGCATTACTAGTAACGAAAAGCGAAGACGTCGTGCTAGGTCACAACCTCACAATTCATACACCACATGCAGTGTCAGCCTTGTTAAATTCTGCCCAAACCAGGCACGTCTCATCAGCAAGGTTTACAAGATGGGAATTGGCACTAATGGCCCCCGTAAACATCACCATAAGGAGATGCAGTGCATTAAATCCTGCAACATATCTCCCAGGTGTGCCTGGACAGGCACAAAGGGTGGAGGATGAGAGTGGTGGGGAAGGAGGATTTAATACAAAGGAAGACACTCATGATTGTATGGAATATTTGACCCAAAATTTTACCGCAAGGCCTGACATCAGTGACAACCCACTGGAAGATGCAGAACTTACGTTCTACACGGACGGTAGTTGTCATAGACAGTCAGACTCGGGAGACTTGTGTACTGGGTACGCAGTCGTAGATGACCAAGGCACCATAGAAGCGGAACCGCTAGGCCCACCTCACTCAGCCCAGGTTGCTGAACTGGTCGCCCTAACCAGAGCATGTGAATTGGCTAAGGGCAAATCAGCCAATATCTACACCGATTCTAGATACGCATTCGGGGTAGTCCATGATTTCGGAGCCCTATGGCGCCTCAGAAATTTCATGACGGCAGCTGGTACACCGGTAGCGCATGCAACTCATATAAAAAGGCTTCTAACAGCGATACAGGAACCCGACAGAGTGGCTGTTATCAAATGTAAAGCACACACATATAGCCAAGACCCAATATCACTTGGTAACAGCCGAGCAGACGAAGCGGCTAAATTAGCAGCTGGTACCCCCAGACAGACAGACACCACACAACTGATGGTATTTAATACCATCAACACACAGAAGTTGTGTGAGATGCAAAATTTGTGTTCCAAACAGGAAAAGGCAGTCTGGAAGGCAAAGGGATATGGCCAGGAGTCCTCAGGACTCTGGACGGATGGACAAGGTAAACCGGTGGCCCCCAGAGCATACCTTCCATGTTTAGCTGAGGCAGCTCACGGGCTGACTCATCTGGGCAGGGAAGGGATGTGCAAGTTGGTAAGAGCATATTGGTGTGCCCCAGGATTCTCATCTCATGCGAGTAAAAGAGCCATGTCATGCCTTACCTGTTTGAGAAAGAATATTGGAAAGGCAATACCTACAGAACCATCCCATATCCCACCTGCCGGCGGCCCTTTCCAGGTAATACAGATTGACTTCATTCAATTACCCCCTTGTCGAAATTTGAAATATGTACTTGTTTGTATAGATGTTTTTTCAAATTGGGTCGAAGCATTTCCGGCGGCCACAAATACCGCTATGTTTACTGCTAAGAAAATTGTGCAGGAATTTGTATGTAGATATGGTATCCCTAGAATTATCGAAAGTGATAGGGGTACCCATTTTACAGGTGATGCCTTTCAAGGAATGTGTAAACTGATGGGAATTGATAGCAAGCTGCACACCCCATACCGTCCACAGGCGAGTGCGAAAGTGGAAAGAGTGAACAGCACTATTAAAAATAAACTGAGTAAAGTGATGGCAGAGACAGGATTGACATGGCCAGAAGCTTTACCCATTGTGCTGTACAGCATCAGAACCACTCCCAGGTCCCCTCTTAATCTGTCTCCCTTTGAAATCTTGTTTGGTCGACAACCGCATGTTATGATTAACCCTCAGGATGATTTGAAGTGTAACAATGAAGTGACTGTAAAATACTTGATTAACATGAGTAAACAGTTAAGGAATCAAAATGATAATCTGAAGTTAGTGATTCCTGATTTACCAGATAGTAATTGTCATGACATTGAACCTGGGGATTATGTAATGATACGGAATTTTCTACGCTCAGGTTGCCTTATTGACAGATGGGAAGGACCATACCAGGTCTTATTGACTAGCACTACAGCATTGAAGGTTGCTGAGAGAGAGACTTGGGTTCATTCGTCCCACTGTAAGAAGGTCGTTGATCCAGAGAAGTCCTGTGATAAGGAACAGACGGTAGAGGTTGTATCACTAGAGTGTCTGTTCCAGGAGGACTAAGGCGGCACCTGAGCATCGAGAACCACAAGATCAAAAGCAGTTGTCGATCCCCTGTTCCCTTTTATTGTTTTTCTCCACTTCCCATCCCCTCTCCCTCAAATTATTTTTTCCCCCTTCTCATTCTTCTTCGTCTCCTCCTAAGATGGACTTGCCTCAAGAGACTGTGATCCGGATTTTCCTGTTGACCATGATGTTGACCAGAGCAGTCTGTTCCGGCGAGAGTACCATGGAGTTCGAGAGAGGTTCTGGAATGGGTTCTGATGACAGAAATGGAGGCGTAGTTTTCCAAGAACAACTTAACCAACAAGTAAAGGCGAGTATCAGAAAACGATCCGATAGCATTGACCATAGAAGGAATTGTGAAGGATTGTTAGCTGAAGAAAACTGTATCTGTCGGCTTTGTAACAATGTCATTGAGGATGGGTGCATAAAGAAATGCCAATCCAGTTTTAATATCCATATGGACCGGCATCCCTTGAGTGACTATCACTCTTTAGTGGGTAGTGTGTTAAATAAAACAGATTGTTGGGTATGCTCTCAAGTACCTCAAGGTCATAGCAAATCAGGGCTAGTACCATTTCCTTTAACGTTAGGGGAGGTACTTGAGTTAAGTGGTGGGAGACCGGTGGACAGAAGGTTTAATATCTCCAGTCCTCCTAGTTTGAAGCTCCACCAATACCATGTGGATAGGTCCCTATTATGTTTCAACATCTCCAATCCCCGAAAGCCGGGAAATTGGGAAGTGTCATGGAGTAATCAAACCATGACCTTTTCACACAGAGCAGATAGAATGCCTACAGATACAGAGCTTATACGCCACATAGCCAGTAGAGGAAAATCTTTCCGGTATAGGTATACCTTAGGAAATAGGATTACGAGAGTTGGAGAGGTATCACCAGGATACTGTGCACATATCGTACAACCTGATACGTGTACTAAGCAGATGGAAGAATTAGGGTTAGGAGATTTCACATGGAAGGTGTGTAATATGGTTATGTCCTACTCCGTCCCATATGTTCTCCCCGATGATGCATATTTCATATGCGGGAGAAAGGCGTACAAGTGGCTTGCCCCAAACTCTGAAGGATTGTGTTATATTGGAAAAGTACTGCCTGAAGTAATGACTGTATCACATGACAAAATGAAAGACATACACCGTGGTGCCCAAGCTCCTTATACTCACACCCATTACGAGCACGTTGTTAAAAGGCACCTGATAGAGAAGACAGAGCGTCCGGCCTCTGATCTGATAAGTGAATCCACCGGGATTCAATTCTTAATCGCGTTAGATTTCACCCGCACCGCTAGAGGAGTGCTGAATTATAAATACATATCGGCGCTCGCAAATTTGTTAGATAATATCACTGAAATGTATGATGACACATTTAGGTATACTGGAAGGGAACTTCAAGCTTACAAAACAGAACTGGTACAGCATAGAATGGTTCTCAATTACCTCACAGCAGTGACAGGCGGATATTGTGTCACACTGGCAACACAATACGGCGTGAAATGTTGCACATATATTACGAATAGCACAGAGGACCCGGTCGAGGTCATAGACCAAAAGATGGACGATATTCTCCAATTGAAGTGGGAATTTCGCAGGAGACACAATCTCACTCTTGCTGCTGTAGGTAATGAGCTGACTGGTTGGGTGTCATGGTTGAACCCGCGAAATTGGTTCTCTGGTTTAGGAGACTGGGCTCAAGGAGTCATAATGGATGTTGGGAAGTTTCTCCTATGTATCTTAAGTGTTGTCATATCGATTGGATTGATATTTAGATGCGGTCAGGCTTTAATGAAGTGCAAACATCGTACAAGGGTAATGAGTTTAAGGAGTGAGGAAACTGTAATTCCAATGGACTTGATTTACGACCCAAATGTAGAAACAATGATGTGATGAAAATGCGATTTCTACGGTCCGTTTCTTTCACCTGTTTTTCCGTTTCCTCCAAGGTAAAAAGACCCACTTGGACGAGGAATTTGATGAGCCGATATACAGACAACAGATGGATTAAAGAAGAAGTTTTGACAACCTGAAACACAGATTTTGATGAACTATGCCATGGATCCCCAGTTTCCCTAGAAATTTTAAAATTACGCTAGCCCAACACTTTTGTAAATCTATGGACATTGACAGCTTTTGCTCGCACCTTATGGGCAAAAGCACAAAGAAGACTGCATTCAACAGACACCAAACAAGACCTCAATCGACGAATGTACATTTACCTGACATAGAATACCACCGCATTTACCGTAATTATGTCTTTTCTTCATTTCTACAAACCTCAGGTAACGACACACATAGTCGATAGGGAATACAGGCACAGATATCAGCAATCACATATCTCCCCCATTCATGTATCATCAACTAAAATGTGCTCCCCCATTTTGTTACAACCAAAGCCGAAAAGAGCTCGGTAAAGTTTGACAGCCCATCTACAGACCCGTACCACGGGATAAGAAGGAATTCAAATGTATACTTCGCAATACCTCGAAGCTTGATTTAAAACACGTACGGCACGATGATACATGACCCCCAAGCACAGATTCATACACACATGCTTCTGCTATTTCACTAGGTCATACCCTTTTCCAACCTTCTCCTCTCCTCCCCTACCCAACCATGTAAATGTATTAACCCCTGACATATATTTTTCTCTTTTTTGAAATGTTTTAGAAGGTGGCAGTTATTGTTGACTGCCAAAGGGTGGACTGTCAAAGTCAGAAAAATATCTCTATGCACACTACCATATTTGCACCTCACACAGGTCCGTGCTGCGCATGCGTACGCTCTCCCGTACGTGCGCATACTCACAGTCGCGGGCACCCGCAGGCGCACGGTATGCGTATTTACGGTAGAGTTTATGTGATCGTAGCGTGCGACTCAATCATTACATATTTTCACTATATAATGTATTTTGTAGATCATGGTCCCTTTGATAGATTCTGAAAGTTTGGTTAATATAGAATGTTCATGAACAGAGAAATCCCTCTTTGTTTGATACGAAGGGTCAGACAGGAGTAATACAGTGGTGTTTAGTATCCATCGGAAGAATATTTAATTAGAAATATTCCGGTGTTGGTTTGAAGCAGATCAATCGCTCGTGCGAATAGTTATGGACATAAGAAGTTTATGAACATTTACTTTATTTGCACTTTATTACCCATGCGGCGGGAAACCCAGTTTCCCTCCCACCTGAGCTGTTGGAAATAGTCACAGCCCACCTGTATGAATCAACCTATGACCTTTTGTTATAATGCGAGGAGGAATTCCTGTGTCCAATGAACAATGAGATTGTAGGGACCATTGAATTGCATTGTGTGTGGGGCATAAATAGAAAGGCCGATCACATCCAGCTCTCACTCTTCAACGGTTATCATTGCTGAAAATCGGGAGCTGGATGTCCAGAGGCGCATGCGATCGTTTCCTTTGTGCGTAAGTTTTTCTCCGTAATCATACTGTTTCTCTCTTGTTATTATGGGCCATATCTTTCTCTCTCTTCTCTTTCTCTCATTTTTCTCTTAAACTTAATTGTATTGTATTTACTGTGTAGTTACCTGGTTAGTTAGTCTATGTTATATTGTAGTGTATGATTTGTATTAATTCTTTTGCAAGTATATCATTCAAAATATATATATATTAGGCGTTGGACCCTAAGCCCAGGTATCTGTGTATTTCTTATAGAGTTAAGTATTCTCAGAGCGTCGGTGACGCTCAAACTGCTTTTAAGCTAGTAAGGTTATACTGTGTTGCATTTACACCATATCACTACACAAAGGGTTTACTGCATAATACACTGTTTATGGTTTAGATATAAAGGTTTTACATTGTGAGCGTATGCGCCGCTGGTGATCTCTTCGTGGTCTCGAGCGGTCGCATCGCTATAGCGAATCATTACGGTAGTCGGCAGCCAATAGCGTGCCTGCCTGTGATCTCTTGGCCGTGAGCGAACGTGACGCTTGAGCGTCTCGACTACGGCTAAGCGATTGTTACGCAACGTGCGTACCCTTACGGTACTTCATACGTAGATAGCGTACAGTGTTCTTAGACCTCATAAAGGGTATTATATAAGATAAATAATCTGCTTTAACAGCGGGAAAAGGTACGCCATAAGTAACATCCTTCATCGCTATAATCATGTAGCGTATAGCTTTTGTCATTTTCGGTTGCAATTTTGCATCATCGTCGTCGACACTGGAGTCAGAATCCGTGTCGACATCTGTGTCAACCATTTTGGATAGTGGATGCATTTGAGACCCTGAGGGCCTCTGCGCTGTAGGATCAGGCATGGGTTGAGACCCTGACTGGCCCGAGGTATCAGCTTTATCCAACCTTTTATGTAAGGAGTTTACATTATCATTTAACACCTTCCACATATCCATCCAATCAGGTGTCGGCACCGTTGGCGGTGACACGTCAGTCAACTGCACTTGCTCTGCCTCCACATAGCCCTCTTCGTCAAACATGTCGACACACGCGTACCGACACACCACACACACAGGGGAAGCTCTAAATGAGGACAGGACCCCCACCAGGCCTTTTGGAGAGACAGAGAGAGAGTATGCCAGCACACACCCCAGCGCTATATAACCCAGGGATTACACAGTACTTTAGTGTTTACCCAGTAGCTGCTGTATTATGATTAATGTGCCTAAATTTATGTGCCCCCCTTCTCTTTTTCACCCTTCTACCGTGATTCTGCAGGGGAGAGCCTGGGGAGCTTCCTCTCAGCGGAGCTGTGGCAGGAAGATGGCGCTGGTGAGTGCTGAGGACGAAGGCCCCGCCCCCTCAGCGGCGGGCTTCTGTCCCGCGATTTTCTGTAAAATAAATAGCGGGGGCTCATACATATAACAGTGTCCCACTGTCTATATGCAGTTTTCGCCAGGAGGTATCAATTGCTGCCCAGGGCGCCCCCCCCCCTGCGCCCTGCACCCTACAGTGACCGGAGTGTGTGGGTTAGTGTGGGCGCTACCTCATGTGAAGACAGTAGTCTTCTGCCGCCGATTTCGATGTCTTCTCCGCTTCTGCCGTCTTCTGGCTCTGCGAGGGGGACGGCGGCGCGGCTCCGGGAACGGACGACAAGGTCAGGTCCTGTGTTCGATCCCTCTGGAGCTAATGGTGTCCAGTAGCCTAAGAAGCGCAACCTAGCCGCAGTTAGTAGGTTTGCTTCTCTCCCCTCAGTCCCACGTAGCAGAGAGTCTGTTGCCAGCATAAGCTCTCTGAAAATAAAAAAACCTAACTAAAATACTTTCTTATTAGCAAGCTCAGGAGAGCTCACTAAAAGCACCCAGCTCTGTCCGGGCACAGATTCTAACTGAGGTCTGGAGAAGGGGCATAGAGGGAGAAGCCAGTGCACACCATATAGTACTAAATCTTTCTTTAGAGTGCCCAGTCTCCTGCGGAGCCCGCTATTCCCCATGGTCCTTACGGAGTTCCCAGCATCCACTAGGACGTTAGAGAAATGACAGTTAGGAGCTGATTGGCTGGGACTTTTATCTTTGTACACTTTATCTCCATCCAAGGCTTAGTAAATACACCCTTTGGTTTGTATATCTTTCACTTTGTTACTGCCTGTCACCTTCAAGTAGCCTTTGCAGCGTAAAATCTCTATGTGACGGGAGAGGCTGTATGTTTTCCCTACTCTGTCATCCCTTGCAAATGCCTCTCATACTACACCAGTCACCTGCATTATTAGAATGTAGTTGGTACAAATACATAAAATATAGAGCTAGGACAACTGCAGAGGGAGATGTGTTGTCAAAAGATCTCTCTCCTTTGATACTTACAATGATGTAACTTCCCACACGTCTGAATAATGATTCATTATAAGGTAGTCTGTGTTGGTTTGTAGTTGAAGTGAATCCCTGCAGGCCATATGACCAATGAACTGCCTCTTCTCACCAGCACTTGTGTATAAGATGTCTGCTCCTGTAAAATAAGGTACAGTAGAACTTCTTATATTCTAAACTTTCCTGTGCTTTTGTTGAACTGTAATACTGTAAAGGGAAGTGGGAAAAAGTATTCGGTCATTCATTCCCTGGTCTATTTGGGTCAAAAAGCAAATTGTGGCTATATCCTCAGCTGATCTGTGCTTTATTTACTGGACTGTTTTTTGTGAATGGGTATAGATTCAAGTGAGAAAGTGCTTTCCTTCACCACTGACACTTCTTGCTCCTGTGCTGAGCCTGTTTTACTATGAATGTTCTTGTGATAGGAGTAGCTATGAGAAGATGAATCTGTGGCCAGAGAGAGATGCCTATAGTCAGCAACAATACTCAGGCTGTAGCACTGAATAATGCTAAATTGGTATAGGGTAATGTGCCAAGAAAACATTCTCCACACCTTTCCACCATTACAAGGCCGGCACCGTTATTTCAAGACAGGATGGATCCATGTTACTTACACCAAATTTTAACCCTACTTTGTCAACCAATATCGGGATTCTTCAAATCAAATAACCTTTTTTTCTAATCCAGTTTTGTAGAGTCTTTGCCTACTGTAGCCTCGGTATACTGTTTTTAGCTGAAAGGAGACGAATCTGGTGTGGTGTTTTACTGCTGTAGTGCTTACACTGTAAGATTTGTCATGCTATGCATTCAGAGCGGCTCTTTTGCATACCACCATGGCCAGGTTAAGGCAGGGGCGGTCATCCTGGGGGGGCCCCACTCACAGCTGAGTTTTTAATTTATGCCATTCTCCTCAGGCGGCAGAATTGTGCATCCACCAAGGAGGTCATCAGTATCAAACGAGTTCTGTGGGATGGTGAGGTGATATCCTGTGAGACAGTGGACAGGAGCCAGCAGCCCCGCTCATCCGCTGGTCTGTGATGGATGTGTGTACTGATGGCTACTTTGCTGTAAGCAGCAGCTGGCACCGTGCTCCTAGTCCCCTCCCCGGACACCCAGCGTCATTGATCCCCCCCTGCCTGCTCATCTTCACTGCCAGTAGGAGCTGTGCGTCGGTCCCCGGTAATATGGCAGCAGCCCGGGAACCCAGCAGAGTGGTGGGGATGGCAGACCTCATTAGGGAGCAGTGAGTGTGTGTGTACATTTTACTCACGGGGCGGGGGGAGGTGTGGTGGTGTGTTTGATCAATTTTACTACTGGGGGCCCGCACAACTTCGGTGCTCCTGGGCCTCCACCAGCCTTAATCTGGCCCTGCATACCACTATTGTAACACATGATTATTTGAGAAACCGGAGAATAGCGCCCACCCCCCCCCCCCCCACCCCTTAAAATGAATTTTACAAACCAAATTAAAATCTGTCTCAAACTTATATACAAATATTTCCTTTACACTATTGAAGCAAAAGAAATTTAACTAAACATTACTTAGTGATTGATACTGTGAACTAATTAACACAGCAGTCACAAGAAAGTGTAACCTTACAGTCAACTAATTGAATCGCTATTCGTCCCAAGTTTTATTCAGGAATTTTTTATACCTTATTTAAGTACTAAAACTACAAGGTTCAGAATGTTTAAAAATATCTTTTCCAACCGCTCAGAAATTGACAGGGTTTTTTTTTAGGTGAAGAATATGAATTTAACCTTAACCATAATGGTTTAAGTAGAAAAAAAATAATAATAATAATAATATATATATATATATATATATATATATATACACACATATATATATATATATATACACACATATATATATATATATATATATATATAGATAGCGGTTAGGTTCGGCACTCAAAAGGGCATGTAGCGTAATACTTGCTGCGGTGCCCTCTGTGATCTATGGCAAGATCCAAATAGGTGCGAAGGTCAGCGGCACTCAGCAGACGGGATAAAGCAGTGAAAATTCTTTATTGACGTCCTACGCCGTTTCGGGGACTTACCCCCGTCTTCAGGGACAGATCATACACAAGTGATAACATACAAAGAAACATATTTATACCCTCCCAAACAAGCACTCATTAATGGGATCATACTCGCCTGTCCTGGCGTCAACGGCTGCAGCGTGTCCAACTGTGCGGCATCCAGGTCGCGGAGAGGTGACGTCAGCCTGCTGAGTCGAGCGGGGAGTCTATCGCGGGAACGCAAGTCCCGTTGCCAGGCAACCCCAAGCTCAAGACGTCATTGAAGACGCTTCCCTCTGCTGGTCCTCGCCAATCACAGGGCTCTGTCTGTCAGCAGACGCACTGGGCAGGGATTACATCACCATTGCTAATCGTTGCTGGGCAACACCTAAACAGAAAAAAACTTATTAAAATATGCAGTGTGAAACACAATCAATTAAACAAAAATGAAACAAAAATAAACAATACCCAGCTAAAATACTCGGGCTATCATCCACAGTTGACTATATTCCTGGCGGATACAAACTAATATGTACATAACATAATAACAGTTATAAGACAAAAACACATGTGATAATATAAAAACGTAAAAAGATACATAACCATAACCTAAAACATGAAATATACCAAAGGGGACACCGAGGGGGATATCAATCAACCATATATGGTTACTAAATCTGTTAATAACTATACGGCCAATAAGTAAATAAATTAAAACTAACGAGTATATCAATGTATACTGTCATAATAATGATGCCTAATAGATGACCAAACTAAATTTATAGGAAACATTGGAGACCTAGCGTCTCATTAAGGCCCCGTGGTGATAAAGTATTGAGGACATAAATCCACCTGCTCTCTCGTTGTAAAAGGATCCTGTTCCGATCCCCACCACGATGTGAGGGGGGAACATGGTCTATTATGATTGCCCGCATGCTGGCCACCGTATGTCTCGCCTGCATACAGTGGCGGGCAACTGGTTGTTCACTGGAGCCTTTCTCCAGTACCTGTTTGATGGCGCTACGATGAAGTGCCATCCGTTCACGAAATTGCCGTTGGGTTTTGCCTATATAGGCCAACCCACAGGGGCACTTGAGCATATATATTACGTAGGTGGTTGTACATGTCACTCGATGCTGTATCTTAAACTGTTTGCCCGTCTGTGGGTGACTAAAGTGTGATCCTGTCAGTAGTGTATTACAGGTTGAGCAGCCCAAGCATCGGTAACACCCGACTTTGGGGCGCAGAAAATGAGATTGTTCCACTTTAGTCAAGGGAAAAACATCCAGTTTTACAACACTATCCGCTATGCTTTTACCCTTAGTGTAACTGGGAAGTAACTTGGATCCCACTAAAGCTGGTAATGTGGGGTCAGTGTTAACAATTGGCCACAATTTCTTGGCCTGTTTAACTAAAGAAGAGGTGGCTGTAGTGTATTTATTGACCCACGGAATCCTAGGGGCCTGTTGTGTACCCCCCCTGTTAGAATCAATAGATAATAATGATTCTCTGGTGTGGTTTAAAGCTTTTGTTTTGTTAGCTTCTAGTTCTGATAACGGATATCCACGTGCCACAAATTTATTTACCATCTGGTCCATAGTATCTATTGTTTGTAGTGGATCAGATATAATCCTCCTAGCCCGTAAGAACTGGGAGTAAGGTAAGCCCTTACGGGTAGTGAGTGGATGAAAGCTTTCATTGTGTAACACCGAATTCCTATCAGTGGGTTTCACGTACAGATTAGTGCATATAGTACCTTCTTGTAATGATATTGCCACATCAAGGAAATGTATCTGTTGTGCTGAGATCTGAAATGTAAATTTAATCACACTATTGGTGGCATTATGTGCTTCCAATAAACTCCTCAATATATGTTCAGGGCCTGACCAGAGGATCAATAAATCATCTATGTACCTCTTGTAAAGGCACATAGATGGCTCTATCTCAGGACTGAAGAGTTGTGTTTCCACTGTATACATAAAGGCGTTCGCGTACGATGGGGCCACCGGGGACCCCATCGCACAACCTGCCAATTGTAGGTATACGCGCCCGTTGAATGAAAAATAATTGCGGGTCAACCCCAAAGTTAATAATTGCAAGAATACCTCCACTGCTGGGCCTAGATATAGTGGGTTATCTGTAATCAGTGACCGTACTGTGTTTTTGTCTTATAACTGTTATTAGTTTGTATCCGCCAGGAATATAGTCAACTGTGGATGATAGCCCGAGTATTTTAGCTGGGTATTGTTTATTTTTGTTTCATTTTTGTTTAATTGATTGTGTTTCACACTGCATATTTTAATAAGTTTTTTTCTGTTTAGGTGTTGCCCAGCAACGATTAGCAATGGTGATGTAATCCCTGCCCAGTGCGTCTGCTGACAGACAGAGCCCTGTGATTGGCGAGGACCAGCAGAGGGAAGCGTCTTCAATGACGTCTTGAGCTTGGGGTTGCCTGGTAACGGGACTTGCGTTCTCGCGATAGACTCCCCGCTCGACTCAGCAGGCTGACGTCACCTCTCCGCGACCTGGATGCCGCACAGTTGGACACGCTGCAGCCGTTGACGCCAGGACAGGTGAGTATGATCCCATTAATGAGTGCTTGTTTGGGAGGGTATAAATATGTTTCTTTGTATGTTATCACTTGTGTATGATCTGTCCCTGAAGACGGGGGTAAGTCCCCGAAACGGCGTAGGACGTCAATAAAGAATTTTCACTGCTTTATCCCGTCTGCTGAGTGCCGCTGACCTCCGCACCTATATATATATATATATATATATATATACATACACACACACACACACACAAAGGAACAAGTAGGCGGCACTCACGGACTTTTCAGAGACAACACTCGAGATCACTCAAGGATTGGTACTTAACGTTTCGGTTTATTAAACAGTCTTCTTTCACATTTGGAGGGCACCCGGCATGTTGATTGACTTTATGATATAGGAGTGCCGAATATCCTTCTTCCTATATATATATATATATATATATATATATATATATATATATATATATATATATTCATTCCCAGAACAGTCCACACTCTGGCCTTATCCACAAATGCTGGGGTGACTTCCACAGAATGATAAATCGTCATGATCCATCAGCACCAATGTAAATCCAGTAAATAGGAGCACTCACCAGTCTTCATGATATTCTTATCTTTATTAGCAGCAAGATATCAAACAGGGGGTGTTTTTTTTTATTTTTTTATTTTGTTTAAAAAAAAAAAAATTCTCAAACATAGGAACATCGGTTGGGAAGATCGGCAACATCGTGACCATTGCAACGTTACTTTTTACACCCAAGACAGCTGCCTGGTACACAAGGGAGGGGGATGGGGGGGTGGGGGGTTTGTTTACACTTTCCCAGCGGCTGCCATTGTCTGCAGCTACTAGGTGGGGGGTCCTGCCATGCTGACCAATCAGCAATGATCAGCAACACAACAACACTGAGGGCAGGGTGCACGGAGGCAGAGGGTCTCTCTAACAGCAGCAGCGGAGGGAAGTTTCCCTTCCCTGCAGCTGCTAACACTGTCTGGTCACATCCTGAGTGACCAGGTCAGATAAAACACTTGCTGGTATGGAAGATCTGATGCGACCATGCTAGGCAAGTGGTAAACTATTATATGTAACTATTATATACTGTATGATTTAATGCAGTGGTGAATTTCCCGTTAGGCATGTGAAGCACATGCCTAGGGCCGGCACTTGGACACAAATTTCATTACTGGCGTCTCAAAATGATCAGTTACTACTAAATATTTTCACTGTAATGTAGTGTACACAATCTTGAGTGGAGTGTGAACAGGTAGGACATGGGCAGGCTGCCCTAGGGCTACGTACACACTAGTACTATGTGCTCCCCATGCCATATTGTATACAATTTTGCGACATACGATATCGGGCATACACACTACTGTATATGATAAAATAACAAGATAAGATGAAATTATATCTTATGGGGCTAAGGGAGCACAACCAGAAGAAGAAGGGGGAGGAGGGTCCAGGCTGACGTCAACGCCCTAAAATCGTACGGTTGTATGTACAGAATACAAAAAAGCTCATGATATTGCACCATCAAGTCTGCATGCAGGTTAGATGTTGGATATCCACGGGAGCGCGCATCATATGATAAAATATGTGTACACACTATGTGATATTGTATGCAATCATACAATATCAGCAATACTGTATGCCATATCTCAGTGTGTATGCAGCTTAAGTGTCCTACTGTAGTAAAAATGTACAAATAATTAAAAGTAAATGCAATGTCAAAACTCGTGTATTGTTTTATTTTTGGGTTATATTACACTAAACTACCAATAGCCAAAATTAAGGTTTATAGTTAAAAAATAAAATAATAAAGTAGGACAGCAGGGGTAGCCCATACTGTTGTGCCTAGGGGGATCCCTAACCCCAAAATACACCCCATGTTTAATTTTATAATGACTCAAAACTAGATTATAAAGTAATATATTTATTAGCATTTACCTTCCTTGATAACATCCAGGATGGTGACATTGTAGTAGTCGTAGCTTGCTTTTCGCTCTGATTGTGTCAGATGAACCCTAAAAACTAAATAAAATAATATATATATATATATGTATATTTATCATTGACTCTTTCAGATGCGGATGTCTGTTTGTGCTGAAGAGGATGTAGGAATAAAAAAAAAAAGAAGGAAACCATGGGAAACCTTTCTTTTCAAAAAGACTAATAAACTTATAGACTATGGGGGGGTATCCAATTAGCCACTGTAATTTACCGCTGCTAATTGATTTCCTGGGGCTATCCTATTAGCCCCGACAGCCAGCACTTAGACCTGACGTTATTTTTTTCATCCCTATCAATGCACGCATGCTGTTCAATAATAAACCAAGTTGGGCTCTGTAGGAGGCTCCAACAATATATGCTGACAGATTGGTTATTATACTATTAAATCACAGGATGCACACCAGGTCATTATATTTGTAGTGTAGACTTCTTGGATGCCTTTAAGAAAGTCATTGATGAGCCCGGATGAGTAACATCTGAAGCTTTGACCATTTTGCACCTGAAAGGGAACCAATCCATAGGCCAATATTCTTTTCTCAACTGGCACCAATTATGTGCCAAACATCAGCCCCTCTTAGAAGTAGATGCCTCAACAGATAGAGTTGGGTCTGAAACAGCCAGAGAGTAGTACTGCTTTGGTTTCTTTTCCCGCAGGTTTTTATGCTGTCGGTGACATAGAACTGATGGCACCTGATGGAAGATACAATGAGCCAGGCACAGGATGCAAACTGATATTGGCCCCGGTCAGGTGACTAAAGGGCCAGGAGTGAACCCAAGTGCAGTGGCCATGGATCTTATAAGCCATTACCGACTCCAGAAATGAGAAGATTTTAGTGTTTGGCAGCCTTATACCGCTTTTATACTAAAATAACGGGTCACACTCAGGAGCTGTACATGGGTGCTTCCTAGGTGCGACCCATCAAGAGATCCCTTTTAGAAAGCGGCCAGACCCGTCATATTGCCGGGTTGGTGATGTCACCACCGACATGTGTGGAGGCGGCACTTGGAGAAGAAATTATCTCCAAGCGCCGCCTCTTTATGCAGTGAATGGAACTCGGGTCACATCGACACGGATAACCCGTTTACACTGCACTGCGACACGGTTCCTTCCCAGGACCAACCCTGCAAGCTGGGTTGGATTCCCGGTAACTGGACCCAGGTTAACCCTTTTACACTGAGCCACTTCCGGGTTATCCCAGCAATAACCCGGGTTTTAGTGGCGGTGTAAAATAGGTATAAGTGTCAATCCCAAAGTCCCAGCGCACTAGTCTGCAGTCTGGTCAGCCTATCGATTCATCAGGTGATTATTTCGGAAGTAAGTTTTGGAGCTATGCTTTCCTAGTGCATTAGGGTGGAAGAGCTTCCACTTCTATTCCTGAGTTGGAAATTACTGTCAGATGAGTAGATGCATGTTTGTACATCAAGTAGGTGACTAATAAGCTGATGTATACGTATTGAGCAGAAGGCTTGATTCATCGCTCTACGGTATTGCACAGACGCAGGGAAGAGGCTGTGCAGTACAGTATGTTACAGCTCTATATCCTAATACAACAGGTGGCATCTGGGATAAATAAACGCACCCTGCCTGCTCCTGTCATTCGTTGATGCATCCATGGCCCATCGGTAACCTTCAGGGTACTCAGGATTGCCATTTCAGATTCACAGGCCTGTAAATCTACATCAGAAGAGGCAGACACTGGCATCAGAACTCACAAAACAGAGACAAAACACCTCCTTTTTGTGCCATGGATCCAGTCGTCCGCACCCTCCACGCCCCCAAATGTCCTTAGCCTATCAACCAGACTGGGGCTTAGGGAGCACTGTGTGCGTGAACTTAGGACCTGTTATAAACATATATAGAATGGGTCTTGTACATGTGCAGTTCCGCCATAATTGGACTTGTACGCAAACCATCAGATACAAGTCTGAATCGGGCCTTATTCAGATTTTTTAGCAAACCAAAAAAGCACACTAATGGTTGCTCTGCAGGTGGGGCAGATGTAACGTACAGAGATTTAGGTTTGGGTGGGGTGTGTTCAAACTGAAATCCAAATTGCAGTGTAAAAACAAAGCAGTCAGTATTCACCCTGCACAGAAACAAAATAACCCACCCAAATCTAACTCTCTGCACGTTACATCTACCCACCTGCAGTGCACCATGGCTTTGCCCATTAGTGTACATTTTTGGTTTGCTAACAAACTTGCACACCCCCATGCCCAGAGATTTTCGCACAGCAGCAATCTGGCCTGAACTGTGCCAGCGCATGGCAGACAGCCGACGGCTGTCTTAGCCCAGCGATCGCCTCTGCCTGATTGACAGGCGGAGGCAGTTGATTTAATGGGCGGGCCGGCGGCATTTAGCCGCCATGTAGGGGGCGTGGTCCGGGCAGCGTAGGTGTGCCCGGACAGTTGCGGGCCTGCGGCGGCTGCGTGATGTCACACGCAGCCGCGGTGGCTGCGTGATGTCACACGCAGCTGCTGCGTCCTGGGCAGCTACTCTTACAGTACAAAAGCATAGCCGCAGTGCGATGCTTTGTACTTGTGCGCGGGGGTCGGCCCTGACATGTGGGGCAGACTAGCCCTGTGCTGGGCGTCCCCCCGCATGTCAGGGAAGCTGATCGTAGATGTGCTAAATTTAGCACATCTACGATCAGGTATGAATCACCCTCACAGTGCAGTAACACAGTGCAGCTTGGCCACCATTCAACACTGTGCAAAGTTCATATAATAAGTTACCATGAGGAATAATAACAAATATTGTCAAACAGAAGTGTTTTCACACATAAATGAAAGAAAAGCAACATACCAAAGTCTATTCCCTCTGAACATGCTTTTTGTTTTAAACTGTTGGCATCCGTCCTTTTGGCCAGGGTTCCACACAAACCTAAATGTAATAGATAACATACCAGGTTTGTCATACATTATAGCAATTCTCATATTGAGTATATATAGTTTATATAAAGAAAAAAGAAAAAAAGTGTAAATAAGATAAAATAGATTTGCATTTCAGCATTTGAAAAACTACTGTCAGAATCTGTAGTTTCTGCAACGATTTTTCTGCTGAAGTAAAATTAAATCATCCATAGACTGCTTTGTAAGCATCAGATGGAGAATGCAAAAAAAAAAAAAACACAGTCATAGGGGGGTATGCAATTAGCGCCGATCATTTCGGAGCTAATGAATTCTCCCCACTGAGTATTCAATTGCGGGCTGTTTTCGTGTTTTGAAGGCATTTTCGTATTTTGCACCTTTTTTTAAAGTGATTTTAAAGTAATTGGCTCCTAATGGTCAAAATTGGCCTCAAATTAACTGATGCACATTTTTTCCGCCCCTGATGCATTTTTCGTCTTATTAATCCCCATTCGCCCTAAAAATAGTAATAATCTCAGTTTTTCACCTAGGCGAAAAAAATGGAGCTTGTTGCATACCCCCTCCCCCATAAACTGTTCCCAAACTGGTACATTTCCATTTTGGAAGGTAGGTAGGATGCCAACGGTGTCCATCCCGACAGTCACAATACCAGCTCTGGAATCCCGGTGGCCAAAATACCAATGGATCCCGCTGATGAGTATTAGGGTTAGTCACTAGGGTGAGAGTTAGTCTGCGAGGGGGAGTTGATTAGGCTGTGGGAGGGGATGGTTAGGGATAGGCTGTGGGAGGTGATGATTAGGGTTAGGCTGTGGGAGGGGATGGTTAGGGATAGACTGTGGGAGGGGAGGGTTAGGGTTAGGCTGCGGGAGGGGACGGTTAGGGATAGGCTGCGGGAGGGGACGTTAGGGTTAGTCTGTGGGAGGAGATGGTTTGGGTTAGGCTGTGGGAGGGGATGGTTAGGGTTAGGCTGTGGGAGGGGACGGTTAGGGTTAGGCTGTGGGAGGGGACGGTTAGGGTTAGTCTGTGGGAGGAGACGGTTAGGGTTAGGCTGTGGGAGGGGATGGTTAGGGTTAGTCTGTGGGAGGGGATGGTTAGGGTTACAATACTATAATTTGTCAGGATTTTGAACATCGGGATTCTGCTGCTGGAATTGTGACCATCAGGATGGTCACCATCGGAGTATTTTTGTTACTTATACAAAGTACACCTGTACGGCATAAATCCATCACTAATAGGGGTTCCTGAATTTTATGGAATGATGTCAATTACCTGGAATTGCTAATACTTGAGGGAACTGAAGTGAGTTCATCATTCACTGAGAAACTAAGGTTAACTCTACAAAAAGTATATCTTAAAATAATATTTGTTGAAATTTGGCTTGTCAATATTTTCTTCTTTTTTTTTATAGGTAGTTCAGCAAATGTTATCTCCATAGTGATATGTACTACATTGTGACGCAGAGTCGGTTGGTCATAGCACTGCAATCAGCAGAACATAGGTGGTCATTCCGAGTTGTTCGCTTGTTGCCGATTTCGCTATGCTGCGATTTGTTGCTAATTGCGCATGCGCAAGGCACGCAGGGTGCATGCGCTTAGTTATTTAACTAAAAACGTAGCAGTTTTGCTGCGGATCCTGCGGCGCTTTTCAGTCGCACTGCTGATTGGTGAGTGATTGACAGGAAAGGGGCGTTTCTGGGTGGTAACTGAGCGTTTTCCGGGAATGTGCTAAAAAACGCAGGCGTGTCAGGGAAAAAAAACGGGAGTGTCTGGAGAAACGGGGGAGTGGCTGGCCGAACGCAGGGTGCGTTTGTGACGTCAAACCAGGAATTGAACGGACTGAGCTGATCGCAATCTGTGAGTAGGTCTGGAGCTACTCAGAAACTGCAAAGAATTATTTATTAGCAATTCTGCTAATCTTTCATTCGCTATTCTGCTAAACTAAGATACACTCCCAGAGGGCGGCGGCCTAGCGTGTGCAATGCTGCTAAAAGCAGCTAGTGAGCGAACAACTCGGAATGAGGGCCATAGATCACACTGGAGGCTGAAAGTGCTCTATGTGAAGTGACCTGCTTTGGTTGTTTCTATTCTTCTGCATGCACATAATACCTTTATTGTTCTAAACGGAATTGTATCTAGTTATTGCATGTTGACATACTATATATTATTTTTCAAACTCATCTCTCAAGAAGAGGTGTGTCTGGGATCAAAAATTGTCAGAGGGCACATAATTCTTATGGGTGGCCCTGTGCGGTATCCGGACTCCAGGTCGACAACAAAAAGGTCGACACACCTTAGGTCGACGCCAATTGGTCGACACACCTTAGGTCGACATGGGCAAAAGGTCGACAGGAACAAGGTCGACGTGGAAAAAGGTCGACATGCATTTTTCACAATTTTTTTCTTTTTTGGAACCTTTTCATACTTAACGATCTACGTGGACTACGATTGGAATGGTAATCTGTGCCGAGCGAAGCGGAGCAGAGCGAAGGCACCATGCCCGAAGCATGGCGAGCGAAGCGAGCCATGCGAGGGGACGCGGTGCACTAATTGGGGTTCCCGGTCACTCTACGAAGAAAACGACACCCAAAAAACAAAAAACTCATGTCCATGTCGACCTTTTGTCCATGTCGACCTAAGGTGTGTCGGCCAATTGGCGTCAACCTATGGCGTGTCGACCTTTTTGTTGTCGACCTGGAGTCCCAGACCCGCCCTGTGCATACAGTAGCTGTGACTTACACTGCTTTATTTAATGAAAGTCCCCATCTGCTTTTGTTTAATCTCCCTACCCAACAATTGTACTGCTGAATGGGTACTGACCCAGTTTGTGATGCCACTGTGGATAGATCTTTCTTTATTACCTACTTTCACAGTACATTTTGGTGCTCTCAATGATAGTTTACAACATTCTGATTAACTGTACCACTCCATGGCAGTTATACTTTAACATCTTCAATTTTGTCAGTCAGTTAAATATACAGCTGATTGCCAATTCAATTTCACCTGTAGCACACTTGCATGAAGACCCCCTGCAGAGTTTCCTTAAATGTCCACTCTCTTCAGGCAAGTTATAAAAAGTGCTGCACTGTTTTTCTGCATAAAAACATAAAGTTACACATGATATGTACATTTCCTCCAGGTCTGCCAATGACGTTGCAGGTATTATCACAAACTGCTGTACAGTGCACTTTAAATATTTGCAGTTTTTACAGAAGTTCAACAAGATACATATGATGTAAATAAATGGTCATTTTTAGAAATGATTTACCTAATTTAACATAAAAATAAGTACATATTCTTTGATAATTTTAGACTTTATGCTATTTTTGCTAGGTTTATTTAATTATATTCTCTGTAGCAGTTTTATATATAAATATTTGTGTTACACATTTGTCTTATCTGGAAATCTCTGTGCTATTTGCTTACATCAGGCATGTCCAAACTGAGGCCCTCCAGCTGTTGTGAAACTACATATCCCAGCATGCCCTGACACAGGTTTGCTGTCAGAGAATGCTAAAGCTGTGTCAGGGTATGCTGGGATGTGTAGTTTCTCAATAGCTGGAGGGCCGCAGTTTGGACATGCCTGGCTTACATAGTAGTTTTATACTGTCTTTTATGTCTTTCATACTGTCTTTCGGTGTAAGCAATTGGCTAAGTCTCAGAAGTAGAACATACTGTTGGTGAAAATTTCCATGACCTTGCCACTTTAATTAAGAGATGTTACTGCTGCCCTTCAGAAATCTGATGCACTGCTTTGGGACAAACGTGATGACCTGGAGAACAGGTCACGCAGAAAGAGTGGTTGGGTTCCCTGAATCCCTGCGTGGCCCTGCTTTGTACCATTTTTTTCAAGAATACTCTCCTTGAGTTATTAGAAGTGCAGGATGCCTGTGCTGATATGGTTGTTGAACGCACTCACAGAACTGGGGCTCCTAGAGCTGCTACTGCATCCAAACCTCGTGTTGTGCTTTTCAGATGCCTTAACTTTTTTTATATAAGGAAGCCTTGTGGGCAGCCTCACGCCATAAATGAGACATTGAATGGAACACTGATAGGCTCCTTATATTTCAAGATTACTCCCCAGAACTTACCAGGGCCAGGAAAGCATTCTCTCCCATGTGTTCCAAACTGGTTCAGGCTGGACGTAAATTTGCTCTGCTCGACCCCACCCGCCTCCGAATTTTCAATGGCAATTCCTTTAAAGATTTTTCCACTCCAGATGATGCTGGGTCCTACCTAACTGAACTCTCCTCCTCTGTGACACCACTGGGTTGACTTATTTAATGCTGCTGTTACTTTTGCCTTTATCTATATGTGATGAAATATTCTGCCCAACCTGCCTTTTAAGTTTGTGCCATGATCTGGGATGTTTATTTACTTGCTACCTCTTCACTACATTGTTAGTTGTTTTTTCTATGGACCCTGGATGGCTGGCTGGCTGCATGATGACTGTTCTCACTATTTCCTAATCTACGCTGCTGCACCTGCTCCGGCCTGCCCTGCATTACCTGATTACGTGAGGTTTTCATGTATTATGTGTCTTATGTTTCTATTATCTTTTCATGACCACATTTTTTCTTATTTTCTTGTTTGCAATATTGCTGTTTAGGGCTAGGTGCACACCTACTCCTTCTCCTTTCAGTTGCTATATATATATATTTGTTCTCCGTGAAGTTCAATTTTCAATTATGCTACTGAGGACTCCTCCTGATTCCTCCTTATGTCTATATTTCTGTTGCTTTTTGTTTATCTGTCTTCCCCTCACCCTCCCTCCCTCCATGTGTTTTCCCTTCCCCTACCTCTTTTCTCTATTTTGGATGGTTTGTATTTGTATCTCCCACTGCCTGAGGATTGAGTGTGCTCCCGGGTCCACTGGCTGGCCATGGATCTCGGCCCACACTTGTTCTCTCAAATTTTGTCATGACCTTATATAAAATAGGCTCCTGTAATGTTGGAGGCATTCATTCCCCTATTAAGTGGGAAAAAATCCTCCATTATTTAAACAAACTCTGGCTGGATTTGCTTTTTATGCAGGAGACGCACTTACTTCTTCCTGAATCTAACAAATTAAATACGCTTGGTTGGGTGGTGGTGGCTGCTGCCCCCTATAATTCCAAAGCATGTGGAGTTTTGATTTTGGCTAAATGTAACCTCCAGCTGGATGCTGTTTCTTCCTATATAGACCCAGGGGGCAGATTTCTCATTGCAGAAGTAAATATTTGTGATGTCCATTATGTATTGTGCACTGTGTATGCGCCAAATGCGTATTCAAAAATATTTTACCGCTCACTGATGACAAAACTTTATCCCTATATCTCCCCACCCATAATATTTGGAGGTGATTTTAATATCATTGCATCTTGGTATATGAACACCACATCCACTGCTTTATATAGGGCTCCACCTAAACTGCGAATCCCTTATATCACAGTACAACTCTTGCTTACTGATGTTTGGAGGGCCTTTCATCCCACAGAGAGGGAATTCACCTGTCTCTCGGCTGCTCACAACACCCTGTCTCGGATAGACTATTTACTGCTCTCTAATACACTAATTCCTAACATTATTGTCTCTGATATTGAACCTATGTGTCTTTCTGACCACTCTTTACTGTGGACTTCTTTTTCTTCCACTCTAGATGTGGGCTCTTTATAACTTTGGTGTTTTCCTACTGATTTTGCTTCTTCTTTAGGCTTTCGCAACAAACTTGGAACTTTTTGGGAGGCGTTCAGACTGGATAATCTTGATTCTGCAGATTCTGACCCTTTGATGTTCTGACAGGCTTCAAAAGCTGTCATCCGTGGTCGCATAATAGATTATGTTTCCCGTAGAAAGACGGAATTTGCATCTCAATTCAAACTTGTTCAAAGCAACCTGACTGAGGCCTACCAAGCCTACAAAAGGCATCCATCCCCTACCTCTAAGCGGTTTTTTAACCAGTCAAAACTTCATTTTGATACTCTCTTATCCTCTATGGGGGCTAAGCATACCTTTCACAAACAACATAGATTTTATAAATTTGGAAATAAAACTGTCCGCTTGCTCTCTAATCTTCTAAAAGGCTCCAACCCCCTTCCTTTATAAAATCATTACGACATTCTAATGGTTCTCTTATTTCTTCTTCCAGGGACATTGCCCGTGTTCTTCATCAATTTTACTCGGATACCTATGATCAGCCAGTGATTGATGAACGAGCTAAGCAGTGCTTCTGGACCAATCTTACTTTGCCTGTCTTGAACGCTGACGCGACTGACTCTTTATGCTCTCCTATTACTGCCCAAGAAGTTGAGGCTGATATCAAAGCCCTCAAGCCGCTGAAATCCCCTGGACCGGATGTTTTTTCCAGAGAGTTTTATAAGATACTGGCCCCTAGGCTGACTGAGTCTCTGGTGTCGGTTTTCAATACAATTTTATCCTCTTATAAAATACCTCAATATTTTACTGATGCTCTTATTAGATTGGTCCCCAAGCCAGGTAGAGACCCCCATATCCCTGGTTCTTGCAGGCCGATTTCACTTTTGAATGTCGACTACAAGCTCTTTACTAAAATTCTGGCCAATAGAATCAAAGTTCTTCTCCCTGCCATTATTCATGGCAGGTTTTATTATGGGACGCCATTTGCTACGGATCATTTATACCTCATCAAACTCACGCATTCTCTGTAATGGTTCTTTGTCTGATCCTGTTAATCTATATAGGGGTACTAGACAGGGATGTCCATTGTCTCCCCTATTTTTTGCCATAGCCATAGAGCCCCTTGCTACTGCCCTGTATACTCTTTCTCCATTTTGAGGAATTAAGATAGCTAATCATGCTCTTAAGGTAGCCCTTTTTGCAGACGATATGATTTTATTTTTATTTCAACCGTTATTGTCCATTCCTCCTATTATGCAGACTATAGCTTCTTTCAGGTCTTTTGCAGGCTATCATGTCAATACCACCAAGTCTGAACTCCTCCCTCTCACTTCCTCTGCTTATTCTCTTTCTTCTTCTCCGATTCTTTCCCAATTCCATTTTAATTCTACCAAACTCAAATATCTTGGCATTTTTATCCCTGCTAAATAATCGGATATATACTCCACTAATGTACACCCTGTCATCTCTAAGATCACCCAACTTCTTGCTTCTTGGGCCACCCTGCCACTATCCCTGCTTGGACTGTTGCTATCCTGAAAAGTATTGTTTTTCCTAAACTCTCATATGTACTACAGATGATACCTATGAAATTGTCTAAAACAGACCTAGCATGTGTGATAACCTATTTACAAAATGTCTATGTGATGCTAAGAAACCTCGTATTGCATTGCATAAGTTTAGGCTCCGACATGAGGATGGTGGCATGGCTGTCTCTGACCTTTTAGCCTTTTCTCGGGCTGTAGCTTTTCGCTATATTTCTGACTGGTTACTCTCTAAATCCACTTATACAAATTTTCACATTGAACAGGCGTTGGCCTCCCCCTTTGATTTTGAAGCTCTACTCCATTCCCCCAAATCTGCCTTCCCAGCTGCTTTTTTTTCTGATATGCTGTTCTGGGATACGTATTTGGCATGGTGGGCCATTAATAAGGCTTGCGCAGAAATTCATTGCATTCTAAATGATTCCTTTTTGTGGTAACCCATGCTTTTTGCATCCCTGGGATAACATTAAGTTCTTTCATTGGCCCAGGGGGCCGTCTTTTGTCTTTTAGTGAGTTGGAGTTTAAGTATGCCCTTCATAGGAATGAGTTTTAAATGTATCTTCAGGTTCGTCACTTTATACATTCTCTTCCATTACCTTTTGATGTGTCTTTGGATATTGATCCGCTCACACCTTTAATATGTTTGATCTCATTAAGATCTTTCAAGACTAATATGGTTTATTGGGACCTAGATCCTTCTAAAGCTGATACCTGGTGGCGCACCATTGTTTCCAGCTGGTTGACACCGGTACTACTTACTGACTTACTGGGTGATCTTCCCCACATTTTAAAGGCCCTTCATTCGGCTCAACTGCGGAAATACATTTGAAATTTTTATATCGTGTCTACATTACCCCTGGTCAACGGAAGCATATGGTGCCTACCGAACCTGGGTCCTGCCCTAAGTGTAAGGCCCTTCATGCTCTATTATATCATAATTGGTGGCAATGTCCAAAGATACTCAAGTTTTGGAACAAGGTACTCTGATTTATTAATACTACATTTGGCGTTAGGTTGCCTCTCAATCCCAAGGCGATTTAAGGTCTTCAATTTCGGGAGTGAGGTTTGTTACCGAAACATTGCAACATTGTACCTCTGTTGTATGTCCTTCTGACTTGTGCAAAGAAATTAATATTGACTAACTGGATAAAAAGGTACCCCCCTCGACTTGATACTCTACTTTTAGCTCTTAGTCGCACAATGTATTTTGAACGTCTCGCCACCTTACCGGATCTTGAAAGGAATGTCCTACATTTTTACTAGAGATGAGCGGGTTCGGTTTCTCTGAATCCGAACCCGCCAGAACTTCATGTTTTTTTTCACGGGTCCGAGCGACTCGGATCTTCCCGCCTTGCTCGGTTAACCCGAGCGCGCCCGAACGTCATCATGACGCTGTCGGATTCTCGCGAGGCTCGGATTCTATCGCGAGACTCGGATTCTATATAAGGAGCCGCGCGTCGCCGCCATTTTCACACGTGCATTGAGATTGATAGGGAGAGGACGTGGCTGGCGTCCTCTCCATTTAGATTATAAGAGACTGAGAGAGATTTACTGGAGCTGACTAGGAGGAGTACTGTTACTGTAGAAGTGTAGAGACTGAGTGGAGAGAGTTTACTAGTGAGGACAGTGCAGTTTACTTTATAATCCGTTCTCTGCCTGAAAAAAGCGATACACAGCACACAGTGACTCAGTCACATACCATATCTGTGTGCACTGCTCAGGCTCAGGCCAGTGTGCTGCATCATCTATTATCTATATATAATATTATATATATCTGTCTGACTGCTCAGCTCACACAGCTTATAATTGTGGGGGAGACTGGGGAGCACTACTGCAGTGCCAGTTATAGGTTATAGCAGGAGCCAGGAGTACATAATATTATATTAAAATTAAACAGTGCACACTTTTGCTGCAGGAGTGCCACTGCCAGTGTGACTAGTGACCAGTGACCTGACCACCAGTATATATAATATTAGTAGTATACTATCTCTTTATCAACCAGTCTATATTAGCAGCAGACACAGTACAGTGCGGTAGTTCACGGCTGTGGCTACCTCTGTGTCGGCACTCGGCAGCCCGTCCATAATTGTATATACCACCTAACCGTGGTTTTTTTTTCTTTCTTTATAGTCATACTAGTTACGAGTATACTATCTCTTTATCAACCAGTCTATATTAGCAGCAGACACAGTACAGTGCGGTAGTTCACGGCTGTGGCTACCTCTGTGTCGGCACTCGGCAGCCCGTCCATAATTGTATATACCACCTAACCGTGGTTTTTTTTTCTTTCTTTATACATACATACTAGTTACGAGTATACTATCTCTTTATCAACCAGTCTATATATTAGCAGCAGACACAGTACAGTGCGGTAGTTCACGGCTGTGGCTACCTCTGTGTCGGCACTCGGCAGCCCGTCCATAATTGTATATACCACCTAACCGTGGTTTTTTTTTCTTTCTTTATACATACATACTAGTTACGAGTATACTATCTCTTTATCAACCAGTCTATATATTAGCAGCAGACACAGTACAGTGCGGTAGTTCACGGCTGTGGCTACCTCTGTGTCGGCACTCGGCAGCCCGTCCATAATTGTATATACCACCTAACCGTGGTTTTTTTTTCTTTCTTTATACATACATACTAGTTACGAGTATACTATCTCTTTATCAACCAGTCTATATATTAGCAGCAGACACAGTACAGTGCGGTAGTTCACGGCTGTGGCTACCTCTGTGTCGGCACTCGGCAGCCCGTCCATAATTGTATATACCACCTAACCGTGGTTTTTTTTTCTTTCTTTATACATACATACTAGTTACGAGTATACTATCTCTTTATCAACCAGTCTATATATTAGCAGCAGACACAGTACAGTGCGGTAGTTCACGGCTGTGGCTACCTCTGTGTCGGCACTCGGCAGCCCGTCCATAATTGTATATACCACCTAACTGTGTTTTTTTTTTCTTTCTTTATACATACATACTAGTTACGAGTATACTATCTCTTTATCAACCAGTCTATATATTAGCAGCAGACACAGTACAGTGCGGTAGTTCACGGCTGTGGCTACCTCTGTGTCGGCACTCGGCAGCCCGTCCATAATTGTATATACCACCTAACCGTGTTTTTTTTTTCTTTCTTTATACATACATCCTAGTTACGAGTATACTATCTCTTTATCAACCAGTCTATATATTAGCAGCAGACACAGTACAGTGCGGTAGTTCACGGCTGTGGCTACCTCTGTGTCGGCACTCGGCAGCCCGTCCATAATTGTATACTAGTATCCAATCCATCCATCTCCATTGTTTACCTGAGGTGCCTTTTAGTTGTGCCTATTAAAATATGGAGAACAAAAATGTTGAGGTTCCAAAATTAGGGAAAGATCAAGATCCACTTCCACCTCGTGCTGAAGCTGCTGCCACTAGTCATGGCCGAGACGATGAAATGCCAGCAACGTCGTCTGCCAAGGCCGATGCCCAATGTCATAGTACAGAGCATGTCAAATCCAAAACACCAAATATCAGTAAAAAAAGGACTCCAAAACCTAAAATAAAATTGTCGGAGGAGAAGCGTAAACTTGCCAATATGCCATTTACCACACGGAGTGGCAAGGAACGGCTGAGGCCCTGGCCTATGTTCATGGCTAGTGGTTCAGCTTCACATGAGGATGGAAGCACTCAGCCTCTCGCTAGAAAAATGAAAAGACTCAAGCTGGCAAAAGCAGCACAGCAAAGAACTGTGCATTCTTCGAAATCCCAAATCCACAAGGAGAGTCCAATTGTGTCGGTTGCGATGCCTGACCTTCCCAACACTGGACGTGAAGAGCATGCGCCTTCCACCATTTGCACGCCCCCTGCAAGTGCTGGAAGGAGCACCCGCAGTCCAGTTCCTGATAGTCAGATTGAAGATGTCAGTGTTGAAGTACACCAGGATGAGGAGGATATGGGTGTTGCTGGCGCTGGGGAGGAAATTGACCAGGAGGATTCTGATGGTGAGGTGGTTTGTTTAAGTCAGGCACCCGGGGAGACACCTGTTGTCCGTGGGAGGAATATGGCCGTTGACATGCCAGGTGAAAATACCAAAAAAATCAGCTCTTCGGTGTGGAGGTATTTCACCAGAAATGCGGACAACAGGTGTCAAGCCATGTGTTCCCTTTGTCAAGCTGTAATAAGTAGGGGTAAGGACGTTAACCACCTCGGAACATCCTCCCTTATACGTCACCTGCAGCGCATTCATAATAAGTCAGTGACAAGTTCAAAAACTTTGGGTGACAGCGGAAGCAGTCCACTGACCAGTAAATCCCTTCCTCTTGTAACCAAGCTCACGCAAACCACCCCACCAACTCCCTCAGTGTCAATTTCCTCCTTCCCCAGGAATGCCAATAGTCCTGCAGGCCATGTCACTGGCAATTCTGACGAGTCCTCTCCTGCCTGGGATTCCTCCGATGCATCCTTGCGTGTAACGCCTACTGCTGCTGGCGCTGCTGTTGTTGCCGCTGGGAGTCGATGGTCATCCCAGAGGGGAAGTCGTAAGCCCACTTGTACTACTTCCAGTAAGCAATTGACTGTTCAACAGTCCTTTGCGAGGAAGATGAAATATCACAGCAGTCATCCTACTGCAAAGCGGATAACTGAGGCCTTGACAACTATGTTGGTGTTAGACGTGCGTCCGGTATCCGCCGTTAGTTCACAGGGAACTAGACAATTTATTGAGGCAGTGTGCCCCCGTTACCAAATACCATCTAGGTTCCACTTCTCTAGGCAGGCGATACCGAGAATGTACACGGACGTCAGAAAAAGACTCACCAGTGTCCTAAAAAATGCAGTTGTACCCAATGTCCACTTAACCACGGACATGTGGACAAGTGGAGCAGGGCAGGGTCAGGACTATATGACTGTGACAGCCCACTGGGTAGATGTATGGACTCCCGCCGCAAGAACAGCAGCGGCGGCACCAGTAGCAGCATCTCGCAAACGCCAACTCTTTCCTAGGCAGGCTACGCTTTGTATCACCGCTTTCCAGAATACGCACACAGCTGAAAACCTCTTACGGCAACTGAGGAAGATCATCGCGGAATGGCTTACCCCAATTGGACTCTCCTGTGGATTTGTGGCATCGGACAACGCCAGCAATATTGTGTGTGCATTAAATATGGGCAAATTCCAGCACGTCCCATGTTTTGCACATACCTTGAATTTGGTGGTGCAGAATTTTTTAAAAAACGACAGGGGCGTGCAAGAGATGCTGTCGGTGGCCAGAAAAATTGTGGGACACTTTCGGCGTACAGGCACCACGTACAGAAGACTGGAGCACCACCAAAAACTACTGAACCTGCCCTGCCATCATCTGAAGCAAGAAGTGGTAACGAGGTGGAATTCAACCCTCTATATGCTTCAGAGGTTGGAGGAGCAGCAAAAGGCCATTCAAGCCTATACAATTGAGCACGATATAGGAGGTGGAATGCACCTGTCTCAAGTGCAGTGGAGAATGATTTCAACGTTGTGCAAGGTTCTGATGCCCTTTGAACTTGCCACACGTGAAGTCAGTTCAGACACTGCCAGCCTGAGTCAGGTCATTCCCCTCATCAGGCTTTTGCAGAAGAAGCTGGAGGCATTGAAGAAGGAGCTAAAAGGGAGCGATTCCGCTAGGCATGTGGGACTTGTGGATGCAGCCCTTAATTCGCTTAACAAGGATTCACGGGTGGTCAATCTGTTGAAATCAGAGCACTACATTTTGGCCACCGTGCTCGATCCTAGATTTAAAGCCTACCTTGGATCTCTCTTTCCGGCAGACACAAGTCTGCTGGGGTTGAAAGACCTGCTGGTGAGAAAATTGTCAAGTCAAGCGGAACGCGACCTGTCAACATCTCCTCCTTCACATTCTCCCGCAACTGGGGGTGCGAGGAAAAGGCTCAGAATTCCGAGCCCACCCGCTGGCGGTGATGCAGGGCAGTCTGGAGCGACTGCTGATGCTGACATCTGGTCCGGACTGAAGGACCTGACAACGATTACGGACATGTCGTCTACTGTCACTGCATATGATTCTCTCAACATTGATAGAATGGTGGAGGATTATATGAGTGACCGCATCCAAGTAGGCACGTCACACAGTCCGTACTTATACTGGCAGGAAAAAGAGGCAATTTGGAGGCCCTTGCACAAACTGGCTTTATTCTACCTAAGTTGCCCTCCCACAAGTGTGTACTCCGAAAGAGTGTTTAGTGCCGCCGCTCACCTTGTCAGCAATCGGCGTACGAGGTTACATCCAGAAAATGTGGAGAAGATGATGTTCATTAAAATGAATTATAATCAATTCCTCCGCGGAGACATTGACCAGCAGCAATTGCCTCCACAAAGTACACAGGGAGCTGAGATGGTGGATTCCAGTGGGGGACGAATTGATAATCTGTGAGGAGGGGGATGTACACGGTGATATATCGGAGGGTGAAGATGAGGTGGACATCTTGCCTCTGTAGAGCCAGTTTGTGCAAGGAGAGATTAATTGCTTCTTTTTTGGGGGGGGTCCAAACCAACCCGTCATATCAGTCACAGTCGTGTGGCAGACCCTGTCACTGAAATGATGGGTTGGTTAAAGTGTGCATGTCCTGTTTTGTTTATACAACATAAGGGTGGGTGGGAGGGCCCAAGGACAATTCCATCTTGCACCTCTTTTTTCTTTTCTTTTTCTTTGCATCATGTGCTGATTGGGGAGGGTTTTTTGGAAGGGACATCCTGCGTGACACTGCAGTGCCACTCCTAGATGGGCCCGGTGTTTGTGTCGGCCACTAGGGTCGCTAATCTTACTCACACAGTCAGCTACCTCATTGCGCCTCTTTTTTTCTTTGCGTCATGTGCTGTTTGGGGAGGGTTTTTTGGAAGGGACATCCTGCGTGACACTGCAGTGCCACTCCTAGATGGGCCCGGTGTTTGTGTCGGCCACTAGGGTCGCTAATCTTACTCACACAGCTACCTCATTGCGCCTCTTTTTTTCTTTGCGTCATGTGCTGTTTGGGGAGGGTTTTTTGGAAGGGACATCCTGCGTGACACTGCAGTGCCACTCCTAGATGGGCCCGGTGTTTGTGTCGGCCACTAGGGTCGCTAATCTTACTCACACAGCTACCTCATTGCGCCTCTTTTTTTCTTTGCGTCATGTGCTGTTTGGGGAGGGTTTTTTGGAAGGGCCATCCTGCGTGACACTGCAGTGACACTCCTAGATGGGCCCGGTGTTTGTGTCGGCCACTAGGGTCGCTAATCTTACTCACACAGCTACCTCATTGCGCCTCTTTTTTTCTTTGCGTCATGTGCTGTTTGGGGAGGGTTTTTTGGAAGGGACATCCTGCGTGACACTGCAGTGCCACTCCTAGATGGGCCCGGTGTTTGTGTCGGCCACTAGGGTCGCTTATCTTACTCACACAGCGACCTCGGTGCAAATTTTAGGACTAAAAATAATATTGTGAGGTGTGAGGTATTCAGAATAGACTGAAAATGAGTGTAAATTATGGTTTTTGAGGTTAATAATACTTTGGGATCAAAATGACCCCCAAATTCTATGATTTAAGCTGTTTTTTAGTGTTTTTTGAAAAAAACACCCGAATCCAAAACACACCCGAATCCGACAAAAAAAATTCGGTGAGGTTTTGCCAAAACGCGTTCGAACCCAAAACACGGCCGCGGAACCGAACCCAAAATCAAAACACAAAACCCGAAAAATTTCAGGCGCTCATCTCTAATTTTTACAAAAAATAGGGCCCCTATATAGAGACTTTGGATGACTCTCACCAACAACATGTCTTACGCATTTTTGAGTCAACCAATTCCTTTCTGTATAGACGACTTTATTCTGCTTATTTATTTCCGGTACGTGAGGCAACTCCAGGGTCTTGGTGTCCTCCTGCATTTTTATATTGCTTGTGGTTTCTTATGATAGTTACCCTCTTATGACTGGGAATATTTCTACCTCTTTCCCCTTCCCTCCTTTCCTTTCCCCCCATGTCTTATCTACTGTGTCTCTTTGTTTTTGTTTTTGTATTGTCTGGGCATCTTTTTGATATTGCTGTGGCTCTTCCTACCCCTTTTTCTATTTATATTATTGAGTGTGAATTTTTGCCACCCTTTTTATTAAGAGATTTCTGTTTCTATAACTCTTGCTGAAGATTGTTATTACCTGTCTATTTTTTGTGGATGGCATTTACACTGTATTTTGTATTTACAACGGGCAATTGGAACTGTGTTTGTTTCTCTGCTCTTCTCGTTGTTCTTTGTTGTTCTCAAGAAAAATTAAATAAATATATATTTTTTTAAAAGGCTTTGTTCCTGCAATATTGCTCCTTGAACTGTTGGTATTTTTCAGAGTTCACATTGTAAAGTGCACACAAAATGTTGGCGCTTATGCCTGTATGGCAGCCCAAATATTGTGACAAATTAAAGTAGGCTTAACTCATAGGCAAATGCAGAGGGGGTTTCCAGTTGCCTGGAAACCCTCCTTTACTAGCCTGGCGATTGGTTGATATCATGACCACAATAGCAGTTTTACTTAATACAATTTTATCAGAGCTGTGGCCACAACTGTGGCTTGCTGTGATCGCTGGCCCTTTATATGTCTGAAGTATTAAATATGTTGCATTTTCTATGAGGCTTGTTAAGTGCTTATCTTGGGCTGGCCACACTCGCTTTAAAATCAAGCATTTGGAAATCCCCCTCTAAAAATCACGTGTACGCGAGTCTTTTTTTGATCATTATCTAGGTGTTCTTTTACTTTGAACGAGATGAATCACCAATATAGGTAAATAATATGTTTAAAACGTTTGACACATAGTTATTGCTGTTAGCACCATCAAGTCTTGTTAGATTAGTGTTGGTGGCATACCATACTTGGTAGTTAGCATAGTTCCCTTGTGGGTTGTTGCAACGTATATCTCAGTGAGTAGCCCTATGCAATGTTACATACTGTACATGTCTTGTTGGACCTCGCATCTATGTGAGTAATGTGACTCTTCCGTGCATCCCACTAGATCTACAGTAGTATTGAATATCTTTAACAGTTCACAGCTGTCAGAGAGGACGTCTGTGCTGCACCTCAACCATTATGTGCTTCACAAATGGATTATTCAATTTTCATAACTGACAAACAGAACGAGCTGTAGACTTCACAAGAAAAGTAAAATACTGTATTAGTAATGTGTAGCCATGCTCATCTTACTGCGATACGGCATGTTGCATATCTTTATGCTGCATGGCGTGCCAGGCTGTGAATATTTGCAGCCAGCAATTGCTCCATTAAATCCTTTACGAATGCAACAAGCCATGTTGCAGCATGCTGCATCACAGCAAAGATAAGCATGGCTACATCTTATAAGGGAAAAAGAGTGTATGTATTACCAAGGTCATAATACTCATATATGGAAATGTCAGCTGGCTGCAGAAGTCCCACTTGAAAATTCTTATGGATCCTGAAGCCAATAACAAGATCTTCATCATTTGGAACCTGCAGTGCGATGGCCAAAATGTTACAATAATAGTAGATAGTGATATTTCATATAAAGGAATCTTACTTTTACCTTTGTCAGGTAGAGTGTGACTGTTCCATTGAATAAGGATTGTTGTGTTTCATACTTCATGATATAATTTTCAACACTACTTGCCAACTAAAATCAATAGAAAAAAAATTTAAACAGCAAGTTTTCCACTATAAAGTCCGAGCAGATGTTCAAAATATCACAGGGCAAAGGCGGGTGGTCTTCTGTTTGCCGGCTGCCGGGTTGCCGACGACCAGCATACCGGCACCGGAATCCCGACCGCCAGCATACCGACAGCTTTTCTCCCTCTGGGGGCGTCCACGACCACCCTGGAGGGAGAATAGATAGCATGCGCGCGTAGTGCGCCACCGTGCCCACAAGGGGCTCATTTGCGCTTGCCCAGCTGTCGGTATGCCGGGGGTCGGGATTCCGGAGCCGGTATGCTGGTCGCCGGGAGCCTGGCCGCCGGCATACCCTACTACACCCGGAAAAGACAATTAGCCAATTTAAATAAATAATACAAATGATGGTATGTATCTGGTATAAATTAAGCTGTATACGTGAGAAATATGATTTATTATGGCTATTTTCTAGTTCTATCTAGTGATAGAAGTGAAGAATTAGAGCTGCTAGTATGGAAATGTGAAATGTATGGCCTGGGGCTGATCACTTTAGGGCATCAATGAAGATGAGACACTTTTTCATACTAAAAAAAGTTACTTGCCAGTTTTAGTGAATCATTCTTTGTGAGTCAGATCAAACTATAATTCACATGACCAGACAAACCGTGAATTTAGAAATCTGCATCCAATATTATTCAACTACAGGGAATTGACATAGATTAAAGTTTACATTTTATCTAGGCTATGACATTCAGGAGACTGCTTCATTTCCTCTCCAATCCATTAACAAGGAAGCCAGAGACAACAGACACCAGTTTCCAGAGTCAGTAAGTTTGACCCAGGGCCCAGGTTTAACATTTGACCTAGGGTCCAGGTCCATCATGTGCCACTGAAGACTGATCTACTAACATCCAATAAAAGATTTTAGAGCAACTTTTTTTAACGAGGCATTTGAAAAGTTGACTAGCATGAATATCGATTGTCTTCTAGATCATTTCCCTTCAAGTTAGGAACTACTATAAGGAACTATTACTCTGCCTCTAGAAACGCTGTAATACAAGACTTGTTTGACTTTAGATTTCTCTTGATGTTGAATTTTTCTAGTAGAATGGGAAGAAAACCAATTAACCAGAAATTTTAGAAGGGACAAGTAAAAAATGTTAGAAAGCCGTAAAGAAGCTGGTAATTTAACATAAAGGCAATAAAGCAAGATGCTAAACTCATTCTGGGAACTCAAAGGGGGAATTCAAATATGTGCTGGTCGGATTTGCCTGGTGAATCCACTCGACACTGCCACTCTTTTCAAGTGGTGGGGATCTTGCTCAAAAAGTGCTCGCTATCCCATAGGGTAGCAGGCACAAATCGGGCATTCAGCCAGCCGGGTGAAGGGGGCGAATCAGGCTGCAGTTGCCGGCATTTAAATGCTGTGGCAATGGCAATTCACCCCCTTCACCCATAACTGAATTACTCCCAAAGTCTCAGTTAAAAGGTAGGAACAATACAACTTTTCTCTGGCAGGGTCCACAGGTTATCCACAGGATAACATTGGGATATGATGAAGCGACAGCGGATTTGCACCAATCGGTCAAAGCTTATCGGCCTCCCAGCATGCAATGGGCCCATCCATATATCCCGGCCTCCTGGCTCAGGCAAATCAGTTTTTTGTTTGGTGCGGCAGGAGCCAGACCATGGTCAGAGGGCTGGTTTTTTTTTAGCAGCCCTAAGCTTTCTTATTTTATTTTTATAGTCTTACTATTTTTTCTTGAGTGATCTTTTTAAAAAACCTTCTTATACGTACCTAAGAAAGAGTCACTCCAACAACTCTCCGCCGGGTTACGACAACACTTACTCACGGGTACAGTGCTGTTTCGGCGGGCGTCTGTGTCGGATATACTAGCAGATCCAGCAGACATTACCAGGCTGTGGCCAGAACACGGGGAGAAGGTAAGGCATTGGTTCCACTTAGAAGGGGAATACGGACACAGCAGCACTGTTTTGGGAGGAGACTACCAAACAGTCGCTGGTGCGGCTGCCACCTCAGGTACACTGGCACTAGACCTTAGGGATCAGAGGCTCCAGGAATAGTATGAGGCCGTGATCCCTAGGGTTGATGTCAGCAGTGGGGAGTCAGACACTCTTCATGAACTCATCTGTATAGATAACTAAGCTCCTTTTCTGATACAGGAGTCACAATTGTGTTCTGCTCAGAATATCCAAAGTTCCTGAGAAACATCTTTGTGACAAAGTGACAATTTTTTGACACTCTTGGATCTGAAAGAGATGTATATTAGCAATTCCCATATCAACAGCGTGCTAACACAAGACATACTGAGACTTGTCAAAAATGTGCCTACAGGTTTATTTCTCCTTCAACTGGGTAAATTAACTTATATACCTTAGGAGTACTCTCATGGTAATATACAGTCTGCAAATCCAGAATTTCAAACCCATATCAGGACTGATAAAACCATCCACGAGAATTTCATTATTTTCATCTTTGGCTTATTCAAGTCACAAATTGTTTTTGTTTCTTTTTTAAATTATGTTTTGACACTTTTATGCTTCACATTTGTGGAAATACAATTCTTTGGTTCTACAACGTACAGTTTATATAGATCACCATTAAAAGTTATGTTTTATCTATCATTTCAAGCATGCCCCAACAATAAGTCTCTTTTTTCCTCCTTTGTATAAATCTGTACTCCCCACTGACTCTGGGAGCATCACCGACCATATAATAGAATGTATGTTACAGAGTATTGAATAATTGTCAGTTTCAGGACACGTGCCCTGCAAAGAGCCTCTGTCCAGAACCTTGGTGGTCATTCCGAGTTGTTCGCTCAGTAATTTTCTTCGCATCGCAGCGATTTTCCGCTAATTGCGCATGCGCAATGTTCGCACTGCGACAAGTATTTTTGCTATGAAGTTTGGTATTTTACTCACGGCATTACAAGGTTTTTTCTTCGTTCTGGAGATCGGAGTGTGATTGACAGGAAGTGGGTGTTTCTGGGCGGAAACTGGCCGTTTTATAGGAGTGTGTGAAAAAACGCTACCGTTTCTGGGAAAAACGCGGGAGTGGCTGGAGAAACGGAGGAGTGTCTGGGCGAACGCTGGGTGTGTTTGTGACGTCAAACCAGGAACGACAAGCACTGAACTGATCGCACTGGAAGAGTAAGTCTCGAGCTACTCAGAAACTGCAAAGAAATTTCTATTCGCAATTTTGAGAATCTTTCGTTTGCAATTTTGCTAAGCTAAGATTCACTCCCAGTAGGCGGCGGCTTAGCGTGTGCTTGCGAGCGAACAACTCGGAATGAGGGCCCTTGAGCGCAACTACACAACTCTTGTTCAGAACTATCAGGATGGCAGTTTCATATCAATATAACAAGCTAAAAAAAAAAAAAAAATCTGAATGCAAATAATAACAATAAATTATTTTTACATAGTTACTTATTACCATATTTTAGTGAACATATGTAACAAAGGAAAAAGTAATCCATATGGGATATATTTTTTTCTGTTTAAACCGTCCATGCAACATTAAAAGTAAATGTGTAACCATGATACATGTTACCAGAATAATTTACCTGTTTAAGATCATCAGTGTTTGCTGAAAAACCCGTAAGCATGGTTACTTCAATTAGTGTCATGGTAGCAGGCAAATGACCATGATACCTATGTAATAATAATAAAAAATAGGATTTTAGTACCTACCGGTAAATCCTTTTCTCTTAGTCCGTAGAGGATGCTGGGGACTCCAAAAGGACCATGGGGTATAGACGGATCCGCAGGAGCTTGGGCACACTATAAAGACAAACTGGGTGTGAACTGGCTCCTCCCTCTATGCCCCTCCTCCAGACCTCAGTTAGAAAACTGTGCCCAGGAGAGATGGACATTTCGAGGAAAGAATTTATTGTTATAAACACGGTGAGTGTCATACCAGCTCACACCTCAAACACACCGTAGAACGTGGCATTCAGTAGAATACCAGCCCACGGCATGAACAAAACACAGCCACAAGCTGAGAGAATATGCAACACAAACCGTGTGTCCACATAAGCAAAAATAAGACCCCGCATGCCATGGCATGAAAAACGGTAGCAACCGCCTGACAGAGAAGACACACCACCAGGGTGTAACCAAAAACACTAACTGCAGACACCGTACGCACTGGGACGGGCGCCCAGCATCCTCTACGGACTAAGAGAAAAGGATTTACCGGTAGGTACTAAAATCCTATTTTCTCATACGTCCTAGAGGATGCTGGGGACTCCAAAAGGACCATGGGGTTTATACCAAAGCTCCAAAACGGGCGGGAGAGTGCGGACAACTCTGCAGCACCGAATGAGCAAACAAAAGGTCCCCAACAATCAGGGTATCAAACTCGTAGAGCATAGCAAAAGCGTTTGATACCGACCAATAATCCGCTCGGCAAAGTTGAACCGCCTAGACTCCTCGGGCATCCGTCCAAGAAGAGCCCATCTTTCCATTAGAATGGGCTTCCACCAACTTCGGTCACGGCAATCCAACTGTAGAACAAACATGCCAAATCGTATCACAGATTCAGCGTGTAACAGACTGCATACTGCAGTCGCCCCAAGCATGTTGGGAGCGGGTTCACTACGGCTGGCCGGCGGTCGGGCTCCCGGCGACCAGCATCCCGGCGCCGGGAGCCCGACCGCCGGCTTACCGACAGCTTGGCGAGCGCAAATGAGCCCCTTGCGGGCTCGCCACGCTACGGGCACGGTGGCGCGCTACGCGCGCCACACTATTTTATTCTCCCTCTATGGGGGTCGTGGACCCCCACGAGGGAAAATAAGTGTCGGTATGCCGGCTGTCGGGCTCCCGGCGCCGGTATACTGAGCGCCGGGAGCCCGACCGCCGGCAAACAGAAGACCACCCTTGGGAGCATACCGGACAAACAGAGCCTCTGTTTCTCCAAACTGAGCCAAATTGGCGACCTAAATATTCAAATTCCCGGTAACACTGAGAGACTTTGAATCAGCTAATGCCTAAGTAACCACCGGCATCAAAAATAGACTGTTTTCTGCGAAACCCAGAAACCACTCTTTGGCAGAACTACAATCCGAGTTCACAATTCCTCTCTATCCACTAGTGATGAGCGGGTTCGGTTCCTCGGAATCCGAACCCGCCCGAACTTCAGCTTTTTTTACACGGATCCGAGCGACTCGGATCTTCCCGCCTTGCTCGGTTAACCCGAGCGCGCCCGAACGTCATCATGACGCTGTCGGATTCTCGCGAGGCTCGGATTCTATCGCGAGACTCGGATTCTATATAAGGAGCCGCGCGTCGCTGCCATTTTACACGTGCATTGAGATTGATAGTGAGAGGACGTGGCTGGCGTCCTCTCCGTTTAGAGAAGAAATAGATAGGAGAGTGAGAGTGAGACAGTGACACTTCATTTACTGGAGCTTAGGAGGAGTACTCAGACAGAGAGTGCAGAATTTTGCTGATAGTATTAGTTAGTTATACTAGTGACAGAGTGAGACAGTGACACTTCATTTACTGGAGCTTAGGAGGAGTACTCAGACAGAGAGTGCAGAATTTTGCTGATAGTATTAGTTAGTTATACTAGTGACTGACCAGTGACCACCAGTGCAGTTTTATATTATTTAATATAATCCGTTCTCTGCCTGAAAAAACGATACACAGTGACTCAGTCACATACCATATCTGTGCTCAGCCCAGTGTGCTGCTGCATCATCTATGTATAATATCTGACTGTGCTCACACAGCTTAATTGTGGGGGAGACTGGGGAGCAGTTAGGTTATAGCAGGAGCCAGGAGTACATATTAAAATTAAACAGTGCACACTTTTTTTCTGCAGGAGTGCCACTGCCAGTGTGACTGACCAGTGACCTGACCACCAGTATATAGTATACTATATTGTATTGTGAATGTCTGCCTCTAAAAGTTAAACACACGTCGTGTGACTTGTGTGGTGTTTTTTTATTCTATAAAATAAAAAAACTCATTCTGCTGACAGACAGTGTCCAGCAGGTCCGTCATTATATAATATATACCTGTCCGGCTGCAGTAGTGATATATATATATTTTTTATATCATTATTTATCATCCAGTCGCAGCAGACACAGTATGGTAGTTCACGGCTGTAGCTACCTCTGTGTCGGCACTCGGCAGTCCATCCATAATTGTATACCACCTACCCGTGGTTTTTTTTTTCTTTCTTCTTTATACATACTACATCTCATTATCATCCAGTCTATATTAGCAGCAGACACAGTACAGTACGGTAGTCCACAGCTGTAGCTACCTCTGTGTCGGCACTCGGCAGTCCGTCCATAATTGTATACCACCTACCCGTGGTTTTTTTTTTCTTTCTTCTTTATACATACTACATCTCATTATCAACCAGTCTATATTAGCAGCAGACAGTACGGTAGTCCACGGCTGTAGCTACCTCTGTGTCGGCACTCGGCAGTCCATCCATAATTGTATACCACCTACCCGTGGTTTTTTTTTCTTTCTTCTTTATACATACTACATCTCATTATCATCCAGTCTATATTAGCAGCAGACACAGTACAGTACGGTAGTCCACGGCTGTAGCTACCTCTGTGTCGGCACTCGGCAGTCCATCCATAATTGTATACCACCTACCCGTGGTTTTTTTTTCTTTCTTCTTTATACATACATACTACATCTCTTTATCAACCAGTCTATATTAGCAGCAGACACAGTACGGTAGTCCACGGCTGTAGCTACCTCTGTGTCGGCACTCGGCAGTCCATCCATAATTGTATACCACCTACCCGTGGTTTTTTTTTCTTTCTTCTTTATACATACATACTACATCTCATTATCAACCAGTCTATATTAGCAGCAGACACAGTACGGTAGTCCACGGCTGTAGCTACCTCTGTGTCGGCACTCGGCAGTCCGTCCATAATTGTATACCACCTACCCGTGGTTTTTTTTTCTTTCTTCTTTATACATACATACTACATCTCTTTATCAACCAGTCTATATTAGCAGCAGACACAGTACGGTAGTCCACGGCTGTAGCTACCTCTGTGTCGGCACTCGGCAGTCCATCCATAATTGTATACCACCTACCCGTGGTTTTTTTTTCTTTCTTCTTTATACATACATACTACATCTCATTATCAACCAGTCTATATTAGCAGCAGACACAGTACGGTAGTCCACGGCTGTAGCTACCTCTGTGTCGGCACTCGGCAGTCCATCCATAATTGTATACCACCTACCCGTGTTTTTTTTTTTCTTTCTTCTTTATACATACATACTACATCTCATTATCAACCAGTCTATATTAGCAGCAGACACAGTACGGTAGTCCACGGCTGTAGCTACCTCTGTGTCGGCACTCGGCAGTCCGTCCATAATTGTATACCACCTACCCGTGGTTTTTTTTTCTTTCTTCTTTATACATACATACTACATCTCATTATCATCCAGTCTATATTAGCAGCAGACACAGTACAGTACGGTAGTCCACGGCTGTAGCTACCTCTGTGTCGGCACTCGGCAGTCCGTCCATAATTGTATACCACCTACCCGTGGTTTTTTTTTCTTTCTTCTTTATACATACATACTACATCTCTTTATCAACCAGTCTATATTAGCAGCAGACACAGTACGGTAGTCCACGGCTGTAGCTACCTCTGTGTCGGCACTCGGCAGTCCGTCCATAATTGTATACCACCTACCCGTGTTTTTTTTTTCTTTCTTCTTTATACATAGATACTACATCTCATTATCAACCAGTCTATATTAGCAGCAGACACAGTACGGTAGTCCACGGCTGTAGCTACCTCTGTGTCGGCACTCGGCAGTCCGTCCATAATTGTATACCACCTACCCGTGGTTTTTTTTTCTTTCTTCTTTATACATACATACTACATCTCTTTATCAACCAGTCTATATTAGCAGCAGACACAGTACGGTAGTCCACGGCTGTAGCTACCTCTGTGTCGGCACTCGGCAGTCCATCCATAATTGTATACCACCTACCCGTGGTTTTTTTTTCTTTCTTCTTTATACATACATACTACATCTCATTATCATCCAGTCTATATTAGCAGCAGACACAGTACAGTACAATAGTCCACGGCTGTAGCTACCTCTGTGTCGGCACTCGGCAGTCCATCCATAATTGTATACTAGTATCCATCCATCTCCATTGTTTACCTGAGGTGCCTTTTAGTTGTGCCTATTAAAATATGGAGAACAAAAATGTTGAGGTTCCAAAATTAGGGAAAGATCAAGATCCACTTCCACCTCGTGCTGAAGCTGCTGCCACTAGTCATGGCCGAGACGATGAAATGCCAGCAACGTCGTCTGCCAAGGCCGATGCCCAATGTCATAGTACAGAGCATGTCAAATCCAAAACACCAAATATCAGTAAAAAAAGGACTCCAAAACCTAAAATAAAATTGTCGGAGGAGAAGCGTAAACTTGCCAATATGCCATTTACCACACGGAGTGGCAAGGAACGGCTGAGGCCCTGGCCTATGTTCATGGCTAGTGGTTCAGCTTCACATGAGGATGGAGGCACTCAGCCTCTCGCTAGAAAAATGAAAAGACTCAAGCTGGCAAAAGCAGTAGCACCGCAAAGAACTGTGCGTTCTTCGAAATCCCAAATCCACAAGGAGAGTCCAATTGTGTCGGTTGCGATGCCTGACCTTCCCAACACTGGACGTGAAGAGCATGCGCCTTCCACCATTTGCACGCCCCCTGCAAGTGCTGGAAGGAGCACCCGCAGTCCAGTTCCTGATAGTCAGATTGAAGATGTCAGTGTTGAAGTACACCAGGATGAGGAGGATATGGGTGTTGCTGGCGCTGGGGAGGAAATTGACCAGGAGGATTCTGATGGTGAGGTGGTTTGTTTAAGTCAGGCACCCGGGGAGACACCTGTTGTCCGTGGGAGGAATATGGCCGTTGACATGCCTGGTGAAAATACCAAAAAAATCAGCTCTTCGGTGTGGAACTATTTCAACAGAAATGCGGACAACAGGTGTCAAGCCGTGTGTTCCCTTTGTCAAGCTGTAATAAGTAGGGGTAAGGACGTTAACCACCTCGGAACATCCTCCCTTATACGTCACCTGCAGCGCATTCATAATAAGTCAGTGACAAGTTCAAAAACTTTGGGTGACAGCGGAAGCAGTCCACTGACCAGTAAATCCCTTCCTCTTGTAACCAAGCTCACGCAAACCACCCCACCAACTCCCTCAGTGTCAATTTCCTCCTTCCCCAGGAATGCCAATAGTCCTGCAGGCCATGTCACTGGCAATTCTGACGATTCCTCTCCTGCCTGGGATTCCTCCGATGCATCCTTGCGTGTAACGCCTACTGCTGCTGGCGCTGCTGTTGTTGCTGCTGGGAGTCGATGGTCATCCCAGAGGGGAAGTCGTAAGACCACTTTTACTACTTCCACCAAGCAATTGACTGTCCAACAGTCCTTTGCGAGGAAGATGAAATATCACAGCAGTCATCCTACAGCAAAGCGGATAACTGAGGCCTTGGCATCCTGGGTGGTGAGAAACGTGGTTCCGGTATCCATCATTACTGCAGAGCCAACTAGAGACTTGTTGGAGGTACTGTGTCCCCGGTACCAAATACCATCTAGGTTCCATTTCTCTAGGCAGGCGATACCGAAAATGTACACAGACCTCAGAAAAAGAGTCACCAGTGTCCTAAAAAATGCAGCTGTACCCAATGTCCACTTAACCACGGACATGTGGACAAGTGGAGCAGGGCAGGGTCAGGACTATATGACTGTGACAGCCCACTGGGTAGATGTATGGACTCCCGCCGCAAGAACAGCAGCGGCGGCACCAGTAGCAGCATCTCGCAAACGCCAACTCTTTCCTAGGCAGGCTACGCTTTGTATCACCGGTTTCCAGAATACGCACACAGCTGAAAACCTCTTACGGCAACTGAGGAAGATCATCGCGGAATGGCTTACCCCAATTGGACTCTCCTGTGGATTTGTGGCATCGGACAACGCCAGCAATATTGTGTGTGCATTAAATATGGGCAAATTCCAGCACGTCCCATGTTTTGCACATACCTTGAATTTGGTGGTGCAGAATTTTTTTAAAAACGACAGGGGCGTGCAAGAGATGCTGTCGGTGGCCAGAAGAATTGCGGGACACTTTCGGCGTACAGGCACCACGTACAGAAGACTGGAGCACCACCAAAAACTACTGAACCTGCCCTGCCATCATCTGAAGCAAAAAGTGGTAACGAGGTGGAATTCAACCCTCTATATGCTTCAGAGGTTGGAGGAGCAGCAAAAGGCCATTCAAGCCTATACAATTGAGCACGATATAGGAGGTGGAATGCACCTGTCTCAAGCGCAGTGGAGAATGATTTCAACGTTGTGCAAGGTTCTGATGCCCTTTGAACTTGCCACACGTGAAGTCAGTTCAGACACTGCCAGCCTGAGTCAGGTCATTCCCCTCATCAGGCTTTTGCAGAAGAAGCTGGAGACATTGAAGGAGGAGCTAACACGGAGCGATTCCGCTAGGCATGTGGGACTTGTGGATGGAGCCCTTAATTCGCTTAACAAGGATTCACGGGTGGTCAATCTGTTGAAATCAGAGCACTACATTTTGGCCACCATGCTCGATCCTAGATTTAAAGCCTACCTTGGATCTCTCTTTCCGGCAGACACAAGTCTGCTGGGGTTGAAAGACCTGCTGGTGAGAAAATTGTCAAGTCAAGCGGAACGCGACCTGTCAACATCTCCTCCTTCACATTCTCCCGCAACTGGGGGTGCGAGGAAAAGGCTCAGAATTCCGAGCCCACCCGCTGGCGGTGATGCAGGGCAGTCTGGAGCGACTGCTGATGCTGACATCTGGTCCGGACTGAAGGACCTGACAACGATTACGGACATGTCGTCTACTGTCACTGCATATGATTCTCTCAACATTGAAAGAATGGTGGAGGATTATATGAGTGACCGCATCCAAGTAGGCACGTCACACAGTCCGTACTTATACTGGCAGGAAAAAGAGGCAATTTGGAGGCCCTTGCACAAACTGGCTTTATTCTACCTAAGTTGCCCTCCCACAAGTGTGTACTCCGAAAGAGTGTTTAGTGCCGCCGCTCACCTTGTCAGCAATCGGCGTACGAGGTTACATCCAGAAAATGTGGAGAAGATGATGTTCATTAAAATGAATTATAATCAATTCCTCCGCGGAGACATTGACCAGCAGCAATTGCCTCCACAAAGTACACAGGGAGCTGAGATGGTGGATTCCAGTGGGGACGAATTGATAATCTGTGAGGAGGGGGATGTACACGGTGATATATCGGAGGATGATGATGAGGTGGACATCTTGCCTCTGTAGAGCCAGTTTGTGCAAGGAGAGATTAATTGCTTCTTTTTTGGGGGGGGTCCAAACCAACCCGTCATATCAGTCACAGTCGTGTGGCAGACCCTGTCACTGAAATGATGGGTTGGTTAAAGTGTGCATGTCCTGTTTATACAACATAAGGGTGGGTGGGAGGGCCCAAGGACAATTCCATCTTGCACCTCTTTTTTCTTTTATTTTTCTTTGCGTCATGTGCTGTTTGGGGAGGGTTTTTTGGAAGGGCCATCCTGCGTGACACTGCAGTGCCACTCCTAGATGGGCCCGGTGTTTGTGTCGGCAACTAGGGTCGCTTATCTTACTCACACAGTCAGCTACCTCATTGCGCCTCTTTTTTTCTTTGCGTCATGTGCTGTTTGGGGAGGGTTTTTTGGAAGGGCCATCCTGCGTGACACTGCAGTGCCACTCCTAGATGGGCCCGGTGTTTGTGTCGGCCACTAGGGTCGCTTATCTTACTCACACAGTCAGCTACCTCATTGCGCCTCTTTTTTTCTTTGCGTCATGTGCTGTTTGGGGAGGGTTTTTTGGAAGGGACATCCTGCGTGACACTGCAGTGCCACTCCTAGATGGGCCCGGTGTTTGTGTCGGCCACTAGGGTCGCTTATCTTACTCACACAGTCAGCTACCTCATTGCGCCTCTTTTTTTCTTTGCATCATGTGCTGTTTGGGGAGGGTTTTTTGGAAGGGCCATCCTGCGTGACACTGCAGTGCCACTCCTAGATGGGCCCGGTGTTTGTGTCGGCCACTAGGGTCGCTTATCTTACTCACACAGTCAGCTACCTCATTGCGCCTCTTTTTTTCTTTGCGTCATGTGCTGTTTGGGGAGGGTTTTTTGGAAGGGACATCCTGCGTGACACTGCAGTGCCACTCCTAGATGGGCCCGGTGTTTGTGTCGGCCACTAGGGTCGCTTATCTTACTCACACAGTCAGCTACCTCATTGCGCCTCTTTTTTTCTTTGCGTCATGTGCTGTTTGGGGAGGGTTTTTTGGAAGGGACATCCTGCGTGACACTGCAGTGCCACTCCTAGATGGGCCCGGTGTTTGTGTCGGCCACTAGGGTCGCTTATCTTACTCACACAGTCAGCTACCTCATTGCGCCTCTTTTTTTCTTTGCGTCATGTGCTGTTTGGGGAGGGTTTTTTGGAAGGGACATCCTGCGTGACACTGCAGTGCCACTCCTAGATGGGCCCGGTGTTTGTGTCGGCCACTAGGGTCGCTTATCTTACTCACACAGTCAGCTACCTCATTGCGCCTCTTTTTTTCTTTGCGTCATGTGCTGTTTGGGGAGGGTTTTTTGGAAGGGCCATCCTGCGTGACACTGCAGTGCCACTCCTAGATGGGCCCGGTGTTTGTGTCGGCCACTAGGGTCGCTTATCTTACTCACACAGTCAGCTACCTCATTGCGCCTCTTTTTTTCTTTGCGTCATGTGCTGTTTGGGGAGGGTTTTTTGGAAGGGACATCCTGCGTGACACTGCAGTGCCACTCCTAGATGGGCCCGGTGTTTGTGTCGGCCACTAGGGTCGCTTATCTTACTCACACAGTCAGCTACCTCATTGCGCCTCTTTTTTTCTTTGCATCATGTGCTGTTTGGGGAGGGTTTTTTGGAAGGGACATCCTGCGTGACACTGCAGTGCCACTCCTAGATGGGCCCGGTGTTTGTGTCGGCCACTAGGGTCGCTTATCTTACTCACACAGTCAGCTACCTCATTGCGCCTCTTTTTTTCTTTGCGTCATGTGCTGTTTGGGGAGGGTTTTTTGGAAGGGCCATCCTGCGTGACACTGCAGTGCCACTCCTAGATGGGCCCGGTGTTTGTGTCGGCCACTAGGGTCGCTTATCTTACTCACACAGTCAGCTACCTCATTGCGCCTCTTTTTTTCTTTGCGTCATGTGCTGTTTGGGGAGGGTTTTTTGGAAGGGACATCCTGCGTGACACTGCAGTGCCACTCCTAGATGGGCCCGGTGTTTGTGTCGGCCACTAGGGTCGCTTATCTTACTCACACAGCGACCTCGGTGCAAATTTTAGGACTAAAAATAATATTGTGAGGTGTGAGGTATTCAGAATAGACTGAAAATGAGTGTAAATTATGGTTTTTGAGGTTAATAATACTTTGGGATCAAAATGACCCCCAAATTCTATGATTTAAGCTGTTTTTTAGGGTTTTTTGAAAAAAACACCCGAATCCAAAACACACCCGAATCCGACAAAAAAAATTCGGTGAGGTTTTGCCAAAACGCGGTCGAACCCAAAACACGGCCGCGGAACCGAACACAAAACCAAAACACAAAACCCGAAAAATTTCCGGCGTAGATGGAAGATCAAACAAGGCTCTTGTGAGACAAAAACACCACTTCCGACACCCGCCTTGCGGACGCCAAAGCCAATAGCATGACCACTTACCAAGAGAGAATTTTTTATTTTTTTTAAAGAAAATAATAAGGCCATACAGCACCAAAATGGAGCCTAAGTGTAGGCCTGCATCCACACCGGCTTGTAAGTATGGATAAGAACGACCTAGCTGAAAGTCTTCCGTAGTAACCATCCTGGATTCACACCAAGACACAGAATTACGCCAACCACGGCGGTAAGGCTTTGCCGTTACTTCTTTCCTAGCCTGAAACATTGAGGAAATGGCTTCACTGGGAACATCCTTCCGGCTTAGGATATGGCATTCAACCACAACGCCGTCAGACGCAGTCGCGGTAAGTCTTGATAAACGCCCTGACCTAGTTGTAACAGTTCCTCACGTAAAGGAAGAGGGCAGGAATCTCCCATGAGCAAATCATGAAAAACTGGATAGCAAACCCTCCTTGGCTAGATCAGATCCGAGAGGATTGCCTGAACCTTTGTTCTTCTTACGTTTATCACCTTCAGAAAAAATGAAAGAGGAGAGGCCACATAGACCGACTAAAAACACCCACGGTGTCTCAAGGGTGTCCACTGCTATAGCTTGAGTCTCCCTTGACCTGAAACAATATCCCTGAGGCCTCTAGTTGAAGCGAGACGCCAACATGACCAATTGCGACCCTCCACAAAAAGTTGTCACGTCTGTGAAAACTTCTCGATGATGACTAAATTTTTCCCGGATGGAGATCGCGTCAGCAGAGGAAATCTATTTCTCCTTCGCTTACCACCAGAACGAATACTGCTAATATAGTGTTTACCAGACTTTTCGCCCCACGGCAAAACTGTGCATCTTCTGCCATTGCCGCTTTGCTCCTTGTTCCGTTATAGCGGCTTACTTACGCCACTGCTGACAAGTGGTCTGGCAGAACTAGCATGGGCCGAATACGAAGAATACGTTCGTCGAAAATATCTCTTAAATCAAGAAAGCTTATTGCAGACAAGCTTTCCAACTTAACCTTAACCTCTGGAAATACGTCCCTTGCAAGGACTGCTCCCCAGCCTCGGAGATCTGTATGCACGGACACCAGGATCCAAACCTGGATCCCGAACCTTCATCCCTCTAGAAGGAGAGAACCGAGCAGACACCACAGGAGTGATGTCCTGGCCTTTAGGATTATATTCCGGTGCATGTGCAGGTGAGACCCGGACCACAATTCCAACTGGCCCCTTGAAAGCCACTCTGGCAGTAGACCTGCTCACCAAAACAGGCCTCGTAGGCTGCACCCATCTGTTTTAGTCACAGAACATATTGATGAAGTGTCCCAGCAAAGCGGATCCAACTCTGGATCCTCAGACCTCTTTCCACAGGAAAAACACCGAACATTAACCGGTCAGTATCTACTCTGAAACCCACCTCCGACAACTGTGTCGGTGGGAACAACAGCCAATTCCTGTGTCGAAGAACAGTCAGAGAGAAACAACGATTTGCACCTTTATACAGGGACAACCGGACAATGTCCTGAACCTGACGCACCTCTGTATGACGTAGCGTACTACCTCCCCATCCAGAGGGGAACGGCAAGATCTATTAGAAAAACAGTAAGGGGAACAACCGTAACTCAGAATGCTCCCCTTTTGGATTCTATAAATAACTCACAAGTCTTAGTCTATTCCTGGACTAACTGAAATTAGTAGACGAGTGCTCACCGGAGTGGGAACTAGCCAGATAGACTCAGCGACAAGTGGTGGATGCGTTGGAAACAGAAAACGACATCCACTTCTGCGAACGTACCAAGGCTGCAGAACTCTTACCTTTCGACCTTCCACTGTCTGCACAGAAAAGTAAAAAAGAACGGTTTCGAACCGGTTAAAACGACTGCATCCCACAAAAGAATGCGTCACCAACCGTTGTGAAGGAGGCTAACTCACGAAGTTAGACTTACCAGTTGTATCCGCCGAGAGTGACTGAACAGAGGGCTCACCAAACAGCTGTATACCTCCCTCGAGTATCTCTCGGAGACAACCTCAGCATTTTCCCGGCTACACCTCCTGCTGTCACGCGGCAGCCTGCTGCAATGTTATAAAGTAGAATCAACATAAGCAAGTTTACCCACTCTGGGTAGGGTAATTCTATCGGATGCCTACCCGAATACAACACTTCCTCATGTGCATGCAATGCAAATAAGGCCAAAGTATAGAAATAAAATATCACTTAGCTTCCTGCGTATGATCCTTTGCGACCGGGCTCTGCGTCGACCAGGAGTTGACTGCCGTAATGTTCTCTCCGCGTCAGGAAGAGAATAATATTCGGACTCCTTGAGAGGATCGAAAACCAACTCGTCATGGCCAATCTAGAGCTTAATCAACAGAGCGATCAGCACATGAGTAGAATACCATTATCACAGCATTCATGGATATACATAATGAAATACACAATAAAACACACATATCCTAACCATGCATATATAAACATATATCTACATATATATACATATAGATATAACCTATACGCAAGTGGATTGTCCAGACCCGTCAGGTCCCTAGTGACAGTAATGTGTTGTGAATGTGTATGACCATGTACTGACGTGCCCCCGATGTGGATCTACCAGGAACGTTATGGTCGACAGACACTGAGTAAATGTCGACAGCAAGGAATAGTAAGCGGGCAAAAAATAATAATAATAATCTTGGAACCCCGAGGGGTCTGAGGGAAGTATACATATACAATTTCAATAAAACTCCCCCACATATACCTATAAATATATATATATATATATATATATATATATATACAGGTTGAGTATCCCTTATCCAAAATGCTTGGGACCAGAGGCATTTTGGATATGGGATTTTTCCGTATTTTGGAATAATTGCATACCATAATGAGATATCATGGTGATAGGACCTAAATCTAAGCACAGAATGCATTTATGTATCATATACACCTTATACACACAGCCTGAAGGTAATTTTAGCCAATATTTTTTATAACTTTGTGCATTTAACAAAGTGTGTGTACATTCACACAATTCATTTATGTTTCATATACACCTTATACACACAGCCTGAAGGTCATTTAATACAATATTTTTAATAACTTTGTGTATTAAACAAAGTTTGTGTACATTGAGCCATCAAAAAACAAAGGTTTCACTATATCACTCTCACTCAAAAAAGTCCGTATTTCGGAATATTTGGATATGGGATACTCAACCTGTACATATATATATACAAATACAGGTACAAGGCAATAACAGCCTGTTAATTTTTTTACCCCGGAAATACCGTTGATGCCGACAGGGCATCCACAAACAATTGTGTCTCCCCTAGCGTGTTTACTTGTTTTCAAGCACACAAACCCAACCTGCTAGTACTTAATTTTTCGAATCAAGTACCGCCAAGCGTCGGCGAAGCCGACAGTTATCTCCACAGCAGCTTGTGACAAAGCCCTCACACCTGTCGACATATGTCGACTAACCGATAGTGGGTAATAAACAGGGAAACAGTGAATTTATGTATCACAACAAGGATTATGCGTCCATTATTAAACATAATGCTTTATGACACCCATATAGCATTAAAAACACTGTGCCCCCCCCTTCTTACTATACAGTAAATCCTGGTGGGGACCTGAGGAAAATGGCGCTGACTCCTCTGTGAGGGCTAAGCTCCGCCCCCTCCTGGCACGCTTAAGCCCGCTCAATTATATAAATATATAAATATATAATACCCTAAAAACTAGCTGGGGACCCTATATACAGGGGGTAACCCCCTGTATAACTTACTTTTTGTCCCAACGCAGCCCAGAGCGCCCCCCTGCGCCCTGCACCCACGGAAGCCGTTGGTGTGTGCGAGCTATGGACCGCAGCGTGCACGCTGCGGTCTCCCGGCGGGGCGAAGACACCCGGTGTCCGGGTATGTTCCCCCGCCCGGGATCCTTTTATAAATGCCGCCCAGGGCGCCCCCCCAGCGCCCTGCACCCTGCAGGCCGATGGAGAGTGGGAGCAGAGAGCGCAGCGCTACCGCTGCTGCTCCCTCCCGTTCGCGGCACACTGGCGCCAAAGCATGTCCCCCCCACCAGTGATTACATCTGTTAAATGCTGCCCAGGGCGCTCCCCCCCAGCGCCCTGCACCCTGCAGGCCCGGTGGAGTGCGGGAGCCGGGAGCGCAGCGCTGCCGCTGCTACTCTCTCCCGTTCACGGCACACTGGCGGGGCGGGCACCAAAGTATGTCCCCCCGCCAGTGAAGTACAGATTTTATGCTATATGCTGCCCAGGGCGCTCCCCCCCCAGCGCCCTGCACCCTGCAGGTGATGGTAAGCGAGGGAGCAGGGAGCGCAGCGCTACCGCTGTCTCTCCCCCCTGCAGCACCCTGGCGGGCCGAACATACGCTGTGCCCAGGCACCGTAATATGTCCCCCACCAGCATTGTAGACCGTCAGCAACATGCCCCCAGGGCGCTCCCCCCCAGCGCCCTGCACCCTGCCAGAGACGTTGGTGTGTGGGAGCCTGGAGCGCAGCCCTACCGCTGCTGTTACCTCCGTTACTGAAGTCTTCTGCCATCACCGAAGTCTTCTTTTCTTCCAATACTCACCCGGCTTCTTTCTTCCGGCTTTTGTGAGGGGATTGACTGCGCGGCTCCGGGAACAAGCAGCTAGGCGCACCAAGTGATCGAACCCTCTGGAGCTAATGGTGTCCAGTAGCCGAGAAGCAGAGCCTTTAAACTAAGAACAAGTAGGTCTTGCTTCTCTCCCCTCACTCCCACGATGCAGGGAGCCTGTAGCCAGCAGGTCTGCCTGAAAATAAAAAAACCTAACATCAAGTCTTTCAGAGAAACTCAGGAGAGCTCTCCTAGTGTGTGACCCATCACTCCTGGGCACAAAGTCTAACTGAGGTCTGGAGGAGGGGCATAGAGGGAGGAGCCAGTTCACGCCCAGTTTAAGTTTTTATAGTGTGCCCAAGCTCCTGCGGATCCATCTATACCCCATGGTCCTTTTGGAGTCCCCAGCATCCTCGAGGACGTATGAGAAATAATAATAATAACAATAATAATAATTATATCTTGTCTTTTGCAAGAGATTAGAAGAATTCCAGGTTTTGTTTTAACAAAATGTACAGAAAACAAAATATAGGCTACAGCAGGACATGTAACACTTCACAAATCTACTAAGTTGATGAAACTAGGGGGAATGGGCATGGGCATAACTATAGTGGGTGCCAGAAGTGCCATTGCTATGGGGCCCAGAGGCATAGGGAGATAGGGGGATTTGCCTGATAAGCAATTGGGCCTGATCCATTGCCCAGCCTGAATTGTGTGACATTACATTTTCAGTGAGAGTGTAGTGGATGTTAGAATGGCAAGTGGGCACTGTAATGTAGCATTGTTTGTACTGGAGGCCAATGTTATGTGTCATTATCTGATCTGTTCATTGTAAACTGGAGGTCACTATAATGTTACATAATAAAAAATGGGGCACTGTAATGGGGCACAATATGAAATGGAGGGCATTGTAATTTCTCATAATCTGATGTACTCATTGTAATGCGGAGGGCACTATAATGTTACATAATGAGAGATGGGGCAATTTAATGTGGCTCAGTATGAAATGGAGACACTTTAATGTGGCATAAGATTAAGCGGGGCACTGTAATGTGGCATAATATGAACTAGGGATACTGTATGTCATAATATGAACTGGGGACACTGTCATAATACAAATTGGGGATACTGCATAATATGTACTGGCAGTCCTATAATGGGACATCATGTAAACTAGGGCACTACTCTGGTTCATAAAATAAACTAGGCACTATTATGGGGCATAATAGTAATATAAATATATATAAATATAGATTTGCTAGAAAGAGACCATATAAAGTGTATAGTTACCTAGTTCGCAAGATGAGATTATAATATCCATGTTTTCTGTCTGTTACAAAAAGATAGACACATAATGTATAGAAATAACACATTCACAGAAAAAGTAATCAGTCAGTAGCATATTGAAGTGCTTTACTACACACAATTGCAGATAATATTGTATTTTAATTTGGGTTCTGCTTTACTGTAAGATAGTACATGTCACTCCAATGTATGATAAAGGGAAGATCTGTTGTTTTAATAATGGATTATATTTATATTTTTATTTAATTTTTTACATTATTTATTATTATTATTATTATTATTATTACTACTACCAGTTATTTATATAGCGTACACATATTTCGCAGCGCTTTATAGCGCATATTTGGCCATTCACATCAGTCCCTGCCCCAGTGGAGCTTACAATCTATATCCCCTATCACATCTACACGCAAACACATTCCCACTAGGGTTAATTTTGTTGGGAGCCAATTAACCTACAAGTATATTTTTGGATTGTGGGAGGAAACCGGAGTACACGGAGGAAACCCACGCAAGTACGGGGAGAATATACAAACTCCACACAGTTAGGGCCATGGTGAGAATTAAACCCATGACCTCAGTGCTGTGAGGCAGTAATGCTAACCATTACACCATCCGTGCTGTCCCATTTTGTTCATGTTTTTATGTTTTGTTTATTTTTATTCATTATTGCGTTTATTAACTTTAGAGCAACTTGCTGCTGCTTTATTAAATTAATGCCTATATCAGGTGCACAATTACATTATTAAACTACTTTTTATTAAATTAAAACAGATTTGTACATATATTACAGAAGAAAACAGTGACAAAAAAACAAGGAATCAGTGTGTGTAATAAATAAAACTGTATTTTTAATAAACTTTAGTGAAAATGAATCTGTGAACTGCTGGCCATTATTTAGAAAGTAAGGCTTTGGTAACTGTTGCTTAAGGTAAAATACAATATCTCAAGAGGAATTACAATGTATCAGAGAGTTTGTTACATTACTCTATAACTCAACTCCACTATGTATTATATTAATAAGAATGAATTATCAGAGAAATTATTGAAATTAATCTTTAATCTTGAGTGGACAATCCTTTTAAATTGGTGCAACAATAGCTGAAAGAATAACGTAGTATTAGTCTGAAAAACTGTAGCAATGACTTGCCGTGTTCTTGTATTTTGCATTGTACCCATATAATGCTTCAATTGAAAAAACACTTTTACGTTTTTTTATTTTTTTTTATTTTGCAGTGTTATTGAATTTTATGGTGCCCATACACTTGTGCGATGCCCTGCGTCGCGACATCGCGGGCCATCGCACCAGCAGTTCAGGTGCGATTAAATTGTGCCTGAACTGCCAAAGTGATTACGATCATGCGATAAATCGCATGGTATTCACGTGATGGGCACGTCACCGCCGAGTGGGAGCGGCCTCTGGTCACTCCCGGCGGGTGCCTATCGTGCGTCGCAGTGCGATATATCGCATGTGTTTTTAAAAACACATGCGATCGCATTGCGATGTGATAAATATTAAGTACTATCATGAGACATGATATTCGGGCGGCGGGCCCACGCATCGCATCACATGGTACCTTAAATGTGCATACAATCCTTCGATTTCTCTCACAGATGCGGTTGAAATCAAAGGATTGTATGCCATATCTCACAAGTGTATGGGCTACATTAGTCTGAAACCACACACTATTCCATATGGGATGCAGTCAATTTACCTACAATCAGAATCCCGACGGTCAAAATACCATCAACCATTGACCGATGGTCAAAATACCGACAAGGTCAAAATACAGAAATTAAAAATGTTGTCATAGTCAAAATACCAATATTTCAAATGTCGACAGGTCAAAAAATCGACATGAGTTTTTTGGGATTTTTTCATGGAAACTGACTCTTTCATACTTTACGATCCCAGTGGAAGTGGAGGGGGAATCTAAAACAGTGCTGAGCGCAGCGAGGCACCGTGCACGAAGCATGGTGAGCGCAGCGAGGGGATGCGGTACACTTATACGGTGTCCATGTCGACCTATGTCGATATACAAACCAATTTTTTTTTAAAACTTGTCTATTTTTTGACCTGTCAACATCTTAAATGTCGGTATTTTGACCGTGTCGACATCTGAAATATCGGTATTTTGACCATCAGTCAATTGTTGTCTGTATTTTGACCGTTGGGATTTTGATTGTAGGTAAGTCATACTGATCCCTTCCATATATTGTGTATATACAGTAGTTGTCTGCAGTATACCTGTATCATGCATGTCTCTGTCATTTAGACTATATGTATTATATTTATATTTATTTAAATTTACCAAAAATATAATGGCTTGTCATGCCCATTAACATAAGTCTGTTTTACCACAATGTTGTTGAGGAAAGCCGCTCAGGTTACAGAATGGGAAATATGGAGCTCAAAAATAATTAGTTACACCACTACTTTTACACCATAATGAGGACTGCGCTATAAAAGTGGAAACTTTTGGTGCATCAGTTAATATTAGTTAATATAGCTGGAATACATATTTTCAAATCTCACCATCTGGTTTTACTTCTGCTGAGAGTGTAAAGCCATTGCATTTATTTTCATCAGTCAGTAGGCTATGATAAACTGTCATTACCTAAGAGGAAATACAAAATCTGTAATAATCATTAGAATCAAGTGACTATTCTTCCATTTTACATTTTCTAGTGAATGATTTTCTAGTATTGCTGCAGTGCGGTACTTGTATAATTATCCTGACAATCAGACAAGACAGAGTTTCTTAGAACAGGAGTTCAATGGACCGGCAGTTTCTCCATTTAAACAGGAACTACTGTATAGGGGTCATTCTGACCCGATCGCACGCTGCAGTTTATCGCTGCGCAGCGATCGGGTCAGAACTGTGCATGCACCGGCGTCGCAGTGCGCCAGCGCATGCCAGACGGCCGAAGGCCATTGCTGAGCTATGATCGCCTCTGCCTGATTGACAGGCAGAGGCGGTCACTGGGGGCCTCGGAATGACCCCCTATAACCAGCAGTTTGGGAGTGACAAGGAAGTGAATATAAATGGTGCTTGCACCAATCAGGAAACCTGCTGGTTAAGTTTAAATATTCAATGCAGCTGCCCTGCTGCACATAACTATATTAATTACTAAGCAACGGGGAATGCCGTCTGCCTCAGGTGTCTCTGTTGCTAGGTACCCGGCGGCCCCCAGTGTGTATTGCACCTGGCGGCAGCCTGTTGCTAGGTGCCAGGCGGGGACCAGAAAGCATTGCGCCTGGCATCAGCCTGTTGCTAGGAATATGTGCCCCTGTCCATATCGGCCCTGCTATCTAGAAGATATCAGGCCAATAAGCGAGGCCAATGTATGAATGGTCAGCATCGCTGACTGTTCCGACACCTGCAGCTGTTGATTTCTACAGCTGCTGGTGGAGATTCCCATAGACCACAGCAGGGACAGAGCTGTCCCTGGCTGTGGCGGGTGCTGGCTCCTGACAGCGTGACAGCGCTGGGGATCTCGCGGGAGTAGCGGGGCGCAGAGGGAGCTGGCCGTGAGGGAGACACAGCGCGTCAGCTCTGAGTGCTGTGAGCTCAGGGGGACATCGCCGAAGGGGGGAGCGCTTCGGCAGACAAGATGTTGATGCATCTTGTCAATGTCCCTGAGGTAAAGCAGGAAGTGTTACAGCGCGCCGCTGTAATACATTTACCTGAATGTGAGGATACTGTGTTGCATAATGTGTGCTGGCAGCCCTACAATGTGACATAGTGTGAACTAGGGCACTACTATGGGGCATAACATTAACAACTGTTGCCGAGAGGTGTCTCTCTAGAAGCACTGGAAAGGGGCCCCTTCAAAATGTTGCTATGGGGCCCACAAAGTTCTAGCTACACCCCTGAACTGGGTACATACTAGATGGACCTGGCGGGGGTGCCGGGATCTATGCACTTGCTGATGCCGGCCATGATGTCACCCATCGGACCTGCATGGTGTCCGATGGAGGATGTCGCTGACGATGCACGGGAGCGTACACACACTGGACGATTTGAACGATGTGTTATTTCAATCCGTTGGAATCAGGCACATTGTTCAAAATATCATCTAGTGTGTACCCAGCATGGCGTTAAAAAAATGCTAAACCAAAAGTAAACTTATATAAAAGAGCTGCTCATAACCTTTACACATATGTGCTGTATGTAAAAGTTCACATTCAATGACAGAACTTGGTAAATGATGCACAGTTTATCCGTGCAGATTTTCCCGATTTCCCTTCTATTAAGCAGCATTATATTATTTGTTAACTGAATGAAAAGTATAAAACGTTTTATTTTAGATATTTTAAGTTTAGTGGTTCATTACAACTATTTTTTTTTAGCTTAGTCTTTTCATTATAGACAAGATTACAAATGGGTAAATAATATACATATGTTTTTTAGAGTTGTATCTCATGAATGTGATGCAATTACACAAGATAGTATGGTAGCTTACCGTTAGGGTACCTTTTCCAGTTCCTGTTACTTTAACAGTGATATTTTTACTTGCTGGAACCTGAAAGGAATGAAGCATTACTTAAAACAAGAAAGGAAGGGAAGGGAAAGATTACTGAATGTATTGACCTTTAAAGGCATACAATCAGATCGATACACAATATACAAAACTTTCTTATTACTTCTTTGAAAAAACACAAAATACAATAATAAAAAATGAGCAACAAACTTGAAAATTAAAATTACAACACTATCAGGAAAAAAAAGACTTCTGACCTTATCTGTCCTCTCCACATATGCATTCTGATGCCTTATAGTGTATATAACAGGTTTTCCCCTTCCTTCTACAAGAAGCTGGACATCCAAGTTGGCTTGGTTATCGGTAGGGATATCCATTTTGTATTGTGCCAGAGCCTGAATTGCAACTACAGTTGCCTAAAAGTTGAAAGAATAACATAGTATTATACTAAAACACAATAATTAACACATTCATTCAGTGATTCCCAAACTGGGTACCTCAAAGCATTTTCAGGGGTGCCATAGGATGGTGATCCTGGACCTATTCAAATTTTTTTATGGTCAGTGTACAGTAATAGGCAAAACCAATAAAATATGTGGACAAACAGAAGTGAATCCTGTGCCTCACCACATAAATGACCATACGAATGACATATAAACACAATTTGTTTATGTCATATTTTGTCTGAAATGTTGAATAAGAAAAATTTGGCCTAGGAGTCACGTGAAAAAAATCTGATACTCTAGTGCGCCGTGATACAAAAAAAGTTTGAAGACCACTGTACGGGATGCGGTTAAGATGCCGCCGGCCGGAATCCCGGCGGTCGAAATACCGACGCCAGAATCCCGACCGCCACAATCCCGACATATTCTCCCTCCGTGGGTGTCCACGACACCCATAGAGGGAGAATATAATAGTGTGCCGAGCGTAGCGAGGCACCGTGCCCGCAAGGGTCTGCGTTCCGCTCGCCACCCCTGTCGGGATTGTGTGGTCGGGATTCCGGCGGCATTTAGTACTGATCCCCACTGTACTTATCTAAACATAGTCTGTGTCTTTTTTTCAGTGTTTATTAACTCTTAGTCTAAAACTATTCAATATACTATAGATATCATAATATCTGTGTCTATGCCATACATGTGTCTACAGTTTACAATATATTACATTTAATTTATATTTCTTTAAATTTCCAATATGTCTGCTTACTGTAACCCTATCTTCCAATGCAAATAGAAATAACATGACTTCCTTATTATCAGGAATAAGACATGATTCTGGGTTGCACATAAGGGGCTATTCATGTTCGCTAGCAAACCAAAAAAGTTAGCAATTGGGCAAAACCATGTGCACTACATGTGGGGCGGGATGTAACATGTGCAGAGAGATTAAGATTTTGGTGGGTTACATTGTTTCTGTGCATGGTAAATACTGGCAGCTTCATTTTTACACTGCAATTTAGATTTCAGTTTGATCACACCCCACCCAAATCTAACTCTCTGCACATGTTACATTTGCCCCACCTGCAGTAAAGCATGGTTTTCCCCATCTGCTAACTTTTTTGGTTTGCTAACACCGAATAACCTCCATAATGCTGATGTTCACAGAGTTGAGCAATTTTTATCTACTGTGCAGGTATCTAAGCTAAAAAGTAACACTGCGCCCCATGGTGTGTGTGTACAGAGTTGCAGGACCAATTAAGACACACAGGGCCAAATGTAATAGAGTGATAGTATCAGAAAGTGAGAGATTTGGTAAGGTTTTTCAGATATTTTTTTAAAGTGGCAATCATTTACACTGCTAAACCAGGTATATCTTGCTGTGTAAATGATTGCCACTTTAAAAAAAACTGCAAAACCTTACCAAATCTCTCACTCTATAACATTTGGCCCACAGTCTCAGATGTGTATTGGAAATGTCCTGTTATTCTTTGGCAATGACTGGGAGGTGACTATGCATATGCACAAAGATGCACCGTTATGGGTGTGTTGCTGAATTGGTTGCATGTTGGTTTGTATGTAATATGCTTTTCTGCTTTTCAAGTAACACAATATGGTCAAATTTCTAGTTTCTGCAAATCTTTGTTAATTTGGAGCTTTTAACTCATTTTCTGAATGCTGAACAAAATTAAGTAAAGTTTCTTAGGAAAAGGAACCAATTACAATGGAATGATTTATCACATGGTTTTAGATTTCAATAACGTATTCTTTCTTCCATGCTATTACCCATTTAATCACATACTACTGTTATGCATAACAAATGCACCCCGCTTTCTGTAAACCACTCTGGCAGGTTTGTTGACAGGGATGGATGGAACACATAATCATGGAGGCTTTCTGAGCTGCTCTGTCTCTCAAAGCTCTGCTCAGCCGCTTGACAAACAGAGTCACAGGGGCATGCTGCAAGGCCAGGCCCCCATGACTCATGGCACAGCCCTTTAAGTCATGATCACACGCCCTAGCCGTGCATGACCGCGTCGCATGCACACAGTGCAATGCCCAGGATATAGAACCCCAGTCTATCCCTATTTGCTTACATTTTAAAACTGAAGGTCAATAGTCTGTATGTGCCAAAATAAAGCATTTACTAAGCATTGATTTTGACAGGTTTTTTGAAACTGCCATCAATGCCCATCAGTTACTAAGCAGTATATTTGACGGTTTGGAGGTTTTATCGATGGATTCTATCCTGCTGATTTTCTAAAGGTCAAACCACCTGGAAGCTAGACTTTAGAATGCAATGGACATGGTATTCAACATTGTTATGTATAGAAATTCTGTATTTGCTAGGCAAATAATAATGTGGCTGTAGCCAATATGGCTTCACGGCTATTCTGTGATCACTGATCATGACAAGGACTAGCCAGGGGGCAGAATATGAGGGACACTGCAGGCCTAGGTTTTACCGCAAACTCAAACCATAAAATCAAAATAACTTAAACCTCAAAATCGTGTCTGATGGTAAGTCATACAGATTTTATGCCTCAATCATAACAACTTAACTGACCATATGACCTTTGGAAATGTGTTTGAACCTTGTAACACAGCAGGACACAGCGGTAAATAAATGTGGCTTTACTGCATGAGACCGGCTTGCAGGAAGTCACATAAACCAACCAGGTTGTACACACATCTAGAACCTTGCCAAAAATCATATTGAGCTAGCCAGAGCAGATTCCAGATCTGTCCCAGGACTGTATAAGCTGCTATGGGTTCTTAATTTTTTTACACTGGTTCCTTTCAGTTAGTTACATCACAACAGTAGCCATGATGTCAGTGCCACCAGTCAGCTAGCATTCCCCCACTAACTATTTCAGTTGCTGGTAGCCCTGAAGACCATCTTATGCTCCTCAATATGCTTTACTAGTCGGGAATGACAGTGGCATGAGTTAAGGGTAGCTTTCTATACACTTGCAGGCAATGCCTAATAACCTTCGAGCCATATACTGCACATAATTGGGTTAAGACCACCAAGGCACAGGGCTAAAGCGTTAATTAATAGACACCATGTATATTCTCTTAATGTTCGGGTGGTTTGTGATGCAAAAATTAACATTATGAGTGCTGTTGCTGGCTATCCTGGCACGATGCCTTTGGCATCTTTCATTCCTGAAGTTGAAGGGGTTAAAGAAGAGTTAATGCTGGCATGACGGCTGTTGGTAGGTGTTGTGTTTAAATAGTGAAGATCAGCAGCCTGAATCCAGGTGGTAATAGTGTCACCAACACTACAAATTGTGAACAATTGGTGTTATTTATTTTGTTCACAGGTGTTGTGTTTAGTTTTCCCACCTTGAAAAAAATTCCATATATAATGACTTCACTAATGTTATTTTTTTTTTTTTAAACGCACTGATAATTCTGGCTATTGCTGTTACTCCTGGATACAGACTTCAGCTGAGTATAAATACAGGTTGAGTATCCCATATCCAAATATCCGAAATACGGAATATTCCGAAATACGGACTTTTTGGAGTGAGAGTGAGATAGTGAAACTTTTGTTTTTTGATGGCTCAATGTACACAAACCTTGTTTAATACACAAAGTTATTAAAAATATTGTATTAAATGACCTTCAGACTGTGTGTATAAGGTGTATACGAAACATAAATGAATTGTGTGAATGTACACACACTTTGTTTAATGCACAAAGTTATAAAAAATATTGGCTAAAATGACATTCAGGCTGTGTATAAGGTGTATATGAAACATAAATACATTCTGTGCTTAGACTTGGGTCCCATCACCATGATATCTCATTATGGTATGCAATTATTCCAAAATACGGAAAAATCCCACATCCAAAATAACTCTGGTCCCAAGCATTTTGGATAAGGGATACTCAACCTGTATAATGAGCCCATAAACCCACTAGATCAATGATAGAGAACATATGTGGGCTGTTAAAACCTAGGTTCAGATGTCTTGATAAGTCTGGTGGAGTATTATTATACTCAGCAGGTGTCTTTTGTATAATCTGCCATTAAAGCATCTAGGCCCCTTAGATTATCTTGTTACCATTAGGCATCTCTGAGTAATGAGGGTGGGAAGCAGGTGGAGCAGCCTCTTATTAAGGGATCCGGTCTTTAGGTCGACAGTAACTAGGTCGACACTATCTAGGATGACCACTATTGGTTGACACGACAGTAACTAGGTCGACAGGGTCTCTAAGTCGACAGGGTCTCTAGGTCGACATGTTCTAGGTTGACAGGTAAAAAGGTCGACATGAGTTTTTCACGATTTTTTCTTTTTTTGTTAACCTTCTCATACTTAACGATCCACATGGTCTACAATTGGAACGGTAACCTTGCCCGAAGCATAACGAGCCAAGGGAGCCATGCGAGGGGACACGGTGCACTAATTGTGGTTCCCGGTCACTCTACGAAGAAAACGACACCAAAAAAACATAAAAACTCATGTTGATCTTCTGACCTGTCGACCTAGACCATGTCGACCTAGAGACCCTGTCGACCTAGTTCCTGTCGACCAATAGTGGTCGACCTAGACACTGTTTACCTAGTTACTATCTACCTTCCATACCACACCATAAAAATATAGATTGCGATAAATATGCCCCCAAATCACCTGGTGTCATTAGTTTTAGAATTTGGATGAAGTTACATTTCCTTATATTTTCATCTTACTGTATATATTTATACTAGAAAACTGTTTGTAAAGAACCCAGTTATTTCTACAAAATATGGACTGAATGCTTATGGAGAGACAGAAACAAAACATAATGAGAGGTAATCAATTAACATAAAATCACAGATTGCTGTTGCACAAAGTTCACCTGTGTAGACTTAAAGCCTCCTCCGTATCCCCGTATTTTCACCAACAGTTCTGCAATTTTATGGGTTTCATCAAACTTCTTGAGCTTCAGTTTCTGAAGAAGGGCATAGCCAGTAGCTTCCACAGTAAAGAAATTTTTGGAATTCTCAACTGGCCAGTAAGGTATGGCTAAAAATGGGAAAATACATCATATCATTATTATCAAGGGCAACATCGTTTTACCAAGGTGCAAAATTACAGTACTTGCTCTTTTCTCTTTCTTCCCAACTCAGCATCAGCTCCATAGAATGTATAATAATGTTAAATCAGCTTAGATCTAAGTACTGTTTGGCCTGAGATACTAAAGTGCCGCAAAAATATTATAAATAAAAATTTAAATAACTAAATAAATTTAATAACCCAAACGAAAATTTTAGGCAAACAATTGGTTAAAAAAATACAATCTAATAAAACAGATAATGAAATATGCCTCCAATATGCAGGTTACCATGCACCCCCTGTATTAGACAAAATACACATAACAAACTATTATATTAAATAATAGAAAGGGCACAGAATGCTAAAATACTTTATACATTTATAAATAGCAAACATAATTGAACATTTATATGAGTCAAGTAGGTGAAAATACCATCACAGCAACTATGCACAGTTAGGGGCTAATTCAGGTAGGCTTGCAAATTGTGATCCAACCGCAATAATTACGTTTTCCCCGCGGGTGCATGCAGAGACAGGCAGAGGCATTTGCGGGCGGCAATGCTTTGCTTCCGTTTTCCAAGACGGAGCATTGCGGGGGTGGCGGCTTACAAATGGGAGCATGGCGGCAGCATTACCAGAGCGGCCGTGTGATGGCAGCCACTCCGATCAAAAAGATGGAGGTGAGCCTCCTGCTGTTGCAGCCATAATTTCTGCGACTGAGCACTAATTGCGTCGCAATCACAATTAGTGCATGGTCGCAGATTGGAGGCAGCAAGTAGCAGGGTGTAGTATGATATGCCAGCGCTCGGTCTCCCGGCGACCAGCATACCGGCGCCAGGAGGCCGAATGCCGGCATACCGACGGTGTGACGAGCGCAAATGAGCCCCTTGCGGGCGCGGTGGTGCGCTACACGCGCCACACTATTTATTCTCCCTCCAGGGGGGTCATGTACCCCCAAGAGGGAGAAAAAATGTCGGTATGCCGGGTGTCGGGATTCCGGCGTCGGTATACTGTGCGCCGGGTTCCCGACAGCCGGCAAACGGAATACCATTCCAAGTAGCACGCTGGGTGGCCTTGGCCTGCGATAGGCGGATGCCAGCATGCGAGTCAAAGTAGTGCATGCCGGGCGGACTAGCCATGTGCTGGGTGGGCATCCCCCCGCATGTCTGAGTTTCTAATCGTAGCCGTGCAAAATACGTTCAGGTCTGAATTAGGCCTGTAGTCTACAGTAGACTAGATATTATGAATCTTAAATTAAAGCACACTGTCATCTGATTAGAGCAGATAAAACAAATGCATATTGACTGTAAGCCACCCTATGATGTAAGAACCAGAACTAATGTTTGTCCCTCATGCAAGTGGTTTAACTTCATTCTCAGTTCACTCCAACCATCAGGCTATACCAATAACTTGTACATGGAGAAACGCTTACTATGCTAAGCTATTACAATATTATTTTAACTCTTATCTGTCTGGGGCGGCCGTCATATTTGCTAAATCATAAACTGTCCCTTTTTTCAACATCAAAAGGCATGGAGTTTACTTTCACCTTGCTAATTATACTTACAACCAGAGGGTGTAGTATGGTATGCCGGCGGCTGGGCTCCCAGCATACCGGCGCCGGGAGCCTGACCGCCGGCATACCGACAGCGTGGCGAGCGCAAATGAGCCCCTTGCGGGCTCGCTGCGCTCGCCACGCTGCAGGCACGGTGGCACGCTATTTTATTCTCCCTCCAGGGGGGTCGTGGACCCCCACGAGGGAGAAAAAGTGTCAGTATGTCGGCTTTCGGGATTCCGGTGCCGGTATACTGTGCGCCGGCATACTGAAGACCACCCCAACCAGAGGCTGCCAAAGAAGAGTACAAGCATGGGCAGTACAGCATATAATAAAGCAAAGTTCAATTGACCTGGGGCCTAATTCAGACCTGATCGCTCGCTAGCTATTTTTTGCAGCGCTGCAATCAGATAGTCACCGCCTATGGGGGAGTGTATTTTCGCTTTGCAAGTGTGCGATCGCATGTGCAGCCGAGCGGTACAAAAAAGTTTTGTGCAGTTTCTGAGTAGCTCAGAACTTACTCAGCCGCTGCGATCACTTCAGCCTGTACTGGCCCGGAATTGACGTCAGACACCCACCCTGCAAACGCTTGGACACGCCTGCGTTTAATCCATCGCACAGCAACGATCCGCATTGTACCCATACGACACGGCTGCGCATTGCGGTGCATCGCAGCACAGTGAAAAAACCTAGCATGCAATCAGATCTGAATGACCCCCCAAATCCATTACTTTATTATAACTGGATAGTTGAAGTGGAATTCTGGATTATACAGTACATCATAAGTCAGTTTTTAGCACATACAGTAGAAATTCCTTTTATTTGATCCATTCAGATGAAAAGCCACCACTCAGTAAATATAGCCTTTAATCTTTGTTGTGCTCTTCATGTGTTGTACTTGAATACCATTAAAATGTAAAGAAATTAGGAATTTAGGATTTGCCTTAAGTACATGGCAAGGTCATGGGCCCTTTAATTACACGCATGCATACACCATTTTTTACTACCTTTTAGCCACCACTTATATTCAAATATTATTACTAATTTGCCTAAAATATACTAACATTTATGTGCAAACTTGTCAATATCGTGATGCTTAGCGTCTCCCACTAATGAAAGAGCATATGAAGTTATAACAGCACTGTACGTTTGTCTCAAATTTGGAAATTTAGCTTCAAGATATTCCTTGGCTTTGTTGACTGCTTTATCAATTTCCTACAAATAAAGGAAACAAATTAAAGTCATCAAAATACTGAGTATACTTTGGTGAAACATTGTTTAAATACAAAGATCATTTTAGGTAATGGAGGGCTGAATAATCAGGATGGAACATAAGTACTTTGGTTTGTGGGGTAAGTATGTCATTGGCTTGGTATCAGGTAGTTGTGTTTAATGGAAGTGAGGTTTGATGGACAGTTGCTGGGGAAGGGATGGACTATTAGAAGCAAGGGGTGGGGTTACTATAAGCAGGGGTGGATCTACTGTGAAATTAATGAAGCTTAAACTTCAGGACCCCAAATCCCAGAGGAGCCTTGAAGCTACCTTTTTTCACCTCTTGTTTTTTTGTACTGTATTTTTATAGCTCATCACCAATAAGACATTGACAATCAGGCGTCTAGTACAGCACAGCTGCTGTCACAACTTGGATGCTGTCGCTTAGTATCGCGGGAGCTGCTGGGAGTTGTAGTATAGCTCTGTAATTTGCGCTCTGTAAATAGTGTGAAATGTGTATCTGTTTTAAACTACAATTCCCGACAGCCTGCAGAACATTTCTGAGTGGGCCCATCCTAGGAAGGAGGCTGGGAGCAAAGAAAGGTGAGAAGGAGCCTGGGACAAGGAGGAATCTAATAAGGTAATTTTGCTGGTGCTGAGCAGTGTGTGCTCTCCTTGCAAGGGCAGCAAAGCCCATTGGTCCTTTTTGGATGTTGCCCTATTGTTGCTGGTTGTGAAGGGGCCCCCCATAAATGGTTGGGTTCGTGTGCCCAGCGGTTGGGAGACCGCCGGTCACCATACCAATGGCGGGAACCTGGCTTTTAGATGGCAGGGAGGGAGGGGGTGCGAACACAGGTTCTATTTCCACTCGCCACAGGTTCTATTCTCACTCTATGGTCACATGGGAATAGTCCCTGTTGGTCGGAATGCCAACCGGCGGGCTATTTACCGTGGTCGGGATCCCAGCATCGGTATAGCATCCCCCTATAACAGTTCAAACTTTAGGGACCCAAAAATGTAGACCCGACACTGACTGTAAGATTAAATAATCTATCTGTAGCCGGGATGTTTTTGCAAATTGATGTTCTGCCCTCCCTCTCTTCTGACATTCCCTCCATTATCTTAGACGATTTCAACATCCCAATCAATATCCCCTCTAAATCTCCTGCCTCTAAACTCCTGTACCTCACATCTTCGATTGTTCTTTCCCAGCGAAATCCCTGCCCCTCTCATGTGAATGGGAGCTCACTGTCTGGTCTTCACTCACCGCTGTGATATTTCTGATTTCTCCAGCTCCCTGTTCCCCCTCTCTGACAATCACCTGCTTTCTTTTGACTTATCTCTCTCTGCTTCTCCATCTCTACCTCCTAAGACAACCATCACTAAGCGTAACATTGAGACTATTGACACCCAGTGGCATAACTACCACCCCCGCAGCCACTGCGGAGGCGCAGGGCTGCGGGGGGGCCACCACTGATTGCTGCTGTGTGCGAGACTGAGTCCGGGAAGGAGCCGGAGGGCACAGCGCGCGCCACTCCTGTGTCCCTCCTGGGTCTCCGGCAGTGGCAGAGTGTCTGTCAAATGAAGTGCCAGCTCGTGAGCCAATCAGAGTTTGCGGACCGATAGCCAATCAGGAGCCGCAGCTGCCGGTCCGTGAGCTCTGACTGGCTCACGAACCGGCACTTCATTTGACAGACACGCCGCTGGAGACAGGCACAGGAGAGGTGTGCGCAGTGCCCTTTGGCTCCTTCCCGAACTGTAGTGTACCCTTCTTCCTGGACAGCACAGCAGCAAGGGAGGGTGTGTACCTGGCATATATTTGGCACTGGGGGCATATGTGTAGCTGGCACTGGGGGCATGTGTAGCTGGCACTGGGGGGGCATATGGGGTGCTGGGGGCATATGTGTTTCTGGCACTGGGGGGGCATATTTGGCACTGGGGGCATATGTGTATCTGGTACTGTGGAGGCATATTTGGCACTGGGGGCATGTGTTTCTGGCACTATGGGGGCATATTTTTATCTGGCACTGTGGGAGAATATCTGGCACTGGGGGCACAGCCCTAGCAACAAGCATTACCCCCTGGTAACAAGCATGACACCCAGTTCATGAAATCCCTGGCAACAAGCATTACCCCCAAGCAACGAGCATGACACCCAGTGCATGAAACCCTTGGCAATGAATATTACCCCCTGGCAACAAGCTTGACACCCAGCACATGATACCCCTGGCAACAAGCATAACACCTAGCTCATGAAACCCCTGGCAGCGAGCATGACACCCTGAGCATGAAAACCCCTTGCACCGTGCATGGAACCAAGAGCATGAAACCCCTGGCAACGAGAAGGTAATTTAAAAGTAATTAGAAGCCTTACTGTAGGGCTTAATGTGTAATGGGCATTGCGGTGTGTGGCATAATGTATCACGGACATTGCGGCGTGTGTCATATAATGTGTCACAGGCATTAAGGTGTGTGGTATACTATATCACGGGCATTGTGGTATGTGGTATAATGTCTCAGGGGCATTGCAGTGTGTGGCATAATGTATAACGGGCATTGCGGTGTGTGGCATAAGGTATAACGGGCATTGCGGAATGTGTCACAGGCATTATGGTGTGTGGTATACTATATCATAGGCATTGTGGTATGTGGCATAATGTCTCAGGGGACTGCAGTGTGTGGCAAAATATATAACAGACATTGCGGAGTGTGTCATAATGTGTCACAGGCATGACGGTGTGGTGTACTGTATCACAGGCATTGTATGTACTATAATGTCTCAGGGGCATTGCAGTGTGTAGCATAATGTATAACGGGCATTGCGATGCGTGGCATAATGTGTCACAGGCATTACGGTGTGTGGCATAATGTGTCAGGGGCATTACGATGTGTGGCATATTGTGTAATGGGCATTATTGTGTGTGGCATAATGTCTAAGGACCATTGCAGTATGTGGCATAATGTATACTGGGCATTACTATAAGGAGGAAAAATTACAAATAATGTAAGGGGCATGAATCAGGATTATTTTTTTTCCTGTGGTGGCCAACGTCTGGGCATGCAGGTTGCAAAACCAGGGTATAAGGTAGTCTTTTCCTGCAATGCCACGCCCCTTTAAGCAAAGTCACACCCATTTCAGCAAGGACATGTCCCCTTTTTTGTGGTGCACGTCTACGGCGCGCGCAGATTCATCAGTTTACTAGTGGCACTTATGGAGGGGGCAGAGAATGTTTTGGCTTTGGGGAGAAAAATTTCTAGTTACGCCCCTGTTGATAACACTTACCGATCCTCCCTGCTTGACTGTTTGACTCACTCCTCGCTCCCACTCTCTCTCTCCTGCCCTGTACAAGCTCCTTCCCTATATAATGCATCCCTTGCCTCTGCGCTTGACTCTGTTGCCCCACCGTCCTTTATTCACCCTCACAGATCAACACATCAACCTTGGCAATCCAAATGCACCAGATATATGAATAAAATGCTCACGTACCGCTGAGCAACAGTGGAGGAAATCATGCTCTAAGGCAGACTTCCTCCATTACAAATTTATGCTCTCATCCTACAGTGATGCCCTTTTCCTCTCTAAACAATCATACTTCAAGTACCTCATCTCCTCCCAGTCTTCAAACCCCCGGCGCCTCTTTGCCACTGTCAACTTACTGTCAACAACCTCTGCTCACCCTTACCTCAACTCCCCTCTTCACCCTCTGCTCTTGACTTTGCAACCTACTTCACATCCAAAATTGACTCCATACATCAGGAAATAACATCCCACCAGAACCTGAGCAACCCTAATCCCCTGCCCCCTCTCCTTCCATCTTACCAACTCTGACATCTTTCTTCACTGTATCCAGAGAGGAAGTAATTGTTCTCATCCATTCCACAACCTCCTCCATCTCTCCCCTTGACCCTATCCCCTCCTCTCTTCTCCGCTACCTTTTTTCTTCTGCCTGTTCCCATTTTTCCCATCTCTCATTCTCATCAGGCACTATCCCCTCTGCCTTCAAGCATGCACTTGTCTTCCCTCTTCTTAAAAAACCTACCGCTGATCCAACCACCTTCTCCAACTACCAACCCATCTCTCTCCTACCTTTTGCCTTGAGTGTACTGTCTACAACCGCCCGTCTTTCTTTCCTCCCACTCACTGCTTGACCCATTCCAGTCTGGTTTCTAGCCTCTCCACTCCATTGAAACTGCCCTCATGAAAGTCTGCAATAACCTCCTTGCTGCTAAATCCATGGGTCACTACTCTCTGCTTATTCTCCTTGACCTCTCTGCAGCATTTGACACTGTGGACCACCTTCTCCTCTTGCAAATCCTTCAATCCTTTGGTCTGCATAATACTACCCTCTCCTGTCTGTTCTCTTACCTTTCTGACAGTACCTTCTCTGCCTCCTCTCATGACTCCACCGCCCCCACTTCTACTAGTAGGTGTCCCCCAAAGTTCTGTTCTTAGGCCTCTCCTTTTATATCACCTATATGTATTAGGTGAACTCATTAGCTCTTTTGACTTACAATATCATCTCTATGATGATGATACTCAAATCTATTGTCCCCTGACCTCTTCCCTGCTCTCCTTACTCATATCTCCAAATGTCTCTCTGCTATCTCTTCCTGGATGTCCCAGCACTTTCTTAAACTTAACAAGTCTAAGACTGATCATCTTCCCTCCCTCCCGCATAACCTCACCTCCCACAATTTATTTATCCATTGATAGCACTACTATCTCCTCTAGCCCCCAAGTGTGCTGTCTTGGAGTAATCCTTAACTCCTCCCTCTCCTTCAAACCTCATATTTAGTACCTCTCACAAGACCCTTTCTCATCCAGGATGCTACTAAGACATTCATCCACTCACTGGTCATCTCCAGATTGGACTACTGTAATCTCCTAGCTGGCCTCCCCGTCAAACGCCTCTCTCCACTCCAATCTATCCTCAATGCTGCTACCCGTCTCATCTTCCTCATCTAACGTACTACATCTATCTCCCCTCACCACGTTCACTGGCTACCTTTCCCATTCAGAATCCCATTCGAGATTCTCACACTCACCTACAAAGCCATCACCCACTATTCTCCCTCTTACACCTCTGACCTTATCTCTCTTTACACTCCCACCTGTTCTCTTCACTCTGCTAATGCATGGTGCCTCTCCTGCCAACTGATTACCTCCTCCCACTCCTACCTACAAGATTTTGCACATGCTGCTCCTAATCTCTGAAATTCTCCACCCATCTACAAAACCTCAAACGGGCACTCAAGACCCACTTCTTCACCAAACCCAGCCAACTCCCTACCTAACCCTCTTGTTTACACTCACTGTCTAACCCTTCTGTGTCACCCCGGTCTGTTAGCCCTTCACCTTTTAGACTGTAAAGTCGCAAGAGCAGGGCCTTCTCCTTTCATGTGCCTTTTCTTCTCTTACTTACACTATCTTATACTGCATACTCCCATTGATGCACCTAAACCCTGGTTTTCCATATTTGTCCAATATTATCTTGAACTTTAAGTGCTGTTTTCTTGTTTTGCTAATTTGTTTATGTACTCTGTAATGGGCACTGCAGATCCCTTGTGGCACGATATAAATAAAGTATAATAATAAAAATAACAGTAGTGTTTGGACTGCAGTTGATTGTCTGCAGTGCTTTCTTGGCCACCATCTTATTTATATTAAATGACTAAAGCTGTGACCTCTGAAAGTCAATTTTGGTGTATTTGTTTTCTTTCAAGGTTAATTTGATTTAGGTGTTTTAGGGGTGTTCTATCATGCCTATCAACAGCTAGGTGGCTTGTAATGTTAAAACATGAAACACATCAAGTGCTATAAACATATTGTACCTTCTATTAAAGAGAAGGGCTGGGGACTTTGGCTTCATTAAGTATTATTATTATTATTATTATATGTATTAATAGCAGAAGGTCAACTTTTATAAGTGACATATTACATATTTCTATGATGCCGTTGTCTGAGCAGAGCACATCACATACCAAATGAAAGGTCTTGGTCAGTAGATTTGCAGAACTATATTGACATTGTAATTGGTTGCTGCAAAACGCCCGTCTGCCATTTACAATGCATCACCATTGTGCTCTGGAAAATTGTATATATATTTTTTATTTGACTCTTATAGGGGTGAAATGGGTTCATTTGTTCCATCAAATCTTTTCCCCATTGAAACTGGGCTCATCAGCTATATATATTATTATTATTATTATTATTATTATTATTATTGTTATTATTATTATTAATAATAATAATAATAATAACAATAACAATAATAAAAAATCCATAGTGGTTTTGAATTACCTAATAATGAGTATGCCACCCAGATTTTGGTGCTGGGAGGGGTAACAGTAAGGAGTACCAGCCCCTAGACTAGTACTGAAGTATACTTAATGCTGCCACAAGGATTAATTAATATATAGTCCTATTAGGCTATTACCCATGGGTAAGGCCTAGTAGGGGAACTCTACTCCCCAACAAACACTTGGCTCCAGTAGCTGAAATTCAGGGTTTCCAGCACTAACCAATAATCTTTTCCACAATATTACCATCTCCCTTTTCAATGCTGATAATGTTAATATTTTTAATTGAATATTTGTAATTTATATATTTATTTTAAAAATAAGTTCAATTATTCCAAATAATGAAGTACTGTATAAACAGTACTATAAAAAATCAGGAGAGCTAATAATACTAATGACATATATATAAAAAATAATATTTGGCATCAGTCAGTCTAAGAAGTATGATGGAAGTCTCCTCCTAGACACCCCTGTGAAACTTGGGTGCTCACTTCTACAGCACTTTGCCTGCATCTTCAATCAGCGTAGGCTTCCACAATGTCATGGGCAGGCAATGATTATGCGTAACAATGTCAACAGGTGGTGTCAGTCACATAGGCTACATGATATAGCTTGGCTCCAAAGTTGTCTGGCCTAGTTAACATCCTGCTTCTCTTAGAATTTGATGGTGGTTCTATTCCCAACATTGAACCACAGCAATCTCTCCCATTTTAGGCTGTGGACCATGCTACATTGTTACATCTGCCATACTCTCCTCCTGCTAGGTGTGGGAGGTAGCAAATGTTGTGGTCTGCGAATGTCCAGTGTACATCATACATCACCATTACTGCAGGGAGCCCTGTCGTGTCTACTTCTGGGAGGTTCATCGTTATTGGCCAGATAGTGACTACTAGTCAGATAATGATCTTTTTTTTCTGGGGGGATTTGTTCATGATTTTGGTGGAGTTTCTAGAGGTTGCTTTTTTGGTGGTAGGACCCTTGCTCGTTGAGGGAGTCATGCTGGAGAGAGCAGCAGATTGCTGACCAGTGGGTTATATGTAATGGGTGCAGAGTGTGCTGTGCACAAAGGTTCCTGGATCACATCCTGCACCCATGTTCTTCAATACTTACCTTTCTGGAGTTCCGCGATGGCAGTATCAGCGCTGCACAAATCACCAGGAAAATGGCACAGCAGCCATTTTCTCTGTGATTTGCTCATACACAGTAGAAAATTTTATGGGAACATGGCAGCTCACCCATTTTTCTGGTGACCTGCGCATGCGCAGTAGACTCTGGCACATTACCGTAGTCTACTACCTTGTGCTAAAGAAAAAAGGGCCAGGAAGTAGACTGCACATGGGCTCCCTCCTCTCTTAATACGCCCCTGCCACAGCCAGCATGAAAAGATGTTTTCCATTTAATATAATACTGAAAGAATGATTGACCCAGTGAGCTATACAGTATGCTACTTTTATTCAGTCATAGGGTGGGATTCAAATGTTTTATTGCCCCCGATCTCCCGTCTAAAGTGACAGGAGATCGCGGGGTGATATTCTATTGACCCCCGTTATCGCGCTGATCGCACCCATAAGAGACGGGTTTAGCCGAGTAAAGCAGCTAAACCCGACTAATTTCATGGGCACGATCGCGGAAAGTCGCGTTTGGGCGTCCAAACAGGTCACTTTTCGCGCATTTCAGCTCACCACACCTGGGGGTGGTGAGCTGAAATGCTGATACCGCACTCATCGGCAGCAACATTTGAATACTGCCGGTGGGCGCGATGGGGGCGGGAGGGGGGGGACAGAAGAGTTGAATCCCGCCCATAGAATGGTGACACTTGTTGATGTCTGCTTATTGGCTTCTTTTTTCCATGCACTGTGACGTCAGTGGACATTATTTATTTTGCAAATTTTGACAAATCACGATGAACTTATAATGTAATTATCCAATCACTAATTGTAGGAGTTATTTGAAGATACTCATTTGCAAATATAAATTTAGAGATATTTGTTACATTTTTGATAACATGTTGACTGCTTTCCATAACATTATATACAGTATTGTTATATAGTATCCTTTACAGATCATAAATTCTTACAATGACTTAACAATTTTGACTAGCTTTTTCCAGTTATAAAATTATAATTATTGGATAATTTATTTTGCAATAAATGGTTTAGATATTTTTGCACTTCCTTTTCATGTACATTGTTACAATGCCACCTCACTTGGCAGCGGATTTAAGGTATGATAAATGGAAGATAATGTAGTATTCACAGATGTATTTATATGTTTGAGGTAATTTCAGCATTATCAGGTGACTATACCAAATATCCAAAGAGGCTACCTAAAAATAATGCAAGCACTGTTGGGGTTATTCAGAGATGAACGCAGATCGCTGCATAAGCAACCAGATCTGCCTTCATTTCCACACGTGCTGGAGGCCGCCCAACACATGGCCCAGCATATGTAAGGCCGCCTTCTGATACGTCTGCAATTAGATTGCGGAAATCTCAGGAACTAAGGTTGACCCCAGGCAACGCGTCAGGCACTCAGTGGCAATGTTTTTTATCAGAGCCGCTGTGTGTGTCATCGCATAGCCGCCCTAAAAACGCAGCCGACCCGCCCTTGTTTTCTCAGCACCACCCCCGCAATGCCGTAACTCTGCACTCGAAATGCCATAACTCCGCCCCTGCAATTTAAACTCATTCAATAAAAACTGAACAGCAAATCTGGTAGATTACAGCAAATAATTCCAAATTTTTTTTGTTTGCTATAATTACACTTCAAATCTGTTATTCGATTGTCTGGTCTACACCCTTGCAGCAGGATTACATGAGCGCTGCTCTGCATCCACATTGCCATATTTATTTGGGATGACAGGTAAGCCTAGCAAATTGATTTTATAGAAACAATTCATATTTTTGGTTATAATAAATTACACTTTTATATATTACATACTCTCTTAGCCTGTTCATTTCTCCTGATCTTGAACCTACAGATGTAGCCATGCTCATTGTTGCTGCGATGCGACATGCCGAAACACGTCTTGCTGCATGGTATGCCAGGCTGCAACTATTGCGACTATTTGCAGTCGGAGATTGCTCCATTAGTTCCTTATGGAAGCAATGGAGTGATCGCAGGCTGCGAATAGTCACAGCTTAACGCGCCATGCAGCAAGCCGTGCTGCAGCATGCTGCATCGTAGCTCAGATGAGCAGGGCTACATCTATTTGACTTATGCTTTATGTGTACTACTACTCCATACATAGAAAAACCGTACAATGAAATCATAAATTGGCATGTACGTATAGAGACAATATGGCTAGAAACAGACCAGACACATTTATTTTCAATTAAATAGACTCAGAGAGTTAATTTTCTTTGTTTGGTACTTACTGTAAGATTGCATCTGTTTTTTACTTCAGCTAATGCAATCAGAACAAATGCAGTGAGGGAGGATTTATATTCTGTATAGCCACCCTACAGAGAGGAAAACACAATACGTTTTAGTGATAACGCTTGCTAATATGTATGTGCTATATAAGCAATTGTCCTATAAGCATATTAGATGACACGCAGACATTCCTTGTTGTGTGTACATTAGCAGGGACATTGCCCTTTATAAAACACAAGTTCAATTTTAAAAACACTTTGTAACAGAGATACAGACACTTTCTGTAACAGTCTAAAAGACACAAACACAGTCACTGTATTAGAGATGAGCGGGTTCGGTTCGTCGAGATCCGAACCCCCTCGAACTTCACCTATTTTACACGGGTCCGAGGCAGCCTCGGATCTTCCAGCCTTGCTCGGTTAACCCAAACGCGGATGAACGTCATCATCCCGCTGTCGGATTCTCGCGAGATTCGTATTCTATACAAAGAGCCGCGTGTCGCCGCCATTTTCACTCGTGTATTGGAGATTGAACGGAGAGGACGTGGCTACGTTCTCTGCCTGAAAAGCTCCATATCTGTGCTCTGTGTTTTGCAAATATCTGTGCTCAGTGTGCTGCAAATATCTGTGCTCAGTGTGCTGCAAATATCTACGTTCTCTGTCTGAAAAGCTCCATATCTGTGCTCAGTGCGCTGCAAATATCTGTGCTCAGTGTGCTGCATTTTGGTGACCAACAGTATATAGTTGTACAGGACAGTAGGCCCAGGGGCGGATCCAGAAGAAAATGATAGGGGGGGGGGGGGGGACAGTTGTAGCGCTCATTATGCAATGTCCACTGTACTGGTAGTGCCCCTTATATAGACCCCATAGTAGTGGTGCCCCTTATGCAATGCTCGTATTGCCCCCAGTAGTAATGTTGCCTATAGTAATGCCCCCAGTCATTTAGCGCCCTAGTAATTATGCCCCCAGTGGTAATGCCCCTGCAGTTATGATCCCAGTAGTTTACCCCCGCCCCCTTTAGTTTAGCCTCCCAGTAGTAATGCCCCCCTGTAGTTTGCCCCATTGTAGTTTAGCCCCTGTAGTTATGCCCCGCTTGTAGTTTAGCCCCCCAGTAGTTATGCCCCCAGTAGTTTGGCCCCCAAGTAGTAATGCCCCCCTGTAGTTTGCCCCATTGTAGTTTAGCCCCTGTAGTTATGCCCCTCTGGTAGTTTAGCCCCCAGTAGTTATGCCCCCAGTAGTTTGGCCCCCAAGTAGTAATGCCCCTGTAGTTAAGCTGCCAGTAGTAATGCCCCTGTAGTTATGCCGCCAGTAGTAATGCCCTCCTGTAGTATGCCCCCAGTAGTTAGCCCCTTTGTAGTTGACCCCCAGTAATAATGTCCCTCAGTAGTTTGCGCCAGTAGATGCCCCCCAGTAATAATGTCCCCCAGTAGTTTGCCCCCAGTAGAAGCCCCCCAGTAATAATATCCTCCAGTAGTTTGCCCCCAGTAGTAATGCCCCCTAGGAGTTTGCCCCCAATAGATGACCCCACAGTAGATGCCCCCCAGTAATAATGCCCCCAGTAGATGGCCCTCAGTAAAAATGTCCCCCAGTAGCTGCCCCCAGTAGTAATGCCCCCAATAGATGATCCCCCAGTAGATGCCCCCCAGTAATAATGCCCCCAGTAGTAATGCCCCCTGTTGATGCCCCCCAGTAGTAATGTCCCTCCGTAGTTTGCCCCCAGTAGATGCCCCCGCTGCATTAAGGAAGAAAAAAACCATCATACTTACCCATACTTGCCTAACTGACCTTCTCCATGAGGGAGAAAATGCTCTGTTCCTGGACTTTCCTGGTAATGTATGATTGCCATCACTTGTGGTGAGCTAGTTAATTGATAAGAAAGGTGTTTCACCACAGGTGATGGCAATCATACATTACCAGGAAAGTCCAGAAACAGAGCATTTTCTCCCTCATGGAGAGGGTCAGGTAGGCAAGTATGTACTTACCGAGCCCCATTTCCGCTTCCAGACCGCTGCAGTCCTCCTCTTGGTGTCCGCTCCTCAGCACTATGAGAGAGACGTCATGGCTGACATCTCTCCCATAGCGCACGCTGCACAGTGACAGCGCCGGGACCCAGAGCTCAGTACTGAGTTCCTGCCTCCGGCTGCCGCCGTGCAGGGAAACGGGCGCCCGCTGGTAACACAATCTCAGCGGGCACCTGTCATCTCCCTGTGCGGCGCTGGCGCCGGTGGGGGATGGGGGACGGATGCCACAAATGATAGGGGGGCACGGGCCCGAGTGCCCCCCCCCCCTGGATCCGCCACTGAGTAGGCCATTGCTGTATCTTGCAGCTCTGTGTCACTGCAAGTATCCATTCCATATCTGTGCTGCATTTTTGTGAGCAGTATATATAGTAGCACAGTGCAGCATTTTGGTGACCAACAGTGTATAGTTGTACAGTACACTAGGCCATTGCTGTATCTTGCAGCTCTGTGTCACTGCAAGTATCCATTCCATATCTGTGCTGCATTTTTGTGAGCAGTATATATTGTAGTACAGTGCAGCATTTTGGTGACCAACAGTATATAGTTGTACAGTACAGTAGGCCATTGCTGTATCTTGCAGCTCTGTGTCACTGCAAGTATCCATTCCATATCTGTGCTGCATTTTTGTGAGCAGTATATATAGTAGTACAGTGCAGCATTTTGGTGACCAACAGTATATAGTTGTACAGTACAGTAGGCCTTTGCTGTATCTTGCAGCTCTGTGTCACTGCAAGTATCCATTCCATATCTGTGCTGTATTTTGCATTTTTGTGAGCAGTATATATAGTAGTACAGTGCAGCATTTGGTGACCAACAGTATATAGTTGTACAGTACAGTAGGCCATTGCTATTGATATAATAATATTACTGGCATATAATTCCACACATGTTCATGGCTAGTGGTTCAGCTTCACATGAGGATGGAAGCACTCATCCTCCCACTAGAAAACTGAAAAGAGTTAAGATGGCAAAAGCACAGCAAAGAACTGTGCGTTCTTTTAAATCACAAATCCCCAAGGAGAGTCCAATTGTGTCGGTTGCGATGCCTGACCTTCCCAACACTGGACGGGAAGAGGTGGCTCCTTCCACCATTTGCACGCCCCCTGGAAGTGCTGGTAGGAGCACCCACAGTCCAGTTCCTGATAGTCAAATTGAAGATGTCACTGTTGAAGTACACCAGGATGAGGATATGGGTGTTGCTGGAACTGATGAGGAAATTGACAAGGAGGATTCTGATGGTGAGGTGGTTTGTTTAAGTCAGGCACCCGGGGAGACACCTGTTGTCCATGGGATTAATACGGCCATTGACATGCCTGGTCAAATAACAAAAAAAATCATCTCTTCGGTGTGGAATTATTTTAACAGAAATGTGGACAACAGGTGTCAAGCCGTGTGTTGCCTTTGTCAAGCTGTAATAAGTAGGGGTAAGGACGTTACCCAGCTAGGAACATCCTCCCTTATACGTCACCTGGAGCGCATTCATCAGAAGTCATTGACAAGTTCAAAAACTTTGGGTGACAGCAGAAGCAGTCCACTGACAACTAAATCCCTTCCTCTTGTACCCAAGCTCCTGAAAACCACACCACCAACTCCCTCAGTGTCAATTTTCTCCTTAGACAGGAACGCCAATAGTCCTGCAGGCCATGTCACTGGCAAGTCTGACGAGTCCTCTTCTAACTGGGATTCCTCCGATGGATCCTTGAGTGTAACGCCTACTGCTGCTGGCGCTGCTGTTGTTGCTGCTGGGAGTCGATCGTCATCCAAGAGGGGAAGTCGGAAGACCACTTGTACTACTTCCATTAAGCAATTGACTGTCCAACAGTCCTTTGCGAGGAAGATGAAATATCACAGCAGTCATCCTGCTGCAAAGCGGATAACTCAGGTCTTGGCAGCTGTGTTGGTGTTAAACATGTGTCCGGTATCCACCGTTAATTCACAGGGACTTAGAGAATTTCTTGAGGTAGTGTGTCGCCGGTACCAAATCCCATCTAGGTTCCACTTCTCTAGGCAGGCGATATCGAGAATGTACACAGACCTCAGAAAAAGAGTCACCAGTGTCCTAAAAAAATGCAGTTGTACCCAATGTCCACTTAACCACGGACATGTGGACCAGTGGAGCAGGGCAGACTCAGGACTATATGAGTGTGACAGACCACTGGGTAGATGTATTGCCTCCCGCAGCAAGAACAGCAGCGGCGGCACCAGTAGCAGCATCTCGCAAATGCCAACTCGTTCCTAGGCAGGCTATGCTTAGTATCACCGCTTTCCATAAGGGGTACACAGCTGACAACCTCTTACGGAAACTGAGGAACATCATCGCAGATTGGCTTACCCCAATTGGACTCTCCTGGGGATTTGTGACATCGGACAACGCCACCAATATTGTGCGTGCGTTACATGTGGGCAAATTCCAGCACGTCCCATGTTTTGCACATACAATTAATTTGGTGGTGCAGATTTTTTTTTAAAATGACAGGGGCGTGCAAGAGATGCTGTCGGTGGCCCGAAGAATTGCAGGCCACTTTCGGCATTCAGCCACCACGTGCCAAAGACTGGAGCACCAGCAAACACTCCTGAACCTGCCCCTCCATCAGCTGAAGCAAGAGGTGGTAACGAGGTGGAATTCAACCCTCTATATGCTTCAGAGGATGGAGGAGCAGCAAAAGGCCATTCAAGCCTATACATCTGCCTATGATATAGGCAAAGGAAGGGGAATGCACCTGACTCAAGCACAGTGGAGAATGATTTCAACGTTGTGCAAGGTTCTGCAACCCTTTGAACTTGCCACACCTGAAGTCAGTTCAGACACTGCCAGCCTGAGTCAGGTCATTCCCCTCATCAGGCTTTTGCAGAAGCAGCTGGAGAGATTGAAGGAGGAGCTAAAACGGAGCAATTCCGCTAGGCATGTGGGACTTGTGGATGGAGCCCTTAATTCGCTTAACCAGGATTCACTGGTGGTCAATCTGTTGAAATCAGAGCACTACATTTTGGCCACCGTGCTCGATCCTAGGTTTAAAGCCTACGTTGTATCTCTCTTTACGGCAGACACAAGTCTGCAGAGGTTCAAAGACCTGCTGGTGAGACATTTGTCAACTCAAGCGGAACGTGACCCGTCAACAGCTCCTCCTTCACATTCTCCCGCAACTGGGGCTGCGAGGAAAAGGCTAAGAATTCAGAGCCCACCCGCTGGCGGTGATGCAGGGCAGTCTGGAGCGAGTGCTGACATCTGGTCCGGACTGAAGGACCTGCCAACGATTACTGACATGTCGTCTACTGTCACTGCGTATGATTCTGTCACCATTGAAAGAATGGTAGAGGATTATATGAGTGACAGCATCCAAGTAGGCACGTCAGACAGTCCGTACGTATACTGGCAGGAAAAAGAGGCAATTTGGAGGACCTTGCACAAACTGGCTTTATTTTACCTAAGTTGCCCCCCCTCCAGTGTGTACTCTGAAAGAGTGTTTAGTGCAGCCGGTCACCTTGTCAGCGATCGGCGTACAAGGTTACTTCCAGAAAATGTGGAGAAGATGATGTTCATCAAAATGAATTATAATCAATTTCTCCGTGGAGACATTCACCAATAATTGCCTCCAGAAAGTACACAGGGACCTGAGATGGTGGATTCCGGTGGGGACGAATTAATACTCTGTGAGGAGGATGTACACAGTGAAAGGGGTGAGGAATCGGAGGATGATGATGAGGTGGACATCTTGCCTCTGTAGAGCCAGTTTGAGCAAGGAGAGATTGATTGCTTCTTTTTTTGGTGGGGGCCCAAACCAAACAGTCATTTCAGCCACAGTCATGTGGCAGACCCTGTGGCTGAAATGATGGGTTTGTTAAAGTGTGCATGTCCTGTTTATACAACATAAGGGTGGGTGGGAGGGCCCTAGGACAATTCCATCTTGCACCTCTTTTTTTACTTATTTATCTTTGCATCATGTGATGTTTGGGGCCAATGTTTTTAAGTGCCATCCTGTCTGACACTGCAGTGCCACTCCTAGATAGGCCAGGTGTTTGTGTCGTCCACTTGGGTCACTTAGCTTAGTCATCCAGCGACCTCGGTGCAAATTTTAGGACTAAAAATAATATTGTGAGGTGTGATGTGTTCAGAATAGACTGGAAATGAGTGGAAATTATGGTTATTGAGGTTAATAATACTATAGGATCAAAATTACCCCCAAATTCTATGATTTAAGCTGTTTTTGAGGGGTTTTTGAAAAAAAACACCAGAATCCAAAACACACCCGAATCCGACAAAAAAATTTCAGGGAGGTTTTGCCAAAACGCGTCCGAATCCAAAACACGGCCGTGGAACCGACTCCAAAACCAAAACACAAAACCCGAAAAATTTCTGGTGCACATCTCTACACTGTATACAGTAGTCCTGCTTCCTTCCTTCATTCCTGTCCCCTCACCTATAGTAATACAGGTTGACAATATTTCGACATTAGTTAACGGCTGCTCCCTACACTTCAGCTTTGGGGACAGAGGCACTTTAATAGAGGAGGTGGCATTGCCGATACGGGAGAGACTCACATATAACTAACCATGTGAGAAGACCTTGCTGCGCAAGTCCACACCAACAACCTTAATGCACTGGCCTTGCATTTTGTTTATCGTCATTCCAAATCATATCCTTGTAAGTGCTTAAATTCAAACGGCAAATCTGACAGAATCATTGGGATTCCAGGAATAACGCAATTTTACTTGCTGCAGGCCCTGCCAGGATGAGTACCTCAATGACATTAGTCAATAGACATCTAATCTGCAAGCGTGTGCCATTGCAAAACTGGGGTGGCTTCAAATTCTTTTACAGTATAATTGGAATGGCAATTTTCAAATTCAATTCGTGTGGTGGTAATCCGAATAGGTTAAGTTTAGGAACTCAATTGGATAGTGATCAACTTCGTCAATGGTTATCCACAGTTTGCTTGCATTATACATTTTTCCTGAAATCATCTCATTGATTTCTTCTACTATTTTTTTGGCGATATAATACCACATTTACAAAGACACTAGAAATTCTTTTCTGGTATCTCCTCAAAGTCTGGGTATACTTTTGCAATAAAATTTTCAATCTTTCGAATGCAAGTCCCTTAAGTATTCCCTATTTGGATAAAGCCATTGCACTGATTCAAAGATGTGCCATGAAATCTCCTTGTAGTTGAACTTGCATATTCATGGTTAGCTTCAATCTTTTAAGGTATTGCCACACATCGGATTTTTTCATGCTCACACATACTGTATCTGCACATGTGGCTCTAGGAACTACAGACAACATTTGCCTAAAACTACCGGTAAAATCACTCTGCCCATGATTTTATTTGAAGATCTTAGATCTTTCAGTGTGTATTACCTGTGATTATATGGGATTTATGTGTCATAGTGCATTTAAACAATCAACAATGCTTCTTTTAAACACTTTTGCAATCACACCATTCTTCCTGATCAAGCATACAGCAGTCTGGTCTGGTGGATCGTTGAGCGGTAATTTAAAAGCGGAACGAGCGGTTCTGCCACCACTCAGAAGTGTGGACGCTATTCCCAATGATGCAAAGGCCACAGCTATTTTCCATTGACTTTGTATTTTTGCCAAGAGTAAGTCAATATGTTTTGCCAGTTTCCCCTGGATCATCAATGAAAAACAGTTTTCCTTGGTTATTGTTATTACTTTCCAATAATTTTTCAAATGCCAGTTGCATTCTACATTTTGGCCACAAGGTGCCCTGATACCATTTATTTTTTATTTTGTTTGCTAATTAGCAAATTAACATAATAGCCAGATGTTTCATAGCCTATGTTATTCGGAGGACCTCACGGAACATTTCAGTGCAAAACCATCAAAATTGGTTTAGTAGTTGCAGAGTTTACCTCACACAGACATACAATCAAACATATTTAGATACTATAGGTAGCATACTTGCCTACTCTCCTGAAGAGAGTAGTCCCCTGCACCCCCGGAACAGTATGCAGATCTCCGGCATCACATCTGCTTCTTGGATGGGGGGATTATCATCAGAATCATGCTTCCATATGGAAGGAGCAATGCTAAATGATACCACTTTGGCCCCTCCATCTCCCCTTGAGCCTGCAAATCTCTACATTTTCCTGTGGTGGGGGCAGGGTCTAATTACGAGAGAGCCCGCCACCTCCCCCATAGTGTCCAGCATCATCACCTCTCTGGGCTTCTCCTGGAGAGGAGACAACAAAAGTATGTAGGTCAGCGGTAGCTAACTTCTGACCTAGAGAGTTAACAAGAGTTCACATTTTCCAGACCAGCTAGCTGGTGCACAGGTGTATTCTTTGCTCACTGACACATTTTAAAAGATCCAAAGGTGGAGATAAGAACTTCACTTGTGATTCTGTGAGGAGACTTGTAAAACGCTAACTGTTGGTATCACTTGAGGACTGGAGTTGGCTATCCCTGATAGGTAGTATAGTGGAGGAGGGTGCTGCTGTGGGAGTTGTGTGCTATGCACCCTGGAGGCAGACTGCAGATAGTATAGGAACTCAGTGCTTTGCACAAATGAAGCAGGCTGCAGGTGACTTTTGAAAAAGAGTGTTATGCACACTGAAGGCAGGCTGCAAATGATATTAGAAACTGCTTTGTAGCAATGCAGGAGACAGATGAATGAGTCTAAATGCTGTATAGTAATGCAGGAGACAGGTGACTGGAACAGGAGACTGATTTTCAGAAAAGAGTAGTTGTTCTGGCAATGTTAACATTGTAAGACCAGGTTCAGATAGGATGCTCTGAGACCTTTTAGTCTAAAAGGAGCTGATGACCAATGTTGCTGGACTCTGGTTGGACATGGCAGTCAGGTGATTGCAAACAAGATGTTGGTGCACATGCTCAGCAAATGCAGGGAATTAATCGTGCTGGTTGGCAAGTAATACACGTCTCAGGGATGTCATCTGCAGCCAGGAGGGATATGAATGGCCATGATGTGACTCCATCAGACCCATCATTTAGGACTAGAACACCAATGTGTGACACTGAGGCTCCAAGTATTTGGATTTGGAATAGCTATTGTGCCACACTGGGAGTATTCACTGGGAAAATTCACTGCTCACGCTATAGTAAGATGTCAGAGAGCTGATACTGTATATAGGCTTATCATTAATTATTACTGTTACGAGCCACTGCCATGGCTTGTCTCATTGCTGGGTTCCAGTCATTGCTAGGTGACCAGGATGTCAGGGCACTTCCGCCCAGTGGACTTCGCTGGTTCCTTAGCAACCAGGATGCCGGGCAGTGGGCGCCACATTTTCTAAGTGTCCAGGGACGCTGTTTATAATTACCAGGCTATCCTAGGCTGGCTCTCCCAATTGCCTGGTATGGTTGTTAAAAGCCAGCCCAGGTCTCAGTACCGGTTATAGTTTGTGCCTTGTGTATAAGCAGCTGGTCCTTGTCTACAAGCCTTGCTGGTTCTGTGGACACTCTGCTGGATTTCCTGCCCATCCGTGTCTGGGTTCCTGCCCTGTCTTTACCCACCTCCAGCCTAGTGTGTTTACCCTTCGTCTGCTTCCCAGTGTACCTGTGATAAGCCTGCAATAAATACCATCTGCTCAGTGCCTACATACCATCTGCTCAGTGCCTGCTAACCATTTTCACTGAGCCTCATCTGCCTTGGCTGAGATTGCAACCTGGCTCTGACCTCACCCTCCATACTCCTGTGTGTTTCTTATCCTCAGTTATTTTCCAGTCCATTGTTCTGTGGTCTTCAGCCTATTGTGTGAGCCCCTACTCCTGGAGGTATTATGTCTAGGGGGCCCCTTAAGTACAGGTGTGCGTATCGAGCACTAAGGGATGCAGGGGGTTGCTATTGGCAGAAGACTCTCTTGAGGGCTCTAGGGGTCTCACACTAATAGTGCTGGAGTTTCATGACAATTACTAATCTGCTCTTTTGGATTTTAGTATCATCTGTTTGCTGATGATACGCAAATCTACCTATCCTACAGATGGAGTCGCACTCATCTAGTGCGGCTCCATCGCATACGTGCTCTCCCGGCTGGACTAGGCGATCTGTCCGCCTAGCCCCGCCGGGAGTGCACAGAGACGCTCCCATTCTAGTGAATGGGGCGCATGAATGTCACAGATGCTCGCGCCACAGATTTGGGGATAGGCATGCCCGGACGGGCGCACCCAGGCACAGAAGGAGCCACGATTAGCGTGGCTTCATCTGTACCTAGATTTGTCACCATCTGTATTGGGCTGTGTCACTGAATGGCTTTCTGCAATTTCATCTTGGATGTCATCTCGCCACCGCAAACTTAATATTTTCATAACAGAATTAATTATATTTCCACCGGCCAAAATAGTTACCAACCTGATATCTCTATTACTGTTGACAACTAAATAATCAACCCTACTCCACAAGCTTGCTGTCTAGCTGTTATTTTTGACTCTGAACTGTTCTTTGTCCTCCACATTAAATCTACAGTATCTCAAAATCATGTTACATACATCTAAAGGGGGGTACTCACGGGAGAGATGTGTGCTGAGCGATCTTAACACAGACCACTCAGCACACATCTCTCACCCCGCTCAGCACAGCGCGATGTGCTGAGCGAGGGGGAAAGCCGACGGGGGGCCACTCACTTCACACAACGGTGAAGTGAGCGACCCGCTAGATTGAGCCTGCATGCAGCTCAATCTAGCATCGGCGATAGCGATGCGCGGGGCCGCGCATCGCTATCGCTGGAGGGCATACACACGGCAGATCCGTGCTTAAAATCTAAGCAATCTAGCAAGATTGCTTAGATTTTAAGCACGGATCTCTCCGTGTGTACCCCCCTTTAGAAACATATTCAAAATACGATTATATCTTACACTGCAAAAACTCTAATCCATGCACTTATTATCTCCCGTATTGATTATTGCAATAGGCTCCTTACTGGTCTTCCCAAAAAAATAGGCTCTCACCACTACAATACATTTTGAATGAAGCTGCAAGGCTGATTTTCCTCGCTAGATGTTAATCTTCTGCAGATCCACTCTATCAGCCTCTCCGTTGTTTACCAGTATTCTACCGTATTTAATATAAAATACTTTTACTGACATACAAGGTTATTAATCAAACTGCGCTAACATACATCTCTTCGCTCATCTCAAAATATCTCCCTACCCTGCACAAGATCAGCTTCTGTCATCTACACACATTACTAGCTCCCACTCAAAATACAGGACATTTTCCGGGCTGCACCCACTCTGTGGAATGCCCTCCCACGCACAATAAGACTCACCTCTAGTCTCCAAACCTTCAAGCATTCCCTGTAAATTCACCTCTTCAGACAAGCTTATCAAATTCTGGGCCCATCCATGTAACCTTCAATTTCTCCTATCTAATTACATCCTCTTTGTACAGTCCACACATAACCTCACATATTTTGTTTTTCTTCATTTTCACATCCTCCTGACCCTTGGCCAAAATTATTGAGTGATCATATAATACAGCCTATTAATATCCTTTTCAACGTGGCAGGACCATTATGCAATAGGCAGCACCTGTCCTTGTGTATCAATGCCTATTTCCCCATAGATTGTAAGCTTGCAAGCAGGGCCTTCCTATCTCTATGTCTGTCTGTTATTACTCAGTTTTGTTCTATTACTATTGTTCCAATTGTAAAATGCAACGGAATATTCTGCACTATATAAGAATCTATTAATAAATAAATAAAGTACATAATAAATTACTAGCACTAATCCAACTAAAGCTAATTAAAATTAATTTGCAGGAAAAAGCTTCTACTTATTGCTGCTGGACTAGCTTCCAAACTAATATTTACCTAAAAGAACTTCACTACATTTTTTAGTAAGCCAGAACTTTAATTATTCTTTAAATATACAAATTGTCACAGTTATTGACTAGTGATGAGCGGGTTCGGTTTCTCGGAAACCGAACCCCCCCCCGAACTTCAACCTTTTTACACGGGTCCGAGCCATACTCGGATTCTCCCGTATGGCTCGGGTAACCCGAGCGCGACCGAACGTCATCATCCAGCTGTCGGATTCTCGCGAGATTCGGATTCTATATAAGCAGCCGCGCGTCGCCGCCATTTTCACTCGTGCATTGGAAATGTTAGGGAGAGGACGTGGCTGGCGTCCTCTCCGTTATTGTTGAACTTCATTGTGCACTATTGCTTAATTGTGGGGAGGGCTGGGGAGCAGCTGTATAATATAGGAGGAGTACAGTGCAGAATTTTGCTGATCAGTGACCACCAGTTATCCGTTCTCTGCCTGAAAAAAACCGCTCCATATCTGTGCTCAGTGTGCTGCATATATCTGTGCTCACACTGCTTAATTGTGGGGACTGGGGAGCAGCTGTATTATATAGCAGGAGTACAGTGCAGAGTTTTGCTGACAGTGACCACCAGTATACGTTGTCTGCCTGAAAAACACTCCATATCTGTGCTCAGTGTGCTGCTTTATTGTGGGGACTGGGGACCACCAGTATAATATTATATAGGAGGAGTACAGTGCAGAGTTTTGCTGACCAGTGACCACCAGTATATAATATATAGCATTACGGTACAGTAGGCCACTGCTGTACCTACCTCTGTGTCGTCATTAAGTATACTATCCATCTAGATTCTATACCTGTGGTGCATTTCAGTTGTGCAGTTTGCTGACACAGTGACCACCAGTATATATAGCAGTACGGTACGGAAGGCCACTGCTGTACCTACCTCTGTGTCGTCATTAAGTATACTATCCATCTACATTCTATACCTGTGGTGCATTTTAGTTTTGCAGTTTGCTGACACAGTGACCACCAGTATACTATATATAGCAGTACGGAAGGCCACTGCTGTACCTACCTCTGTGTCGTCATTAAGTATACTATCCATCTACATTCTATACCTGTGGTACATTTTAGTTTTGCAGTTTGCTGACGCAGTGACCACCAGTATACTATATATAGCAGTACGGAAGGCCACTGCTGTACCTACCTCTGTGTCATCATTAAGTATACTATCCATCTACATTCTATACCTGTGGTGCATTTTAGTTTTGCAGTTTGCTGACACAGTGACCACCAGTATACTATATATAGCAGTACGGAAGGCCACTGCTGTACCTACCTCTGTGTCGTCATTAAGTATACTATCCATCTACATTCTATACCTGTGGTGCATTTTAGTTTTGCAGTTTGCTGACACAGTGACCACCAGTATACTATATATAGCAGTACGGAAGGCCACTGCTGTACCTACCTCTGTGTCGTCATTAAGTATACTATCCATCTACATTCTATACCTGTGGTGCATTTTAGTTTTGCAGTTTGCTGACACAGTGACCACCAGTATAGCAGTATGGAAGGCCACTGCTGTACCTACCTCTGTGTCGTCATTAAGTATACTATCCATCTACATTCTATACCTGTGGTGCATTTTAGTTTTGCAGTTTGCTGACACAGTGACCACCAGTATACTATATATAGCAGTACGGTACGGAAGGCCACTGCTGTACCTACCTCTGTGTCGTCATTAAGTATACTATCCATCTACATTCTATACCTGTGGTGCATTTTAGTTTTGCAGTTTGCTGACACAGTGACCACCAGTATACTATATATAGCAGTACGGAAGGCCACTGCTGTACCTACCTCTGTGTCGTCATTAAGTATACTATCCATCTACATTCTATACCTGTGGTGCATTTTAGTTTTGCAGATTGCTGACAGTGACCACCAGTATATATAGCAGTATGGTGCGGAAGGCCACTGCTCTACCTACCTCTGTGTCGTCAAGTATACTATCCATCCATACCTGTGGTGCATTTCAGTTGTGCGCAGTATATATAGTAGTAGACCATTGCTATTGATAGTTACTGGCATATAATTCCACACATTAAAAAATGGAGAACAAAAATGTGGAGGTTAAAGTAGGGAAAGATCAAGATCCACTTCCACCTCGTGCTGAAGCTGCTGCCACTAGTCATGGCAGAGACGATGAAATGCCATCAACGTCGTCTGCCAAGGCCGATGCCCAATGTCATAGTAGAGAGCATGTAAAATCCAAAAAACAAAAGTTCAGTAAAATGACCCAAAAATCTAAATTAAAAGCGTCTGAGGAGAAGCGTAAACTTGCCAATATGCCATTTACGACACGGAGTGGCAAGGAACGGCTGAGGCCCTGGCCTATGTTCATGGCTAGTGGTTCAGCTTCACATGAGGATGGAAGCACTTATCCTCTCGCTAGAAAAATGAAAAGACTTAAGCTGGCAAAAGCACAGCAAAGAACTGTGCGTTCTTCTAAATCACAAATCCCCAAGGAGAGTCCAATTGTGTCGGTTGCGATGCCTGACCTTCCCAACACTGGACGGGAAGAGCTTGCGCCTTCCACCATTTGCACGCCCCCTGCAAGTGCTGGAAGGAGCACCCGCAGTCCAGTTCCTGATAGTCAAATTGAAGATGTCGCTGTTGAAGTACACCAGGATGAGGATATGGGTGTTGCTGGCACTGGGGAGGAAATTGACAAGGAGGATTCTGATGGTGAGGTGGTTTGTTTAAGTCAGGCACCCGGGGAGACACCTGTTGTCCGTGGGACGAATATGGCCATTGACATGCCTGGTCAAAATACAAAAAAAATCAGCTCTTCGGTGTGGAATTATTTCAACAGAAATGCGGACAACAGGTGTCAAGCCGTGTGTTGCCTTTGTCAAGCTGTAATAAGTAGGGGTAAGGACGTTAACCACCTCGGAACATCCTCCCTTATACGTCACCTGCAGCGCATTCATCATAAGTCAGTGACAAGTTCAATAACTTTGGGTGACAGCGGAAGCAGTCCACTGACCACTAAATCCCTTCCTCTTGTAACCAAGCTCCTGCAAACCACACCACCAACTCCCTCAGTGTCAATTTCCTCCTTACCCAGGAAAGCCAATAGTCCTGCAGGCCATGTCACTGGCAAGTCTGACGAGTCCTCTCCTAACTGGGATTTCTCTGATGCATCCTTGAGTGTAACGCCTACTGCTGCTGGCGCTGCTGTTGTAGCTGCTGGGAGTCGATCGTCATCCCAGAGGGGAAAACGGAAGACCACTTGTACTACTTCCAGTAAACAATTGACTGTCCAACAGTCCTTTGCGAGGAAGATGAAATATCACAGCAGTCATCCTGCTGCAAAGCAGATAACTCAGGCCTTGGCAGCCTGGGCGGTGAGAAACGTGGTTCCGGTATCCACCGTTAATTCAGAGCCAACTAGAGACTTGATTGAGGTACTGTGTCCCCGGTACCAAATACCATCTAGGTTCCATTTCTCTAGGCAGGCGATACCGAAAATGTACACAGACCTCAGAAAAAGACTCACCAGTGTCCTAAAAAATGCAGTTGTACCCAATGTCCACTTAACCACGGACATGTGAACAAGTGGAGCAGGGCAGACTCAGGACTATATGACTGTGACAGCCCACTGGGTAGATGTATTGCCTCCCGCAGCAAGAACAGCAGCGGCGGCACCAGTAGCAGCATCTCGCAAACGCCAACTCATTCCTAGGCAGGCTACGCTTTGTATCACCGCTTTCCAGAAGAGGCACACAGCTGACAACCTCTTACGGAAACTGAGGAAGATCATCACAGAATGGCTTACCCCAATTGGACTCTCCTGGGGATTTGTGACATCGGACAACGCCAGCAATATTGTGCGTGCATTACATCTGGGCAAATTCCAGCACGTCCCATGTTTTGCACATACATTGAATTTGGTGGTGCAGAATTATTTAAAAAACGACAGGGGCGTGCAAGAGATGCTGTCGGTGGCCCGAAGAATTGCGGGCCACTTTCGGCATTCAGCCACCGCGTACAGAAGACTGGAGCACCACCAAACATTCCTGAACCTGCCCTGCCATCATCTGCAAGAGGTGGTAACGAGGTGGATTTCAACCCTCTATATGCTTCAGAGGATGGAGGAGCAGCAAAAGGCCATTCAAGCCTATACATCTGCCCACGATATAGGCAAAGGAGGGGGAATGCACCTGACTCAAGCGCAGTGGAGAATGATTTCAACGTTGTGCAAGGTTCTGCAACCCTTTGAACTTGCCACACGTGAAGTCAGTTCAGACACTGCCAGCCTGAGTCAGGTCATTCCCCTCATCAGGCTTTTGCAGAAGAAGCTGGAGACATTGAAGGAGGAGCTAAAACAGAGCGATTCCGCTAGGCATGTGGGACTTGTGGATGGAGCCCTTAATTCGCTTAACCAGGATTCACGGGTGGTCAATCTGTTGAAATCAGAGCTCTACATTTTTGCCACCGTGCTCGATCCTAGATTTAAAACCTACGTTGTATCTCTCTTTCCGGCAGACACAAGTCTGCAGAGGTTCAAAGACCTGCTGGTGAGAAAATTGTCAAGTCAAGCGGAACGTGACCCGTCAACATCTCCTCCTTCACATTCTCCCTCAACTGGGGGTGCGAGGAAAAGGCTAAGAATTCCGAGCCCACCCGCTGGCGGTGATGCAGGGCAGTCTGGAGCGAGTGCTGACATCTGGTCCGGACTGAAGGACCTGCCAACGATTACTGACATGTCGTCTACTGTCACTTCATATGATTCTCTCACCATTGAAAGAATGGTGGAGGATTATATGAGTGACCGCATCCAAGTAGGCACGTCAGACAGTCCGTACGTATACTGGCAGGAAAAAGAGGCAATTTGGAGGCCCTTGCACAAACTGGCTTTATTCTACCTAAGTTGCCCTCCCTCCAGTGTGTACTCCGAAAGAGTGTTTAGTGCAGCCGCTCACCTTGTCAGCAATCGGCGTACGAGGTTACTTCCAGAAAATGTGGAGAAGATGATGTTTATCAAAATGAATTATAATCAATTCCTCCGTGGAGACATTCACCAGCAACAATTGCCTCCACATAGTACACAGGGACCTGAGATGGTGGATTCCAGTGGGGACGAATTAATAATCTGTGAGGAGGGGGATGTACACAGTGAAAGGGGTGAGGAATCGGAGGATGATGATGAGGTGGACATCTTGCCTCTGTAGAGCCAGTTTGTGCAAGGAGAGATTGATTGCTTCTTTTTTTGGTGGGGGCCCAAACCAACCAGTCATTTCAGTCACAGTCGTGTGGCAGACCCTGTCGCTGAAATGATGGGTTCGTTAAAGTGTGCATGTCCTGTTTATACAACATAAGGGTGGGTGGGAGGGCCCAAGGACAATTCCATCTTGCACCTCTTTTTTCTTTAATTTTTCTTTGCATCATGTGCTGTTTGGGGACAATTTATTTGAAGTTCCATCCTGCCTGACACTGCAGTGCCACTCCTAGATGGGCCAGGTGTTTGTGTCGGCCACTTGTGTCGCTTAGCTTAGTCACACAGCGACCTTGGTGCGCCTCTTTTTTTCTTTGCATCATGTGCTGTTTGGGGACAATTTTTTTGAAGTGCCATCCTGACTGACACTGCAGTGCCACTCCTAGCTGGGCCAGGTGTTTGTGTCGGCCACTTGTGTCGCTTAGCTTAGCCATCCAGCGACCTCGGTGCAAATTTTAGGACTAAAAATAATATTGTGAGGTGTGAGGTGTTCAGAATAGACTGGAAATGAGTGGAAATTATGGTTATTGAGGTTAATAAAACTATGGGATCAAAATGACCCCCAAATTCTATGATTTAAGCTGTTTTTTAGGGTTTTTTGTAAAAAACACCCGAATCCAAAACACACCCGAATCCGACAAAAAAATTTCGGTGAGGTTTTGCCAAAACGCGTCCGAATCCAAAACACGGCCGCGGAACCGAATCCAAAACCAAAACACAAAACCCGAAAAATGTCCGGTGCACATCACTATTATTGACACAATACAGATATACTTTTATGCATCAGAGTTTATTTTTCAAAATGTGACCTTCAACCTAGTAAATGTCTTACCTGCATTTGTTTTGAATATACTATCCCATGTTCTATAAATTGGCCATCATTTTTTTGGTTTGTAACCAGCCATGTAGAACTTTCACAAAGCATGTTTTTGTCAATATGCACTAAACTGGAAGCCAGAGCAAATATTTTAACCACGTATGCTGTTAACCTGGAAGAAAATAAAGAATTTGTCAAGTTACAGTAGCAGGATAAAGTACAAGAAAATTATGGAAAGTCCAGCAATTAAATTTGCTCACTGTATTCTAGACTGTAGTGGTCACTAGAATGCTCTTTGGACTGAATGGAAGTCTCTTGGATACGCTTTGTGCTCTAGGCCTAATTCATGTTTGTACGCACATGCCTATGCAGCTCTGAATTTTCAGGCTACAGAACTGCTAAGCATCGCAAGTGAAGCTGACGCCTAGAAAAAGATATAGACGTCCACCTGAGCCATCATAAAGTCCTCAGCAACTGCGTATGCATATACAGCACCAATGCAACAATGAGGAACATCGACTGCTCGAGTAGGTCTATGGCTACACAGACTGGCCGCAGTAGTAGGGACGCTGGTGCCATGTTTCTCTACATACATGATCTCAGATGAATGTGAATGCACATACATGCACCTGAAATGGGTATTTCACATCTGCGTTTATGCAGCAACTCCCCGTTACCTCCCCCAAATGGTCCATTCCAGTCAATCACTGTCCAAAGGCACCTTGGTGCATGCAGAGGGGGTAATTCAGACCTGATCGCTCCTCAGCAAATGCCTTGCGAAAATCTCCGCGAACGCTGGTCAGCTGCAAATCCATTCACAACTCACTCACCATCGGATGATTTTTCCAGTCTGTGCGTAGCCCAGGACCTACTCCTACAGTGTGATAGAATCAGGCAGATTGGGTCCGGAGCTGACTACACACACACCCTCCAAGAAAAAGTATGGGCACGTCAGCGTTTTTCCTGATACTCCCAGATAATGGGAAGTTACCACCCTCAAATGCTGGCTTCCTGTCAATCAGCTTGCACATGCCTAGCAATCAAAAAAGTTGCTAGATTCTTTCACAGTTTGGCCTCGTGCATGCGCACTACAATCCGTACACATGCACATTTGATTGATAATCGTTCTGTTGCGTCAGCATTGCATACAAACATGAAATAGGCCCTCTATGTGGTTACATGGACGTACTACATGTGTTATATGGCCGGCATTTGTGTGCTCTCTGTATTGCAATATGGCCAGGGTTTGGAAGGCACAAATGTTTGTGAGGCTACTTTCATACATTATTCCAGTGTCACTTTAAATTAGTTGCATTTTTTGCAAATGTATTAAAAACATTCAAATAGCATATTATAATATCCTATAATGCTCAGTATTTTAGGAGAAACATTTTAAACTTTAATTTAATTAAGAGAATGGCTTTGAAGTGATGGTAACCTGGTCAGATTTATGGAACACAAAAGAAACATTACCAAGGGTTTCCTAAAACAGTGTTTCACGCCATTTTCACTCTGTACATAAAAGAGTGATCCTGGACGTCATTCTATCTTGGCACTAGAACATATAGCTCCTACTGTGAGGGTTGGGGATAGATTTTCACTATTATGCAAAATAGAAATTTATTGGATGTTCCAATTTAATTCAATACATCCGACTGGTTTGAATGAGACAATGGAATTAAATGTAGTCGTTTGATGACATACCATCGTCAAGGGCTCATGGCTATCACACTATTTTCAGTATTATGTAAGGGTTATAGCCAGAGTATATGGTGTCGACATTATTCACCTCCAGTCGGTACAGGTGTCAATTCTGTGCCACGTGGTTGTGTCTTATACAGCCCTGGAGGTTTACACACACACCCAAGACGGGACAGAGGTTTCCCTGTCAGCCCGTTGATGGTGAGTGACCACCCAGGCACATTGGGGTGTTGAGGTAACTCTTGCACTGCGGGGGTTAAATCCATGGCTGTACTGACACCCACTGGGGGAGTAATGTCGCCACCGGATGAACTCTATGTATTGAGTTAAATTATATTTTCCTTTTTCCTTTTTATTTATTCATTTTTTGGCAGCCAAATCTATGGATCCATGAATTCCCCATGGGTTTGCTGGGGTATCTACACACCAGTGGGATCCATGGGCCCCCTGTGGGTCCTACTGGTGTGTCATTAGATTTACTAATTCATTATAATGTGGATATGATGTATTATTGGGTTTGTCTTACTAGGGCAATGTATTATACACTATGTATTCTATACTATGGAATCTATGGGTGATACAATAACCATGAAGAGACTCCCATTTGGGCTGGTAGGAGTTCTACCAATTTATTCAGTTATGCTAGTAATTCACATTCAATATTGGTAACATCTTTAATGGGGCCTGGATAGCTACTTGTGTTGTTGTAGTAATTTAGTAAATAATGTGTTTATATGTTATTGAATAGATTGTGTATAAAGTCAGGGGTCATACCACTCACATAAATGTCTAAAAATACAATCACAACCCTCTGTATTCCCGGTCATGTGACCGAGGGGCGCCGTCAGCGTCTACTGCGGAGATGTTTGTAGGTGTCACCTAGCAACCCTGTATTAAACATGAGTGCAGCCCCACGTGTTCCGGTCATGTGACCGGAGGACGCTGTCATCACGCGTCAGGGAAATGCGTCTGTGTGGCTCTTTGTAAGGGCTTGTATTTTAAAGTGCTGCTTGGATTTGTAAGTGTGAGTTGGTAACAGAAAAAAGTGAGTTCTGATTATTGTGAGAGAAAGTTAATCTGAATCTGATTGTTTGTATCTATACTGTTTTTTTGTGTTTGTATCTGTACTGGGGGGTTTTTTGGAGGAAAAATAAGTGAGGTGAAAAGCCAGATGGAGGGGGTTGAATCAGGTGTGAGTAATCAGGAGGAGGAGGGGTTGACTAAAGCAGCTGGCTGAGCCTATATAATCAGTGATTAGACTCTTTGGAGCTTGCTCTTTGTAAGGGCTTGTATTTTAAAGTGCTGCTTGGATTTGTAAGTGTGAGTTGGTAACAGAAAAAGGTGAGTTCTGATTATTGTGAGAGAAAGTTAATCTGAATCTGATTGTTTGTATCTATACTGTTTTTTTGTGTTTGTATCTGTACTGGGGGTTTTTTTTTGGAGGAAAAAAAGGTGAGGTGAAAAGCCAGAGGGAGGGGGTTGAATCAGGTGTGAGTAATCAGGAGGAGGAGGGGCTGACTAAAGCAGCTGGCTGAGCCTATATAATCAGTGATTAGACTCTTTGGAGCTTGCTCTTTGTAAGGGCTTGTATTTTAAAGTGCTGATTGGATTTGTAAGTGTGAGTTGGTAACAGAAAAAAGTGAGTTCTGATTATTGTGAGAGAAAGTTAATCTGAATCGGATTGTTTGTATCTATACTGTTTTTTTGTGTTTGTATCTGTACTGGGGGTTTTTTTTGGGAGGAAAAAAAAGGTGAGGTGAAAAGCCAGAGGGAGGGGGTTGAATCAGGTGTGAGTAATCAGGAGGAGGAGGGGCTGACTAAAGCAGCTGGCTGAGCCTATATAATCAGTGATTAGACTCTTTGGAGCTTGCTCTTTGCAAGGGCTTGTATTTTAAAGTGCTGATTGGATTTGTAAGTGTGAGTTGGTAACAGAAAAAGGTGAGTTCTGATTATTGTGAGAGAAAGTTAATCTGAATCTGATTGTTTGTATCTATACTTTTTTTTGTGTTTGTATCTGTACTGGGGGGTTTTTTGGAGGGAAAAAAAAGTGAGGTGAAAAGCCAGATGGAGGGGGTTGAATCAGGTGTGAGTAATCAGGAGGAGGAGGGGTTGACTAAAGCAGCTGGCTGAGCCTATATAATCAGTGATTAGACTCTTTAGAGCTTGCTCTTTGTAAGGGCTTGTATTTTAAAGTGCTGCTTGGATTTGTAAGTGTGAGTTGGTAACAGAAAAAGGTGAGTTCTGATTATTGTGAGAGAAAGTTAATCTGAATCTGATTGTTTGTATCTATACTGTTTTTTGTGTTTGTATCTGTAGTGGGTTTTTTTTTGGAGGGAAAAAAAGTGAGGTGAAAAGCCAGAGGGAGGGGGTTGAATCAGGTGTGAGTAATCAGGAGGAGGAGGGGCTGACTAAAGCAGCTGGCTGAGCCTATATAATCAGTGATTCGACTCTTTGGAGCTTGCTCTTTGTAAGGGCTTGTATTTTAAAGTGCTGCTTGGATTTGTAAGTGTGAGTTGGTAACAGAAAAAGGTGAGTTCTGATTATTGTGAGAGAAAGTTAATCTGAATCGGATTGTTTGTATCTATACTATTTTTTTGTGTTTGTATCTGTACTGGGGGGTTTTTTTTGGAGGAAAAAAAAGGTGAGGTGAAAAGCCAGAGGGAGGGGGTTGAATCAGGTGTGAGTAATCAGGAGGAGGAGGGGATGACTAAAGCAGCTGGCTGAGCCTATATAATCAGTGATTAGACTCTTTGGAGCTTGCTCTTTGTAAGGGCTTGTATTTTAAAGTGCTGCTTGGATTTGTAAGTGTGAGTTGGTAACAGAAAAAGGTGAGTTCTGATTATTGTGAGAGAAAGTTAATTTGAATCTGATTGTTTGTATCTATACTGTTTTTTTTGTGTTTGTATCTGTACTGGGGGGTTTTTTGGAGGAAAAAAAAGTGAGGTGAAAAGCCAGAGGGAGGGGGTTGAATCAGGTGTGAGTAATCAGGAGGAGGAGGGGCTGACTAAAGCAGCTGGCTGAGCCTATATAATCAGTGATTAGACTCTTTGGAGCTTGCTCTTTGTAAGGGCTTGTATTTTAAAGTGCTGCTTGGATTTGTAAGTGTGAGTTGGTAACAGAAAAAGGTGAGTTCTGATTATTGTGAGAGAAAGTTAATCTGAATCTGATTGTTTGTATCTATACTGTTTTTTTGTGTTTGTATCTGTAGTGGGGGTTTTTTTGGAGGAAAAAAAAGTAAGGTGAAAAGCCAGAGGGAGGGGGTTGAATCAGGTTTGAGTAATCAGGAGGAGGAGGGACTGACTAAAGCAGCTGGCTGAGCCTATATAATCAGTGATTAGACTCTTTGGAGCTTGCTCTTTGTAAGGGCTTGTATTTTAAAGTGCTGCTTGGATTTGTAAGTGTGAGTTGGTAACAGAAAAAGGTGAGTTCTGATTATTGTGAGAGAAAGTTAATTTGAATCTGATTGTTTGTATCTATACTGTTTTTTTTGTGTTTGTATCTGTACTGGGGGGTTTTTTGGAGGAAAAAAAGTGAGGTGAAAAGCCAGAGGGAGGGGGTTGAATCAGGTGTGAGTAATCAGGAGGAGGAGGGGCTGACTAAAGCAGCTGGCTGAGCCTATATAATCAGTGATTAGACTCTTTGGAGCTTGCTCTTTGTAAGGGCTTGTATTTTAAAGTGCTGCTTGGATTTGTAAGTGTGAGTTGGTAACAGAAAAAGGTGAGTTCTGATTATTGTGAGAGAAAGTTAATCTGAATCTGATTGTTTGTATCTATACTGTTTTTTTGTGTTTGTATCTGTAGTGGGTTTTTTTGGAGGGAAAAAAAGTGAGGTGAAAAGCCAGAGGGAGGGGGTTGAATCAGGTGTGAGTAATCAGGAGGAGGAGGGGCTGACTAAAGCAGCTGGCTGAGCCTATATAATCAGTGATTAGACTCTTTGGAGCTTGCTCTTTGTAAGGGCTTGTATTTTAAAGTGCTGCTTGGATTTGTAAGTGTGAGTTGGTAACAGAAAAAGGTGAGTTCTGATTATTGTGAGAGAAAGTTAATTTGAATCTGATTGTTTGTATCTATACTGTTTTTTTTGTGTTTGTATCTGTACTGGGGGGTTTTTTGGAGGAAAAAAAAGTGAGGTGAAAAGCCAGAGGGAGGGGGTTGAATCAGGTGTGAGTAATCAGGAGGAGGAGGGGCTGACTAAAGCAGCTGGCTGAGCCTATATAATCAGTGATTAGACTCTTTGGAGCTTGCTCTTTGTAAGGGCTTGTATTTTAAAGTGCTGCTTGGATTTGTAAGTGTGAGTTGGTAACAGAAAAAGGTGAGTTCTGATTATTGTGAGAGAAAGTTAATCTGAATCTGATTGTTTGTATCTATACTGTTTTTTTGTGTTTGTATCTGTAGTGGGGGTTTTTTTGGAGGAAAAAAAAGTAAGGTGAAAAGCCAGAGGGAGGGGGTTGAATCAGGTTTGAGTAATCAGGAGGAGGAGGGACTGACTAAAGCAGCTGGCTGAGCCTATATAATCAGTGATTAGACTCTTTGGAGCTTGCTCTTTGTAAGGGCTTGTATTTTAAAGTGCTGCTTGGATTTGTAAGTGTGAGTTGGTAACAGAAAAAGGTGAGTTCTGATTATTGTGAGAGAAAGTTAATTTGAATCTGATTGTTTGTATCTATACTGTTTTTTTTGTGTTTGTATCTGTACTGGGGGGGTTTTTGGAGGAAAAAAAGTGAGGTGAAAAGCCAGAGGGAGGGGGTTGAATCAGGTGTGAGTAATCAGGAGGAGGAGGGGCTGACTAAAGCAGCTGGCTGAGCCTATATAATCAGTGATTAGACTCTTTGGAGCTTGCTCTTTGTAAGGGCTTGTATTTTAAAGTGCTGCTTGGATTTGTAAGTGTGAGTTGGTAACAGAAAAAGGTGAGTTCTGATTATTGTGAGAGAAAGTTAATCTGAATCTGATTGTTTGTATCTATACTGTTTTTTTGTGTTTGTATCTGTAGTGGGTTTTTTTTGGAGGGAAAAAAAGTGAGGTGAAAAGCCAGAGGGAGGGGGTTGAATCAGGTGTGAGTAATCAGGAGGAGGAGGGGCTGACTAAAGCAGCTGGCTGAGCCTATATAATCAGTGATTAGACTCTTTGGAGCTTGCTCTTTGTAAGGGCTTGTATTTTAAAGTGCTGCTTGGATTTGTAAGTGTGAGTTGGTAACAGAAAAAGGTGAGTTCTGATTATTGTGAGAGAAAGTTAATCTGAATCTGATTGTTTGTATCTATACTGTTTTTTGTGTTTGTATCTGTACTGGGGTTTTTTTTGGAGGAAAAAAAAGTGAGGTGTAAAGCCAGAGGGAGGGGGTTGAATCAGGTGTGAGTAATCAGGAGGAGGAGGGGCTGACTAAAGCAGCTGGCTGAGCCTATATAATCAGTGATTCGACTCTTTGGAGCTTGCTCTTTGTAAGGGCTTGTATTTTAAAGTGCTGCTTGGATTTGTAAGTGTGAGTTGGTAACAGAAAAAGGTGAGTTCTGATTATTGTGAGAGAAAGTTAATCTGAATCTGATTGTTTGTATCTATACTATTTTTTTGTGTTTTTATATGTACTGGGGTTTTTTTTTTTTGGAGGAAAAAAAAAGTAAGGTGAAAAGCCAGAGGGAGGGGGTTGAATCAGGTGTGAGTAATCAGGAGGAGGAGGGGCTGACTAAAGCAGCTGGCTGAGCCTATATAATCAGTGATTCGACTCTTTGGAGCTTGCTCTTTGTAAGGGCTTGTATTTTAAAGTGCTGCTTGGATTTGTAAGTGTGAGTTGGTAACAGAAAAAGGTGAGTTTTATAATATACAATCAGGAACACATATTTGCAGTACCATTAAACTTCTGGTGAGGCTGCAAGGGGCTGACCTTGTGAGTGAGTGAGAGGGTCTCTTACTTGGAGTAGCAGAGGGGCTGTGATAGTGCGTGTGTGAGAGGTGTTTTTTTTTTTTCTTTAGCAGGAGCTGGAAGCTGAGTGAAAAGGAGGTGCAGTGAGCTGGAACAACTGCTAAGTGGAGTATAGGTGTCGCAGGAGAGAGTACTATGGCTGCATAAAAGTGAAGGACCAAGAACCGCACAAAGATAAGCCAAGTATAAGCCAGCTTAATTATTGTATAAGTGAGATTGTTTGTCTTCTACTTTTTATTGTTGCTGCTTTTTCTTTGAGAGTAACAGGGAGTTAGACCTTACAAACAATATAGGAGGGGCTGTGATTGGGGACCTCACTCAGTGCATGCCGTGCAAGATGTATGCACACCTGGAGCTACCGGCCCAGTGTGATTACATCTGCACGAGGTGTGTGCGAACGGTTGCCCTGGAAGCCCAGGTAACTGATCTAGAGCAAACCGTTACGCGACTGAGGGAGATTCACAATCTCAAGCGAAGTTTAGACAGAACTGTGGAGGAGTTGCGGGAGGGGTCACTGGTAGAAGAGGATGATGATCAGGTAGCCAGCTGGGTCACAGTTAGAAGGAAGAAAAAGAGGGGGAGGCTCTACATCTCTGAACTATCAAACCCAAACAAATTTGCCCGACTGGACGAGGAATCGGAGGATGATAGTGAAGAAATGACGGTGCCGGAGGAGACTGCTCCCTCTAGCATCCAGAGGAGCGGTCCCTCTGGCGTGGTTGGGATAAAAGATAGTGAGGTACCTAGTCAGATGGTGGTGGTAGGGGATTCTATCATCAGGAAGGCAGATGGGGCAATCTGCTACCGGGACCGTGATCGCCATACAGTCTGTTGTCTCCCGGGTGCTCGGGTATGGCACATCGCAGACCGGGTAGATAGATTGTTGGGAGGGGCTGAGAAAGACCCGGCAGTCTTGGTGCACGTTGTCACCAATGACAAAGTTAGCGGAAGGTGGGATGTCCTTAAGAAAGACTATAGTGACTTAGGAAAGAAACTTAAGGCAAGGACATCTAAGGTAATATTCTCCCTGAAATATTACCCGTGCCACACGCTAGTCCAGGGAGGCAGAGGGAGATTAGGGAGGTAAATGTGTGGCTTAGGGATTGGTGCAGGAAAGAGGGGTTTGTGTTCCTAGAACACTGGGCGGACTTCTCAGTCAGGCACCATCTCTTTTGTCGTGACGGATTGCACCTGACTGAGGAGGGGGCAGTGGTGCTGGGGGGAAGGATGGTTAGAAGGTTGGAGGAGATTTTAAACTAGGAGCCTGGGGGAGGGTTTAGCTAGAAACTACGGGTCATGCAGTGAGAATAGTCGGGATGGCGGTAGTTAACGAAATGGGGGAGAAGTTGGGGGGAGGGTAAGAGCAGGCGGTAAGGTTACTAACATGGGTACTAAAAGAGATTTTACCAAAGCACTAACCAATGACGATTACAGGTCATCATTGCTACATAAGGTGAAAGATGTCCCTAACGCAAGGGAAAATACTTATCTTAGTTGTATGTATGTAAACGCCAGAAGCATTACTGGTATAAAGGGTGAACTAGAAATACTTGCAGCAAGCAAACAGTATGATATTATAGGCACAGTGATCGCGCTGAGCCCCCAAAAAAGTGGGTCCCAGGGACCCCTCACTTTTAAAAATTGGGGTCCTACCGGTTCTGTTCTGGGTCCCATCCGAATTAAGGTTTTTATTAATATTAATCTTATTTGGACACTACAGAAGTGTTGCAAGGTGGAGGCATGGGGTGACAGTGCTGCTGGGCTGTGTAGCATGCAGGACACTCTGCCCCAGAGCTTTAACTAGATATTTTGGTGCCCTTTGGCAGAAAGTGAATTGGAGCTCCACCTCCCAGATTCGAAACCACAGGTGGTGCGCGCCGCAGGCGCGCCGCAAAAATTTAGGTGCATGGCTTCATGGGGAAGGGGCGTGACCACATAATAGTGCCAATTCACATTACACCACACTGTAGTGCCGCTTATACACACTGCGCCAGGTAGAGCACGCCGTTATACACACTGCGCCAGGTAGAGCACGCCGTTACACACACTGCGCCAGGTAGAGCACGCCGTTACACACACTGCGCCAGGTAGAGCACGCCGTTACACACACTGCGCCAGGTAGAGCACGCCGTTACACACACTGCGCCAGGTAGAGCACGCCGTTACACACACTGCGCCAGGTAGAGCACGCCGTTACACACACTGCGCCAGGTAGAGCACGCCGTTACACACACTGCGCCAGGTAGAGCACGCCGTTACACACACTGCGCCAGGTAGAGCACGCCGTTACACACACTGCGCCAGGTAGAGCACGCCGTTACACACACTGCGCCAGGTAGAGCACGCCGTTACACACACTGCGCCAGGTAGAGCACGCCGTTACACACACTGCGCCAGGTAGAGCACGCCGTTACACACACTGCGCCAGGTAGAGCACGCCGTTACACACACTGCGCCAGGTAGAGCACGCCGTTACACACACTGCGCCAGGTAGAGCACGCCGTTACACACACTGCGCCAGGTAGAGCACGCCGTTACACACACTGCGCCAGGTAGAGCACGCCGTTACACACACACTGCGCCAGGTAGAGCACGCCGTTACACACACACTGCGCCAGGTAGAGCACGCCGTTACACACACTGCGCCAGGTAGAGCACGCCGTTACACACACTGCGCCAGGTAGAGCACGCCGTTACACACACTGCGCCAGGTAGAGCAATCCGTTACACACACTGCGCCAGGTAGAGCGCGCCGTTATACACATTGCGCCAGGTAGAGCACGCCGTTATACACATTGCGCCAGGCAGAGCACGCCGTTATACACATTGCGCCAGGTAGAGCACGCCGTTATACACATTGCGCCAGGTAGAGCACGCCGTTATACACATTGCGCCAGGTAGAGCACGCCGTTATACACATTGCGCCAGGTAGAGCACGCCGTTATACACATTGCGCCAGGTAGAGCACGCCGTTATACACATTGCGCCAGGTAGAGCACGCCGTTATACACATTGCGCCAGGTAGAGCACGTACCTTCCGCACCACCAGGGCCCTGTGCTGTCACCGCTGTTTCAGTCAGGTAAAAGAAGTGAGAAGAATTTTGAGGGGGGGGGGCGGGCACCTCGGGAACTGGCTCCCCTGTCACAGGCCCGCTAGCTGGGCGTCCGTAGGGATGCTGGGGACACCTGATGGTAATGGTGCAGCCCGCTCTTCTCACGGCAGCAGTATGGTGGCAGAGCACGGCAGGGGCTGGAGGTGAGGTTCCTGGCCGGTCACCGCTGCTCTCCTTCACACAGATCGCGGGAGAGCACACTGGAGGCAGCCGAGAGGGAGGCAGATATCGGGTTGGGAGGGAGCTGCAGTTCACGGTCTTGGCGAGTCACCGCCCGCCCGCAGCACAGCGTACAGCAGCCGCAGAGCCGTCTTCACTCTCTGCCTGGCCCCCGTGTGAAGCCACTGCATGTGACCAGGAGGGGGAGGGGGCACCACCAGACTGCCAGTGGTAAGGCTCCACCTCCGCTCTGTACGGGCAAGAAGCGCCGTCGCCGTCAATTTACAAGGAGTTGGCTGCAGTGGAGCGCGTCCCCGGGGACCCTCACATTTTTGAAAAGTGAGTCCCCGCCTTCAGATCCGGGTAAAATACGCGCTATAGCGCGTATTTGCGAACACTGAGGCATTACTGAAACTTGGTGGGACGAATCTCATGATTGGACTGTCAATCTAGAGGGCTATACACTGTTTAGGAGAGACAGACTAAATAAAAAGGGTGGAAGGGTGTGTCTTTACGTAAAGCCATTTTTAAAACCTGATATACGGGAAGATATTCAGGAGGGGACTGTAGACACTGTCGAGACATTATGGGTAGAAATTGCATGCAGGGGAAAAAGGAATAAAAAAGTTAGTATTGGGTGTACGCTATAGGCCGCCTGGTATCAACGCATCTGATGAGGAATTGTTACTAAAGCAAATTGAAAGAGCAGCAGGAGTAGGAGACATAGTAGTGATGGGAGATTTTAACTATCCAGAGATAAACTGGAAAAACGATTCATATGATACTGCTAGGGGCAATATGTTTTTAAACACACTTAATGATAACTACTTAGTTCAACTAATTGAGGAACCAACTAGGTACAATGCAATCTTAGCCTGGTATTAACAAACAATGGGGATTTGGTATCAGGTATTATAGTAGGGGAACCCATAGGAAACAGCGACCACAATATGGTCACATTCAATATCAGTTTCCATAAACAGCCCTATACTGGCTCAACTAGGACTCTAAACTTTAGCAAAGCAAATTTTGATAAGATGAGGATATTTTTTAGGGATATTGAATGGGAAGGTTTGTTTTTAGGAAAAAATACTACGGAGAAATGGGAGGTACTAAAATTCCTGCTAGCTAAAAATACACTCAAATTTATTCCCACGAGCAGCAAAAAAAGAAATAAAAATCATAAACCGATGTGGCTTAACAAAAAGATTAAGGAAGTTATGGGCAAGAAAAGGCGAGCATTTAAAAAATACAAATCTGACGGGGAAGCAGAGTCATTTCAGCACTATAAGGAATGTAACAAAATATGCAAAAAGGAAATAAGAGCGGCTAAAGTAGAAACTGAAAAACTAGTAGCAAAGGAAAGCAAAGCGAATCCCAAAAAATTAATTAAATACATTAATAGCAAGAGATTAAAGAAGGAGAGTATAGGCCCTTTAAAAGACAAGTTGGGAGTCTTAAGCAAAAATGATAATGACATAGCGGACACACTAAAATTGTTTTTTTCAACAGTATTTACTAGAGAGGACCCAGTTCAGGGACTAACATATAATCTCAATAATGAGAATATCTCACTGATAGGTACTTATTTAAGCGAGAAAGTAGTCTGTGACCGATTAAAACATTTAAAGATTAATAAGTCACCAGGTCCCGATGGTATTCACCCAAGGGTTCTAATGGAGCTTCATTCTGAACTTGCAAAGCCGCAATTTTGATCTTTAAGGATTCAGTAATATCAGGTATGGTTCCCAAAGACCGGCGTATAGCGGAAGTAGTGCCTATATTCAAAAAGGGAAGTAAAGCTGAACCAGGTACTTATAGACCAGTTAGTCTTACATCTATAGTGGGGAAAGTATTGGAAGGTATTCTAAGAGATAGTATTCAGAAGTTCCTTGAAGTCAATAAGGTCATTAAAAGGAATCAACATAGGTTTATGAAGGACAGATCCTGTCAAACCAACTTACTTGGCTTTTATGAAACAGTAAGCGCAAACCTAGATCAGGGTAAAGAGGTGGATGTAATCTTTTTAGATTTTGCCAAAGCGTTTGATACTGTACCACACATGAGACTTATCTACAAGCTACAAGAATCTGGGCTAGGAAGCACAATATGCACTTGGGTCAAAAGCTGGTTAGATAATAGGGAGCAGCGCGTTGTGGTTAATGGATCTTTTTCAACTTGAACTGAAGTGCTAAGTGGTGTGCCGCAATGCTCGGTATTAGGACCGCTATTGTTCAATATTTTCATTAACGACCTAACAGAAGGTCTAGAGAGCATGGTGTCAATTTTTGCAGATGATACCAAATTGTGTAAAGTTATAAATGCGGAGGGGGATGCTGAGTCGCTTCAGAATGACTTAGTTAAATTAGAAGCTTGGGCAGCGAAATGGAGAATGCGCTTCAATACAGACAAGTGTAAGGTAATGCACTGTGGTAACAAGTACAAAAATAACACCTACCTACTAAATGGGGTAAAATTAGGGGATTCTGTACTGGAAAAGGACTTAGGCGTCCTCATAGATAGCAAACTAAGCAGTAGTACCCAAAGTAGGACTGCAGCAAAGAAGGCTAATAAGATATTAGCATGCATAAAATGGGGAATTGATGCTAGGGACGAGAGTATTATACTCCTGTTATATAAATCACTTGTGAGGCCACACCTTGAATACTGTGTACAATTCTGGGCACCTTACTACAAAAAGGATATCCTGGATCTAGAAAAGGTTCAAAGGCGGGCGACCAAACTAATTAAGGGTATGGAGACGCTGGAATACGAAGAAAGGCTTGCAAGACTAGGCATGTTTACACTGGAAAAGAGGAGACTAAGAGGGGACATGATCAACATTTACAAATATATAAGGGGACAATATACAGATCCTGTTTTTGGTTAGATCAACACAGAGAACTCGTGGACACACTCGCTCAGTCAACACCTTTAAGAATGGGTTAGATAAATTCCTAATGAATAAGGATATCCAGGGTTACGGGGCATAGTCACGCACTATGGTTTTTATAAAAAAGAGGGGTTAATCGGAACGGCAGTCAGCAACTTCAGTCAAAATTTTATACAAAATAATCGTGCATAGGAGACCACAAATAGGTTGAACCCAATGGGCAATTGTCTTTTTTCAACCTTAGATACTATGTTACTATGTTATGTTTATGTGTTACCTAGTAACCATTAGGTCTACACAGTATATACCTATTGGTCAACGGAGGTCATGTGACCCGGAAGGAGCTCACGGCGCACTTTACAGGGCCGTGGGGAAGATCACAATCGTCCTAATATGGACGGAGATTTTAATCACTAATAGTTATTCTAGGTCCTATATTGCATTGCTCCCTAAGCTATTAGGAATTCTGGATGAATCATAGATTTGAGTAGAAAGCATGCATTTATCTTTGGGGGATAAGTCACATGCTTGGGGGATAAGTCACATGATGTCAGATATATTTATTTCTGTATTTGTGTATGATTTAAGTGTTTTTTATTATTATTACTACTGTGGGTTTGCCTCCTACTTACTTCTAATTATTTATAGAGTGTGGTAATTTGCTGTTAACACTGAAAATGTGGATGATTAAATAAAGTGTGTACATCGCACCTGCGGGGCATCAGGTCATTAAGGGGGTTTAAATAGATCCCATTTCTGAATTGAGCTATACTTCTGATGAAGCTAGGTGACCGAGCCTAGGGAAACGCTTTAAGTGTCAAGCTGCTGCCATCATCCGTGTCCTGTGCTTTAAAAGGATCTTGATATGGACTTTCCATTTCCACATTTGGAAAATTTACCCTGAGGGATTTCATCATACAGCACCGATTGGAGAGACCCAGTTTTCACATAACTGCTACAGCCTGCCTGCTGTTCATTCTCAAGTTTCTGGAAGCCTCCATCGTCATGGGTAATACCAGCTGTACTTAAATAACATCTTCCCCAGGGATTTATTAACTTTTGCCAGTCCGGGATCCTTTTAAGGACACTTACCAGCAGCAACCATTATTACCAATCTTTTCAGCTCATTCTATGCCCTTATATATGCTTTTATTGGATTAATACCTTTTTTATTTGTTGCATGTGTTGTTTTAGACAATAAATATACTTTTTTAATTCATCCACAGTGGTTTATTAATATTGGAGAAAAACAAAGCGCCAGTTCGTTCTTTACTTTTCATATTTTTGTTTTGGGACTGACAATCCCTTAATGGCAGCTGTGGCAGCGCATCTGGACATTTGTTTCTTCAGGTAGTATTTGCATGCGCAGTAGAGTCTGAGCACTCCAGTGCTCAGACTCTCAGCGCTGCTGGCAGAGAGAAGGGGGCCCGAATGGAGGAGGCTGCACCCGGGCCTCCTCCTCTCTTAAAACGCCCCTGCTCCAATTCTCCGGCAGAGTGGCTTAGTATACGAGAGGCAGGTGGCAGCTGCTGTGACCGTGCGACTCTGCCCACTCTTAATGTCCAGCAGAGTGTGCTAGAGGCGGGCGGCGGTAGATGTGGACATGTGACCTTTCCCAATGGACCGCTCCAATCCTCCGGCAGAGCGGCTGAAAGTGTGAGAGGCCGTGCGACTAAAGGTCCATACACACTGGACATTTTTGCCCAGTGTGTATGTACAGCAATGATGGCTGACATCGCTGGGCTGAAAAGCGCTCAGTGCATACACACTGAGCACTTTTCCCCCCTGCCCAGCGATGTCAACGGGGATGAGCGGCTTTCCATAGCAGGACGCTATGGAAAGCCGTTCACCCCACCGTTCATCTGCTGGTAATACCAGTAGATGAACGGCGACCGCCAGCGATGAAGCGGGAGCACACATCAGCGCTCATCGCTCATCGTTTGGGCATACACACTGGGCGGCTTTGAGCTGAAAGCAGCTCAAAACACCAAAAGTGAGCTGCTTTCAGCTGAAAATCGCCCAGTGTGTATGCCCAAACGATGAGCGATGAGCGCTGATGTGTGCTCCCGCTTCATCGCTGGCGGTCGCCTTTACTCTAGCCTGCCGGCGCCTTTAAATATTTGGACTCGCGTGGTGCATCAGGCCAGTTTCTGGCAGTGGCCCACTCGGCGTGCTGTGCTACAAAGCAGGATACTCGCCACTGAGCACTGAACACTGAGCAGCAGTGGAGGGATTCATTGGCAGTGGTTGGATGGGTGAGCACCCTGCATTTGAGTCCATACACACTGGCTAAAGTGTGCAGCTGCCTGTATAATAATGTATTACAGCCTCCAGAGGCACTGCTTATGAAAAATAAGCCACCTGCAATGTGGCATTATGACACCTGAACTGGTGCAGTAATGTGCCACTTCTGCCTTTATGTTTATACATAATACAGCAAGATAAATACGTGGCTTCATCATGTTTGCTGGTTGAACTGGGGTTATCCTATATAATTGGATATTGTAGTCTCTGGGGACATTGCTGATTGACAATAATAGATACACAAATTCTAACAGTATATTGCCAGTGCTGGTTGCATTAACGTATATTTGTTATTTTCTTCTATATTATCAAAATATTTTTAAGGGACCTATTCTATTTGTGTCTATTATAAAAAAAAATGGGGAAACCGGGCAAGCGATGCGGCTAGAAAATCATGCTCGATCCTAAAACCCCCCAAATAGTGGCTCACGAGGACCTACACCACAAATTACTCCATCTAAAGGTTCTCCTGATTTATTCAAAGTTACACTCCAACAGGTACTTGAAGAGGTTAATGCCAGTGAGCAGCGCCTGTCCGAAAAAATAGGAATGGTGCAGTCAAATATTTCCCTGGTGTGGCAGGATTTACAAGAAGTGCGTGAAAGGGTGGGCGACGCTGAACACAAGTATCTACATTAGAGGATTTGCAAGGTCCCTTGCAAAAGCAAGTTAAAAAATCCTAACCGAGCAAATCTACTCCATGCAGAATAAGCGCTCTGATCTTGAAGGCCGGTTATGGCGTAAAAATGTAGCATTTGTAGGGCTCCCTGAACATGAATAGGGTAATACTCTGGAAAAGTTTATAGAAAAATGGCAAATGCTTAGTTTGGAAGAGACTCATTCCCAGCTCAATTCACAGTGGAAAAGGCACATCAGATACCCTCTCACCCTTACCTTCTCTTCTGGGGCTCTATCTCGCATTTTTATAGTGAGATTTCTACAATATCAGGACCATGATTCAGTACTTTGCTTGGCCTGAATTAAAGGGCTATTAGAGAGTAAAGGGTCTCTGTGTTTCCGGACTTTGCGATGGAAGTGTCAAGAGTCATGTTTTTGCAAGATTTAAATATTCAGTATTCAATGTTCTTCCCATCTAATCTCAGAATAGTGGTCCACGGAGAGACTACATTTTTTATAACACCAGGGGAGGATGCAGCATGGTAGTATTGCAGAGTACCTGGAACAGATGGCTCCTGGCTAAAATTAATAACCAGGCCTTGGTAGAATAAGTCCATTTGTTCATACATATGGAGGGTTATAAGGTCACTGTAAATGGTATATCTCGTTTACATATTTTGACACCTGGGGGGAAATTTACTAAGCTCCCGATTTTGACCGAGATGGTGTTTTTTCTTCAAAGTGTCATCTCGGGAATTTACTAAACTCAAATCACGGCAGTGATGAGGGCATTCGTATTTTTGTTGAAGTCAAAGAAAAAAATTACGAATGAATACACCATCGGTCAAATACGCCTGTTATTTGCTAGAACTCGGTAATTTACTAAAATTTGTATTTCACAAACACTGCCGGCAATAGCCAAACACTGCCGTGAATAAATACAAATCGTAAAAAAAAGCAGTTTTCAAATAGACCTGCTTTTTTTTACCGTGTTCTGATAGGCATGCACGGATCCGCCTGGTCCTGGTGCAAAAAATACGGGAGACAAAAAGCGTAGGGGTCCCCCGTATTTTTTGAACCAGCACCGGGCTCCACTAGCCAGGTACATAATGCCAGAGCCGGGGGACACTTTTATATTGGTCCCTGCGGCCCTGGCATTACATCCCCAACTAGTCACCCCTGGCCGGGGTACCCTGGAGAAGTGGGAACCCCTTAAATCAAGGGGTCCCCCCCTCCAGCCACCCAAGGGCCAGGGGTGAAGCCCGAGGCTGTCCCCCCCCCATCCAAGGGCGGCGGATAGGGGGCTGATAGCCAAGTGTAAAAAAAAACAGAATATTGTTTTTAGTAGCAGTACTACAAGTCCCAGCAAGCCTCCCCGCAAGCTGGTACTTGGAGAACCACAAGTACCAGCATGCGGTGGAAAACCAGGCCCGCTGGTACCTGTAGTACTACTACTAAAAAAATACCCAACAAAAAACAGGACACACACACACCGTGACAGTAAAAGTTTATTACATACATGCACACCTCCATACATACATACTTACCTATGTTCACACGAGGCTCGGTCCTCTTCTCCATGTAGAATCCTCGGGGTACCTGTGGAAAAAATTATACTCACATAATCCAGGGTCTCTTGTTTTCTTTGTATAATCCACGTACTTGGCAAAAAAACAAACCGGAAACCCGACCACGCACTGAAAGGGGTCCCATGTTTACACATGGGACCCCTTTCCCCGACTGCCAGGACCCCCCCTGACTGTCAAAGAGGGTCCCTTCAGCCAATCAGGGAGCGCCACGTCGTGGCAGTCTCCTGAGTGGCTGTGTGCTCCTGTAGTGTCTTTCAGGCTCCACACGGCAGAGATACAATGTAGCGCCTATGCGCTCCATTGTATCCAATGGTGGGAACTTTGCGGTCAGCGGTGAGGTTACTTTCGGTCAACCGCTGACCGCAAAGTTCCCACCATTGGATACAATGGAGCGCATAGGCGCTACATTGTATCTCTGCCGTGTGGAGCCTGAAAGACACTACAGGAGCACACAGCCAATCAGGAGAGTGCCACGACGTGGCGCTCCCTGATTGGCTGAAGGGACCCTCTTTGACAGGAGTCAGGGGGGAGGTCCTGGCAGTCAGAGAAAGGGGGCCCATGTGTAAACATGGGACCCCTTTCAGTGCGTGGTCGGGTTTTCGTTTTTTTGTTTTGCCAAGTACGTGGATTATACAAAGGACAGAAGCTACACTGGATTATGTGAGTATAATTTTTTCCACAGGTACCCCCAGGATTCTACATGGAGAAGAGGACCGAGCCTTGTGTGAACATAGGTAAGTATGTATGTATGGAGGTGTGCATGTATGTAATAAACTTTTACTGTCACGGTGTGTGTGTCCTGTTTTTTGTTGGGTATTTGTGGTTCTCCAAGTACCAGCTTGCGGGGGAGGCTTGCTGGGACTTGTAGTACTGCTATTAAAAACAATATTCTGCTTTTTTACACTTGGCTATCAGCCACCCATCCGCTGCCCTTGGATGGGGGGGGGCAGCCTCGGGCTTCACCCCTGGCCCTTGGGTGGCTGGAGGGGGGACCCCTTGATTTAAGGGGTTCCCACTCCTCCAGGGTACCCCGGCCAGGGGTGACTAGTTGGGGATGTAATGCCAGGGCCGCAGGGACCAATATAAAAGTGTCCCCCGGCTCTGGCATTATGTACCTGGCTAGTGGAGCCCGGTGCTGGTTCAAAAAATACGGGGGACCCCTACGCTTTTTGTCCCCCGTATTTTTTGCACCAGTACCAGGCGCAGAGCCCGGTGCTGGTTGATTAAATATGGGGGAACCCCAGTCGTTTTTTTCATCATATTTTTTCAACCAGGACCGGCTCATAGAGCCCGAGGCTGGTTTTGCTTAGGAGGGGGGACCCCACGCATTTTTTTTACAATTTTTTAACACTTTCCCACCCCTTACCACTGATAAACATGCACGGATCTCACGGATCCGTGCATGTCTATCAGAACACGGTAAAAAAAAGCAGGTCTATTTGAAAACTGCTTTTTTTTTACGATTTGTATTTATTCACGGCAGTGTTTGGCTATTGCCGGCAGTGTTTGTGAAATACAAATTTTAGTAAATTACCGAGTTCTAGCAAATAACAGGCGTATTTGACCGATGGTGTATTCATTCGTAATTTTTTTCTTTGACTTCAACAAAAATACGAATGCCCTCATCACTGCCGTGATTTGAGTTTAGTAAATTCCCGAGATGACACTTTGAAGCAAAAACACCATCTCGGTCAAAATCGGAAGCTTAGTAAATTTCCCCCCTGGTTAGTAAGACATGAAGTTTTTATAGGGATATACATAGGCAACATTTTTATATATCCTGATTTGAGCCGCAGTTGGGAACATTTATAAATGGATATATGATAAAAATGCTGGAGAGCCTCTACCAATATTGCTGTGGGTTTTTTTCCTTTTTTTTTTTTTGACTCTCTTCTGACTTTTTGTGGGAATTAGGTATGCAACAGATGGGTTGGTATACAGGGTGGGGGGATAAGGGATTTGTGAATGTTTCTGCTATTGTATTGTTAATGTTTGTATTGTATATGATACTGTGATGTGCATATATTATTGGGCTGTTCGAATAGTATGGTCTCTAATAGTAGGGAAGCATTCGATATCCTGGCTGTCGGGAACCCGGCTCTCAACATACCGGCACAGGGATCCCAACCACCGTGATACTGACAACTATTCTCCCTCTTGGGGTGTCCACAACACCCCTGGAGTGAGAATAAATAGCATGGCGTGCGTAGCGTGCCACTGCGCCCACAAGGGGCTCTTCTGCCCTCACCCTGGTGCCGGCATTCTAGCGGTCGGGATCCCGGTGCCTGGATCCCGGCAGCCGGGATATCGTAGTCAGAGCTGGCAACAGGGGAGGACAAAGGGGACACCTGTACCAGGCCTCAAGTATCAGAGGGGCCCCAAGGATACACCATTAAGTGCCTAGCAGGGATGTGAGCTATCTTGTCCAAATAGGGCAGCGAGCTGTAGGCGTTGTGGGAGCAGCCTCAGAGTGACAGTTCTCCCCGGGGCAAGAGCTGAGGGGATACAGAGCTTTGGGATTGGGTAGGAAAGCTTGAAATGCAGCATGGAGTCACTGGGGAGAGAATGACTGTGGGGTGTGGGGGAGGAAGGATATATATATATATATATATATATATGGATGTGCAAAAACAGTGTGTGTTGGATTGTGCCCTGGCCTGCTAGGGAGGTGTTGCTATGCCCTTATGATACTGTCAGGGGCGGATCCAGGAAAAAATGACAGGGGGGGCACCTTGTGCATGCCGAAGGCGTGCGGTCCATGAAGGTGTGCGTGGCCTCACAACAAGGGCATGACCTAGCAACAAGGGTCATAGCCTCAAAGGGAACATCGTATTTGTAAGACGGGAAGAGGGTGACACTTTGGAGAGGCAGCGGGTGACACGAGAGAGAGGGTGATGGGTTTATAGTGACGCAGGGGAGAGGCAGTGGATGAAGGAAACATAGTGGGAGACGGAGAGGCAGTGGGTGACAGAGAGAGGGTGACAGTGAGAGGCAGAGTGGGTAACACCGGGGAAAGGGTGATGAGGAAAAAGTGGGTGATGCCAGGGGGAGGTGGCAGTGGGTAACAAGGAGAGGGGGACAGGGAGAGGCAGTGGGTACCTAAGGTCTCTGTAGGAGTAAGAGGGAGTAGTGAGACATTTGTAGTGAGGTTTACAGAGGCATGAAGGGAAAGATTCACTGGGGAAACAAACATTATAGCACACGGTATGAGCCTAAATTCACATTATAGCACACGGTATGAGCCTAAATTCACATTATAGCACACGGTATGAGCCTAAATTCACATTATAGCACACGGTATGAGCCTAAATTCACATTATAGCACATAGTATGAGACAAAATTCACATTATAGCACACAGTATGAGCCGAAATTCACATTATACCACACGTTATGAGCCGAAATTCACATTATACCACACAGTATGAGCTTAAATTCACATTATACCACACAGTATGAGCCTAAATTCACATTATACCATACGGTATGAGCTGAAATTCACATTATAGCACACAATATGAGCCGAGATTCACATTATACCACACGGTTTGAGCCGAAATTCACATTATAGCATACAGTATGAGACGAAATTCACATTATAGCACACGGTATGAGCCAAAATTCACATTATGCCGCTGAGGAGTGAAAACGCTGTCACCACCATGTGCTACCTCTCAAGCAACCCCACCACGCAAGAAGAACATCCTGAGAGGAGCCGCTACCTCTGCCAGCAGCCAGCCTCTAAATGGATGGTGGCCGCTGCTGCAGCCACGTCGGAGTCTCACACTGCCTAAGGCTGAGCTCCGGGCAGTACTGGTATATATCAAGATCAACCAGAATCCGTTGGTATCCTAAGTGAACAGGATTTTCCTGCCAGTTTGTGATATTAACCCCCGCTGCTCCTCAGGGTAAAGTGTCCGCAAACAACAGTGTGGTGGTGTGTACCTTTAACTCCCTTGAAGGTGGTCCAGTTGCCAGGCTCTGGTGGTACAATCACTTGTTCACGTCTTGGATAGGTTTACGAAGTCCGCCGGCGAAGCTCCTGTACAAGCCGCTATTAGCGCTAAGCGGCACTGTTCGGGATCAATGAGATCTGTGATCACAGCCTAACCATCCCCAGATCACAGATCTCATTGATCCCGAACAGTGCCGCTTAGCGCTAATAGCGGCTTGTACGGAAACTTTGCCGGCGGACTCCGTTACCCTGTCCAAGATGTGAGCAAGTGATTGTTTGTTTAAAGTGCCAGACATGACAGGGGGGGGGGCACGGGCCCACGTGCCCCCCCCCCCCTGGATCCGCCACTGGATACTGTGGCCATGCTCCCTTCAATGGAGAAGCAGCAATATTCCCAACTGGGTATGACCACACCCCTTAGCAATAGGGCCCAAAAGATCTACTGAAGGCCCTGGTCATGAACTCATAGGCAAAAACCCCAAATAAAAACAAACTCTTACCATGTGCTTTTTTGAAAAGAGTGATCAGGCAAGCGGTGATGCAGTTGACGTATGTAACCTGTTTTTAATGCAAAATCACATATATTAGTTATTTATATATTATTGAGTTAATACATATAAATATTGTAATTATATTATAGATAGGTTTACTGTATGTTACTTTCCAACTTTCCCTGAATGTCAGAGAGACTCCCTGAAATAGTAGCAATCTCTCTGACATCCTGAATAGTCTAGCAATCACTCTGATTTCACCTTACCCCCATTATAAAGCTATTACATACTTGGGTGGAATATTTACTAAAGTGTGGGCTTTTAAAAGTAGAAATGTTGCCTAAAGCAACCAATCAGAATCTAGCTATTTTTCCAGAAGGTGCTATATAAATAGAGATGTGCGGTGGGCACTTTTCGTGTTTTGTGGTTTGGTTTTGGTTCTAATTCCCCGCTCGTGTTTTGGTTTTGGGTTGGTTTTGCCAAAACCACCCTTTCGTGTTTTGGTTTTGGATCTGGCTGATTTTTTTAAAAAACATAAAAACAGCTAAAATCACAGAATTTGGGTGTAATTTTGATCCTACAGTATTATTAACATCAATAACATTAATATCCACTCATTTCCAGTCAATTTTGACCACCACACACCTCCCAGCCTGGCTGGCTAAACTAAGCAACAGAGCAGCGGCACAAAGAGACGGCAGTTATTTCTCTTTAAAAATGTTTTACAAATTAGTACTGTATTAGCAATAACCAATCAAACCAATAGAAAACAATCCAACACAGAAATTTCGTCAGAATTGTGTGTACAATATCATTGCTCTGAAGTAGTTACCAAACAGCAAATAAAAAAAACCCTAAACCATGTGTAAAATAGCACAACCCTATTCTCAGTGCCCAGTCTGTACCTCCCTCCGGGAGGCCCTGGGTCACTGATGACTGGCACCCTGTGCCCATGTAAAGCCCCAATCAGCCATTTTGTCAAGCAGCTCCCCAAATTCTCCCTAATCACAAAAAAAAACCCAGCATTCTGTACCTGCGTAGGACAGTGCGGTATACTTTGGGACACACAGTTAAATATTGACCAGGTTACAGTGCTGGTCGGATACAGTGTGGGTCAGACACAGTGCAGGTTACAGTGCAGGTTGGATACAAAGCGGGGCGGGTACAATGCAGGTTACAGTGTAGGTCAGATACAGTGCAGGTGGATACAAGGCAGGTCGGATACAGTGTAGATGGAATTCTGGGTTGTATATAGTGCAGATCGCACAGAATGCAAGTCGGATACAGTGCAGGTCTGAGTGCGGGTTGGATATAGTGCACGTTGGCTACAGTGCAGGTCTGAGTGCGGGTTGGATATACTGCACGTTGGCTACAGCGCAATGTCGGATACAGTGCAAGATACAGTACAGGTCAGATACAGTGCAGTGGGTTGGATACAGTCAGTAGCAGCTCTTGCCACGGGCAAGCAGGCTTTTTGCCCGGGGCACCGCTACCCCGAGGGCACCGCCGCCGTGGAAAGAGCCGGTACTAATATACCCTCCCTGCTCCCCAGCCCCCGGCTCCCGGCTGTTGCGGGCGCACCCCTAGTGTCAGTGCCGCACTTCTATGGGAGAGACGTCATGATGTCTCTCCCATAGAGAGGAGCCGATGCCCGGAGACAGCAGCAGCAGCTGTCCGGAAGCGGGAGCGAGGCTGGTAAGTATTGTTTTTTTGTTTTTTTTTAGGGTTTCAAAACGGCGCTACTACAGGGGGCACATACTGGGGACACTAATACAGGGGGCACTGCTACTGGGGGCACAGCTACAGGGGGCACTACTGCAGGGGCACAACTACAGGGGGCACTACTACAGGGGGCACTACTACAGGGGGCACTACTACTGGGGGGAAATTAACTGGGGGCACAGCTACAGGCACAGATACTGGGGGCAAATCTACAGGGGGCACTGCTACAGGGTGCAAATCAACTGGGGGCACAGCTACAAGGGGCACAACTACAGGGGGCACTACTAAAGGGGGCACTGCTATAGGGGAAACAGCTACTGGGGGAAAATTAAATGGGGGTACAGCTACTGGGGGCACAACTACTGGGGGCCAGGGACGTGCAGTCAGGGGAGGCAGGGGAGGCAGTGCCTCCCCTGTGATTTATTAGTAAAATAATACAAAGAAGATACTTATGACACATATTCTGTGTCATAAGTATCTTCTTGATGTAATGGAATTTGTTTTTTTTGTGTTTAATGACTTTGGGAGGCACTGATAGCAGTGCCTCCCATACATAATAGGAACGGGGACAGAGCGGGGGGCGGAGCCTAGCACAGGGCTGTAAAAGCCCATTGAAAACCTTGGAGAAAGCGGCACTGAAAAAAGTGCCTCGCTGACAGGGACACCACACCCATGTCAGCGAGGCACCTGTGATTGGACAGTGGATCCAGCACTGGATCCGCTGTCCAATCACCCACACGCGGCGCGAGGCGGACGTTGGGACGGGAGCAGCGGTGGCTCTGCAGTGAGTGCAGCTCTCCCTTGTCCCCTTCCGGCGGCTCCGTCCCCCCCTCCCGCTCACAGGCACCAGGCGGCTCTCCCCTGTCCGTCTCCGGCGGCTCCGTCCTCCCCACCCGCTGACAGGCACCAGGCGGCTCTCCCCTACTTCGTCCACAAGCAACACCTCCCCTCCCGCTGACAGACACCAGGCGGCTCTCCCCTGTCGTCCACACGCTGCAGCAGGTATCTCTCTCTCTCTCTCCTGGCAAACGTTGCCAATATGCTCTACAGTCTACACTTTTGATGGCTGTTCGTGCTATCTTAGATCTTATTGGCTGCAACTCACTGTGTATTTGGGGTCAGAAAGGTTTGACATGCTGCAGACAACTGATGATGCCACATATTTTTTTGTATACGGGGTGGGTGCCTGGTCTCTTTCATGTTCAGGCAGAAACAATGGATTCCCCAGGCAGCCATTGTTTCAGTAACTTGAAGCATTAGTTTATTGAATGTACTATGAACTACACTACATTACACTACACTACATTACATTACACTACAGTACACTATAATACTACACTATATTACACTACACTACACTACAGTACACTATACTACATTACATTACACTGCATTACACTACAGAACACTACAGTACACCCTAAGGGTAGAGGGGGGGATGTAAAGTGCTCTACCTGCCGTAATGTGTAAAAAAAGGGTACGCTGTCTGCCGTAATGTGTAAAAAAGGGGACGCTGTCTGCCGTAATGTGTAAAAAGGGGGGTGCTGTCTGCCGTAATGTGTAAAAAGGGGACGCGGTCTGCTGTAATGTGTAAAAAAGGGGACGCTGTCTGCCGTAATGTGTAATAAGGGGACGCTGTCTGCCGTAATGTGTAATAAGGGGACGCTGTCTGCCGTAATGTGTAATAAGGGGACGCTGTTTGCTGTAATGTGTAAAAAAGGGGACGCTGTCTGCCGTAATGTGTAATAAAGGAACGCTGTCTGCCGTAATGTGTAATAAGGGGACTTTGTCTGCCGTAATGTGTAATAAGGGGGGCGCTGTCTGCCGTAATGTGTAAAAAGGGAACGCTGTCTGCCGTAATGTGTAAAAAAGGGGACGCTGTCTGCCGTAAAGTGTAAGAAGGGAACGCTGTATGCCGTTATGTTTAAAAAAGGGGACGCTGTCTGCCATAATATGAAAAAAGGGATCTGTACCTGCCGTAATGTGTAATAGGAGGCTGTACCTGCCGTAATGTGTAAAAGGGAGCTTTGCCTGGCGTAATTTGTATAAGTGGTGCTACTGTGCTGCGTAATTTGACTAATGGAAGCCCTGGACAACAAAATTGCATTCATGTCCTCCTCCCACTCCCTTCCCAGTCCCAAACACTAATTTTTTTTTTTTTTTCTATAAAAATGTACAATATATCACAAGTATGATGAGCAGGCAGGCAGCGGGCATTGGCGGCATCGGACTGAGATGCAAATTAGTGGCGGAGGGCTGGGTCAGTTGATGGTGGGCGAGTTTGTAAGCCATTGGCGGTGGCAGCAGGCATCGGCGCAGGGTAGTAGCGGGCATTGGCTCAGCGGCGGTAGGGGTCATCGGCAGGATTCGGCGGACATTATGGCTGTAGTGCCTCACCAGCCACTGACCTCACCGCACGCCACTGCTGGGGGCACAAGTACAATGGAATAACTGTGAGCATGCCCCTTCCCCATGAAGAAGCCATGCCCCTTCCTTATGAAGAAGCCACACCCCTGCGTGTACCAACTATAGGGGGGGGCACCACAGGAAACTTTCGCCCTAGGCGCCACAAGGTCTAGAACCGGCCCTGGATACAGTGTAGGCTACAGTGCAGGTTGGATACAGTGTGTGTTGCATACAGTGAGGGTTGGCTTTAGTGCAAGGTCAGATACAGTGTGCGTCGGATACAGTGCGAGATAAAGTGCAGGTCAGATACAGTATGGGTCGCATACATTGTGAGTTGTATATATTGTGGGTCAGATACAGCATGGGCCGGATAAAGTGCACGTTACAGTGCGGATCAAATACAGTGTGGGTTGGATACAGCGCAGGTCAGACTCGTATGTTAAATACAGCGCAGGTTGAATACAGTGTGGGTCGGATACAGCGCAGGTTGGATACAGTGTGGGTCAGGTGCAGTGTAGGTCGGATACAGAACTGGTTTCAGTGCAGGTCAAATACAATGTGGGTCGGATACAGTGTTGTTCAGATACAGCATGGTTTACAGTGCAGGTCGGATACAGCATGGGTTTCAGTGCAGGTCAAATACAATGTGGGTCGGATACAGTGTTGGTCAGATACAGCATGGGTTACAGTGCAGGTCAGATACACCAATAGTGCACTTACTGTGACAGAGGGTCCTCAGTGAGGAGTTGTCAGCTGTGTTTTCAGTGTGGTGGTGCCAGCAGGAATGCCTGCAGTGTCGGCAATTGCGGGAGTGCTGGAGGTGTCCTCAGTACAGGGGTGCCGGCAGTGTTGGCAATGCGGGAGTGCCGGAGTTGTCCTCAGTGCAGGAGTGCCAGCAGTGTTGGCAATGCTGGAGTGCTGGAAGTGTCCTCAGTGCAGGAATTCAGGGGTGCCGGCAGTGTCGGCAGTGTGGGAGTGCCATAAGTGTCCTCGGTGCAGGGGTGCCTGCAGTGTCGGCAGTGCGGGAGGTGTCCTCAGTGCAGGAGTGCTGGCAGTGTCCTCAGTACAGGGGTGCCGGCAGTGTTGGCAATGTGGTAGTACCGGAGGTGTCCTCAGTGCAGGAGTGCTGGCAGAGTCCTCAGTGCAGGGGTGCCGGAAGTGTCGGCAATGCAGGAGTGCTGGAGGTGTCCTCAGTGCAGGAGTTCAGGGGTGTGGCAGTGTCGGCAGTGTGGGAGTGCCGGAAATGTCCTCAGTGCATGGGTGCCGGCAATGTCGGCAATGCGGGAGTGCTGGAAGTATCCTCAGTGCAGGAGTTCAAGGATACGGCAGTGTCGGCAGTGTGGGAGTGCCGGAAGTGTCCTCAGTGCAGGGGTGCCGGCAGTGTTGGCAATGCGGGAGTGCTGGAAGTGTTCTCAGTTCAGGAGTTCAGGGGTGCCGGCAGTTTCAGCAGTATGGGAGTGCTGGAAGTGTCCTCAGTGCAGGGGTGCTGGCAGTGTCGGCAGTGCGGGACTGTTGGCAGTGCGGGCGGCGGTGTTGGCAGTGCGGGCAGTGGTGTCGGCAGTGCGGGCGGCGGCGCTATTAGCGCTGTGGGGGCATCCATCTTGGGGCCATTGTAGCCTATGGGGAAATGCTGATTGGCTGAGAGCCGTGACAGACAGCTCTCTCAGCCAATTAGTGGCCTTCCATAGGTTACTATGGAGACCAGCGTCCGAGGCAAAACTTCAGGATCCAACAGTGGAATCTGGAGGTTTTGCCTCGATTGGGGATCCGAGGCAGGCAGGGACATCCGAGCTGTGGCTCGGATGGCCCCGGATCCCCTAGGTTCGGGGGGGTTCGGTTCTCTGAGAACCGAACCCGCTAATCTCTAATATAAATAAGTAGAACCTGATTAGCTGCTTGCTATCAATATCTACTCTCGCAAAAAATTATGAAGTAACAATTGAATTTTAAAATACAGTACAGGGGGTAAATTTACTAAGATGGGAGTTCTATTTAAGATGGGATGTTGCCCATAGCAACCAATCAGATTCCAGGTATTATCTTCTAGAAGGTGCTAGATAAATGAGAAGCAGAATCTGACTGGTTGCTATGGGCAACATCCCATCTTAAATAGAACTCCCATCTTAGTAAATTTACCCCCAGATTTTTATTTTTGCAGGGTGCACAGACTTCCAGTTCCAGTCCGGACTGGAAGTGCCGCGATTACACGCGGATGGTGAGAAAATGGCTCTTAATGGGCATTAACAAGAATAAGGAGTGACCTAAATGGATTGGGTGAAATATGAATAGGATGTTAGTGGAAAGGAAATTCCATGTCTGGCAATAGGACTTACCTGTAATGAGGATTTTAGGTATAAATATTGGTTTAAGGCACTTTCTTCTTATGCCTTGAGGAAGATACACCTGTACTGAAACGCGTTGGTGGTTATTATTGGACTGAACTCTCAGATTATTTGCCGGTAGACTGAGGTATCCGGGGACACCTGCAACACTTTGTTAACTGCTGTGCATTTGTCTACTTGATAATTCTTGTAACCCATAAGATTTGGTGAGAGTCCACTTTTTTTGTTTGTTTGTATGTTGTATAGATATAATAAAAATAATAATATAAAAGATTGTATTACACTATTGGGAGTTTCTTTCAATTCCATATGTACAACGAAGGTACAGTATATTGAGAACCTATTGAAGGAAGGATTGCGACCATAACAGGGTTTAACCCGCTCCTGTGAATGTGTTATTGTCTACACCTATTGTAGACCATAATTTCTGGTAGGTAGACTAGACTAAGTGGGGAATTCAAATGTTTGAAAAGTCGGTTGGGTGTCTATAAGATAGGATAAAACAGACACCCAACCGACTTTTCAAACAATTGAATATCCCCCTAAGTGTGTGACCTTGACTGTTAAAATCATGAAGATTTGTTGCACTATGAGGCTATGTTGTTTTGGTAGTTTGGGGTGAAGCTACTACACCTGTGTGTCCAATGGACTGCTGACTAACGTGCGCATTGATCTGATTTCTACATTTTATATGTAAATTGTATGGTCAAGTCATTTAGATCTCTAATGCATATCTCTTCATAATTTTATTTACACATTTGTTAAAAAAATCAACACACTGCACTGTAAATTTATTTCCTTAGTTTCAGCTACTGTAGACAATGAAAATGAAATGCTTTCTACCAGCATCTATTTAATATTATGGAAGTATTTAATCAAAGTGTTTCTGATATACCAGCGGCAGGTCAGAATACGGGCCACGGCATCCCGATGGTGAGAATCCCATCAAGAGCGAGGTGAGGATACCTACCGTTCCCCAATGCCCAATACCCCCCTAACCCTAACACTCCATGAATGCAGCCTAAACCTACCCCCCCCCCCCGCAGCCTAACCCTCCCCAGGGGAGACTAAACCTAACCCCCCTTGCCACAGCCTAAACCTAACCCCCCTCCCCTCAGTCTAACCCTCGCCCCGCAGCCTAAACCTATCACACACACATCCCCACCCCCAGGCTTATCTTTCCGGCGGCCCAGGAAAACTCGGTCGGGATTCCGGCACGAGGATTATGATCCTAGTTGGGATGCCGGTGCCGGCATCCTGAGCAGTGCCCAGATTCCGGCACTGGGATTTCGACTGTTGGGATCCTGACTGCCAGGATCCTTACCGGATCCCGTTACAACACTTGACTATATTACTGTTTTACACAGGAGCCAATTACATGCAGTGCAATTATACAATGACAAATAACATGAGAAATGAGCCACTGGTTACACTGTACCTTGATTGATGTTTTCAATTGCTTTGCTTCTCTTCTCCGCTCCAACAACATCCCATTTTTTAGTGGCATCTAAATACTGTGTCAGAATAACATTTGCAGTGGTACCGATCATATTCTGTTCTGGGCACCCAAAAGGGACAGAGATGAGGGATGCAAGATCTGACTGTTGTAAGATGCCAAGCACAGTCTCTCCCATAAGATCTCCTTAAAATAAGAGAAGCATTAAAAATGTAAGCAAGAGTAACGTCAGGAGTGTATGAGAACGTCTGTGAGGTTGCCAGAAAAGTGCAGCATCCTGAATCCAAAGTTATGCCACAGGGTGATTTAGCTATGAAGGGATGGTAGTTAATCATCTGTGCACTTGGGAGTACAAATGATAAATATTAAGTCAATAAAACTATACAAACACATCCCTGAATAAAATAGTAGTTAAGATATAAAACATATAATCTAAGATTTCATGCCAGCTTTTGCCCAGTAATGACCTAAGTGGTTTGTTAGTAAATCAGGGTATATTTATGAAAAATAGTGTATAGGAAACACAAGCTTCGGGCACAGTCCAGCACAGGAGATTGTTCCGCCTCTCTGCATACCTAGCTGGGGTGTGGTATGGAGGGTCGACAAGAGTTAGGTCGACAGTTTCTAGGTCGACCATTATTGGTCAACAGTAAGTAGGTCGACAGGGACTCTAGGTCGACATGTACTGTGTCGACACGACATAAGGTCGACATGAGGTTTTTTTTTCACTTTTTTTGGTGTTGTTTTCTTCGTAAAGTGACCGGGAACCCCACATAGTGCACCGTGTCCCCTCGCATGGCTTGTTCCCAATTGAAGTCCACGTGGATTGTAAAGTATGAAAAAGTGAAAGAAATTGAAAAAAAATTGAAAAACTCATGTCAACCTTTTGTCATGTCGACCTAGAACATGTCGACCTAGAGTCTCTGTCGACCTAGAAACCATGTCGACCTACTTACTGTTGACCAATAGTGGTCGATCTAGACACTGTCGAATGAAGTCTTGTCGGCCTAGAGACCGGATACCACCTAGCTGTACTAGATTCCAGTTGTGTTCTGGACAAATTATTCAGGCACAATGGTGCATAACTAAGGCACTTGTGATGGTCCTGAAGTGCACTTTATAAATGAGGCCACTAGTGTCTCCTTTTGTTAGGAATTACATTTTGCTACAGTAAATGTGATGTTGTACCTTGTATGCTAATAAAGTTGTTGGCTGGGCTGTCAGGCACCATTCTATCTAAAGTCTCCTTCCCTATTTGGATCAACTGAGGTTTTCCTGCAAAACATGACAGTCCATCATGATTGAAATATTGTTTCATGTACTTTTACATTCATGCTATAAATGCATATTACATACTGTACATTATTGTAATCATTAAATTAAAACAATGTATTGACCAGTAGTAAGACATAGTTTCCCTATCAAAGGCATTTTTCTGCATCACTCTTATGAAAGCATAACATTTATATATTGCATTCCCCATTCATGCTATATAATCTATATATACTGTACATTGTTGTGTAAAATGAAATGGCAAAATATAGTTTTATAGCAACAATGTATTTAATAAAAGCACAATTACATTGGTTGTCTATCTTGAGGAGTGTGGTTTCAAGGAACCATAACATAGTAACTATCATAAAAATGGAAGTTTATCTCCTAGAGCCATGACCATTCGTGATCTCTATATTCTCCAAGTATTAGACCTTGCAACTTTTGAAAGTTTTTATGCTTGCATAACAGTTACGTAAGCACCTAAATGGATGGTTATCCAATGCTTTAACACCCTGGTACAGACTTGCATACTAGGTCTTATTGGCTGATGTTTTTTTACTTTAAATAGCAACTTAAATGCATGTTACACCTACATCTGGTATTAATTGATCTTAGATATTCTCCTACAGATCATTATCTCCTTTTCAATTAATCTCTGGAGGAAAAACAAGTAAGGCTGCCAAAAGGTGACAGCTCTCAGCGTGTCATGTGACGGCAGAGGTAGGAGAAGGAGTGGGATCCATTCCTCACAAAGTACTACCCCGACTATTGCGTTCCAAGTGTGAATATTGACAGTGGATTTTCCTCATATTTTTTTATAGGAGGAACTTTAAAGAACATTTTGAACTCAGAAATCTGCCATAGTAATGTACAGGGTGTTTAAAAAAAAAAGGTAACTGAAACTGTATGTGTATCTTATATATCTTATCTGTTATAGTTGACGTTGATTGACACAATACAGTATCCAGGAACGTGCATGGTATGTGGAACATTATTTCCAAAGTTATGGGACAGAATGAAATGGCGGGGCCTTCCCTAGCATCCGTAATAACTGGGTTCCAGGACAATTTCCAGAGACCTGCACCACCAAACAAAACTATCCTGCCTTGTGTAGACATGTTCCAGCAAACAGGGTCCGTGGCTAATTATAATAAAGAACGTTCCGGCAGACCTCGCAGCACCACAAGAAATGTGTGAGAACGGAAAAAAGTTTCAGTTACCTTTGTTTTTAAACACCCTCAGCAGGATATAATGCCGCCCCAGAGTCCGGCGGCCCTGCCGGATGCCGGCCGAACTCAGACTTTTTTTTAAAAGTGGCAATCTCTTACAGGGCATGGTTTTACATTGCAAGTGATTGGCCATTTTAAAAAAAGTCAGAGTTCAGACTCGAGTGGCATTATATCCCGCTGCCTGTATATATATATAATTTTTATTTAAATGTGATCACATACCACATGCACACCATATAATCGGTAGGAGTGGTGAGTGCAGTGGATTAATGTCTTTTATTTATAAAAAAAAAGAATTATTAATCATTTTGTGATCACATCTTCTCGTGAACTCCAGTGTTAGCTCATTTAATCTGACTTGTATCAAGTGCTTTTATAGGGGTTTATTAGCTGATGTGCTTGGTGGAGGTCTTACCTTAAAAAGCCTGTCTCAAACCAGGAAGCATGTTTTAGGCTCACACCAATGTGATAGGAATTGCCATGTTTATAATTCTGAGAAATAGAGGACTGACCAGATGTGGAAGACTTTGGCACAATTGGTCATCTTAACCAGTTGTAACAATTGAAAGTAATATTAAAATATTTCATACATATCATACACTTATGTATTGTTTTCCTTGACAAGTAGCTGTTCACATTTCCATTGCATTTTGCATGTTGAAGCTAACTAAGGGATTACAAGTTTCAAGCGGAAAGAAAAAGCAGAGGTCAACGAAGATTGTAATACGAGACAAGTGAAACGAACCTTCAGGATTTAGAATTGTATTAAACATTTGTTTCTTTACAAGTTTTCCTTCTGGCTGAAATGTAAAAGACAAAAGTATGTATTATAAAATCAGAGCAATATTAAACATATTCAATGTAATGTATCATGGAACAAATACAGTAATATTACATGTTCTACTTGTTTTAGTCATTAAACAGTTACAGAATGGAATCTCCTACAGTTATCTCCAAATTCACAAATTGGTAGGTACACAACACATCCTATTTAGTACCCACCTGTTGTTTTCTGAACACCACTGTAAACATATTGAATGTATAAAAACAGAGCAACCATTTCAGTGCAAAGTCCAGCCTACCACCACTTTTGGATCACTTCACTCATTTTTAATTGTGAATATTTGCCCTAGATTACTGCCCAGTCTAGTCTAATTCTCAGCATACAGTGCAAATTACATCATCCAGTTTCCGGACTGTGCCCACTTTACAGGGGACTTGGGAGGAGGCTGTGTCTACTCTTCCAAAATGCTGGAGATTGTGACAAAATTTGGGAGTCTCCTAGATATTTTGAAAAGTAGGCAAGTATAGATTAATTATGACACTGTGTTCAGCTCTAAATGAATGTCCTAAATAATGTCTGTCTTATACCCCTTTTACACCAAAGAAATATCCCGGGTTATTGCCGAGTCAATCCGGGTCAGGGCTTGGTGTAAATGGTCTCTAAAAAATAACCCGGGTACTGTTTCCCGGGAATCCACCCCAGGAAATGCTCAGGGTCGGACCCGGATTCTGTGGCGGTGTAAAAGCTCCCAAACCGGGTTATTTGACCCGGCTTTTGAAGGGAGAAGCTGATTGGAGCTTCTGTGGCACTGGCAGATGATGTGTATTCAGGGAAGAGGCACAGGGGCTCTAACAATATTCTTGTTCCGTGGAGTATACACACCAGTACTCACCACACCACATAAATGCAGAAATCGCCAAAAGTCTTCTATCCATACACAATGCTCCAAACTAGCACAGGCAAATACCAATGTATGCCAAGACAGAAATGACTTCCCAAACCCACAACAAACCTCTTCCCCAGGACAACCAAGCCAGCCACTTGTACAATATCATTGACAGGAACCTCCCTCGCTTGAGGTACATGGGCACACAAGCACAAGGGCTTTGAATTGCAGTATAGATAGTGTACAGCATGCCTCCAGAATATTAGTGCTCATTTCCCTAATATTCACCGGTGGTGGAAGCCTGCCAGTAATGGCACTTTGAACTGTATCCTACATGTGTTCTGTTGGCACACCTTTGGCAAACGAGGGGGCTAACTCATGCTGGCAAACTCAGAGGAATGCTCTTCCAGCCATTGTCTGGTATCTACAGACTTGTGCAGTGGCATATTTTCGTGCTGAAAGAGCCCGCTACCAGATGCCTGACATGAATAGATGCAAATGATCTGCAAGTATGGTCATGTAGCATCCGCTAGCCAGTGATGTCAGATGTATCAGAGTCCTAATGTGTTCCAGCTAAACACAACCAACACAAAAACAGAGTTATTGAGCCTAATTCAGACCTGACCACTGCTGTGCATTTTTGCACAGCAGCCAATCAGGTCTGAACTGCGCATGCGCTGGCGCCGCAGTGCGTCGACGCATGCCAGACAGCCAACGGCCATCTCAGCCCTGCAATTGTCTCTGCCTAATTGACAGGCAGAGGCGGTCGCAGGACGGGATGGGGCGGGCCGGCAGTGTTTGTCCGCAGTTTTAGGTGTGCGGTCCGGGTAACTCAGGCATGCCCGGACCATGTGGGGGGCAGGCCGCGGTGGCTGCATGACATCACACGCAGCCGCTACGACCCGGACAGCATTGAGTAGATCCCGGCCAGTGCTCAGGAGCTGCGCTGGTAGGGAGCTACTCGTCAAGTCCAAAAGCATCGCCGCTGTGCGATGCTTTTGTACTTGTGCGGTGGAGAAGAGCCAGACATGCGGCGTGGACTAGCCCTGTGCTGGGCATCCCCCCGCATGTCTGAGTAACTGATCGTAGCCGTGCAAAATTTTGCACGGCTTTGATCAACTCTTAATTAGGCCCATTGTTGCTTTGAACTGTCCCTTGTTGGCATGAGGAGTCTATTGTCTCCTTTGCCCAGGTTACATATTTCCAGTCATCTTGCGTCCAGTGGCGGTGTTTACAAGCCCATGGGGTCAGTATAGGACCCAAGTGGGCCGTCGGCTTATGTACATCAAGGGAGAAAGGGAATATTGCACTGTTCTGATGATGATGCTACTTGTGGCCCCACCATTAAACTTTGCTGATATCTGAGGCAATGCTGTATGCTTGGTTGGATGTTTTAATACATGCCAGATTCCTCTGTCCATGATCATCCTGAATTTTTTAGTTGGCCACAATGGTGTCGCACTGATGTTGTGTAGTCGTGGTACACCCGTGAAATTGTTTCAGTTGAAATTCCAAATTTTGTGTTGATTTTGGAGATGGAGTGGCCCATTTCTCAGACACCTACTAGTACTTCAATTGTGGAAGAGACCATTTAATGTAGGGGTGTGGTAGCATCTACTGGGAATTGAGGTGGCTGTCTCATTTTTTTTGAGACATGAATGTACTTTGCACTTAAGGACAGTCTGCCACTGGTCTTGGGCTAACACTACTTGCACTATGACCCATCCCTGTTATCTCCCTTTGGAAACACCACTTTTAGCTAATGGAATTTACCATCTCCTTTGAAATTTCTTTGTTCTGTATTTCCTTAAGATGGTATCTTAGAAGTCAATCTCCTGCATAGTAACAGAACACAGACTGCAGTTTATGATGGGAACAATAAAAACATAAAATTTTAAGGTTACAGAGCTTAAATCCTGAGTATTGCATGCTCAGAATTGTCTGTTTAATAAAAAGGGAGATTTAACTAAAAGCATACCGCCCAACTTTTATCATCAATGACTCTTGACGCCTCTGTGCAGAGATGCCACACACACCTGAAAAGTGAACGTGGGCATGATAAAAGGGGTACACCTGCCACGCCTCCCATTTTTCCTCATTTTGTTGAATGCCCAGCGCTCTGTGAGCTGCTGACATGCCCCCAGTTCCTCTGTGTCCTGTGAATAGATGCTGTGAGTATGCGCACAGCATCTACTGTATACACCGCTGCTCTACAGCAGAGTGGTGAGTGACAGGGGCCTCCCAGCTGACCCTCCACCCACTGTGGGACACTGAGGCCCGCGGGTGGGACAGCGAAACAGTGTGTGTGTGTGTGTGTGTGTGTGTGTGTGTATGTGTGTGTGTGTGTGTGTCATACTTGCCTACCTGACCCTCTCCATGAGGGAGAAAATGCTCTGTTCCTGGACTTTACTGGTAATGTATGATTGCCATCACCTGTGGTGAGCTAGTTAATTGATAAGAAAGGTGTTTCACCACAGGTGATGGCAATCATACATTACCAGGAAAGTCCAGGAACAGAGCATTTTCTCCCTCATGGAGAGGGTCAGGTAGGCAAGTATGGTGTGTGTGCAGGGCCGGACTGGTACTAAAAATAGGCCAAGGCATTTTTGAAGCACACAGGCCCACCTCTGTGACTCCTCCCCTTACTATTCCTGACTCCTCCCACTTATTAGTCTATGTTCTTACAAATATAATTAATATTCTAACAACATACAGGCGTACATCATTCTCTATTAAAATATACACAACCAGTGGTTGAAGTGGAAATTTTTAAGTGGGGGTATGGAAATGTGAGGTTTGTAATTAAGCGCGCGCCGAAGGCGCGCGCGCTCCGGAAAAGGGGGCGTGACCACTCAAAGGGGGCGTGGCCTTCAGTGTAGTTTACCACACCATACACCCCTTATACGCATTATGCACCACAATAGTAGGACCCCTTATACTATCTAGTACTGCTGCCCCTTTCACATTATACCACACAGTATGAGCCAAAATTCACATTACAGCACCCGGTATGAGCCGAAATTTACATTATATGCCCCCGATAGTGCAGTGCCAGGTATACAAATGCCCCCACAGTGCCAGGTATACAAATGCCCCCACAGTGCCAGGTATACAAATGCCCCCACAGTGCCAGGTATACAGATGCCCCCACGGTGCCAGGTATACAGATGCCCCCACAGTGACAGGTAAACAATTGCCCCCACAGTGACAGGTAAACAATTGCCCCCACAGTGCCAGGTATACAAATGCCCCCACAGTGCCAGATCAACAAATGCTCCCCACAGTGCCAGGTATACAAATGCCCCCACAGTGCCAGGTATACAAATGCCCCCACAGTGCCAGATCCACAAATGCCCCCACAGTGTCCAGGTATACAAATGCCCCCACAGTGCCAGGTATACAGATGCCCCCACAGTGCAAGGTATACAGATGCCCCCACAGTGCCATGTATACAGATGCCCCCACAGTGCAAGGTAAACAATTGCCCCCACAGTGCAAGGTATACAAATGCCCCACAGTGCCAGCCAATTGCCCCCACAGTGCAAGGTATACAAATGCCCCCACAGTGCCAGGTATACAGATGCCCCCACAGTGCAAGGTATACAGATGCCCCCACAGTGCCATGTATACAGATGCCCCCACAGTGCCATGTATACAGATGCCCCCACAGTGCCAGGTAAACAATTGCCCCCACAGTGCCAGGTATACAAATGCCCCACAGTGCCAGCCAATTGCCCCCCCAGTGCCAGGTATACAATTGCCCCCACAGCAGCCAGTGCTGCAGCTGCTTACCGCTGCTGCACTGCTGCTGCTCCTCCTCCTCCGGGCTGTGAGGGACGGGGGTGAGAGTGCCGGGAGCCCGCGGCGCGGCAGCGTATAGCGTTCAAACCAGCCGCCGGTTCGTGAGCCAATCAGAGCCGGGGTGTGTGTGTGTGTGTGTGTGTGTGTGTGTGTGTGTGTGTGTGTGTGTGTGTAAGAAAACCTTGCACATGATGACCTGTGAGGCAGATGATTCATACATTGGGCCATCGCAACTTCGAACCCGTATGTAGCGGTTGAAAATATGCAAATGTTGCAACTGCCGGGATTTGTACTGAGGTGCCCACTGACGGCATCTCAGATCCACTGCTTGCGTATACAGATGCAACGATCATCAACCTTCTGAGTAGTAAGTCGCAAGAGCCAATTTTTCTGCATATAGTATCGCAGATGCTGTGACACACCCCCATAATGATTCCAACATGCTGCGTTTGAGTGGCCACACCCACCTAAAGGCCACAAATGCTCCATGATTATCCATCACTTTGCGAATACTCACTGCGACTGCTGTTGCAAGATCATCGTGGTACATGCGCAGTGGCAAAAAATTACTTCACTGGATGCGACATTGCGTCCATCTCTGAATTGGATTCATTGTCCCAACTGAAGCTTTTTATATAAAACTCTTTTGCAAGTGAATGTCTTTACCCAGGTGTAAATTGGTTCTTTCTTAGATTATTTCGCAAAAAATAATGTCCCTTGAAGATCAATTTTCTACAGCCTGCTTGTTTCATAGACATAATCATTATCAGTGTGTACCAGTGGCGGATTTAACGCAATGGCATCCAAAGCGGATGCCTAGGGCCCGAGAGGTCGCAGAGGGCCCAGCTGCACCAAAAAATCCATGAGTGCTGGACTGTAAATGGTCCCGGCAAGCTGTCAATGATTAGGCAGCTGCCGGTCCAGTGCTCGCCCGTCACTGTGTCCTCCTCCTCCCTTCCTTCAGTCATGTGCGTGTGACGTCATAATGCACGTGCGCATTATGTCACACGAACATAGGCCCTCATTCCGAGTTGATCGCTGGCTAGCTGCTTTTAGCAGCATTGCACACGTTAGGCTGCCGCCATCTGGGAGTGTATCTTAGCTTAGCAGAAGTGCGACCAAAAGGTTAGCAGAACTGCTCGTTAAAATTTTCATGCAGCTTCAAAGTAGCTCCAAATTTACTCCTACCTTGCTATCACTTCAGTCAGTTTAGTTCCTGCTTTGACGTCACAAACACGCCATGCGTTCGGCCAGCCACTCCCCCGTTTCCCCAGGCACGCCTGCGTTTTTACCTGTCACGCCTGCGTTTTTTAGCACACTCCCGGAAAACGCTCAGTTACCACCCAGAAACACCCACTTCCTGTCAATCACTCACCGATCAGCAGAGCGACAGAAAAGCGTTGCTCGACCTTGTGTAAAACTGCATTGTTTTGTGTGAAAGTACTTCGCGCGTGCGTACTGCGGCCCGTACGCATGCGCAGAAATGCAGATTTTTAGCCTGATCGCTGTGCTGCGAACAACGGCAGCTAGCGATCAACTCGGAATGAGAGCCATAGAGAGGAGCCGGCCGGGATACAGCGCAAACACCACCACTGTGACAACGATGGCGCTGGGACTGTACTCACTCAGTACTGTGTCTGGCAGCAGGCTGCAGGAGGAGGAGGAGCTCTGAAGGTGCCGCACATCCAGCTGGCCAAGGTGAGAGGGATCTTTTTACCCATGCCTCCCCCATCACTGAAACCAAAAGCCAGCAGCCAAAGTAAATAATACCTGCTGCTGGCTGGAGAATGTGTAACGGTGAGTGTGTATGTGGTGACACTGTGGGGTGAATGGGAATGTGTGACACAGTGGCGGAACTCCCAGAGTCAAAGGAGGCGGCTGCTGCAGGGCTCCTGTCCCGCAAGGGGCACCTCTCCTCCGTTGTCTCTGTCTCCTGTCATTAATGAGATTTTTTTGGTTTTAATTTTTTCTTTCTGTAGCTGCACACGACCGTCCACCTGCCCCCGCCCCAGGAAAGGCTGCTAGCCACTGTCAGTCAGCTTGTCAGTCCTCTCCTAGGCTGCTATCTATGCAGCCCAGCTCTGCCCTCTCTACTGGCCTGAGCACGCACGTCGTGACACTGTGCTGTGTGAAGAGGAGCCTAGCAACCACCATGCGGATGCCGAGACCCTCCTGCCTGACACTCGCCGACGACAGACCGGGAGGCAGACACCCTGCAACGAGGAGGGAAAACACACACAGAGCAGACGCACAGCCCAACAGCCGCCGGTTAGTGGTAACTGCAGTCTCTGGACTCCCCCTGCCAGGCCAGCCACCACCATGAGGATGTCAGTGTTATAGCGGCCCACACACCCAGCAGGCTACGCCATCGAGAGAACGGCTGGACAGGCACACCCCAGCTTTCTTTAGTGAGGTGAGTATTCCCAGTGAGTCTGGCTCTTGAGTTCAGCAGTAGCTGCATTCAGTGGCAGCTCCACAGACTCCCCCCTGTGTAAAACTGGCCCATTACATTGCATACTGAGGCTGAGAGGGGCCAGGAGGGTGAGAAGAATGGGGTGGGTGACTGGTCTGCTGCTGAGGGGAGGGGAGTGGGTGACTGGGCTGCTGATGTGGGGAAAGGTTGACTGACCGGACTGAAAGGAGGGCAAGAGGCAAACAGTGGCATGAGTGGGAGGATGCTGGCTTAAGAGGAGTGGGTGAGGCTGATGGGTCTGGTACTCCAGGTCGACACCAATTATGTTGACACCACCTAGGTAGACACCAATTGCTCGACACACCTTAGGTCGACACCAGAAATAGGTCGACGTGAACAAGGTTGACATGGAAAAAGGTCGACATGAGGTTTTATTGTTTTTTGTTGTCGTTTTCTTTGTAATGTGACAGGAAACCCCGGTTAGTGCACTGTGTCCCCTCGCATGGCTCGCTTCACTCGCCATGCTTCGGGCAAGGTGCCTCGCTCTGCTACTGCTGCACTCGGAACAGGTTACCTTTCCCATTCGTAGTCCACGTGGATCGTAAAGTATAAAAAAGTTTTAAAAATGGAAAAAAAACGTGAAAAACTAATTTCGACCTTGTTCATGTCGACCTATTTCTGGTGTCGACCTAAGGTGACTCGCCCAATTGGTGTTGACCTAAGTGGTGTCGACCTGGAGTCCGGACACAGAGGCTGATATGAGTGGTGCATGAAAGGAGAGAAGCAGCCTGGCATTAAGGGAGAGGATGCTGATGGCATGAGGAGAATAGGATAGGATAGGATAGGAGACTGAGGGGGGCATTTACTAAGCGGTGATAAGAGCGGAGAAGTGAGCCAGTGGAGAAGTTGCCCATGGCAACCAATCAGCACTGAAGTAACATCTATAATTTACATACTATAAAATGATACAGAGCTGCTGATTGGTTGATGGGGAAATTTCTCCACTGGCTCACTTCTCCGCTCTTATTACTGCTTAGTAAATGTCCCCCTGAATACTGAGGAATGAGAGGAGTGGGTGAGAAAGCTGATATGAGTGGTGGGTGAGATGGAGGCTGGAGTCAGGGAAGTAGGAGAGGAGGCAAGTAAGGGGTGAGAGGAGGATGCTGCTGGTTTAAGGTGAATGGGTGAGAAGGCTGATATGGGGTGCATGAAGGGAGAGGAGGTTGACAGGAGTAGGCTGAATGCTGCTGGTATGTGAGGAGGATGGCATGAGGGCAGAGGAGGCAGCATGATGTTAGAATTGGGGAGTGGGTGAAGAGAAAAGATGCATAACTCAAAAGAAACATTTGCACAGAAAGTATGTTTCAGCTTCTGGGGGTGATTCAGAGGTGGATGCTATAGTACTAGTGGCTGTGAATGTATGCTACTGTTGCAGCTAATGGGCTGTCTACTGAGATGTCTAACAACAGCTCTAATCTGATGTGGTGAGCAAAGTCACACCATCGGCCACACCATCAGACTTCTGAGCAACCCTATGGCTGCTCAAAAAGTCCAAAGGGATTTGCTGCCGGCGTCAGTGGACCTAGATTTTCTGTCATCGGCCCACACCCAGATTGCCTGCCAACATCAGCCACCACCACCCCCGCACCCCCATCATTGCCAGGAGCGCCAACCAGAATTGCATGGATCTCCTTTCAGTTCCGATCTGTGTCCAGGTACACATGTGCATTGCGTCTGTGTTGAATGCACAGTTGAGACCATCGGGCACTTACAGTACGTATATGTATACTTACAGTATCCATCCACTTCTGAATCAGGCCATCTGCATGGGTCTGGCTCACAACTAATTATCTTCAGCATGTGCTTGCACCTTCCATATGCAAGGTACACAATATCCACCTCTGAACAGGTTTATGTTTGTTTACATATATTGTATGAGTGACAGTGTGACTGAATAACAAAGAGCTTTTAAGTTAAGTTCATGAATGTTGTACAGGTATTAGTGATACAAGGGGTGTGGGAAGGAGACAGCAGCTGTCAGGAGATGTCAGGATTTAAAGAGGAGGAAATCTACAAGTGAAAGTAATTAAAACAGATAATTAATAAGTGCCGCCAACAGCGCCCCCTACCCTGCAGCGCGGCACACTCCGCACAACCCTAGTTACGGCCCTGATCATTCTAAAGCAAAGTATGGAAAGTCCTGAGTTTTGTACACTAGCATGAAAATATAACAACACATAGGGGGAAATTCAAATGTTTGAAAAGTCAGTTGGGTGTCTGTTTTTTCCTATCTAATAGACCGGAAAAAACAGACATCCAACCGACTTTTCAGACATTTGAATTCCACCCATAGGGTCTGAGGCAGAAATCTGGGTCAAGCTTTCTTAGGCCTAATACACTAAAATGCAGCACACTGAATCATAATAAAGTGCAGATCCAGGTATGGTACACTGTATTACATGTGAGGCAGAGCAGATATAGGACATTCAATACAAGCTGGGATATGTAGTATTATGTGCAGGAAGAACTTAGATATCACTAGCAATCACCTAGCATAGACTGCTAGGTCTGGCTTCTATTTTATAAAATCTTGGGGTATAAGATCTTGTCAGCAGTCCGCACATAGACTATGGCACTTCACCACCACTGAAGACTCATGCTTGACTGGTCTATCTTCCTCTCAGTTTGCGAGTAATTTTCATTAATTTCCAGTCACCCAAACTTTCTTTTCAGCTTCTTATAGTGATCACTCAATTTACGAAAAGAGCACTATGTTAAGCATCTATGCAAGTTGGAGAATAGCGAGGTCCCTCAGAGCTTAGTCTGGACAGGTGTTTGCCCGTGCTACACCCGTTCAGTGGAACGCGCTCCCCTGCTCCATTAGACTCTCCCCAACCTTACAAAGCTTCAAACGAGCACTAAAAACCTACCTATTCATCAAAGCCTACCCTTCCGATGCATAACCTAGTCCTGAGGATGCTCCTCCATCCCCATGCCTCATTCCTTGACCATCTCTGCTTCGTTTACATCCTGCCATAAGGCTACCTCCGACTTACTTGCACCTCATGTCATCTGTCTATCGCCCCTTCCTACTAGATTGTAAGCTCCTCAGAGCAGGGCCCTCTTTCCTCTTGTTATCAAAACCCTCTTCTCGACACATTTCACTCACATCCCTCTCCTACTCAGCAACCATCTTAACCCACTTTTTCTCCTGCTGGTAAAGGCTCATCTCTATGTATGGCCACCAGCTCCTAGTAGTACGCTGATCACTCACTCGCTACTTACATCTAAGCTGTATTATGTTTTGAGAATTGTGGTGCTCTTTGTTACCTGTACTCTATTTCTGATATTTACTGTAATGTTAAGTTTTGTCTCCCTGTGCTGTCCTTTGTACGGCGCTGCAAAACACTTGTGGCGCCTTATAAATAAACTGTAATAATAATAAATTGTAATAATAACTGAAACCACTTGTTTATCATGTTGACTGGATTTGGTTAGATCAGACAGATCTCTGTGCATGCATGCAAATAGCTAGTGTTTAACTACAGGAAAACGTACATAAATAGAGCTGTTTTTGGGGGCTGAGTTGTATTTGTCAATGTTGAAAATCAATTACAACTACGCACTTACATTTACAACAAATAAACATTTTTAAACTAAAGGCCCATACACATTAGACGATGTCGCTATTTATATCTTATACTTGCTGTAGAGTACCCACTATAGACAATTTTATACCTTTTATATGTAATATCAAGCTCAAGGCCTCCAAAATGTAGAGTGTCTGATTCCCTTTTGTAACCAGAGACAACCTTTCATTTTTGTACCAGGCAGAATCATTGAAGCCCCCTCAGGTGCTGGCACCCTAGGCAGTTACCTAAAGCCAGTCCTGCTCCTACATGTGAAAACAACATTCAAATTACTGAAAGTGGAAATGGGGGGAATTCCCTAAAAGAGGCTGCTTCAAAGTTTTGAAACATTTAGGGTAATTGTCAGGCTCTGGTCTGCGGCATCATGCTGCTTATTTAGAAGTCATGACAGTTATTATTGCTGTCTGCCTAGGCAGTTAGGGGTCTATTTACTAAGCCTTGGAGGGAGACAAAGTCAACAGAAAGTACCAGCCAATTCGCTCTGAACTAACATTTCACAGGCTGGGTTTGAAAAATGACAGTTAGGAGCTGGTTGGCTGGTACTGTATCTCCGTCCACTTTATCTCCATCCAAGGCATAGTAAATAAACTAGAGATGAGCGGGTTCGGTTTCTCTGAATCCGAACCCGCCAGAACTTCATGTTTTTTTTCACGGGTCCGAGCGACTCGGATCTTCCCGCCTTGCTCGGTTAACCCGAGCGCGCCCGAACGTCATCATGACGCTGTCGGATTCTCGCGAGGCTCGGATTCTATCGCGAGACTCGGATTCTATATAAGGAGCCGCGCGTCGCCGCCATTTTCACACGTGCATTGAGATTGATAGGGAGAGGACGTGGCTGGCGTCCTCTCCATTTAGATTATAAGAGACTGAGAGAGATTAACTGGAGCTGACTAGGAGGAGTACTGTTACTGTAGAAGTGTAGAGACTGAGTGGAGAGAGTTTACTAGTGAGGACAGTGCAGTTTACTTTATAATCCGTTCTCTGCCTGAAAAAAGCGATACACAGACAGCACACAGTGACTCAGTCACATACCATATCTGTGTGCACTGCTCAGGCTCAGGCCAGTGTGCTGCATCATCTATTATCTATATATAATATTATATATATCTGTCTGACTGCTCAGCTCACACAGCTTATAATTGTGGGGGAGACTGGGGAGCACTACTGCAGTGCCAGTTATAGGTTATAGCAGGAGCCAGGAGTACATAATATATTATATAGTGAGTGACCACCAGACACACAGTGCAGTTTATTTAATATATCCGTTCTCTGCCTGAAAAAAGCGATACACACAGTGACTCAGTCAGTCACATACCATATCTGTGTGCACTGCTCAGGCTCAGGCCAGTGTGCTGCATCATCTATTATCTATATATAATATTATATATATCTGTCTGACTGCTCAGCTCACACAGCTTATAATTGTGGGGGAGACTGGGGAGCACTACTGCAGTGCCAGTTATAGGTTATAGCAGGAGCCAGGAGTACATAATATATTATATAGTGAGTGACCACCAGACACACAGTGCAGTTTATTTAATATATCCGTTCTCTGCCTGAAAAAAGCGATACACACAGTGACTCAGTCAGTCACATACCATATCTGTGTGCACTGCTCAGGCTCAGGCCAGTGTGCTGCATCATCTATTATCTATATATAATATTATATATATCTGTCTGACTGCTCAGCTCACACAGCTTATAATTGTGGGGGAGACTGGGGAGCACTACTGCAGTGCCAGTTATAGGTTATAGCAGGAGCCAGGAGTACATAATATATTATATAGTGAGTGACCACCAGACACACAGTGCAGTTTATTTAATATATCCGTTCTCTGCCTGAAAAAAGCGATACACACAGTGACTCAGTCAGTCACATACCATATCTGTGTGCACTGCTCAGGCTCAGGCCAGTGTGCTGCATCATCTATTATCTATATATAATATTATATATATCTGTCTGACTGCTCAGCTCACACAGCTTATAATTGTGGGGGAGACTGGGGAGCACTACTGCAGTGCCAGTTATAGGTTATAGCAGGAGCCAGGAGTACATAATATATTATATAGTGAGTGACCACCAGACACACAGTGCAGTTTATTTAATATATCCGTTCTCTGCCTGAAAAAAGCGATACACACAGTGACTCAGTCAGTCACATACCATATCTGTGTGCACTGCTCAGGCTCAGGCCAGTGTGCTGCATCATCTATTATCTATATATAATATTATATATATATCTGTCTGACTGCTCAGCTCACACAGCTTATAATTGTGGGGGAGACTGGGGAGCACTACTGCAGTGCCAGTTATAGGTTATAGCAGGAGCCAGGAGTACATAATATATTATATAGTGAGTGACCACCAGACACACAGTGCAGTTTATTTAATATATCCGTTCTCTGCCTGAAAAAAGCGATACACACAGTGACTCAGTCAGTCACATACCATATCTGTGTGCACTGCTCAGGCTCAGGCCAGTGTGCTGCATCATCTATTATCTATATATAATATTATATATATCTGTCTGACTGCTCAGCTCACACAGCTTATAATTGTGGGGGAGACTGGGGAGCACTACTGCAGTGCCAGTTATAGGTTATAGCAGGAGCCAGGAGTACATAATATATTATATAGTGAGTGACCACCAGACACACAGTGCAGTTTATTTAATATATCCGTTCTCTGCCTGAAAAAAGCGATACACACAGTGACTCAGTCAGTCACATACCATATCTGTGTGCACTGCTCAGGCTCAGGCCAGTGTGCTGCATCATCTATTATCTATATATAATATTATATATATATCTGTCTGACTGCTCAGCTCACACAGCTTATAATTGTGGGGGAGACTGGGGAGCACTACTGCAGTGCCAGTTATAGGTTATAGCAGGAGCCAGGAGTACATAATATATTATATAGTGAGTGACCACCAGACACACAGTGCAGTTTATTTAATATATCCGTTCTCTGCCTGAAAAAAGCGATACACACAGTGACTCAGTCAGTCACATACCATATCTGTGTGCACTGCTCAGGCTCAGGCCAGTGTGCTGCATCATCTATATATATTATATATCTGTCTGACTGCTCAGCTCACACAGCTTATAATTGTGGGGGAGACTGGGGAGCACTACTGCAGTGCCAGTTATAGGTTATAGCAGGAGCCAGGAGTACATATTATATTAAAATTAAACAGTGCACACTTTTGCTGCAGGAGTGCCACTGCCAGTGTGACTGACCAGTGACCTGACCACACTGACCACCAGTATAGTTAGTAGTATACTTATATTGTGATTGCCTGAAAAAGTTAAACACTCGTCGTGTGACTTCACTTGTGTGTTTTGTTTTTTTTTATTCTATAAAAATAAAACTCATTCTGCTGACAGACAGTGTCCAGCAGGTCCGTCATTATATAATATATAATATATACCTGTCCGGCTGCAGTAGTGATATATATATATTTTTTATATCATTTATCATCCAGTCGCAGCAGACACAGTACGGTAGTTCACGGCTGTGGCTACCTCTGTGTCTCTGCACTCGGCAGGCAGTCCGTCCATAATTGTAATACCACCTAACCGTGGATTTTTTTCATTCTTCTTTATACATACATAGTTACATAGACATCTTCTCTTTATCAACCAGTCTATATTAGCTGCAGACACAGTACAGTACGGTAGTTCACGGCTGTGGCTACCTCTGTGTCTGCACTCGGCAGGCAGTCCGTCCATAATTGTATACCACCTAACCGTGGTTTTTTTTCATTCTTCTTTATACATACATAGTTACATAGACATCTTCTCTTTATCAACCAGTCTATATTAGCTGCAGACACAGTACAGTACGGTAGTTCACGGCTGTGGCTACCTCTGTGTCTGCACTCGGCAGGCAGTCCGTCCATAATTGTATACCACCTAACCGTGGATTTTTTTCAGTCTTCTTTATACATACATAGTTACATAGACATCTTCTCTTTATCAACCAGTCTATATTAGCTGCAGACACAGTACAGTACGGTAGTTCACGGCTGTGGCTACCTCTGTGTCTGCAGTCGGCAGGCAGTCCATAATTGTATACTAGTATCCATCTCCATTGTTTACCTGAGGTGCCTTTTAGTTGTGCCTATTAAAATATGGAGAACAAAAATGTTGAGGTTCCAAAATTAGGGAAAGATCAAGATCCACTTCCACCTCGTGCTGAAGCTGCTGCCACTAGTCATGGCCGAGACGATGAAATGCCAGCAACGTCGTCTGCCAAGGCCGATGCCCAATGTCATAGTACAGAGCATGTCAAATCCAAAACACCAAATATCAGAAAAAAAAGGACTCCAAAACCTAAAATAAAATTGTCGGAGGAGAAGCGTAAACTTGCCAATATGCCATTTACCACACGGAGTGGCAAGGAACGGCTGAGGCCCTGGCCTATGTTCATGGCTAGTGGTTCAGCTTCACATGAGGATGGAAGCACTCAGCCTCTCGCTAGAAAAATGAAAAGACTCAAGCTGGCAAAAGCAGCACAGCAAAGAACTGTGCATTCTTCGAAATCCCAAATCCACAAGGAGAGTCCAATTGTGTCGGTTGCGATGCCTGACCTTCCCAACACTGGACGTGAAGAGCATGCGCCTTCCACCATTTGCACGCCCCCTGCAAGTGCTGGAAGGAGCACCCGCAGTCCAGTTCCTGATAGTCAGATTGAAGATGTCAGTGTTGAAGTACACCAGGATGAGGAGGATATGGGTGTTGCTGGCGCTGGGGAGGAAATTGACCAGGAGGATTCTGATGGTGAGGTGGTTTGTTTAAGTCAGGCACCCGGGGAGACACCTGTTGTCCGTGGGAGGAATATGGCCGTTGACATGCCAGGTGAAAATACCAAAAAAATCAGCTCTTCGGTGTGGAGGTATTTCACCAGAAATGCGGACAACAGGTGTCAAGCCGTGTGTTCCCTTTGTCAAGCTGTAATAAGTAGGGGTAAGGACGTTAACCACCTCGGAACATCCTCCCTTATACGTCACCTGCAGCGCATTCATAATAAGTCAGTGACAAGTTCAAAAACTTTGGGTGACAGCGTAAGCTGTCCACTGACCAGTAAATCCCTTCCTCTTGTAACCAAGCTCACGCAAACCACCCCACCAACTCCCTCAGTGTCAATTTCCTCCTTCCCCAGGAATGCCAATAGTCCTGCAGGCCATGTCACTGGCAATTCTGACGAGTCCTCTCCTGCCTGGGATTCCTCCGATGCATCCTTGCGTGTAACGCCTACTGCTGCTGGCGCTGCTGTTGTTGCCGCTGGGAGTCGATGGTCATCCCAGAGGGGAAGTCGTAAGCCCACTTGTACTACTTCCAGTAAGCAATTGACTGTTCAACAGTCCTTTGCGAGGAAGATGAAATATCACAGCAGTCATCCTACTGCAAAGCGGATAACTGAGGCCTTGACAACTATGTTGGTGTTAGACGTGCGTCCGGTATCCGCCGTTAGTTCACAGGGAACTAGACAATTTATTGAGGCAGTGTGCCCCCGTTACCAAATACCATCTAGGTTCCACTTCTCTAGGCAGGCGATACCGAGAATGTACACGGACGTCAGAAAAAGACTCACCAGTGTCCTAAAAAATGCAGTTGTACCCAATGTCCACTTAACCACGGACATGTGGACAAGTGGAGCAGGGCAGGGTCAGGACTATATGACTGTGACAGCCCACTGGGTAGATGTATGGACTCCCGCCGCAAGAACAGCAGCGGCGGCACCAGTAGCAGCATCTCGCAAACGCCAACTCTTTCCTAGGCAGGCTACGCTTTGTATCACCGCTTTCCAGAATACGCACACAGCTGAAAACCTCTTACGGCAACTGAGGAAGATCATCGCGGAATGGCTTACCCCAATTGGACTCTCCTGTGGATTTGTGGCATCGGACAACGCCAGCAATATTGTGTGTGCATTAAATATGGGCAAATTCCAGCACGTCCCATGTTTTGCACATACCTTGAATTTGGTGGTGCAGAATTTTTTAAAAAACGACAGGGGCGTGCAAGAGATGCTGTCGGTGGCCAGAAGAATTGCGGGACACTTTCGGCGTACAGGCACCACGTACAGAAGACTGGAGCACCACCAAAAACTACTGAACCTGCCCTGCCATCATCTGAAGCAAGAAGTGGTAACGAGGTGGAATTCAACCCTCTATATGCTTCAGAGGTTGGAGGAGCAGCAAAAGGCCATTCAAGCCTATACAATTGAGCACGATATAGGAGGTGGAATGCACCTGTCTCAAGTGCAGTGGAGAATGATTTCAACGTTGTGCAAGGTTCTGATGCCCTTTGAACTTGCCACACGTGAAGTCAGTTCAGACACTGCCAGCCTGAGTCAGGTCATTCCCCTCATCAGGCTTTTGCAGAAGAAGCTGGAGGCATTGAAGAAGGAGCTAAAAGGGAGCGATTCCGCTAGGCATGTGGGACTTGTGGATGCAGCCCTTAATTCGCTTAACAAGGATTCACGGGTGGTCAATCTGTTGAAATCAGAGCACTACATTTTGGCCACCGTGCTCGATCCTAGATTTAAAGCCTACCTTGGATCCTTCTTTCCGGCAGACACAAGTCTGCTGGGGTTGAAAGACCTGCTGGTGACAAAATTGTCAAGTCAAGCGGAACGCGACCTGTCAACATCTCCTCCTTCACATTCTCCCGCAACTGGGGGTGCGAGGAAAAGGCTCAGAATTCCGAGCCCACCCGCTGGCGGTGATGCAGGGCAGTCTGGAGCGACTGCTGATGCTGACATCTGGTCCGGACTGAAGGACCTGACAACGATTACGGACATGTCGTCTACTGTCACTGCATATGATTCTCTCAACATTGATAGAATGGTGGAGGATTATATGAGTGACCGCATCCAAGTAGGCACGTCACACAGTCCGTACTTATACTGGCAGGAAAAAGAGGCAATTTGGAGGCCCTTGCACAAACTGGCTTTATTCTACCTAAGTTGCCCTCCCACAAGTGTGTACTCCGAAAGAGTGTTTAGTGCCGCCGCTCACCTTGTCAGCAATCGGCGTACGAGGTTACATCCAGAAAATGTGGAGAAGATGATGTTCATTAAAATGAATTATAATCAATTCCTCCGCGGAGACATTGACCAGCAGCAATTGCCTCCACAAAGTACACAGGGAGTTGAGATGGTGGATTCCAGTGGGGACGAATTGATAATCTGTGAGGAGGGGGATGTACACGGTGATATATCGGAGGGTGAAGATGAGGTGGACATCTTGCCTCTGTAGAGCCAGTTTGTGCAAGGAGAGATTAATTGCTTCTTTTTTTGGGGGGGTCCAAACCAACCCGTCATATCAGTCACAGTCGTGTGGCAGACCCTGTCACTGAAATGATGGGGTTGGTTAAAGTGTGCATGTCCTGTTTTGTTTATACAACATAAGGGTGGGTGGGAGGGCCCAAGGACAATTCCATCTTGCACCTCTTTTTTCTTTTCTTTTTCTTTGCATCATGTGCTGATTGGGGAGGGTTTTTTGGAAGGGACATCCTGCGTGACACTGCAGTGCCACTCCTAGATGGGCCCGGTGTTTGTGTCGGCCACTAGGGTCGCTAATCTTACTCACACAGCTACCTCATTGTGCCTCTTTTTTTCTTTGCGTCATGTGCTGTTTGGGGAGGGTTTTTTGGAAGGGACATCCTGCGTGACACTGCAGTGACACTCCTAGATGGGCCCGGTGTTTGTGTCGGCCACTAGGGTCGCTTATCTTACTCACACAGCTACCTCATTGCGCCTCTTTTTTTCTTTGCGTCATGTGCTGTTTGGGGAGGGTTTTTTGGAAGGGACATCCTGCGTGACACTGCAGTGCCACTCCTAGATGGGCCCGGTGTTTGTGTCGGCCACTAGGGTCGCTTATCTTACTCACACAGCGACCTCGGTGCAAATTTTAGGACTAAAAATAATATTGTGAGGTGTGAGGTATTCAGAATAGACTGAAAATGAGTGTAAATTATGGTTTTTGAGGTTAATAATACTTTGGGATCAAAATGACCCCCAAATTCTATGATTTAAGCTGTTTTTTAGTGTTTTTTGAAAAAAACACCCGAATCCAAAACACACCCGAATCCGACAAAAAAAATTCGGTGAGGTTTTGCCAAAACGCGTTCGAACCCAAAACACGGCCGCGGAACCGAACCCAAAACCAAAACACAAAACCCGAAAAATTTCAGGCGCTCATCTCTAAAATAAACCCCTAAATCTCAAAGCAATTTTCCAACATTGCCCAGAGATTGAACAAGAGAGTCACTCACCAACGCCTGGTCTCCACATTATTGGATTTTAACTGCATCCTTGCCTAAAGGCCCCCACACTTCTGCGGCCTCATTTCTCTGATTCCCTAATCCACTGACTGTGTCAGCAAGCCTGAGAATATTGGCGATCTGTCTGGGAATTGGGAAATTAAACATGTTAAAAACCTCGGATTTGCTTATCCCAATTGTTTTCAGTTGGGATTGAGCATCAGGATTTTTAAACATGTTTAATATTCCTGATTCCCCAACCCAGCAGTCAGGGGATCAGGAAATTGCACCAATATGCTGTATGGGGTCAAAAGTGCCTTGTACTGTAATTTTTCCTAAGGTGTATAACACAAATATAGAATACTGGCACATGACATAAGACTGGTAGATGATCTCTCAGTCTCACGATTAAGTCATTTACATTGAAAAGTTTGAATCAGTGCTAGTTGGAAAGATTTGAAGTTACATTTTTGCTATTTTTACAATGAATATTACTTACACCAAGAACCCTGCAAAAGTGAATAATGATTTTCAGTGGCATTTCATTAGCGCCTGCCTCAGTGGATCTTAAAACGTAATTTTCCTACCATATGTATATAAACTAGCAATTGAGTGGGATGGTAATATTGCCTCCATGAAGATAACTCTACTTGGAATGTTATCCCACATAGAATAATGCTATCCATAGGCCTTACTACAATATGGCATAAAGCATATAAATTAAAATTATTGTTAAAATTATTATTAGAATATATTACATCTGACTGTTAAATAAAGATTCAGCAATATTATAAAACAAATAGTTAAATAATTTTTTTTTAACATAGTACTGTATATGGTAATATTTACAATCAGTGTTCTCTGGTTTCAAACATTTATTGCTGCACATACTGTAAATGCTTAGAAGCATAGCTATGGTCTGAATTCTTCACTCATAACATAATAAGTTATTATAAAATGTAATAATGACATTGTGGGCCTGATTCAGAGCTGCAACGTGATATGTACGTAGATGATGGATTATTTGCTACAGCACATGCTCCAAAAAAATTAGAAAACCCATATGGCGCATGAATTACACAGAGAGTACACACAAAGGTGCTACGATGGTATCAGAAATGGGGCGGCAACGTGATGGGCCTCCCTGGGTGGTGCTTGGGAGGAGGCCTGAAGTGAATGTAATAAAGTCCATCTTTAGGTGTGTTACATACCCTCCATCATTTTACACATGAAAACCAGCACAAATTAGGAAAGGGGCGTGCCAAAAAGGTACAGTTGGAGGGTAAGGTGTTATGGGAATGTCACGTGCATGTCAGTGACATAAAAAGTGCACCTGCCAGAGGGCTGTTGCGAGTGTAGATGGTGCATGCATTGGTGTGCCAATGGTGGCATTTCAAGAATCTCTAGTAGTGTTAAGGTGCATACACACTAGTTGATTTTGAGCACAAAGTAGCTCACTTTTGGCGTTTTCAGCTACTTTGAGCTCAAAGCCGCCTAGTGTGTATGGCCGGGCGATGAACAGTGAGTGGTGACGTGCGCTCCAGCATCATCGCTGGCCGCTGACGTCCATTGACCTGTTTTACCGACTGAGTTAACCACTTTCCACAGTCTCCTACTGGAAGTGAAAGTGGTGCAGCCCCGTGAACATTGCTGGGCTGGGGTGAAAATCGCTCAGTGTGTATGCACTGTACGTTTTCCCGCTACCGATGTTCACATCATCGCTCTGCATACACTCTGTGTATGCACCTTTACACCATGCGGAGATGCTGACAGTGGGCGTCACAGTTCTGGCAAGAACAGACGGAGTAGCATCCACCTCTGAATCAGGCCCTATATTTATAACATTACAATTTTTAAAAAAAATCATACATACCAGCACATTGAGTGGTTTAATCACTCTGTCTGTTATGCCTTTACCAATCACATGAGCCTGTACTTCAAAATCAAGCTGTCCGATTTCCAATGGAATTATTACAAAATAAACCACTTTTGATGATTTCCGTGCTATTGACACTGTCTCCTGATAACCGCTTGATCTAGTAGCTAAACTGCATATATTCTCTTTATATGGGAATTTTACCTTCACCTAAAATAGAGGTAATACATTTTCAGTACATGAAATAAGTAAAAAAAAAAATAATATAGTTATTTATAATTCTGGAAAATATTGATCTTCTCCTTTGCTGTAAGGTTAGAAAGCACAGAAAGTAAGCCAATATTGAGAAAACATTGAACACACAAAAGCGTTGATGTAAGAAAGACAACATCAGTATTACATCACCCTGGCTAATTTAAGATATAAAGGGGGCTACAGCAGAAAGTATTTTTAGGTGATTTATTACAAAGAGAACGGCAGAGTTTTACTGGTTCCCAGCAGTGTGCTAGGGGCCTTTATTGTGTTACTGTTCTTTCTTATTTTTTCTTATTTTATTTGTTAACAACAACAATTTATTTTCCAGCTGCTGCTATTTATAATTTCATTAAGCAACTTTCATTTGGTGTATTATTGAATGAAGGAAGCTTGAGATCTGTTGCTGATAGAGAGTGCTTGGCAGTGATCTGCGGACAGGGTAAGAAGGGGGCAGAGCTTCATCTGTCATACTTCAGAGTTTTTTGACTATAAAAATTATTAGAATAATACAAAGATATTTATAACTTATAATATATTTGTATTATTCTAATCGATTTTATAGTCATAGTTGTATTATTCGAAGCATTTTTATGTGTGAAAATATGGCTGTGACACAAGCCAGTGTATCACCAGCAGTGGCGTTACAAGGGGTTTTGGCGCATAGGGCAATTGTAAAATGGTTGACATAAAAAAGTTGACATAGGTTACTATACTCAATCATAGTCCGCGTGGATTGTAAAGCATGAAAAAGTTGAAAAAAGCAACAACAAAAACTGTGTCGACCATATGTGTGTCGACCACTGTCATGTCAACCTTTTGAACCTGCCAACATTTTGTACTATCTACCTTTTACATGTCAACCTTTTGACCATGTCAACCTTATGCATGTCAGCCATTAGTGACCAACCTATTGACTGTCGACCTATAGACCAAGTCTGGCCATATAATGACTTTGTTGGTGTGTATCCATACACCTTTAACAGGATACCATCAGGTCTGATAAGCTCATGTTACGGGCAAAAAATGGGTACATTTCATGCTAGCTTGCAGCAGTCAACCATGTAATGTAGCCTGGGAGAGCAGGTCTATAGTGAAGGTGGTGTGGTCAGTGCCATTGTCCAGGTTGGGATACCCTGGGAGGAGGCACTGCCAGTGCCCAAGTCAGTGATGGTTGTGCCCAAATTATATTTTTGCACCTAAGCCCACCACTCACAAGTTCAACCACTGACGTGATGGTTACAAGGGAGCAATATTTCACCTGTAACCAGGATACTACTGTGTAAGTGAAGCTGTGGTATATATTGCACAGGAACACCAAGACTAACAGCCTTTTCTCTATTTGCACACACCTCGATTTGGTTTCAGACACAGCTCAGGTAGTAAATGCTCATTAAAGTTTTGAAAACAGGGGTGTTTGTTATTATGCCATTAAGCATTATGTTTGCTGCACTGATGGATCCTGCCAATACCATTCTGTGCATTGATGTAGCAACAACCAAAAAGGTCCTGTCACTGCAATGAGGAATACATTTTAACAGGTAATTAACAATACCCATTTATTGCTGTAGTAGAACTAATGGGGGCATTTAATGGGTGCAGTTTTCAATGGATCAAGGTGATCTCTAGTGCTGCTTTAGAGACATCTGACACCCCTAAACATTTGTCAGGACTGGGCTTAAGGTGTATTGTGTGTACCATTTCTAGGACCTGACATAAATGCTAATCATGTTCTTGTGTGGAACACACCCACACCCGGATATCATTGTCTATGAGTCCATAGGGGCAGCCAGCAAAAAAACTATTCCATGCTTCATATAAACCCTACTTTTCTGTGACTATGCTGTAGGCAGGAATGGACTGGAGCTCTAAACCAGCGCTGGCACATTATTCTGTGTGCACAACAAGGGAGCATGGCATGCCACAACTCACGTGGGCTTGGTCTTGCGGCAGGCCCCCATTTCTCTGTATGCCTGTGGCCGAGCAAGTGCCAGTGTCACTAATAACACTGATTTGTATGCCTAGTAACTATGCAGCACGCAGCAAGGAGACGTGATTAATAGCAGCATTGCCGGCATTACAGTACAACAATGAGATCTTCAGTATGAAACACACACTGTAAAAAGGGAATGGTATCGGGATTCCAGTGCTTGGGATGCTGGCGTCAGACCAACAGCGGCATCCCAAGACGCAGAATCCCTACACTTGCTAGGTAAGTGTTCTAACCCTCCCCCTCAAACCCCCTAACCCTCCCTACCCACAACCAAACCCTATCCCTCCCCCCCTCGGATTTGCCGTTGAGGTGCCCGGCGGCGGGGGGGGGGGGGGTTGGGACAGGAGGAGTGAAGTTTCTTCAGTACCCCTATCACCTGACTTCATAGCCCTGCATGCTAATATGGAGGAGATTTTCCATATTATCATGCATGTATAAATGACTCATCGTTGGTGCATACACACTGAAAGATATGAACGTTATTTCTTTCAGTGTAATCGCTAAGTGTGTATGGCCCTTAACCCTAACCTTCCCTTTTTATTGCCTAACCCTGTGAAAAAATTGGGTTTTCTACATGTGACAAGTATTTGGAAACAAACCTTGACTTGATCTAAAAGGTAGTTGTGGACAATAGCTCGAATCTGTACTTGTTCATTTCTTATAACACTGTAGGGCATCCTTAGGTCAACAAAGAATGGTTTATAAGTAGTTAACTCATATGGATTTGATACACAAATACCTAGAAAAAAAGATACAAGTAATCATTTTTACAGAGATCCAACAGTAAATTAATTATGTTAACCCTAATTGTGTATTATTCTTGGCAGAATTCCTAATAATATCATACAGTATACCCCAGCCAGGAAAATAGTGACAAAGTTATGTTTATCCACAAAATGTACAGTGCAAAAGACTAACAGTATTAATATTTAATATATAAACTAATATCTTTAATGTATACAGTTAAATATAAGGATTTTTTTAATTAATTTGTGGGCAAGTTATTCATACTGTTTACTTACTTCATTTACAGTACTCTATGGGATATGTTTTACATGTGAATATGCACAGTGACCACTTTATTAGGTGCCTAATTACTTGTATGTATTACAGCCAATCATGGTAACAGCAACTCAAAGCATAAGGGGGGTCATTCTGACCCATTCGCTCGCTGCTTTTTATCGCAGCTGAGCGAACGAGTACCCACTGCGCATGCGCCGGCACCGTAGTGCGCCAGCGCATGCCAGATGGCCAAAGACCATAGCTGGGCTGCGATCACCTCTGCCTGATTGGCAGGCAGAGGCGGTCGCTGGGCGGGAGGGGCGGAACGGCTGCGTTGGCCGGAGGCATGGCATGACCGTGCGGGGAGTGGCCTGCAACGGCTGCGTGACATCATACGCAGCCGCTGCAGGCTGGGGAGCAACAAGTAGCTCCCGGCCAGCACGCTAAGGCTGCGCTGGTCGGGAGCTACTCTTGAAGTGCAAAGGCATCGTCGCTGTGCGATGCCTTTGCACTTCTGCAGGGGGGGGGGCGGCACTGACATGCAGGGTGGGATAGCCCTGTGCTGGGCGTCCACCTAATGTCAGTGTGAATGATCGTAGCTGTGCTAAATTTAGAACAGCTACAATCATCTCGGAATGAGGGCCAAAAAGCACACAATCTGTATATAGGCCCTCATTCCGAGATGATCGTAGCTGTGCTAAGTTTAGCACAGCTACGATCATACACACTGACATGCGTGGGGATGCCCAGCACAGGGCTAGTCCACCCCGCATGTCAGTGCCGCCCCCCCTCCCCCACAGAAGTGCAAAGGCATCGCAAAGCGGCGATGCCTTTGCACTTCAAGAGTAGCTCCAGACCAGTGCAGCTTTAGCGTGCTGGCCAGGAGCTACTCGTCGCTTCCCGACCCGCAGCAGTGTTTTTTAAGGTTTAAGCAGAAACTACACAAAACAAAAGCATCTAGTGAGCAGCAGTTCTTTGTGTGGACTAAGTATTAGGGAGAGAGGTCAGAAGACTGCCAGCTAAGTACAGGAAAGTGAGGCTATCGTGGGTACTGTCTTACCAACAGTTTAGGTAAAAAAACATAATCTGGGGCGGGATGCAATGAAGTCCGAGTTTGGCGGCCGTGCAGGATGCCACCGAACTTGGACTTTAATTTAAAGGGGCAATTGTACAAGGCATGGTTTGGCCTTGTACATGATTTCCCCTTTAAAAAAAAGTCTGAGTTCGTCCTGCACCCCGAACTTGATTACATCCCGGCTCTGATCTTAGGAATCTCACTTTCTATCACAACATGACGGTGGTAGACTCAGAATTTAGCTTACATAACATGAATCAATGAATGTATCTTATGTCCGCAGTCCAGGTTAGTGGTGTTGGTATAATGGTGTGAAAAATGTCTTTTTGACACATATTTCTCTTAATAACAATTGTACATTGTTTAATAGCAACATCCTATCTAAGCAGGCGCATCCAGGTCCCCTCTTCTCTTGCAGGCAGCGTAGCTACAGCATATTGACTCTGAGCACTAGGTGGTATGCAGGTCTACGAGAAAATAGTGCAGCAGCCACGATGCGGCGACCATTTTCCATGCAATTTTTTCAACTGCTCATATGGAAAATGTTGGGAAAATCGCACCATTTAACTAGTGATTTATACAGCCCTGTTCCTGCCGATGCGAGACACCAGAGAGGTAAGTAGTGCAAAAATAGGTGCAGAGCGTGCAGTGTGCCCCCCCCCCCCCTTACCCCGACACAGGGGCCAAGTGCACTGCACCCATTATAGATATGCCTTTGTATCTTGTACCTGAGTATTGTTGATATCTGTTGGGTACTGCTGGTTACTGCAGACCTGTAACTAGGGTGGTGTGGCCAGAGATGCCGTACAGAGTGCAGGTTGCCCTATGGGTGTAACTGGTTGCCACCTCGATCTCTATTTGCCAATCGCTGGGCAAGTGGATGTGATGCCACTTTAAAATTTGGGGGCCACCATGAGCCAATTGAGGCTTGTGGACTGGCAGCAAATAGGTAGAGGGTCTATTTGAGTTAGAAACCAAAGATAAGCAGCTGCAGCAAGCCAATCAAAGCTCTGCATATCATAGCTCTACCTACTTGTGGAATCTGATGTCAGACACCTCCAAGTGGAGCCTATGGTGGTCAGTAGAAGACATTTGTTGAAGAGCTCCGGCTGCCACGGAAGAGAACAGAAGACAAAAATGAGGACTGGTGAATGCTGCAGGTGGTGGGAAGCAAAGGGCTAAATGAAGCTACCCACTGTAGCCTCTCACAGATTACTGGTAGGTGGCCTTGGCCACTGGTAACTTACCCCCGCTCCCTAGACCACCAGGTGTCGGGCATTAGGCCTATGGGCACAATCAGGCCTCAGACCAGTGGGGCATGTTAGGCAGGCAAAGAGCCTATTCCACAAGTAAAAGTGACTCAACTGTTTATTAATAAAGGGGAGCTAATTTGTGGCATAATGTTTATAATGGGTAATTACTGTGTGGCATGATGTGAATAAGGGGCTATGCTGTGTGGTGTAACATGTATACGGGGCTCTACTGTGTGGCAGAATGTGTATAAAGGGGAAGGGGTACTATTGTGTGATGGATCGTGAAAAAGAGGACCACTGTGTGATGTAATATGAATAACGGACACTACTGTGTGGTGTAATGTGAATAAAGTTGCACTACTGTGTGGCATAATTTAAATTGGTACTATTTTGTGGCCACTTCCCTTCCCCACAGGGCACCAAATATCTAGTTACGGCTTTGGGTTACTGTAAATTGTGTTGGGTGTACTTGTGATTACTTTAATGTGTGTGGAGGTACTGCTGTAATGTAAAGGGTATTGCTGATTGCTGGGAGGGTTTTTATTGTTCAATGTTTCAAAAAAGAAAAAGAAAAAAACTCTATCTGTGGCATGCTTATAAATGTTTATATTGGTTCAATTAAAATGTTACAGAAGGAAACAGTATAAAAGGTACACAATAGTGTTCTTCCGCTGAGGGATGGATACTAATCATATCAAGGTGCAATAATATTCTTATGCCTTAAACAAACCTATTTGTAGGTTTAAATCTTTTTAGCAAAAGATTTATTAAAAATGTGGGAAAAAGGACTTGCACAACATGGAAAGGAGTGGATATATAGATTAACCACTCTTATCCCAAATGGGTTAATTTCTCTTTTCTAATTACAAGGGTTTTTAGAGTGAATTTAATCATGTTTTTAATTATATTTACTCAGTTTTTAACTTTTGCCTTTTACCTTTCTTTTATCTTTTATGTCATCCGGATTTTTCAAGCATTACACATCTAGATTAACTCCACCTACCAGTCAGGTAGGGTTGGACTGTGCAGGAATACTAAGTACTGCATTAGTACACGATAGGTGGAACATGAGAATTATTCAATGTCTTCATCTCAGAAAAAATTAAAAGCATCATAATGAATATGATGTACTATTTTAATAAAACTCTGCTATAAATGATTGTTATACAAATATAGTCTTCAACCACTGTTTTCAAACAATTTTTGAACCTTGGATGTGCTCCCGAACATTTGGTTCCATTAATGGAACGCACGCTGAAGCGCAGTTGCAACTTCTGGTTCCGGGAAATGGAAAGCACAATGAACCACAAAAAACACTTCTGGTTTCCGGCCGTAGCAAACAGCGCGGCACCAATTAGAGCAGAAGTTTGGGGATACAATGGGCCTAATTCAGACCTGATCGTAGCAGCAAATTTGTTAGCAGATGGGCAAAACCATGTGCACTGCAAGGGGGGCAGATATAACATGTGCAGAGAGACTTAGATTTGGGTGGGTTATATTGTTTCTGTGCAGGGTAAATACTGGCTGCTTTATTCTTACACCACAATTTAGATTTCAGTTTTAACACACCACACCCAAATCTAACTCTCTCAGCACATGTTATATCTGCCTCCCCTGCAGTGCACATGAGGGGTCATTCCGACCCGTTCACACGCAGCGGTTTGTCGCTGCGGTGCAAACTGGTCCGGAATGTGCATGCGTTGCTGCCGCACTGCGCACGCGTGACGTTGCCCGGCGACAAGGGTCGCCAGGTCACGTCGCGTACAACGAAGAAAGCGGTCGCAGAGACAACCGCAAGAAGATTGACAGAAAGAAGGCGTTCCTCAGTGTCACTGGACCGATGCCTGCCATTTTCGGGGAGTGGTGAAGAAAACGCAGGCGTGTCCAGGAGAACGGAGGGTGGATGTCTGACGTCAAAGCTGGCCCCAGCATCGCTGAGATCATCGCACAGGGTAAGTATGTCCAGGGCTGGTTTTGTTCTGCTTGAAATTTTTTTAGCTTAGCAGGGCTGCACAAGCGATCACAGCCCTGCTAAGCTAAAATACAGTCCCCTATAGGAGTGGACTAGTTGATCGCAGCAGCAGCAAAAAGTTGCTGGCTGTGATCATCTCGGAATGACCACCATGGTGTTGCCCATCTGCTAACAAATTTGCTGCTACGATCAGGTCTGAATTAGGCACAATATCCGGATTAGGACCGTAAATACTGCACCACTGTACAGCATAGCATCTACAATTGAAAAATGGTTCCTAGTTACCTGAAACACGTTGTGTGAACGTCATGCACCATTCTGACCAAACCCCTCCATTTTGATTCCTCCATTAAGGCAAAGCTGGGTGGTGTGTTGTTTGACCTGCATACAATCCAGACTTCGAGCCAATCTACAACTGTTGACAGTGACACACACCACCAGCCATTTATGGTATGGACTAGAATGGACAACGCCTTTGATTTTTATGCACTAGAGACACTTTATTATGAGATTAATACAGGTTGAGTATCCCTTATCCAAAATGCTTGGGACCAGTAGTATTTTGGATATTGGATTTTTCCGTATTTTGGAATAATTGCATACCATAATGAGATATCATGGCGATGGGACCTAAGTCTGAGCACAGAATGCATTTATGTTTCATATACACCTTATGCACACAGCCTGAAGGTAATTTTAGCCAATATTTGTATTAACTTTGTGCATTAAACAAAGTGTGTGTATATTCACACAATTCATTTATGTTTCATTTACACCTTATACACACAGCCTGAAGGTCATTTAATACAATATTTTTAATAACTTTGTGTATTAAACAAAGTTTGTGTACATTGAGCCATCAGAAAACAAAGGTTTCACTATCTCACTCTCGCTCAAAAAATTCCGTATTTCAGAATATTACGTATTTCGGAATATTTGGATATGGGATACTTAACCTGTACCTCTATATACACTGAGGCACCTCATATACCGTTGTCTCTAATGTATTGATATTATCATTGTGTTTATTTTTAATAAATCTTTTGCTAAAAAGATTTAAGCTTAGTTTTAAGGAATAAGAATATTATTGCACCTTGATACGATTATTATCCATCCCTCAGAGGACGAGCGTTTTTGTGTACCTTTAATACTCCTTCCTTCTGTGATCGTATTATAAGGATTTTGTGTTGATTTATCTGAAAGGTGTATGAGCTGTATGTTTTTCGGTTTACTGCGCTTTTAAAGGAGAATTGCCATTTACTATTGTCATTTAAAATGTTACTTTTATTAAATATTTAAAATATAAGTGTACTAACTGCTCCTCCAGAATATAAAAGAAAACCTAGATTTGTGATTCAAATATAGGGATAATGTGCAATTGTAATCTCTACTAACGTATGGAATTGCAAGGAAGCGGCTGCGCAATTCTGTGTAATTAAAATGCAGCAGCAGGCATCTGTAGGAGATAGATGCCTCCAGCATGCATTTGCGAGACCCGAGTGCTGCTTCTGAGGATGCAGCCTTGGATCATCATCATGACCATCAGTTGCAGTTTGCAATGTATTTCTGCACTGGTCAGCGTGCCTAAGCTGAAGCTTACACAGGCTGGCCTTCGAGTCTGGACACCCGAGTCCAGTAATTCTGCGTCCAACGACGCAGACCCTGGACCCGTCACACCTTCAAAACCAGGGAATTTTGAAGAACAGTGCCAGGTGCCGCCCTCCCAAATGCTGCAGCACGTCAATCATGCTGCGGATGACGGGGGTCTGAGAGCGAGATAAGATCCATTCTGCACATGCACAGAAAGGGTCTTGTGCAACCCCACAACCATCGGATTTGTATGTAAACCATCGGGTTTCCATACAAAACTGAATTAGGCCCTTTGTTCTGTGTCCGCAGATGAATATTCCCCCTCCACTTTTCCTTTTTTCTGTACCCCCTATCCTGTATCTACTTTGTTTCATGTTCTGTTTATTTAAAAAAAACATTAATGATTTACAAAATACATATACTTAAGGAATTTTGTGGGAAATCCCCCAAAACAGATGTCTAATAAGGAGGAACGCAGCAGATATTGGACATATCTGCTCTGGTCCCTTTTATCATTTACAAAAGACAACCTCAATAGGTTTCTGTGGGGACAGCTAAATCCCCCTCCCCTTCGGTAATCTCTGCATGCACAGTACCGGTGCTGGGCGCTGAACCTAGAAGTATTGCATAAGTGATCACTTTACTTCTTTTATCAGAGCCCCTGACCCTGCCTGTGATTTTTTTGTAAAATCCGATGATACATAATATCTTATTGCCATGATATGCAGCGATAAGAAATGACAGTTATCAGGACTGGTTCCCAAATGATGTCACAGAGGTACTGTCTGTCTGCAGCTGAATGCAATGTGATGTCACAGAGGTACTTTCTAGCTGTCTGCAGCTGAATGCATTGTAATGTCACAGAGGTACGGTCTGCCTGCAGCTGAATTCATTGTGATGTCACAGTGGTACGGTCTAGCTGCCTGCAGCTGAATGCAATGTGATGTCACAGAGGTACTTTCTAGCTGTCTGCTGCTGAATGCAATGTGATGTCACAGTGGTACTTTCTAGCTGTCTGCAGCTGAAAGCAATGTGATGTCACAGAGGTACTTTCTAGCTGTCTGCAGCTGAATGCAATGTGATGTCACAGTGGTACTTTCTAGCTGTCTGCAGCTGAATGCAATGTGATGTCACAGTGGTACTTTCTAGCTGCCTGCAGCTGTATGCATTGTAATGTCACAGAGGTACGGTCTGCCTGCAGCTGAATTCATTGTGATGTCACAGTGGTACGGTCTAGCTGCCTGCAGCTGAATGCAATGTGATGTCACAGAGGTACTTTCTAGCTGTCTGCAGCTGAATGCAATGTGATGTCACAGTGGTACTTTCTAGCTGCCTGCAGCTATATGCATTGTAATGTCACAGAGGTACGGTCTGCCTGCAGCTGAATTCATTGTGATGTCACAGTGGTACGGTCTAGCTGCCTGCAGCTGAATGCAATGTGATGTCACAGAGGTACTTTCTAGCTGTCTGCTGCTGAATGCAATGTGATGTCACAGTGGTACTTTCTAGCTGTCTGCAGCTGAAAGCAATGTGATGTCACAGAGGTACTTTCTAGCTGTCTGCAGCTGAATGCAATGTGATGTCACAGTGGTACTTTCTAGCTGTCTGCAGCTGAATGCAATGTGATGTCACAGTGGTACTTTCTAGCTGCCTGCAGCTGTATGCATTGTAATGTCACAGAGGTACGGTCTGCCTGCAGCTGAATTCATTGTGATGTCACAGTGGTACGGTCTAGCTGCCTGCAGCTGAATGCAATGTGATGTCACAGAGGTACTTTCTAGCTGTCTGCTGCTGAATGCAATGTGATGTCACAGTGGTACTTTCTAGCTGTCTGCAGCTGAAAGCAATGTGATGTCACAGAGGTACTTTCTAGCTGTCTGCTGCTGAATGCAATGTGATGTCACAGTGGTACCTTCTAGCTGTCTGCAACTGAATCCAATGTGATGTCACAGTGGTACTTTCTAGCTGCTTGCAGCTGTATGCATTGTAATGTCACAGAGGTACGGTCTGCCTGCAGCTGAATTCATTGTGATGTCACAGAGGAACTGTATAGCTGCCTGCAGCTGAATGCAATGTGATGTCACAGTGGTACTTTCTAGCTGCCTGCAGCTGAGTGCATTGTGATATCACAGTTGTACTGTGTAGCTGTCTGCAGCTGAATGCATTGTGATGTCACAGTGGTACGGTCTGTCTGCAGCTGAATTCATTGTGATGTCACAGTGGTACTGTCCAGCTGCCTGCAGCTGAATGCATAGTGATGTCATAGAGGAACTGTCTAGCTGTCTGCAGCTGAATTTATTGTGATGCCACAGTGGTACTGTCTAGCTTCTTGCAACTGAATGCATTGTGATGTCATAGAGGTACTGTCTAGTTGCCTGCAGCTGAATGCATTGTGATGTCACATAGAGATGAGCGGGTTCGGTTTCTCTGAATCCGAACCCGCCAGAACTTCATGTTTTTTTTCACGGGTCCGAGCGACTCGGATCTTCCCGCCTTGCTCGGTTAACCCGAGCGCGCCCGAACGTCATCATGACGCTGTCGGATTCTCGCGAGGCTCGGATTCTATCGCGAGACTCGGATTCTATATAAGGAGCCGCGCGTCGCCGCCATTTTCACACGTGCATTGAGATTGATAGGGAGAGGACGTGGCTGGCGTCCTCTCCGTTTAGAATAGATTAGAGAGACACTTGATTTACTAATTTTGGGGAGCATTAGGAGTACTCAGTACAGTGCAGAGTTTTGCTGATAGTGACCACCAGTTTTATTTATAATCCGTTCTCTGCCTGAAAAAAGCGATACACAGCACACAGTGACTCAGTCACATACCATATCTGTGTGCACTGCTCAGGCTCAGGCCAGTGTGCTGCATCATCTATTATCTATATATAATATTATATATATCTGTCTGACTGCTCAGCTCACACAGCTTATAATTGTGGGGGAGACTGGGGAGCACTACTGCAGTGCCAGTTATAGGTTATAGCAGGAGCCAGGAGTACATAATATATTATATAGTGAGTGACCACCAGACACACAGTGCAGTTTATTTAATATATCCGTTCTCTGCCTGAAAAAAGCGATACACACAGTGACTCAGTCAGTCACATACCATATCTGTGTGCACTGCTCAGGCTCAGGCCAGTGTGCTGCATCATCTATATAATATATATTATATATCTGTCTGACTGCTCAGCTCACACAGCTTATAATTGTGGGGGAGACTGGGGAGCACTACTGCAGTGCCAGTTATAGGTTATAGCAGGAGCCAGGAGTACATAATATTATATTAAAACAGTGCACACTTTTGCTGCAGGAGTGCCACTGCCAGTGTGACTAGTGACCAGTGACCTGACCACCAGTATATATAATATTAGTAGTATACTATCTCTTTATCAACCAGTCTATATTAGCAGCAGACACAGTACAGTGCGGTAGTTCACGGCTGTGGCTACCTCTGTGTCGGCACTCGGCAGCCCGTCCATAATTGTATATACCACCTAACCGTGGTTTTTTTTTCTTTCTTTATACATACATACTAGTTACGAGTATACTATCTCTTTATCAACCAGTCTATATATTAGCAGCAGACACAGTACAGTGCGGTAGTTCACGGCTGTGGCTACCTCTGTGTCGGCACTCGGCAGCCCGTCCATAATTGTATATACCACCTAACCGTGGTTTTTTTTTCTTTCTTTATACATACATACTAGTTACGAGTATACTATCTCTTTATCAACCAGTCTATATATTAGCAGCAGACACAGTACAGTGCGGTAGTTCACGGCTGTGGCTACCTCTGTGTCGGCACTCGGCAGCCCGTCCATAATTGTATATACCACCTAACCGTGGTTTTTTTTTCTTTCTTTATACATACATACTAGTTACGAGTATACTATCTCTTTATCAACCAGTCTATATATTAGCAGCAGACACAGTACAGTGCGGTAGTTCACGGCTGTGGCTACCTCTGTGTCGGCACTCGGCAGCCCGTCCATAATTGTATATACCACCTAACCGTGGGTTTTTTTTCTTTCTTTATACATACATACTAGTTACGAGTATACTATCTCTTTATCAACCAGTCTATATATTAGCAGCAGACACAGTACAGTGCGGTAGTTCACGGCTGTGGCTACCTCTGTGTCGGCACTCGGCAGCCCGTCCATAATTGTATATACCACCTAACCGTAGTTTTTTTTTTCTTTCTTTATACATACATACTAGTTACGAGTATACTATCTCTTTATCAACCAGTCTATATATTAGCAGCAGACACAGTACAGTGCGGTAGTTCACGGCTGTGGCTACCTCTGTGTCGGCACTCGGCAGCCCGTCCATAATTGTATATACCACCTAACCGTGGTTTTTTTTTCTTTCTTTATAGATACATACTAGTTACGAGTATACTATCTCTTTATCAACCAGTCTATATATTAGCAGCAGACACAGTACAGTGCGGTAGTTCACGGCTGTGGCTACCTCTGTGTCGGCACTCGGCAGCCCGTCCATAATTGTATATACCACCTAACCGTGGTTTTTTTTTCTTTCTATATACATACATACTAGTTACGAGTATACTATCTCTTTATCAACCAGTCTATATATTAGCAGCAGACACAGTACAGTGCGGTAGTTCACGGCTGTGGCTACCTCTGTGTCGGCACTCGGCAGCCCGTCCATAATTGTATATACCACCTAACCGTGGTTTTTTTTTCTTTCTTTATACATACATACTAGTTACGAGTATACTATCTCTTTATCAACCAGTCTATATATTAGCAGCAGACACAGTACAGTGCGGTAGTTCACGGCTGTGGCTACCTCTGTGTCGGCACTCGGCAGCCCGTCCATAATTGTATATACCACCTAACCGTGGTTTTTTTTTCTTTCTTTATACATACATACTAGTTACGAGTATACTATCTCTTTATCAACCAGTCTATATATTAGCAGCAGACACAGTACAGTGCGGTAGTTCACGGCTGTGGCTACCTCTGTGTCGGCACTCGGCAGCCCGTCCATAATTGTATACTAGTATCCAATCCATCCATCTCCATTGTTTACCTGAGGTGCCTTTTAGTTGTGCCTATTAAAATATGGAGAACAAAAATGTTGAGGTTCCAAAATTAGGGAAAGATCAAGATCCACTTCCACCTCGTGCTGAAGCTGCTGCCACTAGTCATGGCCGAGACGATGAAATGCCAGCAACGTCGTCTGCCAAGGCCGATGCCCAATGGCATAGTACAGAGCATGTCAAAACCAAAACACCAAATATCAGTAAAAAAAGGACTCCAAAACCTAAAATAAAATTGTCGGAGGAGAAGCGTAAACTTGCCAATATGCCATTTACCACACGGAGTGGCAAGGAACGGCTGAGGCCCTGGCCTATGTTCATGGCTAGTGGTTCAGCTTCACATGAGGATGGAAGCACTCAGCCTCTCGCTAGAAAACTGAAAAGACTCAAGCTGGCAAAAGCACCGCAAAGAACTGTGCGTTCTTTGAAATCCCAAATCCACAAGGAGAGTCCAATTGTGTCGGTTGCGATGCCTGACCTTCCCAACACTGGACGTGAAGAGCATGCGCCTTCCACCATTTGCACGCCCCCTGCAAGTGCTGGAAGGAGCACCCGCAGTCCAGTTCCTGATAGTCAGATTGAAGATGTCAGTGTTGAAGTACACCAGGATGAGGAGGATATGGGTGTTGCTGGCGCTGGGGAGGAAATTGACCAGGAGGATTCTGATGGTGAGGTGGTTTGTTTAAGTCAGGCACCCGGGGAGACACCTGTTGTCCGTGGGAGGAATATGGCCGTTGACATGCCAGGTGAAAATACCAAAAAAATCAGCTCTTCGGTGTGGAGGTATTTCACCAGAAATGCGGACAACAGGTGTCAAGCCGTGTGTTCCCTTTGTCAAGCTGTAATAAGTAGGGGTAAGGACGTTAACCACCTCGGAACATCCTCCCTTATACGTCACCTGCAGCGCATTCATAATAAGTCAGTGACAAGTTCAAAAACTTTGGGTGACAGCGGAAGCAGTCCACTGACCAGTAAATCCCTTCCTCTTGTAACCAAGCTCACGCAAACCACCCCACCAACTCCCTCAGTGTCAATTTCCTCCTTCCCCAGGAATGCCAATAGTCCTGCAGGCCATGTCACTGGCAATTCTGACGAGTCCTCTCCTGCCTGGGATTCCTCCGATGCATCCTTGCGTGTAACGCCTACTGCTGCTGGCGCTGCTGTTGTTGCCGCTGGGAGTCGATGGTCATCCCAGAGGGGAAGTCGTAAGCCCACTTGTACTACTTCCAGTAAGCAATTGACTGTTCAACAGTCCTTTGCGAGGAAGATGAAATATCACAGCAGTCATCCTACTGCAAAGCGGATAACTGAGTCCTTGACAACTATGTTGGTGTTAGACGTGCGTCCGGTATCCGCCGTTAGTTCACAGGGAACTAGACAATTTATTGAGGCAGTGTGCCCCCGTTACCAAATACCATCTAGGTTCCACTTCTCTAGGCAGGCGATACCGAGAATGTACACGGACGTCAGAAAAAGACTCACCAGTGTCCTAAAAAATGCAGTTGTACCCAATGTCCACTTAACCACGGACATGTGGACAAGTGGAGCAGGGCAGGGTCAGGACTATATGACTGTGACAGCCCACTGGGTAGATGTATGGACTCCCGCCGCAAGAACAGCAGCGGCGGCACCAGTAGCAGCATCTCGCAAACGCCAACTCTTTCCTAGGCAGGCTACGCTTTGTATCACCGCTTTCCAGAATACGCACACAGCTGAAAACCTCTTACGGCAACTGAGGAAGATCATCGCGGAATGGCTTACCCCAATTGTACTCTCCTGTGGATTTGTGGCATCGGACAACGCCAGCAATATTGTGTGTGCATTAAATATGGGCAAATTCCAGCACGTCCCATGTTTTGCACATACCTTGAATTTGGTGGTGCAGAATTTTTTAAAAAACGACAGGGGCGTGCAAGAGATGCTGTCGGTGGCCATAAAAATTGCGGGACACTTTCGGCGTACAGGCACCACGTACAGAAGACTGGAGCACCACCAAAAACTACTGAACCTGCCCTGCCATCATCTGAAGCAAGAAGTGGTAACGAGGTGGAATTCAACCCTCTATATGCTTCAATTGAGCACGATATAGGAGGTGGAATGCACCTGTCTCAAGTGCAGTGGAGAATGATTTCAACGTTGTGCAAGGTTCTGATGCCCTTTGAACTTGCCACACGTGAAGTCAGTTCAGACACTGCCAGCCTGAGTCAGGTCATTCCCCTCATCAGGCTTTTGCAGAAGAAGCTGGAGGCATTGAAGAAGGAGCTAAAAGGGAGCGATTCCGCTAGGCATGTGGGACTTGTGGATGCAGCCCTTAATTCGCTTAACAAGGATTCACGGGTGGTCAATCTGTTGAAATCAGAGCACTACATTTTGGCCACCGTGCTCGATCCTAGATTTAAAGCCTACCTTGGATCTCTCTTTCCGGCAGACACAGGTCTGCTGGGGTTGAAAGACCTGCTGGTGACAAAATTGTCAAGTCAAGCGGAACGCGACCTGTCAACATCTCCTCCTTCACATTCTCCCGCAACTGGGGGTGCGAGGAAAAGGCTCAGAATTCCGAGCCCACCCGCTGGCGGTGATGCAGGGCAGTCTGGAGCGACTGCTGATGCTGACATCTGGTCCGGACTGAAGGACCTGACAACGATTACGGACATGTCGTCTACTGTCACTGCATATGATTCTCTCAACATTGATAGAATGGTGGAGGATTATATGAGTGACCGCATCCAAGTAGGCACGTCACACAGTCCGTACTTATACTGGCAGGAAAAAGAGGCAATTTGGAGGCCCTTGCACAAACTGGCTTTATTCTACCTAAGTTGCCCTCCCACAAGTGTGTACTCCGAAAGAGTGTTTAGTGCCGCCGCTCACCTTGTCAGCAATCGGCGTACGAGGTTACATCCAGAAAATGTGGAGAAGATGATGTTCATTAAAATGAATTATAATCAATTCCTCCGCGGAGACATTGACCAGCAGCAATTGCCTCCACAAAGTACACAGGGAGCTGAGATGGTGGATTCCAGTGGGGACGAATTGATAATCTGTGAGGAGGGGGATGTACACGGTGATATATCGGAGGGTGAAGATGAGGTGGACATCTTGCCTCTGTAGAGCCAGTTTGTGCAGGGAGAGATTAATTGCTTCTTTTTTGGGGGGGGTCCAAACCAACCCGTCATATCAGTCACAGTCGTGTGGCAGACCCTGTCACTGAAATGATGGGTTGGTTAAAGTGTGCATGTCCTGTTTTGTTTATACAACATAAGGGTGGGTGGGAGGGCCCAAGGACAATTCCATCTTGCACCTCTTTTTTCTTTTCTTTTTCTTTGCATCATGTGCTGATTGGGGAGGGTTTTTTGGAAGGGACATCTTGCGTGACACTGCAGTGCCACTCCTAGATGGGCCCGGTGTTTGTGTCGGCCACTAGGGTCGCTAATCTTACTCACACAGTCAGCTACCTCATTGCGCCTCTTTTTTTCTTTGCGTCATGTGCTGTTTGGGGAGGGTTTTTTGGAAGGGACATCCTGCGTGACACTGCAGTGCCACTCCTAGATGGGCCCGGTGTTTGTGTCGGCCACTAGGGTCGCTAATCTTACTCACACAGCTACCTCATTGCGCCTCTTTTTTTCTTTGCGTCATGTGCTGTTTGGGGAGGGTTTTTTGGAAGGGACATCCTGCGTGACACTGCAGTGCCACTCCTAGATGGGCCCGGTGTTTGTGTCGGCCACTAGGGTCGCTAATCTTACTCACACAGCTACCTCATTGCGCCTCTTTTTTTCTTTGCGTCATGTGCTGTTTGGGGAGGGTTTTTTGGAAGGGACATCCTGCGTGACACTGCAGTGCCACTCCTAGATGGGCCCGGTGTTTGTGTCGGCCACTAGGGTCGCTTATCTTACTCACACAGCGACCTCGGTGCAAATTTTAGGACTAAAAATAATATTGTGAGGTGTGAGGTATTCAGAATAGACTGAAAATGAGTGTAAATTATGGTTTTTGAGGTTAATAATACTTTGGGATCAAAATGACCCCCAAATTCTATGATTTAAGCTGTTTTTTAGTGTTTTTTGAAAAAAACACCCGAATCCAAAACACACCCGAATCCGCCAAAAAAAATTCGGTGAGGTTTTGCCAAAACGCGTTCGAACCCAAAACACGGCCGCGGAACCGAACCCAAAACCAAAACACAAAACCCGAAAAATTTCAGGCGCTCATCTCTAATGTCACAGTAGTACTTTCTAGATGCCTGCAGCTGAATGCATTGTGATGTCACAGAGGTACTGTTTATCTGTAGCTGAATGCATTGTGATGTTGCATAGGACTTGTATAGCTGCCTGCAGCTGTATGCATTGTGATATCACAGAAGAACTGTATAGTTGCCTGCAGCTGAATGCATTGTGATGTTACATAGGACTTGTATAGCTGCCTGCAGCTGTATGCGTTGTGATATCACAGTAGTACTCAGAGCCGGCCCTAGGCATAGGCAAATGCCTAGGAGCACAAGCAGATTCTGCTGATTAAAAAGATATATGCGCCATGCCTATATTCTGTGTGTGACTGCGACTGTATCTGCATACGAAATACTACGTTACAGTGTATTCCTGGAAATCAGTGTAATGTAGCATTTCATATGCAGATATAGCCACAGTCGCACACAGAATATAGGCAGGCTAATTAGCATTTTAATCAGCAGAAGCTGCTTCTGCATCCTAGTCACATAGCAATGCAAATAAGATGCATTTTCTGCAAAAAAAAATGTGCCCAATGTTAGCAGATCTGGACGGGAACTGCATGGTATACTGGGGCAAGATGTATGAGGACACATCTGTATCCAAGCAATAATAATGTGCGACATATGTGAAAGGAGCATTATGTGTGTCATTATGTTTATAAGGGCGATATTAAAGGTTGGCATAATGTGTAAGGTGCATTATGTTTATAAGGACATTAATAATGTGTGTCATATGTGTAAGGGGCATTACTGTGTGGTATTATGTGTATAATGTGCTCTACTGTGTGGTTTAATGTATAGAAAAAAAACATTACTGTGTGGTCTAATGTGAATAAAGAGCAATTTGGTGTGGTGTAATTTGAATAGGGATCAATTCAGTGTGATGTAATGTGAATAAGGGGCTCTACTGTGAGGAGTAACGTTTATAAGGTAAAGTGGTACTACTGTACTGTGTGACATAATGTGAAGGGACACTATTGCATGATATAATGTGAATAAAGTTGCACTACTGTGTGGTGTAATGTGAATTGGGGGTACTATTGTGTGGCCATGCCCCTTCCCAAAAAAACATGCCCCAAAAAGGGCTGTGCGCAGAATGTTCGCACTGTTCCTGATTAAAAATTTTGTGTATTGCTACTGTCTAGCTGTCTGCAGCAGAATGCATTGTGATGTCACAGATGTACTTTCTAACTGCCTGCATCTGAATGTGTTGTGATGTCACAGTGGTACTGTCTATCTGCCTGCAGCTGAATGCATTGTGATGACACAGAGGAGCTGTATAGCTGCCTGCAGCTGAATGCATTGTGATGTCACAGTAGTACTTTCTAGCTGCCTGCAGCTAAATGCAATGTGATGTCACAGATGTACTTTCTAACTGCCTGCATCTGAATGTATTGTGATGGTACTGTCTAGCTGCCTGCAGCTAAATGCATTGTGATGTCACAGAGGTAATGTCTAGCTGCCTGCAGCTAAATGAATTGTGATGTCACAGTGCTACTGTCTAGCTGCCTGCAGCAGAATGCATTGTGATGTCACAGAGGTACAGTCAGTCTGCAGCTGAATTCATTGTGATGTCACAGTGGTACAGCCTAGCTTTCTGCAGATGAATGCACTGTTAAGTCAGAGAGGTAGTTAGGGGTGGATTGTTATGGAAAACCAGTCAGGAAATTATGGGAGCAGTCCTAATGTTGGTGCTTTCTGAGGAAGGGGTGGGGTCTGTTGAGGGGGGGTGGAATCCCTCCTCATAGGGCCTGATTGTACGCAATTGGACCTTCCGTGCGTCTTTTGCTGCAGTTGTGTCTGAGACTAGGGGCAGATTGGGAACTAAAAGTGTCCCTGTAAAATTTAGTAGAAGTGGCATGACATGGACAGCACAAGAGGTGTAACATACTGTGTAGCCATGGAGGCCTCACTGGATGGCAGAGTTGCTGTACTACAGAGATGGAATAACAGTATAAATGGGGACAATGCAGTGTACTGAGTGCTGCCTGTCATGTGGGGCTGGGACCACATGACAACACACAATACAGGCCCCACAGACACGTCAGCCTAGCAGGAATCTTCCTGGTGAGCCCTATGGCCAATCCGCCCCTGTATACAGTATACCATTGACTGTACATAACAGGATGCTGATCTAGATATATACTGAAAGTATTCTTTAGTACTGAATGGCAACTTTGAAGTACACACTGACACAATGTAATGTGAAGATAGTCACTATAACTTAGATCTACTGTATCTGCTTTATTTGATACTGTATATATCTACTCTCTAATTTTTCATTTCTCCCTTAAACTAGAAAAACAACGGTTATCAGATACTTTGATTTTGCTGTACCTTACCTTGATTCTGCTTGATGCTGACTGCTTGTATCACCCAAGTTGTGATAGAATCTGGCAGTTTCTTCAATTCTAAAGGGACTGTAACAGTGCTAGAAAATAATTAAAGCTTTTGATAATGAAGTGAGCGCAAAAAAAATTACAGAAAAGACAAAAGTGATGTGCAAATACATATACAATTTTGTGACACCATATGGCCAATATTGAGCATATGCATCGATTTTTATGGGAAGACACATGGGGAGGAATTCAAATGTTTGAAATGTCAGTTGGGTGTCTGTTTTTTCCTGTCTATTAGATAGGAAGAAACAGACACCCAACTGGCATTTCAAACAATTGAATACCCCTCATGGTTTGGCTGTCATGAAGCTCATGAAAACAAATACTTACAGGAAGCTTCCACTTGCAATGATTATATGTTGTGGGTAAAGAAATTGCATTTCAGTTAGATTCAAGTGTTGGATAAAATTTAGAAGTCTCTTCAATAGACATTTGTACTTTTACTAGATATTTCACTTTTAGTTATCATTTCCCTCTAAAAGAATAAACATTGAAAGACATAAAACTATTATATGTAACAAACACAGCCCCAAACAGGGGCGTAACTAGACCAATGCGAATCCCCACTGCAAAATGTTCAATAATGGTCAAGCTGCAGTGACACGAGCAGGGAGTGCTGTTAGGACACGTGCAGGGAGCTGCTGCCCAGACATGGGCAGGGAGTTGCTGCTGATAAGACATAGGGGCAGGGAGCTGCTGAAGGGACACAGGGGCTGAGATGCTGGTGGGACAGAGGTCACTTAAGCTGGCCAAACATAGACTGAAGCCCTGAGCAAAGATATTGGTCATGCATGCAGATGGGCAAATAGGACCAAATAAGGATAGGTGAATAAGGGTCACTAATGTATGGCGTAATGTGAATAAGGGACACTACTATGCAGTGTTGGACTGGAACATGTAGGGCCCACCGGGGGGATGCAGTGGTAGGGGCCCATGTTTAGGGGTGTGGCCAGTCTCTAGAGGGGGTGTGCCAAGCCACCACATTGGTTTATCTACCCATTTTGCAAGAGTTGGTCCCCTAGATAGGTATATACAGTAAATACTGTAGTGCATGCAAAATAATGTACTAGATTAGTAACAGCACAGTCTGGAACCTGATCCCTAGAGGAGGGGGTGGGCCCCCAGGCAGTAGGGCCCACCGGTGGTTTCCGCTGTACCCCTGTGGGCCAGTCCATCCCTGCTATTATGTGACATAACTTGTTTAAGGGTTAGTGTGGTGTAGTGGGAAAAAGGGACACTACTATGTGGTGTAATATGAATAAGAATGTGCTACTGTGTAGTATCATTCTAATTGGGATTACTATTGTGTGGCCATGCCCTTTCCGTGTGAAACCATGGCCCCTTTTTGTGGCACACCTCTGGCACACACTGTTCCTTTATTGGGTATAGGAGGTAAGGCACAATTTTATAGTTTGCAGGGGGGCACCAAACATCCTAGCACCGGCCCTGCCTCCACCTAATGGGGGGGGGGGGGGGGGGTAGGTAGGTGGCAGGAGAAATTAGTTCCACTGCCTCCCGGGACAACTTTAAGCCCTGATCTTAAAGAATATCAACTTTTATTGCTTCCTACAATCATTATCGTGATTAGAAATGAGACCTTAGGGGGTACATTTACTAAGATGGGAGTTCTATTTAAGATGGGATGTTGCCCATAGCAACCAATCAGATTCCTGGTATTATATTTTATGAGGAGAGCTAATCATTTACTCGAATGACAATGGCCCTCATTCCGAGTTGTTCGCTCGCAAGCTGCTTTTAGCAGCATTGCACACGCTAAGCCGCCGCCTACTGGGAGTGAATCTTAGCTTAGCAAAATTGCGAACGAAAGATTCTCAAAATTGCGAATAGAAATTTCTAAGCAGTTTCTGAGTAGCTCGACACTTACTCTGCCACTGCGATCAGTTCAGTCAGTTTCGTTCCTGGTTTGACGTCACAAACACTCCCAGCGTTCGCCCAAACACTCCCCCGTTTCTCCAGCCACTCCCGCGTTTTTCCCAGAAACGGCAGCGTTTTTTCACACACACCCATAAAACGGCCAGTTTCCGCCCAGAAACACCCACTTCCTGTCACTCACACTACGATCACCAGAACGAAGAAAAATCCTCGTAATGCCGTGAGTAAAATACCAAACTTCTTAGCAAATTTACTTGGCGCAGTCGCAGTGCGAACATTGCGCATGCGCAGTTTGCGGAAAATCGCTGCGATGCGATGAAAAAGAACGAGCGAACAACTCGGAATGAGGGCCAATGTATGATGATGGTGGCCTTAATATGAAAAATAATGTTATTTTTGGCTAGCTGAATCACCCCTCACCCCCCATGAGTTTTCCTTATCTTAACTTTTGTCTACTGGTTTTTCTTATAGAGGAAATTCCAAGGTGAAAGCATTTGAAAATCTGTTATACTGTAGTACTTCCATGCTTTTAAACAATACATGACTATGGGGAAAATGTATCAAACCTTCTAAAGAATGGAGAAGTTCACAAGTGGAGACAACTTTTAGCTAGCATTTATCAAGTACATTCTTAAATGACAGAATCTGATTGGTTACTTTGGTCAACCTCCACTTACACATGCTTTTGAAAGTACATTTACCCTGATTCAGAATGTTATCATGGATGGGATGAGACCTTCACAATGTTGACGTTGACTTTAACATCAACCATGCCAGAATGTCTGCATTGTGAATGTTGACAGTGGGCATGTTGAACATGCGGTTTGCATTGACAAGGTGAGTATCCCTAATTCTAACCCTAATCGCAGCCTAAACTTAACACTAACCCTAACTTTAAAGTCATTAAACATTGGCTGTCAACATTCTATTGTCTACTTTTACAATGCTGCTGTTCTGTCATTGTTCACATTATGAATCATGACATTCTCCTCTCTTCACAGGTAAAAACACCATCTTCATGCTTGTATATCTGAGTCTCTCATCTCTCTCTGGCTACACTTTTCACACCCCAAGGAAGTTTGTCTGCAAATGTCTGTGATCCTTCTTCAATGCAAAATAACCTCTGTTAATTAGCTGAACTTCTGATTGCATACCTCCCCCTTTGCCAGCTGATATAGTTGGAGCATTTAAGAGCAATATTATCAAGGCCTGCAGTCAGGACTTGGCCTGCTTGCAATTGTGAAGAATGCAATTGTTAAGAATATGATTTAAGAATGGAGTTAGAACCGGAGTTTGAACTGGATTTGGACTACGCTAAAATCTCGAATAATACAATTTCCCCAAACACTGCAACTCGGGACCATCATGTGGTCTCTCCTCACCTCTGCCTTGAGAACACCAGGACCAATGCCTGCTATTTTTCTGTCCAAGAACATCATGACTGCCCCCAAGACTACCCCTCAAGCTGAGCAGGGAACTGAGGGGCGTGCGCATCAGGACCAGATTTTGCTGGGTCAGTTCCATTGGACATTAGTGTGCACTCCACATTCTTACACCCACCCGCACTGCTCCCCACACTCTCACACACACCCGCACTGCTCTCATGAGACCAGGACATTTATCATTTTCACAAATTAATGTTTTCCTGCAAATGTGTCTTTCTCTTCTTTCTTCTTACAGGGTACTTTCCCCCCACTGTGTGCTATTCCTGTAATGTGTACCTCCATTGGTTGCACACCCTGCCAGCAGTAACCTACACAGTGCGCCTCACATGGCTGCCTCGGATGGTTCCTCCATGGGCAGGGTGTGCTTCATTTGGATCTTTCCATGCAGGGTATAGCATACTCCTACACTCGTGTCAGCTTTCCCGTGAATGCATTTGGCCCTTGTATGGCTCATCTCCCACTGTGTAACCTTCGTAGTGCGCCCAACATGGCTGCCTCATCTGGTAAACTTGTGGATGGGATGAAAAATACATGGACCTGATGGTTTTACTGGAACCCTACTCTGAACCTAAGGACTCTGCAATCTCCCCGTTTTGTGTTCTCTTCTAGGGGTGGACTAGTCCACCCTGGGTAATCCTACGCAGAGCGCCTAAGATGGCTGCCGCACCTGGTACCTTGTGAGGGTGGAATACACAACCCCTGGAGGTTATTACCCAAAATGCTTACACCAACCCTGCATTATGCTTTCTGTCTTTATTGTCTGTGTGGTTTATCTTTTGATGTAATACTTAAATCTTCTGTATTATGTGCATTGTTTGAGTTCTAGTTGGCGCCGCGGATGGCTGCCTCGGTGCTGCTCTGCCAAGCAGCCTTTGTGTTTAGTCCTACATGTATAATATGTCTAATATGTTGAGTCTATTGTACAGTTGCAATGTGCAGTATCAACTCATACGTGTAATGTGTGTAATGTATGCTATGTTCTTCCCCCTTCGTATGCTATGTATTCCCCCTTCATGTTGCTGCTTGGCGATGCATTGTACCACAAAGAATTCCTAGTGTACGTGAGTACACCTGGCCAATAAAGCTGATTCTGATTCTGATTCTGATGAAAATTCTAAATGTCAACATTATGGAGTAAATTTACTAAGATGGGAGTTCTATTTAAGATGGGAAGTTGCCCATAGCAACCACTCAGATTCCAGGTATTATATTCTAGCAAGTGCTAGACAAATGAGGAGTAGAATCTGATTGATTGCTATGGGCAACATCCCATCTTAAATAGAACTCCCATGTTAGTAAATTTACCCCTAGGACTTTACTTCAAATGTACTATACTAAATTTTTCATATTATTTGTAAACACAAGTGTATTTTATTTTCATTGCAGTCCTAAGAGTTTATTGATATGCTAAAGTATATAATTTTGAGCTGGTCATTAATAAATCTGGTATGTATGTTGATTAATTTTACTCAATAGTGTTTTTTTATATAAAATATATTTTTATATTACTTTTTTCTTTTTCATTTCATTTTTTACAGTGCAAATTCAATAATAATAACATTTTCAAAATTAAGAAAAGATGCGAACATTCACTTGAATAGCGTGGCAACATTCAAACTATTTCAGAAGAAGCCTATACTCATTGACAAATTGCAAAAAAATTAAAAACTTCATGGTGTTGTGTAATGTATACATTAGCTCAACACAAAGAAACAGGTACAAACGTGACTAAAAAAAATTAATGGACGACCCAGGTATACATCAAAAAGGGAAGTTAAATACATTATCAAAAAACCAAAGACTCCAAGCAACTGCACTCAAAAAAGAACTCAATAAAATTAGACAAACTCCAGTATCAGTTGATATGGTTAAGAGACATCTGTGTAATGTAGGTCTAAATAGTTAAATAACTTGCAGAAAACCATTGTTGAGGTCTGTAAAAAAAAGCAAAACACCTTCAATGGGCCAAAGAACACTGGTATTGGATGCTGGATTAGTGGGAAAAAGTATTTTGGAATGACAGATCCAAATTTAAAATTTCAGAATCAGAAAACGTCAGTATGTTCGAAGAATGGTCTGAGGATGTGTGTTAGATAATTGTATAAGTTATACAGTTAAACATGGTGGTGGACACGTCGTGATTTAGGGGTGGTTTTGGTGGAGGATAGGTTGGAGATTTAATTAAAACAACATCAACTATGGATAAGAAACGATACCACAGTATGGATAAGAAACGATTCCACACGAATCGTGGAACCAAGTGGAACTCGAAATATTGGAAAGGGGTTAATCATGCAACATGATAACGGCCCTAAGCACACATCTAAACTGTGTAAAAGTTATTTGAAAAGTAACTAAATAAAGGAAGTTCTACAAATTATGACATGGCCTCCTCAGTCACCTCATCAAATTCTAAAAACTTGGGAATGTCTGAATGAGGCTTGGGAAGCATAACTTATGAAACTGTAGAAAAGTTGGTGTCTCAAATGCCCAAATTATGTAAAGCAGTGATTCACACCAAAGGAATACACATTAATGAAAGACAAATTTATATTATACTATAAAATGATAAATAATTTTGATAATGTTTAGACCATAGACCGTGGATCATGAAATTCTAATTGAGCACCAAAAGAATTTGTGTAGGCTGGATGGTTCAAATCACTTCTCACTGGCAGCTCACAGAGAGTTTCATCTGGAGTATACTCATCGTCATCAGTGCCATTGACTTGTGGTGTCCCACAAGGTTCTATACCATCTTCCATGCTTTTTGCAGGATACATGCTACTGAAAACCCAATAACAACCCTAAATGGCTGTCTAGCTGAGCTTCAGGAAGGGATGAGTACCAGTTGGCTGTGACTATACTCTGATAAAACAGAAATCCTTATGATAGGTCACAGGACAAGACGGCAGCATAGCTAACCAACAGAACTTACACTTGGGGGTTCAGAACTACAAAACACATGTCCGGAAACTTGGCTTTGTCCTGGGTAATGGCTTGACGCTTAATCATCAGGTATCAGCAAGGGACGTGCAGTGAGGTGAGGCAGATGAGGCGGAGCCTTTTCTGTGATACTCCAGAATATGCCAGAGTTTTGACTATATAAAATATATGAACAACACAAAGAATATATTAGAAATAATAGGATTTTAATTACCTACCGGTAAATCTTTTTTCATAGTCCGTAGAGGATACTGGGAATCCATTTAGTACCATGGGGTATAGACGGGTCCACTAGGAGCTTTGGGCACTTTAAGAATTTGATAGTGTGCACTGGCTCCTCCCTCTATGCCCCTCCTACCAGACTCAGTCTAGGAAACTGTGCCTGAGGAGACGGACATACTTTGAGAGAAGGCTATAAAAGGATAGTGGTGAGATTACGAACCAGCACACAAAAGCAAGAGGAGAGCCAAGCTTACCGAACTTGAAAACATGAACAGCTGAACCAAACAACAATACTTAACCAAGTAACAATGCAGGAAGTACGAAGCACTGGGCGGGCACCCAGTATCCTCTATGGACTACGAGAAAAGGATTTACCGGTAGGTAATTAAAATCCTATTTTCTCTTACATCCTAGAGGATACTGGGGATCCATTTAATACCACGGGGAAGTACCAAAGCTCCCTGCAGAACTTATTGACCAAACTGAAGGTCATCAGAGGCCAAAGTATTGAACTTGTAGAACTTAGCAAACGTGTTCGAACCTGACAAAGTAGCTGCTCGGCAGAGCTGTAAAGCCGAGACACCCCGGGCAGCTGCCTAAGAAGAACCCACCGACCTAGTAGAGTGGGCCTGTACAGATTTTGTAACCTGCAATCCTGCCATGTAATAAGCATGCTGGATAGTGAGCCTGATCCAGCGTGTAATGGACTGCTTCAAAGCAGGACACCCAATCTTATTGGGATCATAAAGAACAAACAGCGAGTCCGATTTTCTGTGATGAGCTGTTCTCCTTACACACACCTTCAAAGCCCTCACAACATCCAAAGACTTTGAAGTAGCAGAGGTGTCAGTAACAACCGGAACTAAAATAGGTTGGTTGACGTGAAATGCAGACACCAAATTAGGAAGAAATTGCTGACAAGTTCTGAGTTCAGCTCTGTCCTCATGGGAAATTAAATAGGGGATCTTGTGAGACAATGCCCCAGCTCAGACACACGTCTTTCTGAAGCCAAGGCCAACAGTGTGACAGTCTTCCACATAAGATATTTTACGTCAACCTCCTGTAACGGTTTAAACCAGTCTGATTGGAGGAACTGCAGCACCAAATTGAGATCCCAAGGTGCCTTGGGAGGCACAAAGGGAGGTTGGAAGTGCAGAACACCTTTCAAGAACGTCTGGACCTCAGGGATAAAAGCCAAATTCTTTCTGAAAGAAAATGGACAAGACCTAAATCTGGACTTTTAAGAAGCCCAGACGTAGGCCCACATCCACACCTGACTGTAGAAAAAGCAGTAAGCATCCCAGATGAAATTCCACCACAGAATATTTTCTGCTCTCACACCAAGAGACGCATTTCTTCCAAATACGGTGGTAATGTTTAGACGTTACCCCCTTTCTGGCTTGAATGAAGACCGCTGACAATGCCACAGCATGTTTTTATGACCAGAGGAGGATTCTTGTCACCTCTGACATTGCTGCTCTGCTTTTTGTTCCACCCTTTCGGTTTATGTACGTTACCACCATCACATTGTCCGACTGGACCTGAATGGCCTGATCTCAAAGAAGATATGAGGCCTGCAGAAGGGCGTTGTATACAGCCCTGAGTTACAGAATGTTGATTGGAAGGTCGACTTCCTGACTTGACCATCTTCCCTGAAACTGCACCCCATGGGTGATTGCTCCCCAACCAGGCTTGCATCTGTGGTTAGCAGAATCCAATTCTGAATCCTGAACCGTCGACCCTTGATTAGGTGAGAAGTCTGAAGCCACCATAGAAGAGAAATCCTGGCTCTTGGTGACAGACGGATCCTCTGGTGCATGTGAAGATGCGAACCGGACCATTTGTCCAACAGATCAAGTTGGAAAGGTCTTGCGTGAAACCTTCCATACTGAAGCGCCTTGTAAGAGGCTACCATTTTCCCCAGAAGGTGAATGCATAGATGCACCAATATCCGGGTTGGCCTCGGGACAGCCCAACCATCGACTGGATTACCAATGCCTTTTCCAATGGAAGGAACACTTTCTGCGACACTATTTCCAGTATCTTTCCCAGGAATGGAAGCCTCTGAGTTGCCTCTAGGTGAGATTTTGGAAGGTTCAGAATCCACACGTGATCCCGGAGTAGTTGGATTGAAAGAGCAATGCTGTCCAACAACCTCTCCCTGGACTGCGCCTTTATCAGAAGATCATCCAGGTACGGAATTATGTTCACTTCCTGTTTGTGGAGGAGGAACATCATCTCAGCCATCACCTTGGTGAACACCCTCAGTGTTAAACCGTAGATAAGCCTGATGTGGCGGCCAGATCAAAATGTGAAGGTACGCATCCTTGATATCCAGAGACACTAGGAATTATCCTTCCTCCAGACCTGAGATCACAGCTCTCAGAGACTCCATCTTGAATTTGAACACCCTAAGTACGGGTTCAACGACTTGAGGTTCAAAATTGGTCTTGCCAAACTGTCCGGTTTCGGTACTACAAACAAGTTGGAATAATACCCCTTGTTTTGCAGATGAGGTGGAACTGGAACAATGACCTGAGTTTGCACCAGTTTCTGAATGGCATCCTGTAATGTTATACTTGCCTCTTGTGAAACTGGTAAGACTAATTTGAATAATCTGTGAGGTGGGAGCTCCTGAAACTCCAGTCTGTAGTCCTGGGAAATAAGATTTATGACCCAGGGATCCTGGCACGAACTTGTTCAGATGTGACTGAAGAATTTTAGCCGGCTCCCACCTGCCAGTCTTGCAGGCATCGCGGTCCACTGTCATGTTGAAGGCTTTGAGGAAGCAGAGCTTGAACTTTGTTCCTGAGAACCAGCAGTTGCTGGTTTGCGTGGTTTACCTCTAGCGCCTCTGGTGGCTGTAGAAGTACCTCTGGTTTTGCCCTTAAACTTGGCTGTCCGAAAGGACTGCAAATTGGAATCTGAGTAGGCCTTCCTGGCTGGGGGAGCTGCAGAAGGAAGATATGTGGACTTTCCCGTAGTAGCTTTGGAGATCCATTTATCCAGTTCATCTTCAAATAAGGCCTCTCCTGTAAATGGTAGGCCTTCCATGCATTTCCTGGAGTCCGCATCACCAGTCCACTGGTGTAGCCATAAGCCCCTGTATGCTGACACTGCCATAGCAGTGTTGCGTGCATTAAGCAAGCCTATTTCTTTTATGGCTTCCACCATAAAGTTAGCAGAGTCCTGTATATGGTGCAGGAGTAAAACAATCTCCCCCCTAGATAAGGAATCTAACCCCTCAATTAGGTTACCTGACCATTTAGCAATGGCTTTAGTGGTCCTCACACATGCTATAGTGGGTCTCTGAGCCACCCCAGCAGCTGTGTTAAAGGATTTGAGTGTGGTCTCAATTCTACGATCATCCGTGTCTTTCGGGGTGGCTGCACAAGGGACAGGCAATACTATTTTCCGTGACAGCCTGGATACTGATGCGTCCACTATCGGTGGATTTTCCTATTCTCAGGAGGAAAAGGAAAGGATGAGAGTAACCTCTTAGGGATTTGAAATCAGGATTAACCAACGGTTCTTCAAATAGGGTATTGAGTTCCTTTGACACAGGAAAAGTGACTGATGATTTCTTTTTTTAACATTAAAACAAGATTTCTCACACTCCTCTGTCACCTTATCAGGAATTTGCAGAACGTCTCTGATAGCCTCTATAAGAGCCTCTATTCCCTGTGACAGAGCAGCATCCCCCCCCTCTGAGTTCACCTCACCCTCCTCCATGTCTGACCCTGTATCATCAGAATCAGATTGCAGTATACGGGCCAGAGTACATTTTTGTAGACAAATGGTAGGGTTCTGAGACTCTGGTTTGGGGACTGAGTCTCTGTTCATAAACTCATCCACAGTCTGTCTTAAGTATTGCATCTCTTTCTCATTGCGGGGCAATTTAGTAGAAATATTGGAAATCATTCCTTTAATGGAATCCGGCCATGCTGGTTTAGCCCCGCTAGTCTGGGAAGGTGCACTACACTGAGTACACAGTAGTGAGTCCCCTGGAGAAGAGGATCACTCTGCCATACTTGAAACACACTCTTTGTCTGACATCTTGTAAATGTGACAGCACACACACACAGGAAAAGGTTAAAAGCACAATTAACCCACAAAGAGACCTTCCAGGAAGACACAGAGATATTATGGAGCCAGCACACAACGCCCTTATCACTAATACCAAGCTTAACCCGGTCGGAGGCTAAGTACCCAGATTGGGGACTTACTGTAGTACACTAATAGTCGCTCCCCCCCTGCTATGACCCCCTGGCACCGCTGAGGTAATCTGGAGCCTCTCTGGAGGAGCTGCGTGTTCCTATCAGTCAGCGTCTGTCCGCTGCAGAGGGAAAATGGCGCTGGTGAGCTGCTGGATCTGCTCACAGTGAAGCCACGCCCCCTCCATGGTGCGCGGGCTTCCCACTTTTTTTATACTGGCTGAGGTAATTTAGTGCTTAAAATAAAGGCACATCCATTTTAAGTCTTTGTTTCCAGTGTGGGTACTGTGTACACTGTACTGAGACTCAGTTCGCCCCTCAGAAGCTGTGCGTCTGCACTGTGTACTGAGTCTGCAGACACAGTCCGCCCCGGTTAGAAGCCATGCATCTCCATACCCTCATGCCGCCATAATGGCCAGTGACCCGCTAACCAGGATGCCAGCTTAGTACTCACCACTCTTTACTCTTCCGGCTCTGTTAGGGGTGACGGCATGCTGCGGGAATGTACGCTCGCCATGGTGGGTCTTGTGAATAGTTCTCTCAGGAGCTAGTGTCCTGTCGGCAGGGAACAGGACCATTAACCCTTCAAGAGGTGGGCCGTTCCCACCTCTAAGTTCCAAGAAGCAGGCAAGCTGGTGCCAACCAGTCCTGCCTGAAAATAACAAACAAAAAATAAATGCAGAAACCTCCTCAGGAGCTTCCATAAGCATGACCGGCTCCTCTGGGCACATTTTGTACACTGAGTCTGGTAGGAGGGGCATAGAGGGAGGAGCCAGCACACACTATCAAATTCTTAAAGTGCCCATGGCTCCTAGTGGACCCATCTATACCCCATGGTACTAAATGGATCCCTAGTATCCTATAGGACATAAGAGAAATCTTCTTTATATTGTTCTTATCATTTTTATAGTCAACTCTGGAGTAAAAAGTCTATGGCAGGTGAAGCAGTGCCTCACCTATTTATCTTTTCCGCACATCTCTGATCAAAACTTACCAAAATGTTAAGCAGAATATACTGCTGCACCTATGTATAATGCCCACATGAACCCTTGGGCTTATATAATGTGTGTAAATCTGGCTTTGGTACCACCCAGTGCCTCCTGAGCCATTTACTTGATCGCATGTCCCTGGTATTAGCCACAATCAAATCCTGATTATTTCATCTGAGGAACATAGCCAGAATTAAGCCGTAAATTCCTTCAGTCATAAATGCATTTGTATCATCACGCCTAGACTACTGCAATGCCCTTGGTCTTCCAGCAAAAGAATTGCACTGCTTGCAGATGGTACAAAATGCAGCTGCCAGGCTTTAAAACCAACCAGCCCTGTTCCAGCCACATAGCACCCATTCTCTACTCCCTTCACTGGCTACCTGTAAGATGGTGAATCATTTTCAAGATTGGCTTACTCACTTTCAAAGCTCTACATGACCAGGGCCCAAGGTACTTGAAGCAGCTTCTGATTTGAATTCATCTGGGAGTCGGGCTTTCACCTTTGTGGCTCCGACTCTATGGAGCTCTCTTCCCTACGCAGTTCGAGAAGCCTCCACTCTAGAATCTTTCAAAAATATACTCAAGACTTACCTACAGTATTTACTCAAGCATTTCACTAATATCTACTGTTTTGTATTTTGAGCTGTAATGGCAACTGTAAAGCACTTTGAGTCCTATTAGTAGAAAAGTGCTATATAAATTACACTATAATTTATTATTACTACCTCTATAGAGGATCATATTGAAAGAATTCATTAAATTCATACAAAACAAATGGTTGTCTAAACAAATTTGTTGTAATCATTATTTATTGCCTAGAGTAAGTGTATGAAATAAATGGAAATAGTGTACAGAGAGTGTCTCCGTCCAGGGCGAGCGCACACTCGTGATTGAGACGTGCCCTGTTCACTAGAATGTTAGAGCGTCTCTGTGCACTCCGGCAGGGCTATGCGGGCAGATCACCTAGTCATGCCGGGAGTGCATGTATGTGATGGAGCCGCCTCAGATGAGCGCAGCTCCATCTGTATTTGCAAATATACAAACTAAGGGAGTTTATCGGTAATTTGCAAAATTGCAAAGACGATCTTTGTCCATCTGCACATGCGCAAATGATCGCATCGCGCACGCACAGAAGCATCCTGGAAGGATGTGATCGCAATGTGATTGGTGGGCGGTCGGGGGCAGCGACGTGTCATTGGTGAGGAGTGGTGCAGGAAATGCAGGCATGTCATGTCCGTTTTCGTGGCCGCAGGATGACGTTGTCTGCCTTTCCTGTGACAGGAAACATGGCGCTGGACTGCGTATGCAGGGGTCTACCTCTATTTCGATTCCTGCAATGCGATTGCAATTGAACTGCGATCAAAACGCAGGGCAGCACTACACATGCTGGGCGGCCTTCCCCTGTGCTGGGCAGCCCCCAGCATGCTATTTTATCAGTAGCAGCTGGGGGCTGCTGACTCTGAATAACCCTCTAAGTTTTAAGAATTGAGAAACTCATCAGTTGTGGACAACATTCCATATAAACTCATGTCAGACATATCAATCACTGTGCAATGCAGGAGACTGTTGCTGCAAGTTTCTGACATGGAATGATAAAGCCTTGCACAAGAGTAAGTGTTTATGCTATGCACATACAGTACAATGAATACATTCTGACAGTTTTTGTTTGTAGAGTAGTGAAGCTAATATTGGCCCTATGAAAAAACTGTACTTACACTCTATGGACATGCTCAAGGGCAAGTAGACAAATGTGTGTGTGTGGGGGGGGGGGGGGGGGCATGGACTGCAGGGATATGGTCGTTAGGTCGACACAGCGTAGGTCAACGGTCATTAGGTCGACCACTGAAGGTCGACATGCATTAGGTTGACATGGTCAATAGTTTGACATGGTCATTAGGTCAACATGTACTAGGTCGACAGGTCAAAAGATCGACATGAGTTTAAAAAAAAAATTTGGGATTTTTCCATACTTGACGATCCACATGGACTACGATTGGAACGGTAACCTGTGCTGAGTGAAGCAGTTGCGGATCTAGGCACCTTGCCCGAAGCATGGCGAGCGAAGCGAACCATGCGAGGGGACACGGTGCACTAATTGGGGTTCCCTGTCACTTTACAAAGAAAACGACAACAAAACGCATGTCGACCTTTTCACCTGTCGACCTAGTACATGTCGACCTAATTCCCATGTCGACCTAGTACATGTTGACCTAATGCCCATGTCGACCAAAGTTGGGTCGACCCAACGACCCATACCCGGACTGTACACCCTAATTGTAAACATAATGAGAGGTTTTACCATGCTGAGACATGTACTTCCACATAAAAAATAGAAAGTGCAGGAGCACACACTAAATACTAAACACTGCTAATCAGTAATCAGAACAATTACAATAATCTCTGCAATATAACATAGAGTAAAATTGAGGTGCTTAGCATAATTTGGCCAAAAATATGAGTCCACCAACCATGGCCAGGTGACCTTATTAGTTGGGTCCCTAATATTCCTAAGGTTCAAGTCCAGAACACAGATACCCTTAGGCCAGCACAAGCCAACTGCCTCAATATGTACAAATGTTAGCCTTTGCTTGTCTGAGCATTACGAAAAAACTTGGTACAAGTTTAATCTCTCGACCAAAGGTACAAACTGCATATAATCTTGCTATGAGCTAAAATATTAAAATGGCAACAATCCATAAATTAGTACATACGTACTGTACTCTTCTTGTCACTTGGATATTTTCTTGTGTGGCACTGAATTTGTGCAGTATTTGGACATTTTTGTTATTAGTTATTATCACTCCCACTTACTTTGATGTTGATTTGGGGCCGTTGAGTACAATTATGTTGAAGTGCCAGCTCTCTGGGAAGTAACTGCGGAGTACACTTTCTTCTTCCAAATCTTCATTAGAGTCATCAGCTGCAGATAAGAAAAATGTGTCTTTTTCCTTTAACCAAATTCCAGGTTGAATTTGAATGGTCACATATTTTGAAAACTAAAAATGTAAAATGTTGAGCATTGTACTGTACATCCTAAAGCACCAGGTTGTCGTAAAAAGGTAGATGATGACAATGTTGACATCCATGTCGACAGTTATGATGTCAACACTGCTAAAATGTTGATAGGTAACATGTTGACATTCTCAGAATGTCAACATTAGGGTTAGTCTGTGGGTGGGGGGGGGAGGGTTAGGGTTAAGCTGTGAGAGAAGGAGATTAAGGGTTATACACTGGAGTGAGGGTTAGGATTAGGGAAAGGGGAGAAATACTCACCAAAACGCCAGATGATCACAGCTCTCTGGTGCCCGGAAACTGCACTGGAGATGCTGCAACCGCTAGGAGCAGGTAAGTCGCCGTTGGGTCACCAGGGACGATATTCTAACATGTTGCCATTTCATCAGTGTGTACATAATAAATGTTGACATGTTCAATACTGACATTATGACCATGTCAACAGTTTCATGACAGCACTTTTTCAAGCAGCTTATTTAGACTGTCTAAGGATACTATTTGTGTTCCATCTGGAACGCTTTCGCATGGTTCTTGGAATTATTAGTTAGGGAAGTGTATTGTCTATGTGCATATTTTAATTAAAAATTGTGGTATTTTTTGATGCAAAAGTCTCCTAGCATTTATAGTAGATGTGCAGCTACTTACACATTTTATATACATAAATTGATTGAGAATACCCAAAGCGCAGTGCTGTGTTTCACAATTCAGCATGATGAATGTCAACAGTATTACTGTCGACATATACAGTACCACAACCTAAAAGCCCAGAACTTTTACAAAAATAGGTGGTATTAAGAAAACAAAAAATTAAGTACACAGAAAAACATACGTTATGGTAAGAACTTACCGTTGATAATGGTATTTCTCCTAAGTCCACAAGGTCTACAGGATAACATTGGGATATGATGATGCGAGAGCGGAATTGCACCAAATGGTCAAAGCTTTTCGGCCTCCCAGCATGCAACGGGCCTGTCCATATGTCCCCGCCTCCTGGCTCAGATAAATCAGTTGCTTTTCCAAAGCTCAAGGCAGGAGCATCATAGAGAGCCCTAATCAGGTGAGAAGAACACACATGCACACCCTTTCGTACAAGAAGGAAGAGGTTAGTGAGTAAAAGGATCCTCCAATCAGGTGTGTCAGGGTGGGATCCCTGTGGATCCTGTGACTTAGGAGAAATACCGTTATCAACGGTAAGTTCTTACCATAACGTATATTTCTCCTGCAGAGTACACAGGTTATTCACAGGATAACATTAGGATGTCCAAAAGCAATTTAGTGGTGGGTATGACTGGACAGGAGAATCCTTCACCTGAATTCAGTGTCCTGAGAGGCAAAGGTATCAACGGCATAATGTGACGTCTAATGAATGTGTTAATGGAAGAGCATGTGGCTGCCTTAAATATATGTTCTGCTGAAGCACCACGTTGTGCTGCCCATGATGGACCTACCTTACGATTAGAGTGAGCAGAGACATTATTCGGAACAGGGAGATCAGCTTGAGAATATGCTTCTGAAATATTAATCTGAAGCCACCCTGCCAGTATCTGCTTATCAGCAGGCCATCCTCTCTTGTGAAATCCATAGAGAACAAAGAGAATCTGTCCTTCTGATAGCAGTGGTATGATCTACGTAGATCCTTAAGGCATGGACTACGTCCAACGATGCCTCTCCCACAGAAAGGTCCGGCCCTTGGAAAGCCGGGACTACAATTTCTTTGTTAAGGTGGAATTTAGACACCACCTTAGGAAGATACCCAGATTTAGTTCTGAGAACTGCTCTATCTGGATAAAAAAAATCAGAAATGGAGGATGACATAACAATGTCCCTAAATCTGAAACTCTTCTAGCCATGGCCAGTAGAAAGAGAACTTTAGCCGTCAACCATTTAAGATCTACTCTTTTAAGTGGTTCAAATGGGGCAACTTGAAGGGACTTTAGGACTAAACTTAAGTCCCACTGTAGGAGGAACAAAAGGAGGTTAAATGCGCAGCATTCCCTGGAAAAAATGTGCACATCCTGTAGGTTGGCAATTTTCTTTTGGAACCATACAGTCAATGCTGACACTTGCACTCTCAAGGAAGCCACCCTTAAACCTTTATCCATGCCTGCCTGAAGGAATGCTAAGACCCTGGAAACTCTGAGGGTCAAGTTTCCGTTCCCTGCACCATTAAATATAGGCTTGCCATATTCTGTGATAAATGCAAGCTGAGGAAGGTTTCCTTGCTCTGAGCATTGTTTAAATTACCTGTTGTGAGAATCCTCTTGACTTCAGGATAGAGGTCTCAAGAGCCACGCTGTCAAAGACAGTCCATCCAGGTGTCTGTGATAACAAGAACCTTGAGTCAGTAGATCTGGATGTTGAGGGAGTAGGAATGGAGCATCCATCACCATCCTCTGCAGATCTGTGTACCAATGTCTTTTGGGCCAATCCGGAGCTATTAGTATCATGGCACCCCTTCCTTGTTTTACCGTTCTCACCTCCTTGGGTAATAAGGCGATTGGTGGAAACACATAGGCTGGATGAAAGTCCCATCTCACTGACAGGGCATCCACAAAGGTCACTTTGGTATCCTTTGTTCTTGACCCGTATGCGAGAACTTTGTTGTTCTGATGGGACGCCATGAGATCTATCTCCGGCAACTCCCACCTGTCGACCAGGGTCTGGGAGACCTCTCTGGGTGTAGTGCCCATTCGTTTGCATGAATGGCGTGTCATCTGAGAAAATCTGCTTCCCAGTTTAGGACTCCCGGAACGAACACTATGGACAAGGCTGGATGATGAAGTTCTGCCCACTTTAACGTGCGACTTACCTCCTTCAATGCTTTTTGGCTGAGAGTTCCTCCCTGATGGTTGAGTTACGCTAATGCCGTTGCATTGTCCGAGCAGATCTGAACTGGTTTCCCCTGAAGGATGTCCTTTGCCTTAATCAGCGCCATGTATATAGCTCAGAGCACCAATATATTTATTGGCAGGTAACTTTCTTCCTTGGTCCACTGCCCCTGGAAACAAAACTTTCAGGACACTGCTCCCCAGCCCTGAAGGCTGGCATCTGTTGTCAGAATTTCCCAATCTGATATCCAAAAAGGGTCTCCCTTTGTCCAGATGGGATGTCTGTAGCCACCAGGCTAATTACTTCCTTACTTCCGGAGTAAGGAACATAGTCTGCGTTTTTATAGTCTGTTGAAAACCATTCCATTTGGCAAGGATCAGATGTTGCAGAGGCCTCAAATGGAACGGAGCATACTCCACCATGTCGAATGTTGACACCATCAATCCCATCACACGCATTACTGCATGAATGGATACCTTCGACTGTGTAGCAGCTCCTGAATTATTGACTGAACATTGGATATTTTGTTCAGAGGTAAAGTTACTCTCTGAAGGCTCGAATCCAATACAGCCCCCAAGTGAGTCATCCGCTGTGACGGAACCAGAGATGATTTCGCCCAATTTATGAGCCAACCGTGCTTCTGCAGACACTCTATTGTCTGTTGCAGATGACACAGAAGCAATTCCTGAGACTGTGCCAGGATTGAAAGATCATCGAGATATGGAAAAATGATTATCCCCTGCTGGCGGAGATAAGCTGCCATTACCACCATCATTTTGGTAAATACTCTGGGGGCTGTGGCCAATCCGAATGGCAGGGCCTGGAACTGAAAATGCTGTTGGAGGATAGCGAACCTGAGATAGCGCTGGTGGGACAGGGCTGTAGGAACATGAAGGTAAGCATCCTGGATATCTAGGGATACCATAAAATCCTCTGGCTCCATGGCCAAAATGATGGAATGGAAAGTCTGCATATGAAAATGAGGCACCCAAATGTACTTGTTCAGCACTTTGAGATTGAGTATGGGCCAGAACGACCCACTTGGCTTCTGGACTAGAAACAGGTTGGAGTAAAAACCCTGTCCTCGTTGTGCAGGAGGAACTGGAATGATAACTCATGACTGAAGCAATTTCCGAACTGCCTCTTGCAAAGCCCTGGCCTACCAGAGACGGACTGGTACAAAAAACCTTTGAGGAGGGCGCTTCTTGAAAGCAAATGCATAACCGAGAGATACAGCTTCTTGCACCCAGGCATCTGTTGTAGACTGCTGCCAGATCTATGCAAATTGAAGAATACGGCCTCCCACCCTGGGATCCCCCAGGTGAAGGCCCGCACCATCAGGCTGATGGCTTATCTTCTGTTTTAGAAACCGGTCCTCTGGTAGCCCAATGCTTTTTAGTCTTGCCAGACTTGCTGTATTGGGACTGTTTGCCATCACCTTTTCCTTTTCCTTGAGACCGAAAGGGCCGAAAAGCTGGAACTTTAGGCTTGAATTTGTATGTGGAAGGAAACTTTACTTTCTTAGAGTCTGCTTCTGACTCTAAAATACTGGTTAATTCTTTACCAAAAAGAATATCTCCAGAAAAATACAGACTCCAAAACCTTTTTGGATTCTGAATCAGCTTTCCATGTACGTAGCCAAACTGCTCTGCGAGCGGCTACTGTTGAAACTGATGCCTGAGAGGCAATTGTACCCATATCCAAGGCTGCTTCTTCCAAAAACATTGCAGCCTGTTAGATATGTGCAACAAGGGATTTTTGCTCTCTAGATGCCATTGAAAGATCCCCTTCCAATACATCAGCCCAGGCAGCCACTGCTTTTGCCATCAAGGCTGAAGCCATGGCTGGTTTTATGATTACCCCAGACAGGAGAAAAATAGGATTTTAATTATCTACTAGTAAATCCTTTTCTTGTAGTCCATAGAGGATACTGGGAATCCATTTAGTACCATGGGGTATAGACGGGCCCACTAGGAGCCTTGGGCACTTTAAGAATTTGATAGTGTGCGCTGGCTCCTCCCTCTATGCCCCTCCTACCAGACTCAGTCAAGCAAACTGTGCCCGAGGAGACGGACATACTTTGAGAGAAGGATAGATAAGAAAAGCGGGGAGATTACGAAAACCCACACTGAACAATAGGAAAGCCATGCTAACCAAACTTGAAACATGAACATCAACAGCTGAACAAACCAGAATACTTAACCAACTAACAGTGCAGGAAGAACGAAGCACCAGGCAGGCGCCCAGTATCCTCTATGGACTATGAGAAAAGGATTTACCAGTAGGTAATTAAAATCCTATTTTCTCTTATGTCCTAGAGGATACTGGGGTCCACATTAGTACCATGGGGATGAAGCAAAGCTCCCAAACCGGGTGGGAGAGTGCTGAGGTTTCTGCAGAACTGATTAACCAAACTGAAGGCCCTCAGAGGCCAAAGTATTGAACTTGTAGAACTTTGCAAACGTGTTTGAACATGACCAAGTAGCTGCTCGGCAGAGCTGTAAAGCCGGGACACCCCGGGCAGCTGCCCAAGAAGAACCCACCGACCTAGTAGAGTGGGCCTGTACAGATTTTGTAACCGGCAATCCTGCCATGGAATAAGCATGCTGGATAGTGAGCTTGATCCAGCGAGCAATAGACTGCTTCGAAGCAGGACACACAATTTTTTGGGGATCATAGAGAACGAACAGCGAGTCGGATTTTCTGTGATGAGCTGTTCTCTTTACATACACCTTCAAAGACCTCACAACATCCAAAGACTTTGAAGAAGCAGAGGTGTCCGTCACAGCCAGAACCACAATAGGTTGGTTGATGTGAAATGCGGACACCACCTTAGGAAGAGTTTGCTGACGAGTTCTGAGTTCAGCTCTGTCCTCATGGAAAATTAAGTAGGGACTCTTGTGAGACAATGCCCCTAGTTGCGACACACATCTTGCTGAGGCCAAAGCCAACAGTGTGACGGTCTTCCACGTAAGGTACTTTATGTGTACCTCCTGTAATGGTTCAAACCAGTCCGATTGGAGAAACTACAGCACCAAATTGAGATCCCCAGGTGCCATGGGAGGCACAAAGGGAGGTTGGATGTGCACAACACCTTTCATGGGAGGCACAAAGGGAGGTTGGATGTGCACAACACCTTTCAAGAACGTTTGTCTATTTTCTGAAAGAAAATAGACAAAGCCGAAATCTGGACTTTAATGGAACCTAGGCATAGGCCCACATCCATTCCCTACTGCAGAAAAAGGAGACGTCCCAGATGAAAATCCACTGCGGAATATTGTCTGCTCTCACACCAAGATACATACTTCTTCCATATATGGTGGTAATGTTTAGACATTACCCCTTTCCTGGCTTGAAACATAGTCAGGATTACCTTGTCAGGAATCCCTCTCCTGGCTAGGATCAGCCATTCAACCTCCATGCCGTTAAACATAACCATGGTAAGTCTTGATAGACTAACGGGCCCTGCTGCAGGAGATCCTCACGAAGAGGCAGAGGCCACGGATCTTCAAGGAGCATCTCCAGAAGGTCCGCGTACCAGGCCCTTCTTGACCAGTCCGGAGCAATGAGTATTGCTTGAACCTTTTCCCTTCTTATTCTTTTTAGATTTCTTGGGATCAGAGGAAGTGGAGGAAACACGTACACCATCTAGTAGACTCATGGAGTCGTCAGAGCGTCTACCGCCACTGCCTGTGGGTCTCTCGACCTAGAACAATACCGCTTGAGCTTCTTATTGAGACGAGAGGCCATCATGTCGATCTGTGGATATCCCCACCGACATGTCAAGCACCTGAACACTTCCGGGTGAAGGCTCCACTCCCCCGGGTGCAGGTCGTGTCTGCTGAAGAAGTCTGCTTCCCATTTGTCTACTCCAACAATGCCACGGCGTGTTTTTCCGCCCAGAGGAGAATTTTTGACACCTCTGACATTGCTGCTCTGCTTTTCGTTCCGCCCTGTCGATTTATTTATGTTACCGCCATTACATTGTCCGACTGGACCTGAATGGCCTGATTCCGAAGTAGAGATGAGGCCTGTGGAAGGGCGTTGTAGATTTCCCTGAGTTCCAAGATGTTTATTGGAAGGATGACTTCCTGACTTGACCATCTTCCTTGAAACTGCACCCCCTTGGTGACTGCTTCCCAATTTTTGAGGCTTGCGTCTGTGGTTAGCAGAATCCAATTTTGAATCCCGAACCTCCGACCCTCGATGAGGTGAGAAGTCTGTAGCCACCACAGAAGGGAGATTCTGGCCTTTGGCAACAGACAGATTCTCTGGTGCATGTGAAGATGCGATCCGGACCATTTGTCCAACAGATCCAGCTGGAAGGGCCTTGCATGAAACCTTCCATACTGAAGCACCTCGTAAGAGGCCACCATTTTCCCCAGAAGGCAAATGCACAGATGCACCGAGATCCGGGTTGGCTTCAGGACAGCCCGAACCATCAACTGGATTTCCATAGCCTTCTCCAAGGGAAGGAACACTCTCTGAGATTCTGTGTCCAGTATCATTCCCAGGAAGGAAAGCCTCTGCGTCAGTTCCAGGTGAGATTTTGTGGAGTTCAGAATCCACCCGTGATCCAAGAGTAGTCTCGTTGAGAGGCGAATACTGTCCATCAACCGCTCTCTGGACGGTGCCTTTATCAGAAGATCGTCCAGGTATGGAATTAGGGCCCTCATTCCGAGTTGATCGCATGCTGCCACTTTTTGCAGCTCGTGCAATCAACTAGACGCCGCCTATGGGGGAGTGTATTTTTGCATAGCAAGACTGCGATAGCTTGTGCAGCCCTGCTATACAAAAAAGTTTTGTGCAGAACTAGACTAGGGTAAGACTTACTTACCCTGTGCGATCACTTCAGCGTTGCAGGTCCCGGAATTGACATCAGACATCCGCCCTCCAAACGCCTCGACATGCCTGCGTTCGGATCTCCACGCCCTGAAAACTGAGTTGACGCCCGGATCCACCTTCCTCCTGTCAATCTTCTTGTGGTTGCCGCTACGACCGCTTTCTTCTCTGGAGGTGTCACTTTCCATCGATGGCCGTCGCCGGGCAACAATGCGCATGTGCAATACGGCCGCCGCGCATGCGCAGTTCCAGCCCGAACGCAAAGAAGCGCAGTGTGCGATCGGGTCGGAATGACCCCCCCCATGTTCACTCCCTGTTTGCGGAGTAGAAACATCATATCTGCCATCACCTTGGTGAACACTCTCGGTGCTGTGGAGAGACCAAATGGCAGGGCCTGGAACTGGTAATGGCAGTCCTGCAGTGCAAACCGTAGATAAATTACGCATCCTTGATATCCAGAGACACTAGGAATTCCCCCTCCTCCAGACCTGAGATCACCGCTCTCAGAGACTCCATCTTGAATTTGAACACTCGTTAGCACGGGTTCAATGATTTGAGGTTCAAAATCGGTCTTACCGAACCATCTGGTTTCGGTACTACAAACAGGTTGGAATAGTATCCCTTGTTTTGCAGATGAGGTGGAACCAGTTTTTGACTGGCATCCTGTAAGGTTATACTTGCTTCCTGTGAAACTGGTAAGCCTGATTTGAAGAATCTGTGAGGTGGGAGCTCCTAAAACTCCAGTTTGTAGCCCTGGGAAATAAGATCTATGACCCAGGGATCCTGGCATGCTGTTGTCCAGATGTGACTGAAAATTTTTAGTCGGGCTCCCACCTGCCAGTCTTCCTGGCATCGCGGTCCACGGTCATATTGAAGGCTTTAAGGAAGCAGAGCTTGAGCTCTGTTTCTGTGAACCTGCAGTTGCTGGTTTTCGTGGTTTACCTCTAGCGCCTCTGGTGGCTGTAGAAGAACCTCTGGTTTTGCCCTTAAACTTGGCAGTCCAAAAGGATTAGGTCCTGAGTAGGCTTTCCTGGCTGGGGGAGCTGCAGAAGGAAGATACGTGGACTTACCCACAGTAGCTTTGGGGTTCCATTTGTCTAGTTTATCTCCAAATAAGGCCTTTCCTGTGAAGGGTAGGCCCTCCACGCCTTTCCTGGAGTCTGCATCGGCAGTTCACTGGCGTAGCCATAAGCCTCTGCATGCTGACACTGCCATAGCAGTGGTGCATGCATTAAGCAAGCCTATTTCTTTTATGGCTTCCACCATAAATTTAGCAGAGTCCTGTATATGTTGCAGGAGTAAAAAAATCTCCCCCTTAGGCAAGGTACCTAGCCCCTCAATTAGGTTACCTGACCATTTTGCAATGGCTTTAGTAATCCACCCACATGCTATAGTGGGTCTCTGTACCACCCCAGCAGCTGTATACAAAGATTTGAGTATATTCTCAATTCTAAGATTAGCCGTGTCTTTTAGGGAGGCTGCACCAGGGACAGGCAATAACATTTTCCATGACAACCTGGATACTGATGCATTCACCATTGGTGAATTTTCCCATTTTTCCTATCCCCAGGAGGAAAGGGAAAAGAAGATACTAATCTTTTAGGGATTTGAAATTTCCTATCAGGATTAACCCATGGTTCTTCAAATAGGGTATTGTGGGGGTCATTCCGAGTTGATCATCATTCACACTGACATGCGGGGGGACGCCCAGCACAGGGCTAGTCCACCCCGCATGTCAGTGCCACCACCCCCCCCCCCCCCTTCCCCGGCAGAAGTGCAAAGGCATCGCACTGCGGCGATGCTTTTGCACTTCAAGAGTAGCTCCCGACCAGCGCAGCTTTAGCGTGCTGGCTGGGAGTTACTCGTCGCTCCCCGGCGTTGGCCGGACCACGCCCCCTAAACAGCAGCTTAACGCCACTATCCAGACGCCTCAGAGGCGATTGCTAGGCAACGACTGCGGTGCCTGCGCATGCGCAGTTCCGACCTGATTGCTGCGCTGCAAGAAACTGCAGCGAGCGTTCGGGGCGGAATGACCCCCTTAGTTCCTTTGACACAGGAAAAGTGGCTGAGGATTTCATTTTTATATTAAAATAAGATTCCTCAGTCTCCTCTGTTACCTTATCAGAGATAAGCAGAACCTCTCTGATAGCTTCTATGAGAGCCTCTATTCCCTGTGACAGAGTAGCCTTCCCCAACTCAGCGTCCACCTCCCCCTCCTCCATGTTTGACCCTTCATCATCAGAGTCAGACTGCAGGATATGGGCCTAAGGACATTTTTGCAGACAAATGGTAGGGGACTGATACACTGATTTGGGTACTGAGTCTCTGTTTATAAACTCAGTCATCGATTGTCTTAAGTATTGCATCTCTTTCTCATTGTGGGAAAATTTATTAGAAATATTGGAGATCATTCCCCTAATGGAATCCAGCCATGCTGGTTCTGCCCCGCTAGCCTGGGAGGGTACACTGCACTGAGTATACTGCAGTGAACCCCCAGGGGAAGAGGAATACTGTGCCTTACAAGAAACACACTCTTTGTCTCACATCTTGTAAATGTGACAGCACACACACAGGAAAAGGTTAAATGCACAATTAACCCACAAAGAGCCCTTCAAGAGAGACACAGAGATAGTCTGGAGCCAGCACACAGCACCCTTACTGCTAATGCCAAACTTAGATGGGTCGCAGAATAAGTACCCAGATTGGGGACTTAATACACTAGTAAACGCTCCCTCCCTGCTATGACCCCCTGGTACCGCTGAGGTAATCTAGAGTCTCTCTGGAGGAGCTGCGCATCCCTGTCAGTCAGCGTCTGTGTCCACTGCAGAGGGAAAATGGCGCTGGTGAGCTGCTGGATCTGCTCATAGTGAAGCCTCACCCCTTCAATGGCGCGCAGTCTTCCCACTTTTTATACTGGCTGAGGTGATTTTAGTGCTTAAAATGGAGTCAGCCACCTTTTAAGTCTGTAATGCCAGTCTGGGTAATGTGTACACCCGTAGTGTAATTAGACTCAGTTCGCTCCCTCAGAAGCGGTGCGTCCGCACTGTGTACTGAGTCTGGAGACCCAGCTGCCCCACATAGAAGCCGTGCGTCTCTCTACCCTCATGCTGCCATAATGGGCGATGACCCGCTAACCAGGACGCCGGCTTAGTACTCACCAATCTTCAATCTTCTGGCTCTGTTAGGGGTGGCGGCATGCTGCGGGAATGTGCGCTCGCTGTGGTGGGACTTGCGAATAGTTCCCTCAGGAGCTTAGTGTCCTGTCAGCAGGTAATGGCACCATTAACCCTTCAAGAGGTTGCCCCCTCCCCTAAGTCCCACGAAGCAGGCAAGCTGGTGCCATCCTGTCCTGCCTGAAAATAACAAACTGAGAAAATAAATGCAGAAAACTCTTCTGGAGCTTCCAGCAACGTGACCGGCTCCTCCGGGCACATTTTCTAAACTGAGTATGGAAGGAGGGGCATAGAGGGAGGAGCCAGTGCATACTACCAAATTCTTAAAGTGCCCAAGGCTCCTAGTAGACCTGTCTATACCCCATGGTACTAAAATGGATTCCCAGTATCCTCTAAGACGTAGGAGAAAATGGTTTTTAGAAAACCATCCACTCTCCTATCCATGACATCATTTAATGATGTTGAAGGCAGAGGTAATGTAGATTTTCACACTAATTGAATAACATGCGTATCTACTTTGGAGGCCACCTCCATTTTTCAACAGTCCCCAGCCGGAAGATGATAATTGGCATTCCATTTCCTAGGAATTCTAAATTTCTTACTGGGCGTAGCCCAAGCCTCTTCCATAATTTCCGTCAGCTGATCTGACCCAGGAAACTCAGACTTAACTGTTTTGGGGCGTTTAAACACAGGTGCCTTGGATTTTAACACAGGCTCTGCTGATTCTTCTAAGAATAGAATGGCTTTTATTGCCTTAATTAACTCAGATACATCCACTGAACTGAGACCTTCTTCCTCATCTTAGTATGCAGAACCAGAGTGTAATGAGTCTTCATCCTCTGACGAATCCTCATCTGAAACGTGTAGACTGAAGATATTGTTTCCTGTCTATGTGATTTAGTTACCACTGGCCATTCAGCCTGTTTTTGTTGAGAGGCTGCTACTTCCCCTGCTGGAAGTGATAAACTGCAGGTGGAATGCTGCATGTAAGAGTTAATAGTGTATCCTATGCCTAGTACAGAAGTTGTAATTACCCGCTCAGCTATACTGGATTATCTCTGTGCAAACATAGCCCATGGGGAATCAACTTGCACCTGTGTCTGCCTTGTATTTTTCAAGAGACTTTGGTGAAAGCTAAAACATTTTGCACACAAACCATCCTGAACCAGATCCTGAGAGGTTAACCCAGCTTTGCAAGACAAACATGATATGAGTGTTGGTGCTGCTGTGAGTGTATTTTCCTTACCCTTGCTGCACTTAGACATGATAAATAATCAGACACTTGCACAGTGTACTACACAATTTGTGACTGTAATCACTTTAAATTTTGTTAAAGTGACATACAATCCGACCCTACCCTGCTTTGCACCAGCATTGAGGATCGGAATAGACAGAAAAAACTGACAGAATTATAGTAAAGTCAGCAATCACACTAGCAATCAGTCACAGGTTATACATTAGTATAATAAGCAATATGAGTACGTAATGAACTACAAATACATTTCAATTATGTAGGAGAAACACATTACTGCATTACATTATATAAGATTTAACCATATTCAGACGCACAGTGAAGGAAAACAGTAATAATTAACAGACTCATATGCATTAGGCACTTATCCAACTATTCATACTCAAAAGGTAGATAGAGACTTAGGGACTAACTCAGAGCTGATCGCAGCAGCAAATTTGTTAGCAGTTGGGCAAAACCATGGGCCTAATTCAGACCTGATCGTAGCAGCAAATTTAGTAGCAGATGGGCAAAATCATGTGCAATGCAGGGGAAGGCAGATATAACATGTGCAGAGAGACTTAGATTTGGGTGGGGTGTGTTCAAACTGAAAACTAATTTGCAGTGTAAAAATAAGCAGCCAGTATTTACCTGGCACAGAAACAAAATAACCCATCCAAATCGAACTCTCTCTGCAAATGTTATATCTGCATGCCTGCACTGCACATGGGCCCTCATTCCGAGTTGTTCGCTCGTTGCCGAGTTTCGCTATATTGCGATTAGTCGCTTACTGCGCATGCGCAAGGTTCGCAGAGTGCATGCGCTTAGTTATTTTACTCAAAAGTTAGGTATTTTACTCACGGCATAACAAGGATTTTTCATCGTTCTGGTGATCGGAGTTTGATTGACAGGAAGTGGGTGTTTCTGGGCGGAAACTGGCCGTTTTATGGGAGTGTGCGAAAAAACGCTGGCGTTTCTGGGAAAAACGCGGTAGTGTCTGAAGAAACGGGGGAGTGTCTGGCCGAACGCTGGGTGTGTTTGTGACGTCAAACCAGGAACGAAACTTACTGAACTGATCGCAATGGCTGAGTAAGTCTGGAGCTACTCAGAAACTGCTAAGAATTTTCTATTCGCAAATCTGCTAATCTTTTGTTCGCAATTCTGCTATGCTAAGATACACACCCAGAGGGCGGGGGCTTAGCGTGTGCAATGCTGCTAAAAGCAGCTAGCGAGCGAACAACTCGGAATGAGGGCCATGGTTCTGCCCAACTGCTAACAAATTTGCTGCTGCGATCAACTCTAAATTACCCCCTTAGTGCTGTATTACCCGTGCTCAGCAGAGTGGGATACAGGGAGACACCCCGCTTCCAGGACCGATCAATACGTTTGTGAACGCTGAGTGGATACAGACGCTAATAGTGTGCACAACCGCTCCATGAACCTATAGTGAACACAGACGCCCGAGTGAACACTGACGCACCAGTCACACAGCCGCCTATGCTGCAACTGAGTCCCCTTAGTACACAGCGTCTAAGACGGAAGCGGGAAAACAGTACATGGCAGGAGACTCGGAGGAAACTGGTCATATACCGGGGGGAGGGGTGACCAGGGAAGCATCTGACTCCCCACTGCTGACATAAACCCTAGGGATCGTGACCTAATACTATCCCTGGAGCCCATGGCCGTCTTTTTGTATGGGCTCAATGGGCTCTTGCCCAAGGGCCCCAGGAGTAAAAGGGCCCGAGGCTGATAGCTGAGGGTCCCCTCTTTCCAGGGGTACCAGATTTTTGAAAATCGGCCTTGGGGAACCAGAGATATCCGACTTCAAAGCATTGGTCCCCATCCAAGCCTATTAATTGTTATTCCCAGCCAGATATCTCGGGTTCTGTCTGACTTCGAGTTTTTCTGAGGGTATTCTCCAAAAGCTGGGACTCTCCTTTTGCTGGACACTGGCAGCTTGTCTCTACTATGTCCAGAACCAGAGATATCATCCTTCGAGCAGCTGGTACCTGCTATAGCTCCACACGCTTAATATGCAGTTTTATATTTTTGTTGGTGGATTGCTCTGGTTCCTGAACTCTGGTCCCCAAGTCCCCAGTACCTCGTGAAAGGTGGGACTCTCTAGTTTTTTTTATCCCATTAAAGCTAAGAAATCTATTTCCAGGAACTGGAGATATCTGCAGTAAAGCAAGCTGCCCTGGCCCCCGGAAAATGATTAATATTAAGTCCACTCCACTATCAACCCCTCCTCTGTGTATTAAACACCCCCTACCACCATGGAAGTCATGTACCAGGGACCCTTCATTCAGCACAATGTACCCTTCTACAGTTTAGTGTTCTCCTTCCTGTCCCATTTGTGCAGTAAAGGAGTAATTAGCGGAAATGATTTCTCCTGGTCCTATATGCTGAGCGAAAGATAGAACCCCCCTACCCCCTGCGGGACATCAAAGCTGCCGCTGATAGCACGCCCCACCCCTACCACTGATGGGTGGGTAGGGGCCCCAGTGCATTGCTGTGCCCAGGGGCCTACACTGCTGTTAAGATGGCTCTGCTGGAGCCTATAATCCCTAGGGCCTAGCGCTGGTGCACCCTAGGTGGCAGCCGCGTCAGCGACTGTTTGGCAGTCTCCTCCCAAAACAGTGCGGCTGTGTCCACATTCCCCCTCTAAGCGGAAACCAATGCCTTACCTTCTCCCCGTTCTCCGGCCACAGCCTGGAAACATCTGCTGGACCAGCTAGTATATCCGACACAGACGCCTGCTGAAACAGCACTGTGAAACAGCACTGTAATCATTGGTAAGCGTTGTCGCGACCCGGCGGGGAGTTGTTGGAGCGACTCTAAGGTACGTATAAGACGCTTTTTAGAAAGATCACTCAAGAAAAATAGTAAGGCTATAAAAATAAAATAAGAAAATTTATGGCTGCTAAAATACAGCAGCCCTCTGACCATGGTCCGGCTCCTGCAGCACCAAACAAAAAACTGATTTGCCTGAGCCAGGAGGCGGTGATATATGGACGGGCCTGTTGCATCCTCTGAGGCCAAAAAGCTTTGACCGTTTGGTGCAAATCCGCTGTCGCGTCATCATATCCCAATGTTATCCTGTGGATAACCTGTGGACCCTGCAGGAAAAAAGGTGATGTTATCCAACATATACACATTAATCAATTTTCTTCTAGTCCATCTTGGGGGGTGAAGCAAAAGTTCCTAGTATAAGGAATTGGCGTGTTCTCTGCCTATATCCAATGTAAAGGGGCAATCAGTTGCAATAAGCCTGTTTTATACTGAAAGCATGCCAGTTCCATAAACATAGTACTTATTACTAAACTACCTTTGAGTCTAATTGGTTGCTATGGGATACAGCTATTTTTTCTAATGTGCCAATTTTCATATATGTTACTGAAGAATTATTTATGAAGGTACTAAAATTATTGACATGTTGTGATATCATTTGATATGTATATTTGGGGTGTGGTATGGTATGCTGGCGGTTGGGCTCCCGGCGACCAGCATACCGGCGCCGGCAGGCCCACCGCCGGATTACCGACAGTGTGGCGAGCGCAAATGAGCCCCTTGCGGGCACGGTGGCGCGCTACGCGCGCCACGCTATTTTATTCTCGCTCCAGGGGGGTCGTGGACCCCCACGAGGGAGAATAAGTGTCGGTATGCCGGCTGTCGGGATTCCGGCGCTGGTATACTGTGCGCCGGGATCCCGACAGCCGGCATACTGAAGACCACCCGTATATTTGGAATCAGTATGATTTACCCGTGGGTGGGATGCCGGCTGTCCATATCCCGACAGCGACATCCCTCCCGTCAGAATGCCAGCAGCGGGGCGAGCTGAAAGAGTCCCCTTGCGGACACCCATGAGTGGGAATAGTCCTGTTTTGCCGGGATACCGTGTGGCGGCATTGTTGGATGTAGGGATTCCGGCGTTGGCAACCTTGAGCGCCGGGATCCCGACAGCCGGTAAATTGAGCACATCCCGTATATTTTCTGTATATTTATTACTAATGGAATTGTGCAGATTAGCCACAGTGTGTTATCTTCAGAAACCAGAACTTTGCCACCAGGGTGTCATTTCCAGCTACTGTTTTTGTGTGGTGTAATCAGCTCCTGTGACTTTGATACCTGTGTGCAATCTTTACTTTTCCTCTCCAGCCTAATTTCTGTAATGTCCCCAGTTAAAGACTGCTACATTTTCACTATCTCTGACTAGCAACAATTCTTCAACATCTGACCTTTCAGTTTAATAAAACACACAAAAAAAGGTTAGTGCTGATTGCTGTCGCAATTACCTATCCAGAGGATCCTAATGAAAGAATTTATTTAGATCGCACAGAACAAATATTTATCTGATACTGTTGTTCTAATCATTATTTATTGCTTACTCTAAATGTATGAAATTAATAGAAATTATGTACTGTGCCAAAAGAGAATGTAAAGATGGAGGTGTCCATTGTGAGGGCACATAAACTGATGGACTGAGATTAGAGACTATTGGGTATATTCAATTGGTGTCGAAAACTGCCGTCTGTCGAAAAGACGGCAGTTTTTGACTTTTTAAGGTCGAAACGTGATTCGACCTATTCAATGATTTTCGACAAGTCGAGCCATTTGACTTGTCGAAAAGCATGTGGATCGGCGGAATAGCTGCCGATCTACATGCTTGTGTCGGAAAAAACGGGGCGTTTTGGCCCCCTTTTCGACCATCTCAGTCCGACATCGAATGATGTCGAACTGAGATGCGGACTAAGAGGAGGAGAGGGGGGCGAGCCGCAGGGAGATGGGGGGACAGGCAGCGGGCATACAGGGGAGATCAGCGCTACAGTAGCGCTGCAGCTGGATGTCACTCAGCCGCCCGGCCTCACGGCAGCTTCCACCCGGCTCCAGCACGCTTGCTGGAGCCGGGTGGACACTGCCGTGAGGTCAGGGGGGCTGAGTTACATCCTGCTGCAGCGCTACTGTAGCGCTGATCTCCCCTGTATGCCCGCCGGCTGTCCCCCACTGGTCCCCCCGCGGCTCGCCCCCCTTCTCCTTTTCTGCGTCCCATCTCAATTCGACTTGAAAAAGTCGAATTAATATGAGATTGAATAGGGGTTGTCGGATCCATTCTGACAAATACATGTCGAAATGGATCCAACTTTAATTGAATGTACCCCTATAAGGGCATTACTTGATAAATATGGGCTGTGTACAGTGGCGCTGAAAGGGGGTGGGTACTAATTACAGATGTTGGGGCTTCTTGGAAGGGCCCGGCAGGGGCCCAGGTCCATGCACCCCCAAGACATCCCCTTCCTTCCCTTACATGTCAGCCGGCAGCCACAGCCTCTTTCTCCAGCCCAGCACACATAGCTCTGTACAGGGCTGCAGTAGGTCCAGGGAGGCTGCTGCCACTGAATACAGCAGTTTCCTCTGCCGGAGAGGGGGGTGAGCAATCTGACCCTGGCTGAGGAGCACATGGCAACCCCCACTGCAGGATGGCGCAGCATCGCAGTGCATAAAAAGTGTTTCTAACATTTTTTAAGGGGACGTGGTCACACCTCCACAATTAGGCCACACCTGTTGGCCACAATTAGGCCACACCCATTACCGTGACTCGGGAATCCTTTCTGCAGCCCTGGCTGTGTACACTCATGTGTTTCCTACTGCACTCAAATTAAATTGTGTTCCCTTTTTGTACGCGTTCCACCATTTCAAGTGCAGCAATGTTGGGAGCTATGTAACTGAAAGATGAATAGAACAATAAGTAATCAAACCTCATACTTACATCTGCTCCATTCCAAGTCTTCACTAAACTGCGTCCTCAGTTTTTCAGCATGTGTGCAGCACTCAAAGAACAAGTCAGCACAGTCCTTCCCTTGGTGAACGTGCTGTTTTCTCTTATTACAAGGCAGTGCCATTGGGCTGTCATGTAATCCAGCCAAGCAGCATGGTCTCAGATGAGCAGGAGACTCATTTGCTGAAAACAAAAAAAAACTTCAGAATTTCAATTAAGCTCAAAAGTATTGACTAAAATATGAATACAGTATAAAGGGGGTAATTCAGACCTGATCGCTGGGCTGCGTTTTTTGCTGCCCTGCGATCAGATAGTCGCCAGCTACCGGGGAAGGGTTAATTTGCTGTGCAAGTGTGCGTTCTGATGTGTACTGATTTTGTGCAGTCTCTGCTCAGCCCAGACTTTACTCAGCCGTTGCGATTGCTTCTTGCTGATCAGGGCCGGAACTGACGTCACACACCCTCCCTTCAAATGCTTTGACACGTCTGCGTTTGTCCAGACACTCCCTGGAAATGGTCAGTTGCCACCCACAAACGGCCTCCTCCTGTCAATCACCTTAAGAATGCCCGTGCGATCTGATTTATCGCACCATCCCGTCGCTGACCGGCGATCCCCGTTGTTGTGGTCTGTCGTGCCTGCGCATTGCAGTGCATATGTATTGCAGTGCATACGAATGCGCAGTTCAGATCTGATCGCACGCTGTGTGAAAACACACAGCAGTGATCAGGTCTGAATGACCCCCAAAGTGGCAAAGATGTTTTGCCAACCCAGATGCCAGGTTCTGGATGATAGGTTGACAGCCGTTAGGTTGACAGGTAATAGGTCGACACCATATAGTTGACATGCATTAGGTTGACAGGTACAAATGGTCAACATGTAAAAGGTTGACAGTGCATAAGGTCAACAGGTTCAAAAGATCGACACAAGTTGTTGTTTTGGGGGGAGGTTTAAAATTTTTCATCAGTTAACATCCGCATAGTCTACGATTGGGAATAGTAGCCTGTGCCAGGTACAGTGGTAGCGGAGCGAGGCTCCTTGCCCGAAGCATGGCAAACGAAGCAAGCGCACAAGGGTACACGTGGATTACATGTGGTTAAACATACATGGTGTCAAAATGACACCGAAAAATCCTTGTGTCGACAATTTATGAGGTGACCATTCCCATGTTGACCTTTTCATTGTGTTGACCTTTTGTACCTGTCAACCTTTTGTGGTGTCTACCTTTTCCATTTTAACCTATTGACCCTGTCGAACCTTTTGACCCAGGTGACGTACTACATGACGACCATATGCGGTCGACCTATTTGCACTGGATTTTTCATTTAAGTGTAATGAGGTTAACATAAACACTGCATGGTAAACATGAAAAGCGGGATGTAATGGAATCTGAGATCATCGCTGGAGGTGCGGGATGCCGGATGATCTCTTACATTTTTTTAAAGTGACAATCCCTTACAAGGCACAACCATGCATTGTAAGTGATTGTCCCTTTAATAAAAAAATCCAAGATCAGCCAGCAACCCGTACCTCCAGCGACCCCGGACTCTATTACATCCCGCCAATAGTTTCTCAGCACAAATACTATTTATATGCTGCATTTAACAGATTAAAGAAAAAAAGCTGGGAATGGTATACATTCATAATGTTGACATATAGGGCGGGATGTATTAACATACATCGCCACCCCTCGCAGGTTACCGTAGCGATGTTGATCGCATATGTACTAACATATGCGATCTACATCGCGATGTGGTGACGGAGGCCCCCCGCGATACCTGTTAGATGGTCTGCGGGGGTCTCCGTAACCTCCCAGGGGTCCCCACACTGGCTAGACGCCGGGAAGCAGCAGCAGGCTGCCCCCGGCGCCTCCTCCTCCCCCCTGCAGCTGGAAGGACATCCGGCTGCGTTGCTAGGGGGAGGAGGAGACTACCTTCCGGGTCCAGGGCAGCCTGGAGGAAGGTATGCCAGGGGGGAGGGGGGGAGGCGTCTGCGGCGGGGGTCGGCAGGTTGCGGGAGTCGGCGAAAAGAAGCCCATAGGCGATACCCTGGACGTCGAAAACGCGGCGGTAGGGTGTTAGTAAATATGCTTAGCTCTGCTCATAATGCTTAGCTCTGCTCATAAAATATGTTCTTTGGATAAACATTACCTGAAATTGCATAGCAGCCCGTGAAAAAGACATAACAGAATTTTTTTCTGGCAAATAATTTTACTAAGAAAATTTAACTATTTTGGTTTGGTTTAACAAAAATTTCATTAAACACATTGGATCATTGTCTATAGACATCTTTACTCTTAACAATTTCAATATATTGCAGTTTAACTAAATAAATAATGCATCCTCTCCCCAAGTTCCTCAACCATCTCCAGCTCTTGCTATCCTGGTCTGGTTACCACTAATACAGGGGCAAGAGTAGCATGGTGTCCTTCTGGAAAGTGGTATGCAGCAACAGGCTATGGCAGTCTCTACTGTACTTCTCTGAATATAACAATAAAACCAAGTAGGAATTAGTCCCAGACAATTACTTGGACAGGTATAAATATGAGGATAATTGATTTTATATATATATATATATATATAAAGTAGATGTGTTCTCATTCCTCAGCACACGCTGCTTTGACATTGCTCTTGACCTCCAAGTATTAATTTCCCAATAGAATATAATGCAGAATGAATTCTGAATCTGAGATTCTGAGATCCCACTCTGGGTTACAACTAACAGGTTGTCAGGATGCACATCTCTTTTTTAGAATTTGATGCACTGTAATACAACCAAAAGATGTTAAGGCATATGAATCTCTACTACCTTTTCTTTGTTTCGCTTCTAATATTTCTATTGAACGACGACTGCGTCCATGTTGATCTGAAGAGCATTTAAGATCTAAAGAAAAAAAATTAAATTATACGAGTGGTTGTTGAGTACTACAGGAATAGTGATCCTGGATAAGAACTGTTCATTAATTAATAATATTTCTTTTTTACTATAAATATAAATTATGAAATTACATTAAATTATTAAATCTACACAGACTGTTAGGAGCTGATGCAGGGTTGTATGCAAGTCCTTCACAACTGCACGGAAATAAATGTGGATTTATGCATGTAGGCTGAGTTAGAAGCGTCTTTGCGAACACACAACCACGATGCAAATGTTTGTGGAAGTTACCATCATCATTATCAGAGCACACCCGTACGAGCCCTGTACCTGGTGTAAGAGACCTGTCTGAAAACAGTAGGCTCTTTGCGTATCCATAGCTCAACATAGTTTGTCATTCAATCTTCACCTTTGACATGCCCTCACTCAATTTAACCCATGTGTGTGCCCCAGTGCAACTAGAGATGTGCTGTTTGGTTCTCCAGAAATCCCAATCAACACGAATTTTGTGGCTTCGAACCAAAACCCATACTGAATCTCCTGAGGAGATTCGATCTGAATCGAGTCCTGGTCCAGATCTTCCTACGGTTCAGAATTCAGATTTTAAATCCGAATTTGGGGTTTTGGATTGCAAAAATAACATGATTTTAGCTGTTTTTATCAATTTTTATAGATTTTTATTAATGATTATCAATTTTTTTATCAACTTTAAACTGAATCCGAATCAAAACACATGAGAGTAGTTTTGCCACAACCATAACACGCTGATGAATTAGAGCCAAAACTAAAACATGGGGTCCACGCACATCTCTAATTGCACCCAGTTACGCTTGTTAAGCCACAAGTAGAGATCCAACATAGTTGTAAATGACCCTGAATCACCTGTAGTTGCTCATAGAGTAGCTGAGTGCAACTCTGCATCAGACCGTACTGTATATTTGTAATGTTGTAGCAAATAGGTTGTGCTAGTTTAGATGTTATTGGCCTATCAATTTACCTTTTCTAGATTGAGTTTTCATTCCCAAACTGGTTGCAAATTCCAGACCAGCATCTTGAAACACACCAAAGGGATCAGCTCCACTGCCAGCTGAGCATCCAATGTCATTTTCTTGTACTGCATCCCATATCTGGGTTTAACAGATAAAAATTATGCATCAAAAATAAATGCTATTATTCCTAAAATAGGATAAATCTATAAAATGTGACCACTCTTCATTTCGAAAGTTGAAGACTGGAGGCTATGGGGAAAAATGTCTAATGGATGGGGAAAAGAGCATACGGGAACAAATCTGAACACACACAACATACAGAGTAAAAAATATTTACCTTTTCCTATGTTGGTACAAATCTTATAAATCTAAAACAATTTGCAGAACCAGGCTGATCTCATTGTACAGTATGTCACCCACAAAAGCCTAAATGCCAAAAATATAGATATTATTGAGTAAGTGTCCAGCTAAAAGTAAGTTCACACTTTTGGAAAATTATGACGTTGTCACGCAATAATGACATTCACCCCAATTCACAGAGGGTTAGAAAATTATACAAAACTGTTCTAGGAGCCAAATTCAGCATGAATTGCAAGTTAGAGTTTTTGCAATCTGGCTGAATATCGAAAGACTGCACATGCACTGCAAATGCAATGCACATGTGCCAGAGCTGCATTGAGATTGCAAAAGATTAAAGTGAAGAGATTGCACAGTGATTAACAGAAAGTGAGCTTCAGCCTACAATATACCCTAGATACTTTGGCTACACCATTCCAATGGCACACTTCTCCGGGTTAGCTGTGAACCTGTGTGCCGTAGAGACTAACACTGTCTCCACCTTTGGAAGGTGTGACTCCCAGTCCGAACTAAAAATTACAATGTCATCTAAATACACTGCTGCATATTCCCTGTGCGGCCGGAGCAATTTATTCATAGCTCTTTGCATGCTGCGCCATGCAAACTAAAGAGCAGCACTTTATACTGGAACAAACCTTCTGGGGTAGAGAAGGCTGTTATTGCTTTGGCAGCTTCCATCAGAGGAATTTTCCAATACTCCTTCATTAAATCTAGAATGGTAAGATACTGGCTTGTTGCAAAATTTACTACCAGTTTGTCAGCCCAGGGTATAGGATAGGAATCAAACTGAGATTATTTAAATTTCTGAATTCATTATATAATTTCAAAGCTCTCAAAGGCTTGGGCACTAAAACAGTGGGATTATGCCATTCACTGTTTAACTCCTCTATGACCCCTGGGCACAGCATCACTTCCACTTCCCATTATTTATTATTTATTTATTAACAGTATATACTGCTGCCTGTTTGGCCTCAGGTATACGATATGGCCTATGTTTTATTACCACCCCTGGTGGAGTAACAATATCGTGCTGTATGATTTGGGTTTTCCTGAAAAGGGCAGAGAACACATGCTGGTATCGTGTTACTAAGGTTACCACTTCTTGTTTCTGGCTAGGACTCAGGTGACTTCAATGGACACCTGACATTTTGGGTTTTTCATGGCCACTAAAAAAGGCTGACTGGCAATTTTCTTTCCAAGGTTTCAACAAATTCACATGGTAGACTTGCACCTCCTTTCTTCTACACTCTTGCCATACCTTATAGTTTACAGGTCTCACCATACAACTGGGACACTAACTGAACGCTGTTAAGCTCTTGAGACGATTGGTACTCCCACCCTTCTGTTAACAGATCTAGTATTCCTCTGGGCTATCTACCACAGAGGAGCTCAAAGGGGCTAAACTACATAGAGGCTTGGCGTATGTCTTGAACCACAAACATTACATAAGGTAAGAGAAGGTCTGAATCTTGCTTCTCCTGTGACACCTCCCTTTTTATCATCTACTTAAGGGTTTGGTTAAAGCATTCGACCAAGCCATATGTCTGCGGGTGGTAAACTGAAGTGGTATTTCTATCCAGCTTTAATAGACGACACAAGTCTTTCATTAATTTAGACACAAAAGGGGTACCTTGATCCATCAGGACCTCTTTTGGTATTCCCAGACGGGTATACAGCATCAACTCCCGGGCAATAGTGCTACATTTCCTGTTACATAGTGGTATGGAATCCGGGTACCTGGTGGCATAGTCCACCACCACCAATATATACTGATGCCCATGAGCAGATATTTCCACTGGCCTGTCAGATCCATACCAATTCACTCAAAAGGCATAGAAATGCTAGGCAGAGGAACCAAGGGCACCCTATATTCTGGCCAGGGTGTGGGCTATTGGCACACTGGGCATTCCTGATACTTTTTTTTACTGCAGCATGAATGCCTGGCAAGTAGAACCATAGCTGGATATGCTGGAGTGTTTTTTCCTCCCCTAAATGGCCTCCCCATAAATGCGCTCAATACCAGCTGTTCGTGTTTCTGGGGAACCAGTAACTGGTCTACCCTTTTATCTTGCAAATAAGTTACATGGTACAACAAATCGTATTTCACCACAAAGGAAGGTACACCTTCAGGAGGTAAAGCAGAGTTTACCTTACCATTTACCACCTCCTGTACAGCGGGAAGTCCCGGCCCAGGATCAGCGGATAAGGAGGCTTGGATACTACTGCTGCTATCATTTTACTGGTCATCCTTTAATCACCATCAGCAGGTGCACTTGTGGGCATTCTTCTATGTCCCCATGTATACATAGCACCATTACCAAGGGTAAAACCGTGTCAGACCCGGGAGCAACCAGGTTAGCAGAAATGATAGACAATTCACTGCCGGTGTCAACCAAGGCCCAGATATCCCAGCTTTCAATCTGTACCATCAGACTAAACAAAGTGGTTTCTGCTGGGGAAATACTTTCAGCCACCATGCTGACTACAGGTCGTGCTGTTTTCCCTGCAATCCAATCAATCGCCTCATCCTGTTTTGAGCAGTCCCGCCATACATGACCTGGCTCACTGCACTCAAAACACACAGCTGGAGGTTGTTTAGTTTAACAACGGGGACCCGGGTTCTGGGCTAAGGTACTGGCTGTAACCCTTGCTTGGCTTTATTCAATTTTCCCAGGGTAAAGTACCTCTTAATCACCACTTCTAACTCCCCAACTGTCTGGGAGGCAGCCTGCAGGGCCAGTGTTGCACACCACGGTCTAATACCAGTATACTGTGATCTAAAGCAACAATCTCTACTATACATGGAGCTGTATGTTTCTCTGGCTGTAGCCATGCTTTACTCAGTCTGGCTAGCTTGGCTAGCTGAACTCTTGGAAGTTCAGACAGGTTCAGACACCAATCATGGAACTCCTGGGCTTTTCTAATGAGTGGCCTTTGGCCGTCTTTCTTGGGTATGTTGGTATGAGTTTTCAGAACCCACAAGGAACTGATCCATATGATAAATTACTTTTTATTTTATTTTATTGTTTTAAATAATTTTTATTCATGGAATCACAAAAGCGAACAGATACCAACAGATTATGGTTACAGCAAGTTACATTGCAAATGCAGTATAATAGTTGGTAGTTATAAAGATAACCAAAAAAAGGAACAGTGACCCATTTTTGACCCAGAGAGTGGGCAGTATAAAACAGAAAAAAGGGCAGTCAGCAGCGCAGCTAACTGACTAACATTAAAGAGTAAGAGTAGAAGAAGGTCGAGAAGAAAGAAAGACAGAGAAGAAGTGAGAAAAAGAGAGGAATGGACAAAATAGGATAGGATATAGTCCCCGGGAGGGTCCCATCAAATATGGTGCGGGGCATCACAAATTAAAAGGTGAAGGGGCATGCTGGGTGGCCAGCAATGGACTCCATATTTTATCGAATGACTCAGAGGAGCAGTTTATGATGCTAGTCATGTAGTCCATGCGGTAAACGTACCAGATGCGGGCAACTATAGATTGCATGGAAGGCGGGATAGGGTTTTTCCAATCTGTAGCTAGTTGACATGTTGTTGCAGAGACTATATGACGCAACAATTAATTTTGAAATTTTGTTAGCGTTGGCAGGTTTAAGGGGAGGAGAATGTATTTAGAGTCGGAAGGAATAGAAATCTGCAATAAGCTAGAAATAAAATTAATCACTTCCCTCCACATATGCACTATTTTAGGACATGACCACCATATGTGTAGGAAAGAACCCTCTGCGCCACATCCTCTCTAGCACCTATCCGACGTATCCGGGTACATTTTGCTCAAACGAGATGGTACATAATACCACCTATATAATAATTTATAAACATTCTCTTTGATTCTAACGCAGATGGAACTAGACGCTGCATTACCCCAGGCTTCAGACCATTCCATTCATCTAAAGCCGAGCCTAGGTCCATTTCCCATGCTCTCTCATGAGGATCACGCTGAGAGGGAGTGTCCCCAGTGAGAGTAGTATATAAAAGGGAAATTAGGCCTTTGGTTGAGTGACGTCTAAAACATATAGTCTCAAACGTGGTCAGGGGTCTGCTAGAGAGGGCGCGGCCCAGTGAGGAATGAAAGTGTCTGAGTTGTAAAAATTGATAAAAATACCTAGAGGGAATATCAATATTTTCTTGAATCTGAGAAAACTGAGGAAAAGTAGTATCCCTGGTGATATCATTCAGATATAAGATACCTCAATCCTGCCAAGGAGCAAACAGTGATTTATTTGTACCAGGACGGAATGCAGGGTTGTGTAATATTGGGATGATAGGGGCAGTGGCGGATCTTGCCACGGGCAAACGGTACTTTTGCCCGGGGCGCCGCCTTCCGGAGGGCGCCGCCGCCATCCGGAGGGCGCCGCACCAGGGCAAGATCCACCACGGTGCCCCCCGCAGTGCCCCGCTCTGCCCCCCCCCCCCGCTTTGAAGGAAACCAGACGCGTAGTGTCTAGTTTCCCTTCATTGAGAGGACCTTAGTTGTGCGGTGCGCGATGACATCATCGCGCACCGCACAGCAAAGGTCCTCTCCATGAAGGGAAACTAGATGCTACGGTCTAGTTTCCCTTCATGTAGAGGACCTTTGCTGTGCGGTGCGCGATGACGTCATCGCGCACCGCACAGCATAGTGGCACAGACACTAGGGGTCATAATTGACCTCTAGTGTCTATGCTGTTCTATGGGAGAGACGTAATAACGTCTCTCCCATAGATCGAGGAGAGGAGAAGAGCGGCGGCGCCGGCGGAGGAGGTCTGCAGCGGTCTGGATCAGGAATGGGGATGGTAAGTATACTTTTTTTTATTTAATTTTTTCTTTCAGCGTCACTACAGGGGGCATAAATGGGGGCGTAACTGACCATGCCCCCATTTGAAGCCACGCCCCTATACTTTGCCCGGGGCGCCACAAGGCCAAGGACCGGCCCTGGATAGGGGATGGGGCTGGGGCCAGGCCATATTTCCTATTGCAAAGTCCCAAATCGTTAGTGAGCCAGAAACTATGGGGTGTGATGCTATATTTCTGGGGCGGCAGGATTTCAAAAGCCAGAGAAGAGAGAGTAGAGAGACCCATTTCAGCGGCTTCTATAGATACCCAGACCCTTCTAGATTTGGGGTTGCACCATTGTAGACAGTGTGAAAGCTGTGTGGCTATATAATATCATCTGATGTCTGGGATGCCTAGGCCGCCACTATATGTGGGGCACTGTAAGAGTTTCAATCGGACACGGTGACACTTATTCGCCCATATGAATTGTGACGTGTGAAATTGTAAGAATTTAAAAACAGATGGAGGAATAAATATCGGAAGGGTCTGGAATAGGTAAAGTATCTGAGGGAGCACGTTCATTTTCACTGAGCTTACCCTACCTATCCAGGAGATAAAGAGACTAGACCAAGAAGACAGGTCTGACTTAATTCGATCTAAAAGCCTAGGGAAATTAGCTTGGTAAAGTTGATGATGGCTATGCGTTAGAAAAATACCTAGGTATTTAATCTTTTGCTTGTGCCATTGAAATGGAAAGGAATTTTTCAAAGAGAGCTTAATCGGGCTGGGGATATAAAAATTCAATACTTCAGTCTTACTCGTATGAAGTTTATAACCTGAATGTTTAGAGTAGAGGTCTATCTCAGAAAGGAGCGGCTGTAACGACTGAGATGGGGATCCCAGAAATATTAGGACTAGAGATGAGCGCCGGAAATTTTTCGGGTTTTGTGTTTTGGTTTTGGGTTCGGTTCCGCGGCCGTGTTTTGGGTTCGACCGCGTTTTGGCAAAACCTCACCGAATTTTTTTTGTCGGATTCGGGTGTGTTTTGGATTCGGGTGTTTTTTTCAAAAAACCCTAAAAAACAGCTTAAATCATAGAATTTGGGGGTAATTTTGATCCCAAAGTATTATTAACCTCAAAAAACATAATTTACACTCATTTTCAGCCTATTCTGAACACATCACACCTCACAATATTATTTTTAGTCCTAAAATTTGCACCGAGGTCGCTGTGTGAGTAAGATAAGCGACCCTAGTGGCCGACACAAACACCGGGCCCATCTAGGAGTGGCACTGCAGTGTCACGCAGGATGGCCCTTCCAAAAAACCCTCCCCAAACAGCACATGACGCAAAGAAAAAAAGAGGCGCAATGAGGTAGCTGACTGTGTGAGTAAGATTAGCGACCCTAGTGGCCGACACAAACACCGGGCACATCTAGGAGTGGCACTGCAGTGTCACGCAGGATGTCCCTTCCAAAAAACCCTCCCCAAACAGCACATGACGCAAAGAAAAAAAGAGGCGCAATGAGGTAGCTGACTGTGTGAGTAAGATTAGCGACCCTAGTGGCCGACACAAACACCGGGCCCATCTAGGAGTGGCACTGCAGTGTCACGCAGGATGTCCCTTCCAAAAAACCCTCCCCAATCAGCACATGATGCAAAGAAAAAGAAAAGAAAAAAGAGGTGCAAGATGGAATTATCCTTGGGCCCTCCCACCCACCCTTATGTTGTATAAACAAAACAGGACATGCACACTTTAACCAACCCATCATTTCAGTGACAGGGTCTGCCACACGACTGTGACTGATATGACGGGTTGGTTTGGACCCCCCCCAAAAAAGAAGCAATTAATCTCTCCTTGCACAAACTGGCTCTACAGAGGCAAGATGTCCACCTCATCTTCACCCTCCGATATATCACCGTGTACATCCCCCTCCTCACAGATTATCAATTCGTCCCCACTGGAATCCACCATCTCAGCTCCCTGTGTACTTTGTGGAGGCAATTGCTGCTGGTCAATGTCTCCGCGGAGGAATTGATTATAATTCATTTTAATGAACATCATCTTCTCCACATTTTCTGGATGTAACCTCGTACGCCGATTGCTGACAAGGTGAGCGGCGGCACTAAACACTCTTTCGGAGTACACACTTGTGGGAGGGCAACTTAGGTAGAATAAAGCCAGTTTGTGCAAGGGCCTCCAAATTGCCTCTTTTTCCTGCCAGTATAAGTACGGACTGTGTGACGTGCCTACTTGGATGCGGTCACTCATATAATCCTCCACCATTCTATCAATGTTGAGAGAATCATATGCAGTGACAGTAGACGACATGTCCGTAATCGTTGTCAGGTCCTTCAGTCCGGACCAGATGTCAGCATCAGCAGTCGCTCCAGACTGCCCTGCATCACCGCCAGCGGGTGGGCTCGGAATTCTGAGCCTTTTCCTCGCACCCCCAGTTGCGGGAGAATGTGAAGGAGGAGATGTTGACAGGTCGCGTTCCGCTTGACTTGACAATTTTGTCACCAGCAGGTCTTTCAACCCCAGCAGACCTGTGTCTGCCGGAAAGAGAGATCCAAGGTAGGCTTTAAATCTAGGATCGAGCACGGTGGCCAAAATGTAGTGCTCTGATTTCAACAGATTGACCACCCGTGAATCCTTGTTAAGCGAATTAAGGGCTGCATCCACAAGTCCCACATGCCTAGCGGAATCGCTCCGTGTTAGCTCCTTCTTCAATGCCTCCAGCTTCTTCTGCAAAAGCCTGATGAGGGGAATGACCTGACTCAGGCTGGCAGTGTCTGAACTGACTTCACGTGTGGCAAGTTCAAAGGGCATCAGAACCTTGCACAACGTTGAAATCATTCTCCACTGCACTTGAGACAGGTGCATTCCATCTCCTATATCGTGCTCAATTGTATAGGCTTGAATGGCCTTTTGCTGCTCCTCCAACCTCTGAAGCATATAGAGGGTTGAATTCCACCTTGTTACCACTTCTTGCTTCAGATGATGGCAGGGCAGGTTCAGTAGTTTTTGGTGGTGCTCCAGTCTTCTGTACGTGGTGCCTGTACGCCGAAAGTGTCCCGCAATTTTTCTGGCCACCGACAGCATCTCTTGCACGCCCCTGTCGTTTTTTAAAAAATTCTGCACCACCAAATTCAAGGTATGTGCAAAACATGGGACGTGCTGGAATTTGCCCATATTTAATGCACACACAATATTGCTGGCGTTGTCCGATGCCACAAATCCACAGGAGAGTCCAATTGGGGTAAGCCATTCCGCGATGATCTTCCTCAGTTGCCGTAAGAGGTTTTCAGCTGTGTGCGTATTCTGGAAAGCGGTGATACAAAGCGTAGCCTGCCTAGGAAAGAGTTGGCGTTTGCGAGATGCTGCTACTGGTGCCGCCGCTGCTGTTCTTGCGGCGGGAGTCCATACATCTACCCAGTGGGCTGTCACAGTCATATAGTCCTGACCCTGCCCTGCTCCACTTGTCCACATGTCCGTGGTTAAGTGGACATTGGGTACAACTGCATTTTTTAGGACACTGGTGAGTCTTTTTCTGACGTCCGTGTACATTCTCGGTATCGCCTGCCTAGAGAAGTGGAACCTAGATGGTATTTGGTAACGGGGGCACACTGCCTCAATAAATTGTCTAGTTCCCTGTGAACTAACGGCGGATACCGGACGCACGTCTAACACCAACATAGTTGTCAAGGACTCAGTTATCCGCTTTGCAGTAGGATGACTGCTGTGATATTTCATCTTCCTCGCAAAGGACTGTTGAACAGTCAATTGCTTACTGGAAGTAGTACAAGTGGGCTTACGACTTCCCCTCTGGGATGACCATCGACTCCCAGCGGCAACAACAGCAGCGCCAGCAGCAGTAGGCGTTACACGCAAGGATGCATCGGAGGAATCCCAGGCAGGAAAGGACTCGTCAGACTTGCCAGTGACATGGCCTGCAGGACTATTGGCATTCCTGGGGAAGGAGGAAATTGACACTGAGGGAGTTGGTGGGGTGGTTTGCGTGAGCTTGGTTACAAGAGGAAGGGATTTACTGGTCAGTGGACTGCTTCCGCTGTCACCCAAAGTTTTTGAACTTGTCACTGACTTATTATGAATGCGCTGCAGGTGACGTATAAGGGAGGATGTTCCGAGGTGGTTAACGTCCTTACCCCTACTTATTACAGCTTGACAAAGGGAACACACGGCTTGACACCTGTTGTCCGCATTTCTGGTGAAATACCTCCACACCGAAGAGCTGATTTTTTTGGTATTTTCACCTGGCATGTCAACGGCCATATTCCTCCCACGGACAACAGGTGTCTCCCCGGGTGCCTGACTTAAACAAACCACCTCACCATCAGAATCCTCCTGGTCAATTTCCTCCCCAGCGCCAGCAACACCCATATCCTCCTCATCCTGGTGTACTTCAACACTGACATCTTCAATCTGACTATCAGGAACTGGACTGCGGGTGCTCCTTCCAGCACTTGCAGGGGGCATGCAAATAGTGGAAGGCGCATGCTCTTCACGTCCAGTGTTGGGAAGGTCAGGCATCGCAAACGACACAATTGGACTCTCCTTGTGGATTTGGGATTTCAAAGAACGCACAGTTCTTTGCGGTGCTTTTGCCAGCTTGAGTCTTTTCAGTTTTCTAGCGAGAGGCTGAGTGCTTCCATCCTCATGTGAAGCTGAACCACTAGCCATGAACATAGGCCAGGGCCTCAGCCGTTCCTTGCCACTCCGTGTGGTAAATGGCATATTGGCAAGTTTACGCTTCTCCTCCGACAATTTTATTTTAGGTTTTGGAGTCCTTTTTTTTCTGATATTTGGTGTTTTGGATTTGACATGCTCTGTACTATGACATTGGGCATCGGCCTTGGCAGACGACGTTGCTGGCATTTCATCGTCTCGGCCATGACTAGTGGCAGCAGCTTCAGCACGAGGTGGAAGTGGATCTTGATCTTTCCCTAATTTTGGAACCTCAACTTTTTTGTTCTCCATATTTTATAGGCAGAACTAAAAGGCACCTCAGGTAAACAATGGAGATGGATGGATTGGATACTAGTATACAATTATGGACGGACTGCCACGGTTAGGTGGTATAAAAAAACCACGGTTAGGTGGTATATATTATAATAATAATACAATTATGGATGGACGGACTGCCTGCCGACTGCCGACACAGAGGTAGCCACAGCCGTGAACTACCGCACTGTACACTGGTTGATAAAGAGATAGTAGTATACTCGTAACAACTAGTATGACACTATGACGACGGTATAAAGAATGAAAAAAAAACCACGGTTAGGTGGTATATATTATAATAATAATACAATTATGGATGGACGGACTGCCTGCCGACTGCCGACACAGAGGTAGCCACAGCCGTGAACTACCGCACTGTACACTGGTTGATAAAGAGATAGTAGTATACTCGTAACAATTAGGATGACACTATGACGGTATAAAGAATGAAAAAAAAACCACGGTTAGGTGGTAGGTATATAATAATAAATAATACAATTCTGGTCGGACGGACTGCCTGCCGTGTGCCGACACAGAGGTAGCCACAGCCGTGAACTACCGCACTGTACACTGGTTGATAAAGAGATAGTAGTATACTCGTAACAATTAGGATGACACTATGACGGTATAAAGAATGAAAAAAAAACCACGGTTAGGTGGTAGGTATATAATAATAAATAATACAATTCTGGTCGGACGGACTGCCTGCCGTGTGCCGACACAGAGGTAGCCACAGCCGTGAACTACCGCACTGTACACTGGTTGATAAAGAGATAGTAGTATACTCGTAACAATTAGGATGACACTATGACGGTATAAAGAATGAAAAAAAAACCACGGTTAGGTGGTAGGTATATAATAATAAATAATACAATTCTGGTCGGACGGACTGCCTGCCGTGTGCCGACACAGAGGTAGCCACAGCCGTGAACTACCGCACTGTACACTGGTTGATAAAGAGATAGTAGTATACTCGTAACAATTAGGATGACACTATGACGGTATAAAGAATGAAAAAAAAACCACGGTTAGGTGGTAGGTATATAATAATAAATAATACAATTCTGGTCGGACGGACTGCCTGCCGTGTGCCGACACAGAGGTAGCCACAGCCGTGAACTACCGCACTGTACACTGGTTGATAAAGAGATAGTAGTATACTCGTAACAATTAGGATGACACTATGACGGTATAAAGAATGAAAAAAAAACCACGGTTAGGTGGTAGGTATATAATAATAAATAATACAATTCTGGTCGGACGGACTGCCTGCCGTGTGCCGACACAGAGGTAGCCACAGCCGTGAACTACCGCACTGTACACTGGTTGATAAAGAGATAGTAGTATACTCGTAACAATTAGGATGACACTATGACGGTATAAAGAATGAAAAAAAAACCACGGTTAGGTGGTAGGTATATAATAATAAATAATACAATTCTGGTCGGACGGACTGCCTGCCGTGTGCCGACACAGAGGTAGCCACAGCCGTGAACTACCGCACTGTACACTGGTTGATAAAGAGATAGTAGTATACTCGTAACAATTAGGATGACACTATGACGGTATAAAGAATGAAAAAAAAACCACGGTTAGGTGGTATATATTATAATAATAATACAATTATGGATGGACGGACTGCCTGCCGACTGCCGACACAGAGGTAGCCACAGCCGTGAACTACCGCACTGTACACTGGTTGATAAAGAGATAGTAGTATACTCGTAACAATTAGGATGACACTATGACGGTATAAAGAATGAAAAAAAAACCACGGTTAGGTGGTAGGTATATAATAATAAATAATACAATTCTGGTCGGACGGACTGCCTGCCGTGTGCCGACACAGAGGTAGCCACAGCCGTGAACTACCGCACTGTACACTGGTTGATAAAGAGATAGTAGTATACTCGTAACAATTAGGATGACACTATGACGGTATAAAGAATGAAAAAAAAACCACGGTTAGGTGGTATATATTATAATAATAATACAATTATGGATGGACGGACTGCCTGCCGACTGCCGACACAGAGGTAGCCACAGCCGTGAACTACCGCACTGTACACTGGTTGATAAAGAGATAGTAGTATACTCGTAACAATTAGGATGACACTATGACGGTATAAAGAATGAAAAAAAAACCACGGTTAGGTGGTAGGTATATAATAATAAATAATACAATTCTGGTCGGACGGACTGCCTGCCGTGTGCCGACACAGAGGTAGCCACAGCCGTGAACTACCGCACTGTACACTGGTTGATAAAGAGATAGTAGTATACTCGTAACAATTAGGATGACACTATGACGGTATAAAGAATGAAAAAAAAAACCACGGTTAGGTGGTAGGTATATAATAATAAATAATACAATTCTGGTCGGACGGACTGCCTGCCGTGTGCCGACACAGAGGTAGCCACAGCCGTGAACTACCGCACTGTACACTGGTTGATAAAGAGATAGTAGTATACTCGTAACAATTAGGATGACACTATGACGGTATAAAGAATGAAAAAAAAACCACGGTTAGGTGGTAGGTATATAATAATAAATAATACAATTCTGGTCGGACGGACTGCCTGCCGTGTGCCGACACAGAGGTAGCCACAGCCGTGAACTACCGCACTGTACACTGGTTGATAAAGAGATAGTAGTATACTCGTAACAATTAGGATGACACTATGACGGTATAAAGAATGAAAAAAAAACCACGGTTAGGTGGTAGGTATATAATAATAAATAATACAATTCTGGTCGGACGGACTGCCTGCCGTGTGCCGACACAGAGGTAGCCACAGCCGTGAACTACCGCACTGTACACTGGTTGATAAAGAGATAGTAGTATACTCGTAACAATTAGGATGACACTATGACGGTATAAAGAATGAAAAAAAAACCACGGTTAGGTGGTAGGTATATAATAATAAATAATACAATTCTGGTCGGACGGACTGCCTGCCGTGTGCCGACACAGAGGTAGCCACAGCCGTGAACTACCGCACTGTACACTGGTTGATAAAGAGATAGTAGTATACTCGTAACAATTAGGATGACACTATGACGGTATAAAGAATGAAAAAAAAACCACGGTTAGGTGGTAGGTATATAATAATAAATAATACAATTCTGGTCGGACGGACTGCCTGCCGTGTGCCGACACAGAGGTAGCCACAGCCGTGAACTACCGCACTGTACTGTGTCTGCTGCTAATATAGACTGGTTGATATTTAAAGAGATATTAGTAGTATACAACAATACTATACTGGTGGTCAGGCACTGGTCACCACTCCTGCAGCAAAAGTGTGCACTGTTAATTAATATAATTGTACTCCTGGCTCCTGCTAACAACCTGCAGTGCTCCCCAGTCTCCCCCACAATTAATTATAAGCTTTTAATTTATACATTGATGACTGTGCAGCACACTGGGCTGAGCTGAGTGCACACAGACTGAGTCACACTGTGTGACTGACTGTGCTGTGTATCGTTTTTTTTTTCAGGCAGAGAACGGATATAGCAGAGAGAAGTGAACGGATATATTATATTAAATAAAAGTTAACTAGCAACTGCACTGGTCACTGACTGTGGTAAACTAACTCTGTCTGCGACTCTGCACAATCTCTCTCTATCTAATCTATCTCTATTCTAATGGAGAGGACGCCAGACACGTCCTCTCCCTATCAATCTCAATGCACGAGTGAAAATGGCGGCGACGCGCGGCTCCTTATATAGAATCCGAGTCTCGCGATAGAATCCGAGCCTCGCGAGAATCCGACAGCGTCATGATGACGTTCGGGCGCGCTCGGGTTAACCGAGCAAGGCGGGAAGATCCGAGTCGCTCGGACCCGTGAAAAAAAACATGAAGTTCGGGCGGGTTCGGATTCCGAGGAACCGAACCCGCTCATCTCTAATTAGGACATCGTCAGCGTATAACGCAATTTTATGTTCAGTAGAGCCTACCCGCACTCCAGCTATATCTATATTAGCTCAGATCCTTGCTGCCAGTGGTTCCATAACCATGGCAAATAGCAACGGAGAGAGCGGACATCCCTGTCTGGTGCCGTTAGTGATACTGAATGCGGAAGATGTGAGGCGATTAACAGAAACCGTGGCAATAGGGGATCTGTAAAGTGCTGAAACACCTTCTAGGAATTTGCCAGAAAAGCCCATCCTCCGGAGTACTGAGAAAGTGAAGGGCCAGGAAATTCTGTCAAAAGCCTTCTCGGCATCCAATGCTAGCAACAACGAGGGTATCTTCTGTTTATGGATAGAGTAAATCAAATCTATGGCTCTCCTGGTATTATCGGAGGCCTGATGGCCAGAGATGAAGCCCACTTGGTTCGGGTGTATCAGTTGTGTAAGTAGGGGAGCCAAGCGGTTGGCTAAGATTTTAGCATATATCTTAAGATCTACGTTCAGCAATGAAATTGGGCGATAGTTGGAACATTGCGTTGGATCCCTCTCAGGCTTCGGAATCACAATAATGTTGGCTTGCACAGTCGCTGGCGCAAATGAAGCTCCCTCCAGAACACTATTAAAGAGCGAGGTAAGGTATGGAGCCAATTCTGTCTGGAATGTTTAGTAATACTGAGCGGTAAAGCCATCTGGACCAGGGGCAGCCGACGACCGCATAGATTTGATAGCGGCAACCATCTCTTCCATTGAAATATCCGCATTAAGAAGAGAAAGCTGCTGCTCTGTCAGTCATGGCAAGGGGGTACCTGATAAGTAAGAACATGCTCCCTCCGGACCATCAGAGGGTAGAGGGGGGGGGGGGGGGGCAGGGAGATTATATAAGGAGATATAGTAGTTCCGAAATTCCTCCACCATCAGTTTAGGATCATAAATTGGTGCGTCTAATGTAGAAGAATGTAGTTTTTCTATCATTCCCATAGCTCGCTTGCTTCTTAACTTATTAGCTAAGAGACTATCTATTTTATCCGCTTTATCGTAAAATTTTTGATGGAGCTTCTGTAGTATAGCTGCCGCTCTTCGCGATAAAAGGGTATTTAACTGACCCCTGAGGTTATTTATCTGGGAGAGTAGGGAATCGCATGTGGCTAATTAATGTTGGGCTAAAAGCGCAGATATTTGAGATTCCAATGAGGAAACTTCCTGTGCAGCTTTCTTGCGTATGGTTGAGGCCTTAGACATAAAGTGGCCGCGAATAGTGGCTTTGTGTGCTTCGCAAACTAGACTAGGAGAGACTTCTGGGGAGGCATTTTGCTAAAAAAAAAATGTAAGGTTCAATTTAGTGTCTGAGAGAGTAGAGGGGTGAGAAAGAAGGGTATCATCAAGACGCCATTTACAGGTCTTATTATGGGTTCTATAGAAATCTACCAGGATATACACCCCTGCATGGTCCGTCCATGAACAGGGAGTGATGCCTGAATCAGATATCAACGTCGAGAGTGCGTGAGATACATGTATCATATCTATTCAAGAGTAATGTTGATGAGGTGCAGAAAAGTGGGTATAATCTCTAACGTTGGAGTGTTTAAGACGCCAGGTGTCTCGTAAATCAAGTTGTGTGAGGGAGGATGTTAATGTGAGGGCGGCATCAGTTGGAGATGCTTCCTTCTTATTTTTAGGAGGAGAATATTTATCTAAGAAAGGATCTATCACAGTATTAAAGTCCCCACCTAAAATAATGTGGCCCTGCGCTACTCTATTAAGACGCAAAAAGAATGTGCAAAAAAAACGTGATTGGTCTTGATTAGGGGCGTATACAGACACAAGTGTTAGAACAGAGGTTCTCAAACTCGGTCCTCGGGGGCCCACACAGTGCATGTTTTGCAGGTTTCCTCACAGAATCGCAAGTGAAATAATTAGCTCCACCTGTGGACCTTTTAAAATGTGTCAGTGAGTAATTAATACACCTGTGTACCTGCTGGGTTACCTGCAAAACATGCACTGTGTGGGCTCCCGAGGACCGAGTTTGAGGACCTCTGTGTTAGAATATCAGTGTGGAGCGTACCAATCACTATTAGGTATCGGCCGTCGGGGTCAGCTATGGTTGCAGTGTGTACAAATGGGATATTACGGTGGATCAGTATAGCTACCCCCTGTTTCTTACAGTCAGCAGAGGCAAAAAAGGTTTGGGTAAATTGCTTACCGTGAAGTTGAGAGTGTGTACCGGTGAAATTGGTCTCTTGAAGGAAAACTATATCAGCCTTCTCTCTCCGACAGGCGGACAACATCACTGTACGTTTCTTGGGAGAATTAAGCCCATTAACATTTATATAAAACAATTTAAGTGCCATGTGATACCAAGGAACAAAAGAGGAGCAGTGGAAACCCGTCCCGGGGAAGAAGGAAAAAAAAGAAAAAGAGTAACAGCAAGAAACAAGAATCAGAGATATAGGAGAAGAGAGAGTGATAGAGAACCCATAAGGGAGAAAACCCTGAATTATAGGGTCCCAATCAAGGACCGCTACTCAAATATGAAACATTATACTTCGAAGTAACAAATAAAGGGAGCACGGGGGTAGTGGGAACAGCAAACTAATGCAGGAGAAGCAGGTCCCTCTGGACCGCAATAGTTGAGTCGGTTGGAGCCGAAGATACAATAATGTAACCCAGAATATGAAAAACAATAAACAAAAACATACTGTGTCATAACCAACAAAAAAATTAAAAGGGGGGGAAAGGGAGGGGGAACAAGGGGGAACAAGGCAAACGAGATAAGCCCAGCGCAGTAGTACAAAGCTAGGCGTAATATATAACAAACATTAAAGCTTGGTGAGCAATATCAGAGCCTATGACATGCACATTAAAAGATGTAAGATGATAGCAAGAGTCTCCTTCTGTCAGGAGACACATCCCTAAAGTGATGAGGACTGTCCAATTATAGCCAAAAAAGTCAGCCAAAATCAAGGAGGGTCATTGGTGTCATTGCAATGACGAGTTACCCTTGTCCATTCAGGCGGTGGGATCTGGGAGCGTCGTGGCCCAGAGAAGAGGCAGTCCCACCATCAGGTGACGGCACAGGGAGGAGACCAAGTTTAGCCAACAGATCCTGACCTTGAATTAAGGTTTTGACGGATTGAGTAGAATTGTTTGCTGTAACTTGTAGCATGAAGGGAAATCCCCATCTATATCGTATTTGTTGTTGGCGTAGTATCCGAGTAACAGGCTGGAGGTCCCGTCTCTTTTGAATGGTGGAGGGGGCCAGATCCTGAAAAACTTGCAACTGCATATCCTGGAAATCGATCACTGGAGAATCTCGTATCGACATCAGAATACGTTCCTTTGAACGAAAATAATGTAGACGGACTATGACATCCCTGGGCGGTTGTGTCGGAGCAGGTTTCGCTCGGAGCGCTCGGTGGGCTCTGTCACAAAGACAATCGGCATCTGAAAGGTCAGGCAAGACGTGTTGAAAAAAGTCTTTCAGAAAGGATGGTAAAGCAGAGTTAAGGACTGATTCCGCCACATTGCGGATGCGCAAATTGTTACGACAGGAGCGATTCTCTTAATCTTCCTGACGTTCTTTGAGGTCCTCCAGCTCATCATGGAGTCTGGAGAGTTCCGAATCAAGACGTTGTTGAGAGCGGCAAAGGTCGTCCGTCTTCGATTCAAGAGCATCTGTACGATTACCAAGGGCCGTGAGATCAGACTTGAACTCGGCAATAGCTGTGGAGAGTTCCTGCTTAAAGGCGGATTGTACCCCTTCAAGTAAACTGGTCATAACTGCTTGGATCTGTGGGTCAATACCCGTCTCCGATGATCAGGGGGAGGAAGGAGAGTCCGTGAGCAATGCAGGAGGCGGGGGGCCCTTAGATTTTTGTCCAAAAAAATTAGAAGGAGCCTGTGTGTTTTTCTTGTTTCTTTGCGCCATTATGGGAGAATGAAGAGGGTAGGCAGGGTATCACAAATGTAAAAAGAGACACAGACGTTGTTTGTTGGATATATGTTAAGTAGAAAAGGGAAAGGTATACAGAAAACTATCACGGTCCAGGTAGGACAGATTGTATTGCTAAGCCAGCATCCCTGACAGTGCAGAGGGGGAGATGAGGGCCAGTGACCCTATCACTATCCTTCTAGGGCAGCTGACAGTTAATGAGCGGCACTTATAGCAATTGACAGCAGCTGACTCCAGAGCCAGGGAGAGCAAGGACCAGGCAGCGTCGGGGGGGGAGGGACACACAATCGTACCTGGTCGTCTATGGATGAGTGTCCCCAGGAGCTGTCAATTGTAGTGTCGGCGGCCCGAGCGGTGTCCCTCCTGTCCGGAGGGGAGGGTGAATCTCGCCGGCAGCATCCGCAGCAGCGCTCAGCTGGATGCGGGTAGGACGGGGCAAGCAAGGTCCCGGCTCGTCCCTGGTGAGGCGGCCGCAACCCGCAAGGAGCTAGTAGACCAGCTCCCCGATTCTGCAGCCGAAACTCACCAACTCCAGCGGCCTCCCACGTCCTAGGGCTAGATGTTGGGGGACACAAATTGGCGGGTAATAGGTGTCAGGAGGGGAATTTAAAGCTGGGATCCCAGGAGCATGCTGAGAATGCGACCAGCCTGTTCAGCTACCCAGTCGGCGAGTTCCAGTGAAAGTCAATGTTAATTAAATATGGAATAAAGGATAAATGATAAATGAATGATGGGGCAGGTCTTACTGTGTAATCCCTCAATAGCCCAGCGGGGTTACAGGGGTCCAGGGGTGCACTCACAGGGTTCACTGCATGAATGAGCAGCCCTGTTCAGATAGATGTCGGATGTTCCGCAGCACAGCACAGTCGTGAGTTTAAACAACCGTCCCCCAAGCAGAAGGCTGAGCGGGATGTGTAGTGAGCGACAGGCTCCCGTTGCTATGGCCGTTACTATGGCCGCCGGGTGACTTCCGCCACAGGAGCTCCGTCCCGCTCCAGCAAACAGGCGATCAGAGGTGGCGGCGGTGACTGTAACGGCAGGGCCGGGAGGCCTGGCGGTGAACGGGTCTCTCAGGGTTGATTAAGCCTGTGTCCAGTGCCAGATTAAGGTCCTTGTGGGCCTGGGGCTGAAATTTATGAAGGGCCTATTGTGCACTGTCACAGGGGGTGTGAGCAGCATGGTGGTGGTATGCCCAGTGCTGATGGGGTGTGGTTTGTGCCATGGGGTGTGGCTAGCACCATGGAGGGTATAGCTACCAGTGGCCAAAGAAGAAAAGTGGTTGAAGTGGTGGTATGGAAATATCAGGAGAGATTTAATTAGGCATGCCCAAGGGCTGTGTCATCCTGATATTTCCATAAACCCCACTTCACACCACAGCTACCCTCAACGCATTATACCACAGTTCCACTAACTGCAAAGTTCCACTTACCGCAATGAAGCACAGCTTCCCTCTCTGCACTACAGCACAGCTCTGCTCACCGCACATCTCACCTCTCCACACTGCAGCATAGCTCCCCTTTCCTTGCTACACCACAGCTCTATTCACCAGACTACACCACAGTTCCACTCACTGCGCAGCTCCCCTCACTGCACTGCAGCACAGCTCCCTTCTCCATACTTTATCACATCTCCACTCACCGCACAGCTCTCCTCACCACACTGCAACAAGGCTCCCTTCTCCGCACTACACCACAGCTCCCCTCACCACACTGCAGCACAGCTACCCTCACCACACTGCAGCACAGCTATCCTCACCACACTGCAGCACAGCTCCCTTCCCCACACTACACCACAGCTCTGCTCACTGCACAGCTCCCCTCCCCACACTGAAGCACAGCTCCCCTCTCTACACTACACCACAGCTCTGCTCACTGCACAGCTCCCCTCATCACACTACAGCACAGCTCCCCTCTCTACACTACACCACAACTCCGCTCACCACACAACTCCCCTCACTGCAGCACAGCTCTCCGCACTGCACTACACCACAGCTCCTTTCACCGCACTGAAGCACTGCTCCACACGTCACCATTGGCAGCACCCTCCCCAGTGTGGCTGTTGTGCCAGCCCTGCTCCTCGTCATGAGACAAAATACAAACACGACTCGCAGACCAGCCGCTAATCAGGAGCGTCCACCAGGCTGCCAGTAAACAAGCCGTGATTGGATCACAACTTGTGCCAAATTTGAATGCCGCATTTGACCGGCATTGGAAACAGTCATACTGTCACTGTCCCAGCGCTGACTGCCCAAGTGGAGCACTGGTTAATACTGGCACACTTCAAGCACTGTATATACAGTATATATATATATATATATATATATATATATATATTAGCGATGTGTGCTGGAAATTTTTTGTGTTTTGTGTTTTGGTTTTGGTTTCGGTTCCGCAGCCGTGTTTTGGATTCGGAAGCGTTTTAGCAAAACCTCCCTGAAAATTTTTTGTCGGATTCGGGTGTGTTTTGGATTCGGGTGTTTTTTCACAAAAAAAACTCAAAAACAGTTTACATCATAGAATTTGGGGGTCATTTTGATCCCATAGTATTATTAACCTCAATAACCATAATTTCCACTCATTTCCAGTCTATTCTGAACACCTCACACCTCACAATATTATTTTTAGTCCTAAAATTTGCACTGAGGTCGCTGGATGACTAAGCTAAGCGACCCAAGTGGCCGACACAAACACCTGGCCAATCTAGGAGTGGCACTGCAGTGTCAGACAGGATGGCAGATTAAAAAAATTGTCCCCAAACAGCACATGATGCAAAGAAAAAAAGAGGCGCAATGAGGTAGCTGTGTGACTAAGCTAAGCGACCCAAGTGGCCGACACAAACACCTGGCCAATCTAGGAGTGGCACTGCAGTGTCAGACAGGATGGCAGATTAAAAAAATTGTCCCCAAACAGCACATGATACAAAGAAAAAAAGAGGCGCAATGAGGTAGCTGTGTGACTAAGCTAAGTGACCCAAGTGGCCGACACAAACACCTGGCCCATCTAGGAGTGGCACTGCAGTGTCAGACAGGATGGCAGATTAAAAAAATTGTCCCCAAACAGCACATGATACAAAGAAAAAAAGAGGCGCAATGAGGTAGCTGTTTGACTAAGCTAAGCGACCCAAGTGGCCGACACAAACACCTGGCCCATCTAGGAGTGGCACTGCAGTGTCAGACAGGATGGCAGATTAAAAAAATTGTCCCCAAACAGCACATGATGCAAAGAAAAAAAGAGGTGCAATGAGGTAGCTGTGTGACTAAGCTAAGCGACCCAAGTGGCCGACACAAAAACCTGGCCCATCTAGGAGTGGCACTGCAGTGTCAGACAGGATGGCAGATTAAAAAAATTGTCCCCAAATAGCACATAATGCAAAGAAAAAAAAGAGGTGCAATCAGGTAGCTGTGTGACTAAGTTAAGCGACCAAAGTGGCCGACACAAACACCTGGCCCATCTAGGAGTGGCACTGCAGTGTCAGACAGGATGGCAGATTTAAAAAATAGTCCCCAAACAGCACATGATGCAAAGAAAAAAAGAGGTGCACCAAGGTCGCTGGATGGCTAAGCTAAGCGACCCAAGTGGCCGACACAAACACCTGGCCCATCTAGGAGTGGCACTGCAGTGTCAGACAGGATGGCAGATTAAAAAAATTGTCCCCAAACAGTACATGATGCAAAGAAAAAAAGAGGTGCAATCAGGTAGCTGTGTGACTAAGCTAAGCGACCCAAGTGGCCGACACAAACACCTGGCCCATCTAGGAGTGGCACTGCAGTGTCAGACAGGATGGCAGATTTAAAAAATAGTCCCCAAACAGCACATGATGCAAAGAAAAAAAGAGGTGCACCAAGGTCGCTGGATGGCTAAGCTAAACGACCCAAGTGGCCGACACAAACACCTGGCCCATCTAGGAGTGGAACTGCAGTGTCAGACAGGATGGCAAATTAAAAAAATTGTCCCCAAACAGCACATGATGCAAAGAAAAAAAGAGGTGCAACAAGGTCGCTGGATGGCTAAGCTAAGCGACCCAAGTGGCCGACACAAACACCTGGCCCATCTACGAGTGGCACTGCAGTGTGAGACAGGATGGCAAATTAAAAAAATTGTCCCCAAACAGCACATGATGCAAAGAAAAAAAAGAGGCGCAATGAGGTAGCTGTGTGACTAAGCTAAGCGACCCAAGTGGCCGACACAAACACCTGGCCCATCTAGGAGTGGCACTGCAGTGTCAGACAGGATGACAGATTAAAAAAAATGTCCCCAAACAGCACATGATGCAAAGAAAAAAAGAGGCGCAATGAGGTAGATGTGTGACTAAGCTAAGCGACCCAAGTGGCCGACACAAACACCTGGCCCATCTAGGAGTGGCACTGCAGTGTCAGACAGGATGGCAGATTTAAAAATAGTCCCCAAACAGCACATGATGCAAAGAAAAAAAGAGGTGCACCAAGGTCGCTGGACGGCTAAGCTAAGCGACCCAAGTGGCCGACACTAACACCTGGCCCATCTAGGAGTGGCACTGCATTGTCAGACAGGATAGCAGATTAAAAAAATTGTCCCCAAACAGCACATGATGTAAAGAATAAAAAAGAGGCGCAATGAGGTAGCTGTGTGACTAAGCTAAGCGACCCAAGTGGCCGACACAAACACCTGGTCCATCTAGGAGTGGTACTGCAGTGTCAGACAGGATGGCAGATTAAAAAAATTGTCCCCAAACAGCACATGATGCAAAGAAAAAAAGAGGCGCAATGAGGTAGCTGTGTGACTAAGCTAAGCGACCCAAGTGGCCGACACAAACACCTGGCCAATCTAGGAGTCGCACTGCAGTGTCAGACAGGATGGCAGATTAAAAAAATTGTGCCCAAACAGCACATGATGCAAAGAAAAAAAGAGGCGCAATGAGGTAGCTGTGTGACTAAGCTAAGTGACCCAAGTGGCCGACACAAACACCTGGCCCATCTAGGAGTGGCACTGCAGTGTCAGACAGGATGGCAGATTAAAAAAATTGTCCCCAAACAGCACATGATACAAAGAAAAAAAGAGGCGCAATGAGGTAGCTGTTTGACTAAGCTAAGCGACCCAAGTGGCCGACACAAACACCTGGCCCATCTAGGAGTGGCACTGCAGTGTCAGACAGGATGGCAGATTAAAAAAATTGTCCCCAAACAGCACATGATGCAAAGAAAAAAAGAGGTGCAATGAGGTAGCTGTGTGACTAAGCTAAGCGACCCAAGTGGCCGACACAAAAACCTGGCCCATCTAGGAGTGGCACTGCAGTGTCAGACAGGATGGCAGATTAAAAAAATTGTCCCCAAATAGCACATAATGCAAAGAAAAAAAAGAGGTGCAATCAGGTAGCTGTGTGACTAAGTTAAGCGACCAAAGTGGCCGACACAAACACCTGGCCCATCTAGGAGTGGCACTGCAGTGTCAGACAGGATGGCAGATTTAAAAAATAGTCCCCAAACAGCACATGATGCAAAGAAAAAAAGAGGTGCACCAAGGTCGCTGGATGGCTAAGCTAAGCGACCCAAGTGGCCGACACAAACACCTGGCCCATCTAGGAGTGGCACTGCAGTGTCAGACAGGATGGCAGATTAAAAAAATTGTCCCCAAACAGTACATGATGCAAAGAAAAAAAGAGGTGCAATCAGGTAGCTGTGTGACTAAGCTAAGCGACCCAAGTGGCCGACACAAACACCTGGCCCATCTAGGAGTGGCACTGCAGTGTCAGACAGGATGGCAGATTTAAAAAATAGTCCCCAAACAGCACATGATGCAAAGAAAAAAAGAGGTGCACCAAGGTCGCTGGATGGCTAAGCTAAACGACCCAAGTGGCCGACACAAACACCTGGCCCATCTAGGAGTGGAACTGCAGTGTCAGACAGGATGGCAAATTAAAAAAATTGTCCCCAAACAGCACATGATGCAAAGAAAAAAAGAGGTGCAACAAGGTCGCTGGATGGCTAAGCTAAGCGACCCAAGTGGCCGACACAAACACCTGGCCCATCTACGAGTGGCACTGCAGTGTGAGACAGGATGGCAAATTAAAAAAATTGTCCCCAAACAGCACATGATGCAAAGAAAAAAAAGAGGCGCAATGAGGTAGCTGTGTGACTAAGCTAAGCGACCCAAGTGGCCGACACAAACACCTGGCCCATCTAGGAGTGGCACTGCAGTGTCAGACAGGATGACAGATTAAAAAAAATGTCCCCAAACAGCACATGATGCAAAGAAAAAAAGAGGCGCAATGAGGTAGATGTGTGACTAAGCTAAGCGACCCAAGTGGCCGACACAAACACCTGGCCCATCTAGGAGTGGCACTGCAGTGTCAGACAGGATGGCAGATTTAAAAATAGTCCCCAAACAGCACATGATGCAAAGAAAAAAAGAGGTGCACCAAGGTCGCTGGACGGCTAAGCTAAGCGACCCAAGTGGCCGACACTAACACCTGGCCCATCTAGGAGTGGCACTGCATTGTCAGACAGGATAGCAGATTAAAAAAATTGTCCCCAAACAGCACATGATGTAAAGAATAAAAAAGAGGCGCAATGAGGTAGCTGTGTGACTAAGCTAAGCGACCCAAGTGGCCGACACAAACACCTGGTCCATCTAGGAGTGGTACTGCAGTGTCAGACAGGATGGCAGATTAAAAAAATTGTCCCCAAACAGCACATGATGCAAAGAAAAAAAGAGGCGCAATGAGGTAGCTGTGTGACTAAGCTAAGCGACCCAAGTGGCCGACACAAACACCTGGCCAATCTAGGAGTCGCACTGCAGTGTCAGACAGGATGGCAGATTAAAAAAATTGTGCCCAAACAGCACATGATGCAAAGAAAAAAAGAGGCGCAATGAGGTAGCTGTGTGACTAAGCTAAGCGACCCAAGTGGCCGACACAAACACCTGGCCCATCTAGGAGTGGCACTGCATTGTCAGACAGGATAGCAGATTAAAAAAATTGTCCCCAAACAGCACATGATGCAAAGAATAAAAAAGAGGCGCAATGAGATAGCTGTGTGACTAAGCTAAGCGACCCAAGTGGCTGACACAAACACCTGGCCCATCTAGGAGTGGCACTGCAGTTTACTAGCGAGAGGATGAGTGCTTCTATCCTCATGTGAATCTGAATCACTAGCCATGAACATAGGCCAGGGCCTCAGCCGTTCCTTGCCACTCCGTGTCGTAAATGGCATATTGGCAAGTTTACGCTTCTCATCAGACGCTTTTAATTTTGATTTTTGGGTAATTTTACTGAACTTTTGTAGTATACTTGACGACACAGAGGTAGAGCAGTGGATTACTGTACCGTACTGCTATATATTATATACTGGTGGTCAGCAAAATGATGCACTGTCCTACTACTATATATATATACTGCGCACAAAAACTTAAATGCACCACAGGTATGGATGGATAGTATACTTGACGACACAGAGGTAGGTAGAGCAGTGGCCTACTGTACCGTACTGCTATATATTATATACTGGTGGTCAGCAAAATTATGCACTGTCCTCCTACTATATATATACTGCGCAAAACTTAAATGCACCACAGGTATGGATGGATAGTATACTTGATGACACAGAGGTAGAGCAGTGGCCTACTGTACCGTACTGCTATATATTATATACTGGTGGTCAGCAAAATTATGCACTGTCCTCCTACTATATATATAGTTACTGCGCAAAACTTAAATGCACCACAGGTATGGATGGATAGTATACTTGACGACAAAGAGGTAGAGCAGTGGACTACTGTACCATACTGCTATATATATACTGGTGGTCAGCAAAATTCTGCACTGTCCTCCTACTATATACTACAATGCAGCACAGATATGGAGCGTTTTTCAGGCAGAGAACGTATAATACTGGTGGTCACTGGTCAGCAAAACTCTGCACTGTCCTCCTACTATATAATACTGGTGGTCCCCAGTCCCCACAATAAAGCAATTAGCACACTGAGCACAGATATTTGCAGCACACTGAGCACAGATATGGAGCGTTTTTCAGGCAGAGAACGTAGATATTTGCAGCACACTGAGCACAGATATTTGCAGCACACTGAGCATAGATATTTGCAGCACACTGAACACAGAAACTGAGAGAACGCCAGCCACGTCCTCTCACGATCATTTCCAATGCACGAGTGAAAAATGGCGGCGACGCGCGGCTCCTTATATAGAATACGAATCTCACGAGAATCCGACCGCGGGATTATGACGTTCGGGCGCGCTCGGGTTAACCGAGCAAGGCGGGAGGATCCGAGTCTGCTTGGAACCGTGCAAAAAAGGGTGAAGTTCGGGGGGGCTCGGATCCCGAGGAACCGAACCCGCTCATCACTTATATATATATATATATATATATATATATATTTGCATGTGTGAGGGCAGTTGATAAATACAAGTATAATACCAGGGTGGCTTTCCCGCATTTAAATAGAAGTGTTATCCCAGCTTCACAAGAACAAGATGTCACTCCAGCACTCCAAGCATAGCTCCCAATATTTTAAATTGCATATGCACATCCGAAAACAGGGCATGGCCTGTATGAAAGGGCGCGGCCTCACGGCAGTGCCATGATACGAGTCATGCCCCCATTTATGGTCACTGAAGAGGGGCATGACCAGCGCTGGCTTGCCCCTAGTCTCTTCATCTCCATTGAATAGACGCTGTGTGCATGCGTCTATTCACCGCTGATCTGCTTAGCAGAGCAGCGAGTGCAGGACTCTCCAAACTGCCCCACCACCACGGGACACGACGGCCCACGGGTGGGACAGTCCCAAGAAATCAGGACTGTCCTGCGAAAATAGGGACAGTTGGGAAGTATGCTCCACGGACCTCGGGTTTCAAGAAATCTGCAGTCTTTTAATCAGGATAGATATATATATATATAGATATATATATATATCTATCCGTGGAGTACTGCCTTAATTTTGCAAATCAGAGTTAACTTTGTTCTATACATACAGTATATACTGTATAGTACAAATAGACTGAGCAGCAGGGCACGCTGAGGGGGATCCGGGCAAGATGCTGGCTGTCGGGATCCCAGCACCAGTCAGAATACCGACGCCAGAATCCCGAAAAGGACAGGACATTGATGCTGGAATCCAGACAGCCAGCATCCCAACCATGAGTATAGTGGGAGGCAAAGGTTTAGGTCCGGGGGTGGGTAGTAGGTTTAGGCACCACCCCGGGAGGTTAGGGTTAGGCTGCGGGAGGGGAAAAGTTAGGGTTAGGCACCACGGGGAATGGTTAGGTTTAGGCACTAAGGGGGAGGGATAGGTTTAGGCTGCGGGAAAGGGGGCTTAGGTTTAGACAACAACGGGGGAGGTTAGGGTAGGCACCTATCGGGGAGGTTAGGGTTAGGCTGCTGGAAGGGAGGGATAGCGGGTAGGGTAGAACATAGCCAGCTTACCCCTATCGTGATTTCAACTGTCGGGATATTGGCATCGGTATACTGAACGCCGGCATCCCGACTGTCGTAACTCATACCCAACACGGTCTCTGTTAATTATATATAGAAATAGAAATATATATATTATATATATATATATATATATACACAAGTATACACAAGAACCTTTTTGGTTCTTTTATTATTTATGTTCTCACTGCCCATTGGTATTCTTACCTGAGGAAAAGGCTGTGATGCCTTGAAACGTCGTAAGCCTGCCATGTCTATTTTATTGCCATGAACACGTTTGTCCTGTTTTCACAATGATTTGAATACAAGCTTTAACAAAGTCCTTGGAGTGCCGCCTCTTTTCCTTTGCCGCATACACCTGAGCCACAGGTGGGGAAGGATATACTACTATATACACAAGTATATTTAAATGTGTGTGTATATAACTATATATATATATTTTTTTTTCTTTAAATATATTTTAGTCAAACTATAATATTCCAAATATATAAATCTCCAAGTGTATGTAAATATGTATGTCTGTGTATATATATATATATTAGAGATGAGCGGGTTCGGTTCCTCGGAATCCGAACCCGCCCGAACTTCATGTTTTTTTTCACGGGTCCGAGCGACTCGGATCTTCCCGCCTTGCTCGGTTAACCCGAGCGCGCCCGAACGTCATCATGACGCTGTCGGATTCTCGCGAGGCTCGGATTCTATCGCGAGACTCGGATTCTATATAAGGAGCCGCGCGTCGCCGCCATTTTCACTCGTGCATTGAGATTGATAGGGAGAGGACGTGTCTGGCGTCCTCTCCATTAGAATAGAGATAGATTAGATAGAGAGAGAGAGATTGTGCAGAGTCGCAGACAGAGTTAGTTTACCACAGTCAGTGACCAGTGCAGTTGCTAGTTAACTTTTATTTAATATAATATATCCGTTCACTTCTCTCTGCTATATCCGTTCTCTGCCTGAAAAAAAAAACGATACACAGCACAGTCAGTCACACAGTGTGACTCAGTCTGTGTGCACTCAGCTCAGCCCAGTGTGCTGCACAGTCATCAATGTATAAATTAAAAGCTTATAATTAATTGTGCGGGAGACTGGGGAGCACTGCAGGTTGTTAGCAGGAGCCAGGAGTACAATTATATTAATTAACAGTGCACACTTTTGCTGCAGGAGTGGTGACCAGTGCCTGACCACCAGTATAGTATTGTTGTATACTACTAATATCTCTTTAAATATCAACCAGTCTATATTAGCAGCAGACACAGTACAGTGCGGTAGTTCACGGCTGTGGCTACCTCTGTGTCGGCACACGGCAGGCAGTCCGTCCGACCAGAATTGTATTATTTATTATTATATACCTACCACCTAACCGTGGTTTTTTTTTCATTCTTTATACCGTCATAGTGTCATCCTAATTGTTACGAGTATACTACTATCTCTTTATCAACCAGTGTACAGTGCGGTAGTTCACGGCTGTGGCTACCTCTGTGTCGGCACACGGCAGGCAGTCCGTCCGACCAGAATTGTATTATTTATTATTATATACCTACCACCTAACCGTGGTTTTTTTTTCATTCTTTATACCGTCATAGTGTCATCCTAATTGTTACGAGTATACTACTATCTCTTTATCAACCAGTGTACAGTGCGGTAGTTCACGGCTGTGGCTACCTCTGTGTCGGCACACGGCAGGCAGTCCGTCCGACCAGAATTGTATTATTTATTATTATATACCTACCACCTAACCGTGGTTTTTTTTTTCATTCTTTATACCGTCATAGTGTCATCCTAATTGTTACGAGTATACTACTATCTCTTTATCAACCAGTGTACAGTGCGGTAGTTCACGGCTGTGGCTACCTCTGTGTCGGCACACGGCAGGCAGTCCGTCCGACCAGAATTGTATTATTTATTATTATATACCTACCACCTAACCGTGGTTTTTTTTTCATTCTTTATACCGTCATAGTGTCATCCTAATTGTTACGAGTATACTACTATCTCTTTATCAACCAGTGTACAGTGCGGTAGTTCACGGCTGTGGCTACCTCTGTGTCGGCACACGGCAGGCAGTCCGTCCGACCAGAATTGTATTATTTATTATTATATACCTACCACCTAACCGTGGTTTTTTTTTCATTCTTTATACCGTCATAGTGTCATCCTAATTGTTACGAGTATACTACTATCTCTTTATCAACCAGTGTACAGTGCGGTAGTTCACGGCTGTGGCTACCTCTGTGTCGGCACACGGCAGGCAGTCCGTCCGACCAGAATTGTATTATTTATTATTATATACCTACCACCTAACCGTGGTTTTTTTTTCATTCTTTATACCGTCATAGTGTCATCCTAATTGTTACGAGTATACTACTATCTCTTTATCAACCAGTGTACAGTGCGGTAGTTCACGGCTGTGGCTACCTCTGTGTCGGCACACGGCAGGCAGTCCGTCCGACCAGAATTGTATTATTTATTATTATATACCTACCACCTAACCGTGGTTTTTTTTTTCATTCTTTATACCGTCATAGTGTCATCCTAATTGTTACGAGTATACTACTATCTCTTTATCAACCAGTGTACAGTGCGGTAGTTCACGGCTGTGGCTACCTCTGTGTCGGCACACGGCAGGCAGTCCGTCCGACCAGAATTGTATTATTTATTATTATATACCTACCACCTAACCGTGGTTTTTTTTTCATTCTTTATACCGTCATAGTGTCATCCTAATTGTTACGAGTATACTACTATCTCTTTATCAACCAGTGTACAGTGCGGTAGTTCACGGCTGTGGCTACCTCTGTGTCGGCACACGGCAGGCAGTCCGTCCGACCAGAATTGTATTATTTATTATTATATACCTACCACCTAACCGTGGTTTTTTTTTTCATTCTTTATACCGTCATAGTGTCATCCTAATTGTTACGAGTATACTACTATCTCTTTATCAACCAGTGTACAGTGCGGTAGTTCACGGCTGTGGCTACCTCTGTGTCGGCACACGGCAGGCAGTCCGTCCGACCAGAATTGTATTATTTATTATTATATACCTACCACCTAACCGTGGTTTTTTTTTCATTCTTTATACCGTCATAGTGTCATCCTAATTGTTACGAGTATACTACTATCTCTTTATCAACCAGTGTACAGTGCGGTAGTTCACGGCTGTGGCTACCTCTGTGTCGGCAGTCGGCAGGCAGTCCGTCCATCCATAATTGTATTATTATTATAATATATACCACCTAACCGTGGTTTTTTTATACCACCTAACCGTGGCAGTCCGTCCATAATTGTATACTAGTATCCAATCCATCCATCTCCATTGTTTACCTGAGGTGCCTTTTAGTTCTGCCTATAAAATATGGAGAACAAAAAAGTTGAGGTTCCAAAATTAGGGAAAGATCAAGATCCACTTCCACCTCGTGCTGAAGCTGCTGCCACTAGTCATGGCCGAGACGATGAAATGCCAGCAACGTCGTCTGCCAAGGCCGATGCCCAATGTCATAGTACAGAGCATGTCAAATCCAAAACACCAAATATCAGAAAAAAAAGGACTCCAAAACCTAAAATAAAATTGTCGGAGGAGAAGCGTAAACTTGCCAATATGCCATTTACCACACGGAGTGGCAAGGAACGGCTGAGGCCCTGGCCTATGTTCATGGCTAGTGGTTCAGCTTCACATGAGGATGGAAGCACTCAGCCTCTCGCTAGAAAACTGAAAAGACTCAAGCTGGCAAAAGCACCGCAAAGAACTGTGCGTTCTTTGAAATCCCAAATCCACAAGGAGAGTCCAATTGTGTCGTTTGCGATGCCTGACCTTCCCAACACTGGACGTGAAGAGCATGCGCCTTCCACTATTTGCATGCCCCCTGCAAGTGCTGGAAGGAGCACCCGCAGTCCAGTTCCTGATAGTCAGATTGAAGATGTCAGTGTTGAAGTACACCAGGATGAGGAGGATATGGGTGTTGCTGGCGCTGGGGAGGAAATTGACCAGGAGGATTCTGATGGTGAGGTGGTTTGTTTAAGTCAGGCACCCGGGGAGACACCTGTTGTCCGTGGGAGGAATATGGCCGTTGACATGCCAGGTGAAAATACCAAAAAAATCAGCTCTTCGGTGTGGAGGTATTTCACCACAAATGCGGACAACAGGTGTCAAGCCGTGTGTTCCCTTTGTCAAGCTGTAATAAGTAGGGGTAAGGACGTTAACCACCTCGGAACATCCTCCCTTATACGTCACCTGCAGCGCATTCATAATAAGTCAGTGACAAGTTCAAAAACTTTGGGTGACAGCGGAAGCAGTCCACTGACCAGTAAATCCCTTCCTCTTGTAACCAAGCTCACGCAAACCACCCCACCAACTCCCTCAGTGTCAATTTCCTCCTTCCCCAGGAATGCCAATAGTCCTGCAGGCCATGTCACTGGCAAGTCTGACGAGTCCTCTCCTGCCTGGGATTCCTCCGATGCATCCTTGCGTGTAACGCCTACTGCTGCTGGCGCTGCTGTTGTTGCCGCTGGGAGTCGATGGTCATCCCAGAGGGGAAGTCGTAAGCCCACTTGTACTACTTCCAGTAAGCAATTGACTGTTCAACAGTCCTTTGCGAGGAAGATGAAATATCACAGCAGTCATCCTACTGCAAAGCGGATAACTGAGGCCTTGGCATCCTGGGTGGTGAGAAACGTGGTTCCGGTATCCATCATTACTGCAGAGCCAACTAGAGACTTGTTGGAGGTACTGTGTCCCCGGTACCAAATACCATCTAGGTTCCATTTCTCTAGGCAGGCGATACCGAAAATGTACACAGACCTCAGAAAAAGAGTCACCAGTGTCCTAAAAAATGCAGCTGTACCCAATGTCCACTTAACCACGGACATGTGGACAAGTGGAGCAGGGCAGGGTCAGGACTATATGACTGTGACAGCCCACTGGGTAGATGTATGGACTCCCGCCGCAAGAACAGCAGCAGCGGCACCAGTAGCAGCATCTCGCAAACGCCAACTCTTTCCTAGGCAGGCTACGCTTTGTATCACCGCTTTCCAGAATACGCACACAGCTGAAAACCTCTTACGGCAACTGAGGAAGATCATCGCGGAATGGCTTACCCCAATTGGACTCTCCTGTGGATTTGTGGCATCGGACAACGCCAGCAATATTGTGTGTGCATTAAATCTGGGCCAATTCCAGCACGTCCCATGTTTTGCACATACCTTGAATTTGGTGGTGCAGAATTTTTTAAAAAACGACAGGGGCGTGCAAGAGATGCTGTCGGTGGCCAGAAGAATTGCGGGACACTTTCGGCGTACAGGCACCACGTACAGAAAACTGGAGCACCACCAAAAACTACTGAACCTGCCCTGCCATCATCTGAAGCAAGAAGTGGTAACGAGGTGGAATTCAACCCTCTATATGCTTCAGAGGTTGGAGGAGCAGCAAAAGGCCATTCAAGCCTATACAATTGAGCACGATATAGTAGGTGGAATGCACCTGTCTCAAGTGCAGTGGAGAATGATTTCAACGTTGTGCAAGGTTCTGATGCCCTTTGAACTTGCCACACGTGAAGTCAGTTCAGACACTGCCAGCCTGAGTCAGGTCATTCCCCTCATCAGGCTTTTGCAGAAGAAGCTGGAGGCATTGAAGGAGGAGCTAACACGGAGCGATTCCGCTAGGCATGTGGGACTTGTGGATGCAGCCCTTAATTCGCTTAACAAGGATTCACGGGTGGTCAATCTGTTGAAATCAGAGCACTACATTTTGGCCACCGTGCTCGATCCTAGATTTAAAGCCTACCTTGGATCTCTCTTTCCGGCAGACACAGGTCTGCTGGGGTTGAAAGACCTGCTGGTGACAAAATTGTCAAGTCAAGCGGAACGCGACCTGTCAACATCTCCTCCTTCACATTCTCCCGCAACTGGGGGTGCGAGGAAAAGGCTCAGAATTCCGAGCCCACCCGCTGGCGGTGATGCAGGGCAGTCTGGAGCGACTGCTGATGCTGACATCTGGTCCGGACTGAAGGACCTGACAACGATTACGGACATGTCGTCTACTGTCACTGCATATGATTCTCTCAACATTGATAGAATGGTGGAGGATTATATGAGTGACCGCATCCAAGTAGGCACGTCACACAGTCCGTACTTATACTGGCAGGAAAAAGAGGCAATTTGGAGGCCCTTGCACAAACTGGCTTTATTCTACCTAAGTTGCCCTCCCACAAGTGTGTACTCCGAAAGAGTGTTTAGTGCCGCCGCTCACCTTGTCAGCAATCGGCGTACGAGGTTACATCCAGAAAATGTGGAGAAGATGATGTTCATTAAAATGAATTATAATCAATTCCTCCGCGGAGACATTGACCAGCAGCAATTGCCTCCACAAAGTACACAGGGAGCTGAGATGGTGGATTCCAGTGGGGACGAATTGATAATCTGTGAGGAGGGGGATGTACACGGTGATATATCGGAGGGTGAAGATGAGGTGGACATCTTGCCTCTGTAGAGCCAGTTTGTGCAAGGAGAGATTAATTGCTTCTTTTTTGGGGGGGGTCCAAACCAACCCGTCATATCAGTCACAGTCGTGTGGCAGACCCTGTCACTGAAATGATGGGTTGGTTAAAGTGTGCATGTCCTGTTTTGTTTATACAACATAAGGGTGGGTGGGAGGGCCCAAGGATAATTCCATCTTGCACCTCTTTTTTCTTTTCTTTTTCTTTGCATCATGTGCTGATTGGGGTGGGTTTTTTGGAAGGGACACCCTGCGTGACACTGCAGTGCCACTCCTAGATGGGCCCGGTGTTTGTGTCGGCCACTAGGGTCGCTAATCTTACTCACACAGCTACCTCATTGCGCCTCTTTTTTTCTTTGCGTCATGTGCTGTTTGGGGAGGGTTTTTTGGAAGGGACATCCTGCGTGACACTGCAGTGCCACTCCTAGATGTGCCCGGTGTTTGTGTCGGCCACTAGGGTCGCTAATCTTACTCACACAGTCAGCTACCTCATTGCGCCTCTTTTTTTCTTTGCGTCATGTGCTGTTTGGGGAGGGTTTTTTGGAAGGGCCATCCTGCGTGACACTGCAGTGCCACTCCTAGATGGGCCCGGTGTTTGTGTCGGCCACTAGGGTCGCTAATCTTACTCACACAGCTACCTCATTGCGCCTCTTTTTTTCTTTGCGTCATGTGCTGTTTGGGGAGGGTTTTTTGGAAGGGACATCCTGCGTGACACTGCAGTGCCACTCCTAGATGGGCCCGGTGTTTGTGTCGGCCACTAGGGTCGCTTATCTTACTCACACAGCGACCTCGGTGCAAATTTTAGGACTAAAAATAATATTGTGAGGTGTGAGGTATTCAGAATAGACTGAAAATGAGTGTAAATTATGGTTTTTGAGGTTAATAATACTTTGGGATCAAAATGACCCCCAAATTCTATGATTTAAGCTGTTTTTTAGTGTTTTTTGAAAAAAACACCCGAATCCAAAACACACCCGAATCCGACAAAAAAAATTCGGTGAGGTTTTGCCAAAACGCGTTCGAACCCAAAACACGGCCGCGGAACCGAACCCAAAACCAAAACACAAAACCCGAAAAATTTCAGGCGCTCATCTCTAATATATATATATATATATATAGCTGTAGTGAGCTTTCCCACCTGTGGCTCAGGTGTTAGCGGCGAAGGAATGAAGGCGGCACTCCAAGGACTTGTAGTAATGGTTGTATTCAAATCATGGTGATAATAAACAAAATGTGCTCCAAAATCAACAAAGTGCAGGCATCTTACGACGTTTCAAGGCATGGCAGCCTTTTCATCAGGTAAGGTGGCCCAGTGCTATGTGAAAAGAAAAAGAACCAAACCAAACAGAGAACACTCACCTGTTAAATAACGTGGTGTGCAGAGCAAAAGGTGTTCCCGGCGTCTGTGACCGGGACTTCCGGGTGAGTCACGTGAGCGGCTCACCGATGACGTCTCCGTTGCCTAGCAACGCGTGCATTAGGTAGCAGGCGCCGGGAAAGCCTGTCAGTGAAGAAAAGGAAACAGATTGAATGAATGGTGTTAAGGCATGCGTGAGCATGCAAGACCCAGCGAATTGTGTGCTGTATGAATGAAAACTGTGAGACATAACCAGTGAATTAAAAGAGTTTAAAAAGTTACTTATAGACCAGCTGAGTAAAACCAAGGATGTGAATAAAGCAAAACCATGAATAACTGATACTTGAAGCATATAACATGTCTATACCAGAAAAATTCAAAAAAAACAATTTAAATGATGATGGGACATCGTGTCTCAAGTGTCACAGGCTATCTGACATCTACCAAAGGACAAGGGAAAGTAAAGGTGGAGAAGATGGGGGAGGGAAAGAGGGGGAGTGGGGTTGGAAGGGGGGGAGAGAGAAATGAAAGGGAAGGGGGGGGGGGGAGAAGGAGGAATACCGGGACTCATATTGGAAGATTAGAGCATCTACAAAAAGCTATATTACAAAAAAACGTTCCAAGTGAACTTTTCATTTAGTCCCTTGGGTGACAATGCGTCTAATAAGAAGATCCATTTGGATTCACACTTCGATAAGGCCCGCTGTCTATCTCCAGCTCTCAGCGGTACCGGAATGTGATCAATGATTTTATAACGAAGGCTAGACAGTGGGTGACCACTCAGTTTGAAATGGCGCGCTGCCGGTTGATCGACCGGCTTGCCTTACAAAGATGCTTTTATGGCCTTTCGATGTAATGCCATTCTGTCTCGTAAATTTCTGATGGTCTGTCCCACATACAGCAAGCCACATGGGCATGTGATAACATACACTATAAATGTTGTAGTGCATGTAAGTACATGACGAATTTTGTATTTATGGCCTGTATGTGGATTATGAAAATCATGGCCAGTTTCCAAATATGTACATGTAGTGCAGGATGCACACTTGTAACACCCTGGTTTCTTCACTTGGATGCGGGAAGCTTTAGAGTAAATCGTTGGGACAATATTGGTTTTTACCAAGATGTCCCTGATGTTCGGTCCCCTTTTGTAGCTAGGCATCAACGTAGTATTTTTGAAACAAGGAAGTTCCTTATCACCTGAGACAATAGGCCACAGCCCCTTTGTGGCCCGTGGAATGACTTTACTGGCCGTAGTGAACTGAGTCACAAAAGGAATTCGCGATCCAAGATGTCTTTTTGACACAGTTCACTACGGCCAGTAAAGTCATTCCACGGGTCATAACGGGGCTGTGGCCTATTGTCTCAGGTGATAAGGAACTTCCTTGTTTCAAAACTACTACGTTGATGCCTAGCTACAAAAGGGGACCGAACATCAGGGACATCTTGGTAAAAACCAATATTGTCCCAACGATTCACTCTAAAGCTTCCCGCATCCAAGTGAAGAAACCAGGGTGTTACAAGTGTGCATCCTGCACTACATGTAAATATTTGGAAACTGGCCATGATTTTCATAATCCACATACAGGCCATAAATACAATATTTGTCATGTACTTACATGCACTACAACATTTATAGTGTAAGTTATCACATGCCCATGTGGCTTGCTGTATGTGGGACAGACCATCAGAAATTTACGAGACAGAATGGCGTTACATCGATCGGCCATAAAAGCATCTTTGGAAGGCAAGCCGGTCGATCAACCGGTAGCGCGCCATTTCAAACTGAGTGGTCACCCACTGTCTAGCCTTCGTTATAAAATCATTGATCAAATTCCGGTACCGCTGAGAGCTGGAGATAGACATCGGGCCTTATCGAAGTGTGAATCCAAACGGATCTTCTTATTAGACGCATTGTCACCCAAGTGTCACAACTGAGGGCCTGAGCTGACGGGAGGCAGCCTCAGTTGTAGGGGCTGAGATGTACCGGAACCTGGGAGGTTGTATCAGACCCCTGGACATGTAAGTAACATAAATAATAACTGCCCGAAGGCGTGACCACGACAACTTGGATAAAAGTCAATGATGTTTATTATGACAACTCCGCAACACAGCAGCAGTAAAAGAAAACGTAAAAGTCAGCAAATAATAAATACAGTTCCTGGGTACTACAGGATGGCAGGAGCCACAGGGCACTGGTAGTGTGAGATAGTTCTTATGATCTTCTAGATGGAAAGTCCTTACCAGGCCCGACTGTAGCAATGGAGATAACCCAGGATTGCGCCAGCTGGTGTTCCAGGAAAAGCTGGGTTGCTGAAGGTAAAACAGCTGCTGTGGATACTGGCTGGAACCAGACTGTTGTTAGCACGGAGTGGATACTGGCTGGAACCAGTTAAATAATAAATGAACTTGGGAGCGATGAAATATGAACTGAAATGTAGAACTTGAGAGCGGAGAAATAATAATACCGGTGGAGAGTGGTAAAGTGTAGAAAGGACACCGGCCCTTTAAGGGAAGCTGTACTCTGCTGGAAGCTGAGCTGGAAGCAGGTAATATTGTAGCTGGAAACAGATGAATCCACAATGGATTGGAGAGTCAGGCTACACCGCAGGTGGAATGCTGGTGCGGGTCTCTATGGTGGAAGTCTTGAGACAGGAGCTGGAACCTGGAAGACAATCACAGGAGAGAGACAAACAGGAACTAGGTTTGACAACCAAAGCACTGACGCCTTCCTTGCTCAGGCACAGTGTATTTATACCTGCAGCAAGGAAGGGATTGGCTAGGCAATTATGCAGATTATCAATACTGAGAACAGATTGGTGGAAATGATCAGCTGACAGAATCCAAGATGGCTGCGCCCATGCAGACACTTGGAGGGAAGTTTGGTTTGTAATCCATGTGGTAATGAAAACAGTAATGGCGGCGCCGGCCACCGGAAACAGGAGGCGCCAGGCTGACAGATGCACATCCAACCATGTGGACACAGTGGAGGCCGCGGCTGACGTAATCGCCACTCAGACACTCTGCATGCAGAAGTTCAGGGACGGCGGCGGAGGCCGCGGGAGACGCCATGCCAGGTGTAATATGGCGTTTACTGTGACAGCGTCCCAGAGTGACAGGAGAGGATACAGGAATGTACACATCAGGATAACAGATGGGATCCGGTCCTGGAGCGCTGAGCCAGCCTTAGGAGGCATCTGATGGGTAAGAAATGGCGTCCAGATACCCGGATCGTGACAGCACCCCCCCCTTTAGGAGTGGCCCCAGGACACTTCTTTGGCTTTTGAGGAAACTTGGAATGGAATCTCCGGACCAAGGCAGGAGCATGGACATCAGAAGCATTGGTCCATGAACGTTCCTCAGGACCATAACCCTTCCAGTCAATAAGATATTGTAGTTGACCGTAACGGTGACGTGAGTCCAGGATCTTGGCCACTTCATACTCAACGCCTCGTTGAGTTTGGACTTTCGGAGTTGGAGGAAGTGAGGAATGAAACCGATTCAAGATCAGCGGTTTCAACAGGGAAACATGGAATGTCCTGGGTATTTTTAAGAAGGGAGGCAACTGGAGTCTGTAAGCAACAGGATTGATGACTTGTTCAATCTTGAAAGGACCGATATAGCGAGGTGCAAACTTCATACTGGGAACTCTTAACCTCAAATTCTTCGTGGATAACCATACCCGATCACCCACCTTGAGAGCAGGAACTGCTCGACGCTTCTTATCCGCAAACTACTTGTACCTGAACGATGCCTTGAGCAGAGCTGATCGTACGCTCTTCCAGATATTGGCAAACTGATGCAAGGTAATATCCACTGCGGGAACAGAAGTTGCTGGAAGCGGTTGGAACTCAGGGACTTTAGGGTGGAATCCAAAGTTAGTGAAGAATGGTGTTGAAGCAGATGAAGAATGATACTGGTTGTTATGACCGAACTCGGCCCAGGGAAGTAATTGAACCCAGTCATCTTGAGAGGAGGACACATAGATGCGGAGGAAGGCCTCCAAGTCCTGATTCACCCTCTCGGTTTGACCATTGGTCTGAGGATGGTAAGCCGTGGAAAACTTTAGCTTGACTTGGAGGACTTGACATAAACTTCGCCAGAATTTGGCTGTGAATTGAACTCCTCGATCTGAGATAATTTCTTCAGGAAGACCGTGGAGTCGGAAGATCTCTTGTATGAATACTTGAGCCAACTTGGAAGCTGACGGAAGACCGGTGAGAGGAATGAAGTGTGCCATCTTGGTGAACCGGTCAACTACCACCCAGATGGTATTGAACTTGTTGCACATGGGTAAGTCTGTAATGAAATCCATCGACAAGTGGGTCCATGGTCGACGGGGAACGGATAGTGGAACCAGTTGCCCCGCAGGCGACTGGCGGGATACTTTATGTTGGGCACACTTTGGGCAAGATGCAATAAACTCCAAGACGTCCTTTTTCAGAGTTGGCCACCAATAGGACCTAGAGATAAACTCCAGGGTTTTTTGGATACCTGTATGTCCGGCAAAACGGGAAGCATGGGCCCAATGCATGAGCTTCTTCCTTAGCATCGGCTTCACAAAACTTTTCCCTGATGGGGGCGTAGAGTCCATCCCTACCGTGGAGAATGCCAACGGATTTATAATAGGATGCTTGTCTGAAGACTCTGACTCATTTTCTTGCTCCCATGAGCGGGAAAGGGCATCGGCCTTGCGATTCTGAGAGCCCGGACAGAACTGGAGTTTAAAGTCGAACCTGGAAAAGAAAAGTGCCCATCTGGCCTGACGAGGGTTGAGACATTGTGCGCCCTTCAGGTATAAAAGGTTCTTGTGGTCTGTAAGTATGGTGATTGAATGAGAAGCTCCCTCCAACAGATACCTCCACTCTTCTAGAGCGAGCTTGATGGCTAGCAACTCCTGGTCGCCAATGGCATAGTTGCGCTCAGCTGGGGAGAACTTCCGGGAGAAGAAACTGCAAGGGTGTAAATGGCCATCTTTAGCCCTCTGAGATAACACCGCTCCTACTCCAACGGAGGAGGCATCCACCTCTAAGATGAAAGGAGAGTCGATGTCAGGCTGTTTCAGAACAGGCGCAGAGATGAACCTTTGTTTTAAAAGATGAAATGCTTGCATGGCTTCTTCAGACCACTTGGACGGGTTAGCACCCTTCTTAGTGAAAGCAGTAATAGGCACCACAATGGTGGAAAAGTCTCGTATTAACTTTCGGTAATAGTTGGCGAACCCTAAGAACCTCTGGACCCCTTTGAGGGTTAAGGGTACCGGCCAATTTTGGATTGCTTGTAGTTTCTCAGGATCCATCTCTAGTCCGGAACCGGACACAATGTACCCTAGAAACGGAATGGACTTGACTTCAAAGACGCATTTTTCTAATTTGCAATAGAGACGATTGACACGGAGACGGGACAGAACCTCTTTAACCCAAAAACGATGTTCCTCTAAATCGTTGGCAAAAATGAGGATATCGTCTAGATAGACCACGACATGACGGTATAGAATGTCTCTGAAGATCTCATTGACAAAATGCTGGAAGACAGCTGGAGCATTGCTCAATCCGAAGGGCATGACGAGGTACTCATAATGTCCGTCACGGGTGTTAAAGGCGGTCTTCCACTCGTCACCCTCACGGATCCGGATGAGATTGTATGCACCTCGCAAGTCCAGCTTGGTAAAGATGGTAGCTCCGCTAACTCTGTCAAAGAGCTCAGTAATCAGGGGTAAAGGATAACGGTTCTTGATGGTAATGTTGTTCAAACCTCTGTAGTCGATGCACGGCCGCAGACCACCATCTTTCTTTTTTACAAAAAAGAAGCCTGCGCCGGCTGGAGAAGAAGAAGGTCGAATGAACCCCTTTGCTAGGTTCTCTTTAATATATTCCTCCATAGAATGCGTCTCAGGCAGAGACAACGGATAAGTTCGGCCTCGAGGTGGAACCTTCCCTGGAACGAGATCAATCGGACAGTCCCATTCTCTATGAGGAGGAAGGATATCAGCAGAAGCTTTACTGAACACATCCGTGAAATCTTGATATGGAGGAGGTGGAACATCAGACGACCTGGGGGAGGAAGAACAGACAGGCAATACTTTAAACAAACATGTCTCAGCACAGGAGGAACCCCATGCCAGGATTTGCGTAGTCGTCCAATCAATTGTAGGATTGTGAAGACGGAGCCATGGAAGGCCCAGGACCACAGGATGTGTGGCTCTTGGAATCACTAAAAAAGAAATAAGTTCGGAATGAAGAACTCCCACTCTCAGACGAACTGGCAGAGTCCTTAAAGAAATAACTGCATCAAAAATTTTGCTGCCATCCACGGCAGTTAAAGAAATGGACGAAGGAAGTCTCTCGGTGGGTAGGGACCACCGTTTAACATAGGCTTCGGTAATAAAGTTCCCAGCTGCTCCGGAATCAAGGAGGGCAATAACGTTCCGATAACGTTGAGCAATTTGGAGCGACACTGGGAGATTACAATCATGAGGAGATGGAGAGGAGATCATTACTCCTAGCCGGCCCTCTCCTGGGCGAGCTAGGGTTTGGAGTTTTCCCGGACATTCGGGACAGGCATTGATGGTGTGAGACGGAGCTGCACAGTAAAGACAAAGAGACTTGGAGAGACGTCTTCGGCGCTCAGCAGGAGTTAAACGGGAACGACCAAGTTGCATGGGCTCATCTTTAGATGGTGACAGTTGACGAGGAGGAGGAGCAGAAGATTTTGGAGCAGATGATCTTCCACGCTCAGTTGCTCTCTCTCTGAAACGTAAATCAACTTTCGTGCAGAGTGAGATTAGCTCATCTAACTTAGAAGGTAAGTCTCTGGTAGCTAACTCATCTTTAACACGCTCAGATAAGCCATGCCAGAATGCAGCATACAGGGCCTCGTCGTTCCATGCCAGTTCGGATGCCAGGATCTGGAACTGTATCAGATATTGTCCTACAGTACGTGACCCCTGGCGTAAACGGAGAATCTCGGATGAAGCTGAGGTTACCCGGCCTGGCTCGTCGAAGATGCGCCTGAATGTTGACACGAAGGCAGTGTAGGAAGATAGCAGGGTGTCGGACCTCTCCCATAACGGTGATGCCCAATCAAGGGCTGAGCCACTGAGAAGAGAAATAATGTAGGCAATTTTTGTACGGTCACTGGGAAAATTGCCAGGTTGTAGCTCAAACTGAATCTCACACTGGTTGAGAAATCCCCTGCAGAATCTTGGAGATCTGTCAAATTTTGCTGGCGTTGGAACATGAAGACGTGGAGCAGAAATGGGTAAGGTGGGTGGGTTTATAGCTGGAGTCACTGTGGTTGACGCACCAGACGCGCCTGATCCACGGAGAGTTGTCTGAATCCCATCCAGCCGAGTAGAGAGATCCTGGAGACAGCGGATGATGTGGCCCTGTGCAGCCTCCTGATGTTCTAGTCGGGCTGCCAGTTCTTGCATCGGCCTGGCCGCTTGATCCTGGTCTCCGGCTGGATTCATTAGGTCAGTGCTTACTGTCACAACTGAGGGCCTGAGCTGACGGGAGGCAGCCTCAGTTGTAGGGGCTGAGATGTACCGGAACCTGGGAGGTTGTATCAGACCCCTGGACATGTAAGTAACATAAATAATAACTGCCCGAAGGCGTGACCACGACAACTTGGATAAAAGTCAATGATGTTTATTATGACAACTCCGCAACACAGCAGCAGTAAAAGAAAACGTAAAAGTCAGCAAATAATAAATACAGTTCCTGGGTACTACAGGATGGCAGGAGCCACAGGGCACTGGTAGTGTGAGATAGTTCTTATGATCTTCTAGATGGAAAGTCCTTACCAGGCCCGACTGTAGCAATGGAGATAACCCAGGATTGCGCCAGCTGGTGTTCCAGGAAAAGCTGGGTTGCTGAAGGTAAAACAGCTGCTGTGGATACTGGCTGGAACCAGACTGTTGTTAGCACGGAGTGGATACTGGCTGGAACCAGTTAAATAATAAATGAACTTGGGAGCGATGAAATATGAACTGAAATGTAGAACTTGAGAGCGGAGAAATAATAATACCGGTGGAGAGTGGTAAAGTGTAGAAAGGACACCGGCCCTTTAAGGGAAGCTGTACTCTGCTGGAAGCTGAGCTGGAAGCAGGTAATATTGTAGCTGGAAACAGATGAATCCACAATGGATTGGAGAGTCAGGCTACACCGCAGGTGGAATGCTGGTGCGGGTCTCTATGGTGGAAGTCTTGAGACAGGAGCTGGAACCTGGAAGACAATCACAGGAGAGAGACAAACAGGAACTAGGTTTGACAACCAAAGCACTGACGCCTTCCTTGCTCAGGCACAGTGTATTTATACCTGCAGCAAGGAAGGGATTGGCTAGGCAATTATGCAGATTATCAATACTGAGAACAGATTGGTGGAAATGATCAGCTGACAGAATCCAAGATGGCTGCGCCCATGCAGACACTTGGAGGGAAGTTTGGTTTGTAATCCATGTGGTAATGAAAACAGTAATGGCGGCGCCGCCCACCGGAAACAGGAGGCGCCAGGCTGACAGATGCACATCCAACCATGCGGACACAGCGGAGGCCGCGGCTGACGTAATCGCCACTCAGACACTCTGCATGCAGAAGTTCAGGGACGGCGGCGGAGGCCGCGGGAGACGCCATGCCAGGTGTAATATGGCGTTTTCTGTGACAGCGTCCCAGAGTGACAGGAGAGGATACAGGAATGTACACATCAGGATAACAGATGGGATCCGGTCCTGGAGCGCTGAGCCAGCCTTAGGAGGCATCTGATGGGTAAGAAATGGCGTCCAGATACCCGGATCGTGACACCAAGGGACTAAACGAAAAGTTCACTTGGAACGTTTTTTTGTAATATAGCTATTGTAGATGCTCTAATCTTCCAATATGAGTCCCGGTATTCCTCCTTCTTCCCCCCCCCCCTTCCCTTTCATTTTTCTCCCCCCCCCCCCCTTCCAACCCCCCTCCCCCTCTTTCCCTCCCCCATCTTCTCCACCTTTCCTTTCCCTTGTCCTTTGGTAGATGTCAGATAGCCTGTGACGCTTGAGACACGATGTCCCTTCATCATTTAAATTGTTTTTTGAATTTTTCTGGTATAGACATGTTATATGCTTTAAGTATCAGTTATTCATGATTTTGCTTTATTCACATCCTTGGTTTTACTCAGCTGGTCTATAAGTAACTTTTTAAACTCTTTTAATTCACTGGTTATGTCTCACATTTTCCATTCATACAGCACACAATTCGCTGGGTCTTGCATGCTCACGCATGCCTTAACACCATTCATTCAATCTGTTTCCTTTTCTTCACTGACAGGCTTTCCCGGCGCCTGCTACCTAATGCACGCGTTGCTAGGCAACGAACACGTCATCGGTGAGCCGCTCACGTGACTCACCCGGAAGTCCCCGTCACAGACGCCGGGAACACCTTTTGCTCTGCACACCACATTATTTAACAGTTGAGTGTTCACTGTTTGGTTTGGTTCTTTTTCTTTTCACATAGCACTGGGTCACCTTTTCCTTTAGAATATTCTGGTGTAATTCAGAATTCATTGTCCCATCATGATGGCAAGTTGTCCTGGGCCAGGGGCCTAACTCCAAATTGATCGCAGCAGGACATTTTTTAGCAGTTGGGCAAAACCATGTGCACTGCAGGGGGGGGGGCAGTTATAACATGTGCAGAGAGAGATAGATTTGGGTGTGGTGAGTTCAATCTGCAATCTAAATTGCAGTGTAAAAATAAAGCAGCCAGTATTTACCCTGCACAGAAACAAAATAACCCACCCAAATCTAACTCTCTCTGCAAATGTTATATCTGCCCCCCCCCCCTGCAGTGCACATGGATTTGCCCAACTGCTAAAAAATTTCCTGCTGCGATCAACTTGGAATTACCCCCCAGATGCAGTAAAAAGGCCTTAATTATGCCACCACCACCACCGTGTTTCACAGATGGTACGAGGTTACTATGTTGGAATGCAGTATTATTCTTTCTCCAAACATAACACTTCTCATTTAATAAAAAAAATATCTATTTTGGACTCATCTGTCCACAAAACATTGTTTAAATAGCCTTATGGCTTGTCAAGGGAATCTTTAGCAAACTGTAAATGGGCAGAAATGTTGTTTTTGGAGAGTAGTGGCTTTTTCCTTGCATTCCTGCCATGCACACCATTGTTCTCCTGATGGTGGGCTCATGAACATTAACATTAGCTAATGTGAGAAAAGCCTTCAGTTGCTTAGAGTTTATGTGACCTTGCAAACTATTAGTTGCTTTGCTCTTGGCGTGATCTTTGTTGGTCGGCCACTCCTGGGGAGGGTAATAATGGTCTGGAATTTCCTTTATTTGTACACAATCTGTCAGACTGTTGATTGGTGGAGTCCAAACTCTTTAGAGATGGTTTTGTAACCTTTTCCAGCTTGATGAGCATCAACAACTCTTCTTCTGAGGTACTCAGAAATCTACTTTGCTCATGGCATGATTCACTTCCACAAACGTGTTGTGAACATCAGACTTTGATAGATCCCTGTTATTTTAAAAAGAAAAGTTGTCCCCTCACACCTGGTTGTAATCCCATAGATTGAAAATACCTGACTCTAATTTCACCTTTAAAATATCTGCAAAGCCTAAAGGTCCACATACTTTGACACTCACAGATATGTGATTTGTCTCATTTGTTTGATTTGGTCTCTTTATCTACTTTTAGGACTTGTGTGAAAAGGTAGTTTTAGGACAAAGGGCATCTCTAAGAAAGTTTCAAAATAGGAGACAAGAGAGCAACTGGGACTGGATGCTTGGAGTGAAGCTTAGAGGAGGTGGAAGGCTTCTGGCTTAAGGGAACAGGGACAATTGCAATGTTGTCAATTTTAAGGTAAATTAGAGGGATGTGGTGACTCTAGGAGAAATAAAGATGATTATTTCCAATTTAGAAATGTTGAGCTGTAGCTAGTTTACATCCAGATGCAAATATGAGATACAGTTGGACACACAGAATTAAAGAGAATGAAAATGGTCCAGTAGTGAAGGTGGATTTGGGTGTCATCTGCATATAGGTGATAATGGAGGCTAAAGAAATGTAATAGTTCACAGAGAGAAGAGGTACTGTATAAAGAACTTATCTCAAAGGGCAGAGAGCAGAGCCTTGAGGGACTCTAACAGAGCAAGGGGAAATGAGAATGTGGTAGTAGTGTGAGACACTGATGAGAGAACAGTGCTGTGAAGGCTAAGGAATTGAAAGTGTCTAGGAGAAGGCAGTAATCAACTGAGAGATGGCAGAGAGATCAATGCATATGGTGAATTCACACTTTGCCTTAAGCAATCTTGGTGATATGCAGAGAGGATAGTGATTGAAAAGAAAGTTGGTTAGTTAGCTGCAGTCAAGTCATTCAAGTGATTTGTCAGCAAAGTAGAGGAATGATGTGCTAGCTGGAGAGATTGGTAGGTTTTTAAGGTTGTTGCTTGAGGATAGTAGAGATGAATGCATGGTTGAAGTCGGAATGGAAAGTGCCATTTTGATTCTTGAAAGGTCTCAAAAACAGTCAACAGACAATATAAGGGGAATAGTGTTAAATTCATTAGGAAGGTGTATACTACTTAGTAGTGTGTACTGGAAAGATGGCAACACATATAAATTTAATTTACTGTATATTATTATATTTAAGTTCCACACTTTATAAAACCCATTTCCAGTGACATTTTATAAATTTAATTGGCCTTAGTGCAAAAGTGGTACTTGGTCTCCCTTCTCTAAACATTTAGTACTGAAGATTTGTTTTTTTTTTACTACAGAAGCCTCTGCTTTCTACGGTACTTTATACATTCACTAGTACTCAGTTGCTCCCAGGATATGTGAAATAGTATAAACTTATATAACTTTGCTGGTGCAACAAAGGATATACTGAAGACTTGTACCCTGAAACACACAGAGTAATGCAATAGTATAGGTTTACATGACTAAGCTGGTACAACAAAGCATATACCTACTGAAGAGTAGTAACCTAATACTCATAGGGGGATTCAATTGTGTGTGTTTTTTCCACCTTATCTCCTTTTTAAAGTGACAGGAGATCACAGTGCGATATTCAAATGCTTTTTTTTTCATGCACCTGACCAAACTGACTGGGTTTAGCCCCTCAGAGAGGCTAAACCCATCTAAAGTAATGGGCGCCACGCAAAAAGTGCTGTTTGTGCACCCAAATAGCTGACTTTTCACACATTCCATCTTGCCACCAAAGAAGGCTACAAGCTGTAATGTGTGCATCTGCAGCTATTCGTGCCTGAACAGAGCAGCAATCGAATTGCTCTGTCGGGGCACATAAATGAAATAACTGCAGTAAAACAATTGAGTCTCCCACCTAGAGCAAATACCAAATGACAAATGTAAATGGAACATAAAATGAAGTCTATTTAGGTGTATTCCAAAATTGGTGCATGAAGCAGACAGAACACTAATAACCAATAAACAAGCTAAATTCAGCACATGGGACAGTCAGTAAAAGTAGGGAGTCAAAAACATGAGCAGGGCAGGTGGCAGACAAGAGTGGCTGATCCAGTCAGACAAGGATCCTTTTACCTCTATGCCATCTCAACTGTAGATGGAAAGTGGATCTATACAGTATGTCAAAGGGCTGATGTGCATCCACCATTGCTACCTCCCTGTCTACTTGTTTCTATCTGTTCGTTATATATGTGGCGACAGCAATGCTACATGAGGAGCTATACTTCCCTCATAAACTTGTACCTCCAAATGCACCACTGGCATTTCTGTGCGATACCCAATCAGTGACTGGTAAATACTGCACAACGTTCTCAGCACATAGGACAAATGTTCTAGCTTTCAGGATGGCAGAACGGGACTATGCCATCTAAATTGGGACAGTTAGGAGGCATGTTGTACATGGTCCATATTAAGGATATATAAGCAATGTAAGTAATGAGTGTGTGCATTTACAGTACCCAAACAGGTTTATTAGTTCCATGTGTATCTGGTTTCAATAGACAATCTTGTCATATTCTCTTATTTTCATTACTGGAATTTATCCATCACCTTGTTGTATGGCTATAGACTGATACAACTATCTTACTGAATTTGGTCCCCAATAGAAAACAACAGGGAAGAATACCACTAGCGTCATATTTATTTAAATTTAAATTTCTAGAATATGGGTAATCTAGACAAAATCTTGACAGTCAATTTAATCTATCAACATTCAGAGTGTGTGCAGTGCATACCTTGTTCTGGGAGAACTTTGTTTTGTTGTTTAAGACAAATACAGCCTTGTCCACAACCCCTAAACCCACATGTGCTCCAATGTCACCAGTCACACTAATGTCGACAGAAGCTTGAGGTTCGTAAGTATACTGAGTGTGCTTGGGTGGATTTATTTTTAGCTGTAAAACATAGAAATAAAATCACATGAGTAACAGCAGTTATAGCACACAGGACATTGTAATCTTGTAACATTTACGCTGTACTGTATCCAAGGAGGGCATTAAGTAGCAACTGCAAATTTAAATTGTATGTACTGTATATGACTAGGGACCTCATTCCGAGTTGTTCGCTCGCTAGCTGCTTTTAGCAGCCGTGCAAACGCTAAACCGCCGCCCACTGGGAGTGTATCTTAGCTTAGCAGAAGTGCGAACGAAAGGATCGCAGCGCGGCTACAAAAAAGATTGTGCAGTTTCTGAGCAGCTCGAGACTTACTCCTAGCTAGCGATCACTTCAGACTGTTCAGTTCCTGTTTTGACGTCACAAACACGCCCTGCGTTCGGCCAGCCACGCCTGCGTTTTTCCAGGCACGCCCACGTTTGTTTCTGACACACCTGCGTTTTTACACACACTCCCCGAAAACGGTTAGTTACCACCCAGAAACACCCATTTCCTGTCAATCACTCTGCGGCTAGCAGTGCGATTGAAAAGCGTCGGCTAGACCTTGTGTGAAACTGCAATGGCTTTTGTGAAAGTACGTCGTGCGTGCGCATTGCGCCCCATACGCATGCACAGAAGTGCCGATTTTTAGCCTGATTGCTGCGCTGCGAACGGCAGCTAGCGATCAACTCGGAATGACCCCCTAGGTATTTAAGTCAGCCAAAATATGCAGTGGTACAGTACTATGGGCTTCACTATCCAAAGATCATTTTCTCACTTTATAAAATAAAAAAATAAAAAAAAATTGAAACTGCAGTATATAAAAAGCAGTTGAGCCGGTTATCTACCTCCTTCTCATCAAATCCTGGGATGGTAAGTAATCTGGGGTAACAGCATAGTATATGGAGGAGGGGGTGCAGAGTATGCAGTATTTGGAGGGAGCAGTATATAAAGGAGGAGGTGACCTGTATATAGGGGGCACCATATGGAGGGGTAGGTGGAGTGTGAATACAGTGGCATTATATGGTGGGTGGTGCAGAAATAATACGGAAGAGGATGGGGGTGCAGTGTATATAGGGGCAGTATATGGTGGGGGTGCAGTGTGTGTGTGTGTGTGTGTGTGTGTGTGTGTGTGTGTGTGTGTGTGTGTGCGTGTGTGTGTATGTGTATTTGTGTGTGTCTGTGCCCTGAATGTAGCTCTTTCGGGAACCATTATGTGGTCAGCGGCGGCACCACAGAGGTGACTATATTAAAAATGTTTGCATCTCTCTCTCTCAACTGTCCCTATCTACCCTAAACCCTCCCCAGTCTCTCTCTCCCTAGCCCCTATCTGTTCCTTCCCCCCTCTCTCTGCCAGTCCCTATCTGCCCCGTATGCAGCAAGTGTGAAACAGTAAGATCAGTATTATTAATATTAACATCAGCAGGGAAGGATGCTGTAACATCTCACTGCAGTATCACTTTCACCTGTGAATCATTTGGTCCATGCACATAACAGAGGTGAGGAGCAGCCTTAGCCTTTTATTATATAGGATATGTTATTTATATTTTATTTAGTTGAAGTAACTAATGAGGTCGATGCAGAATTGCTCTGGAGTTGATGGGATCTAACAGTGATGCTGAGTTGTAAGCAACCCAGTCTTAGCACCACTTGTTGATGAAGGGGCATAATTAATTGATAACCAGGTGTTTGCACATAGTCATATTGAGGGTGTGTTCATTGAACTGCAGGCTCTGCAAAGCTTTGTAGGTGTGTAATAATTATATCTGTTTTCCTATGGACCTTTTACATCAGAGATAGGGCTGGTTTAAGTTCTCATTGATAATGATGAAACCAAGTGGATGTATAGGGGTGGTCTGGTCACAGAGATACTGCAAATGGGCCAATATAAGCATTTAATTATGTGCAATCAATGCTGACAGTCAAAACATCAACAGCATAAGGTCAACGGGAGAATGCTGCTCATTATGCTATTTTAGCATGTTAACTGTGTCGGCATGATAACTTTAAACCTGATGCTTTACTATCATTTTTAACATTATCATTCCGTGAAGGTTAGTGTGCTTTAAATAACATTACTACCACATCCGCATTCTCTCATCAAAATTATGCTGTTGGCATTTTGTCGACAAATCATATGTATCTCGCGGATGCAATTACGGCCAAATTGTGTTCAGTCCTAAATATTTATGAACACTAACAAAAACATTGTCAGTATTGCCAAAGCTTAAATCATAGCATGTTGCTGTTGTCTGCACAATTATCTAAGTATTCAGAATGACTTTTGGATAAATAATAAATATCATGAAAGTAATTAATGCTATTACATAGAGTCCAATCATGGGGGGTCAATCCGAGTTCATCGCTCGCAACTTTTTGCAGCGCTGCGTTCAGGTTAAATCTTGGCAAAACTGAGCATGCGTATGCACCGCAATGCACAGTCACGTCGTATGGGTACAAAGAGGATCGTTGCTGGGCGATGGATTTAACGAAGAATCCATTCGCACATCCGATCGCAAGGTGATTAAAAGAAAGAGGGCATTTTTGGGTGTCAACTGACCGTTTTCTGGGAGTGTTTGCAAAAACGCAGGCATGTCCAAGCGTTTGCAGGGCGGGTGTCTGACGTCAATTCCTGGGCCAAAAAGACTGAAGTGATCGCAGTGGCTGAGTAAGTCCAGAGCTGCTCAGAAACGGCAAAATACTTTTTTGTGCCGTCGGCTGCAACAGTGTTCGCACACTTGCAAAGTGAAAATACACTCCCCCCATAGGCGGCGACTATCTGATCGCAGCGCTGCAAAAAGTTGCTAGCGAGCATTCAACTTGGAATGACCCCCCATTATCCATTGCATCTCTGATCTATAAGTTATTACAGTTATTAGTAGCATCCACAGTAATGATTAGATGTAACAAAAGGGATGAAACCTCAAATGTAAGAGAAATCAAGGATTGCCATATTAATGAGGTTATGTAAACCTCTTAGATGGGGCTGGCATGAGAGAAGATCACTATGCTTAGCCTGCCTATGGTGTGTCAGGTGGTGTGTCTGTATTGGGTCTTATGTTTTGGCTTGGGCCATGGGCCAAAGCCTCTTTGTTGCATATTGTTGATAGGTATTGTGTATTGTTGATTGTGCTGATTCTGGCCGTCCTTTCTTTGCCACTATATTTACCCTTTAAATAATATATATATATATATATATATATATATACAGTATATATATATATATATATATATATATAAAATAAATAAATAAATAGTTAATACTTTTTCTGACAAATCTATATCTCTGTGTCTTTATTTATTAGTAGTAGTAGTAGTAGTAGCAGCAGCAGCAGAAGCAGTAGTAGTAGTAGTAGTAGTAGTAGTAGTAGTAGTAGTAGTAGTAGTAGTAGTAGTAGTAGTAGTAGTTCTTGTTGTTGTTGTTGTTGTTGTTGTTGTTGTTGTTGTAGCAGCAGTAGTGGTGGATATGTAATACCATAGAAGGCATTGTGGTGGGCATGGCCTAATGAATAGGGCTGCTGACTTGCGATTCACCACCCTGGGTTCGAAACTATATCATAGATAATGTAGCTGCTAAAAATCACACTAAATATTTATGCATACCATACCATTTTTGGCCAGCTATATTATCTATGATATAAAGCATAGTTATAAGCGACAAATGGATAGTGTATTGTGAATATTTGGTATATATTTAAATGTATTAAAAATGTAGAAACATTATTTTTACTTTTTTTTTATTGATCTGTTTGGGATTCAAACCCGGAGTGGTGAATCACAAGTCGGCAGCCCTATTCATTAGGGCATGCCTGCCACAATGCTTTCTACGGTATTACATATCCATTTGTCTCTTACATGTGTTTAGTTGTCAGCCTGTCCATTCTATATGTGTTGCCATTTTTTATATTTTTTATATATATAATACATATATATATTGATGCTTCACGGATATGTTGACCTTAAGATTTTATGATGAACATAGTTTCCATGGTTTAATTTTATTTATTGTTAACTGGTTATTCTGCTGGTCATGACATTCAATATGCACCTGTTACCTGTAGCACACCTGTCTTCCATAATGAGAGAGAGAAACTGATTGGAGGAAGCTTTAGTTAAATACAAGGACTGTGTGCTCAGGGAAATAATGTCTTCTGATTAAACCGTTAGTGTGTCAGAATGGAGAAACGCGTTACGGGACCTCTTCCCTTATGCTTGGAAACATCTGTATACTCCATAGCTGGCTTTTGTGCTCCCCACCTGTAGCAGCACACTCCCTCCTGGCCGCGGACCTCATCGTCAAAACGTTACGCTGTCACAGCCGGACCCTTCCTGCTGAACACACACATCGGGTCTGATCCTGGATGTCACGGTCCTCACTCATGGACTTAATGGCTGCAACTATAAGCCTTAAGTACTGGTCCTAGGAACTATGGTCTGCACCATAAGGACGCTGCCTCTACCACTAGTCTGCCTCTACTCCTAGACAGACTCTTATTTCAAAGCCATACTTCAGTTGATAGACACTATTAACATTTGAACATAGCGGCTCTAAAAAGGAGGTAGAGTGTAATGCTGCCAGAAAAGCGGACGGTGGGTAAGAGCAACACAGTTGTATAACTGTATGCTGATATTTTTATCTATCCATATATGAACTTATGAATAATTTTGGATTAATATACCATTTAATATTAAATCTAGAGATGAGCGGGTTCGGTTCCCTGAGAACCGGACCCCACCGAACCTCACTACCCGAGCCAGAATCCGAGTCAGGCTCGGGTTTTCCCAACTGACTCGGAAACCAGAACAAGGCAAAATGTCATCATCCCGCTGTCGGATTCGCACTGGGTTTGGATTCCATATAAGGAGCCGCGCGTTGCCGCCATTTTCACTCAGGCATTGGAGAGTGTAGAGAGATGATGTGTCTCCGTCCTCAGTGTTTTGCATCAGTTCAGTGGTAGTGTCTTGTGCTGCATCAGTCCAGTCACAGTGGTGGTGTCCTCTGCTGCCATATGTCCAGTGCTGCTGTATAAGTCCAGTCCATTGCAGTGGTGCTGTCTTGTGCTGCCTCAGTCTAGTGGTCGTGTTTTGTGCTGCATCAGTCCAGGCACAGTGGCGATGTCCTCTGCTGCCTCATGTCCAGTGCTGCTGTATAAGTCCAGTCCAGTGCAGTGGTGCTGTGTTGTCCTGCATCAGTCCAGTTTTACTGTCTTGTGCTGCATCAGTCCAGTCACAGTGGTGGTGTCCTCTGCTGCCATATGTCCAGTGCTGCTGTATAAGTCCAGTCCATTGCAGTGGTGCTGTATTATCCTGCATCAGTCCAGTGGTGTTGTCCTTGTGCTGCTGTATATGTCCAGTGGTACTGCCGTATATGTCCAGTGATACTGCCATATATGTCCAGTGATACTGCCATATAATTGCAGTGGTACTGGCATATAATTCCAGCGGTACTGGTTTATAAATCCAGTCCAGTGATACTGCTGTATATCTGAAATGGAGAGAGATTGCGCTCACTGGGATAGGTTGGGGATGAGTGCTGCTTGACCTGGAGGTGTCCTACCCCCTGTTTGCAGAAATTGTTGGAGGGATTTGGTCAGCGCGCTCTGGGGATGTGTGTTGAGGAGGGGGGGTGGGGGAAACGGGAAGGGGGGGATTGTTTTTGTGTTTGTATAGGGATGTCTATAATGTATGTCTCTCATTCGGGTGCAATGATGTCTCGTGAGACAAAATTGGGTTATTAATATTTATTGGGTGTATAACGTGGGTGGGTCCCCTCTTCAGGTATGTCTTGCAGACTACCCTTTCTGGGTGTACCTTCCTAGACGGTACACCTATGGTGGGGCCCTTATAGTCAGTATGTCCAATTACCACTATCAGGTGTGTCTTGCAGACCACCCTTTATGTGTATACCCTCCTGATGGTATACTTTCTCAGAAGGACCCCAGCTGGGTTTAAATGTCGGGTGTCCCTGTTTATGGGTCACCTTTACCATAGGTGTGGTGAGCCTATGTGCTTCTGGTGGGTATGATTGTTTGTGTGGTGTTACTGTTCTGACAGTTTGCGGCGTCCCGCCTGTCAGACTCTGGGTTTTCGGCTTTGGGTAGCGGGTATGGGGCTGTGAGATCTCACCTTCCGCCGGGGACGAATCTGGAGCGTCTGTCGCCGGTGTCTGTAGTCCCGTGCCCGCTTCCTTCGTTGCCTCCGTGTGTCTTTTCTGTGGCGCTGGTTCCCGTCCCTGCAGCAGGCACCGCGTCTATCTCCTGCTTCCGGGGTCCCGTCTGCTCGTTCCTGATGGCCGCGTCACGTGCAGTGTCACGTGAGCGGGCGATGCAGGTCCAGAGCCGTGTGTAACTCCTTCTCCGGCCGGAGAAGGGTATGCTCGAAGTATGGGGAAAGTCTGTGTGTATGTCAGGTCGCAGGTATACCTGACATACAGGAACGAGCAGACGGGACCCCGGAAGCAGGAGATAGACGCGGTGCCTGCTGCAGGGACGGGAACCAGCGCCACAGAAAAGACACACGGAGGCAACGAAGGAAGCGGGCACGGGACTACAGACACCGGCGACAGACGCTCCAGATTCGTCCCCGGCGGAAGGTGAGATCTCACAGCCCCATACCCGCTACCCAAAGCCGAAAACCCAGAGTCTGACAGGCGGGACGCCGCAAACTGTCAGAACAGTAACACCACACAAACAATCATACCCACCAGAAGCACATAGGCTCACCACACCTATGGTAAAGGTGACCCATAAACAGGGACACCCGACATTTAACCCCAGCTGGGGTCCTTCTGAGAAAGTATACCATCAGGAGGGTATACACATAAAGGGTGGTCTGCAAGACACACCTGATAGTGGTAATTGGACATACTGACTATAAGGGCCCCACCATAGGTGTACCGTCTAGGAAGGTACACCCAGAAAGGGTAGTCTGCAAGACATACCTGAAGAGGGGACCCACCCACGTTATACACCCAATAAATATTAATAACCCAATTTTGTCTCACGAGACATCATTGCACCCGAATGAGAGACATACATTATAGACATCCCTATACAAACACAAAAACAATCCCCCCCTTCCCGTTTCCCCCACCCCCCCCTCCTCAACACACATCCCCAGAGCGCGCTGACCAAATCCCTCCAACATACTGCTGTATATGTCCAGTGGTACTGCCGTATAATTCCAGCGGTACTGCTGTATAATTCCAGCGGTACTGCTGTATAATTCCAGTGGTACTGCCGTATAATTCCAGAGGTACTGGTGTATAAATCCAGAGGTACTGACGTATAAATCCAGTCCAGTGCTACTGCCATATATGTTCAGTGGTACTGCCGTATAAGTCCAGTGGTACTGCCGTACAATTCCAGTGGTACTGCCGTACAATTCCAGTGGTACTGGCGTACAATTCCAGTCCAGTGATACTGCCGTATATGTCCAGTGGTACTGCCGTATAAATCCAGTGGTACTGCCGTATAAGTCCAGTTTAGTGGTGCTGTCTTGTGCCGCATCAGTTCTGTGGTGGTGTCTTGTGCTGCCATAAGTCCAGTGGTGGTGTCCTGTGCTGTATATTATTTACTCCAAATAAAATACATTACTTATATTATTATCCAAATAATTTTTACAGAGTTTGCCCTCTGTGGTGTAGGGGTACGCTCGCCTGTGCTGCATATTATTATAATAGCTCCAAATAAAAGGGTTATTATTAATTATTATCCAAATTAATTTTACAGGCTTTGCCATGTGTGTGTGTGGTTTAGGGCTCTCCTGTGCCACCAATATTGTGCGTGTATTACATCTGGCAAATTCCAGCATGTCCCATGTTGTTTGTGCCGCACACTTGTGTTGCTTAGCTTAGTCATACAGCTACCTCATTGCACCTCTTTTTCTTCTTTGCCTGATGTGCTGTTTGGGGCCTAGTTTTTTTAAGTGCCATCCTGTCTGTCACTGCAGTGCCACTCCTTGATGGGCCAGGTGTTTGTGCTGCACACTTGTGTCGCTTAGCTGAGTCATCCAGCAACCTTTTGGCCTAAAAACAATATTGTGAGGTGTTCAGAATAGACTGGAAATGAGTGGAAATGTATGTTATTGAGGTTAATAATACCGTAGGCTCAAAATTACCCTCAAATTATGTGATTTGTGGAAGTACGGATGGTGTAATGGTTAGCATTACTGCCTCACAGTACTTAGGTCATGGGTTCGATTCCCACCATGGTCCTAACTGTGTGGAGTTTGTATATTCTCCCCGTACTTGCGTGGGTTTCCTCCCACATTCCAAAAATATACTGGTAGGTTAATTGGATCCCAACAAAATTAACCATAGCGTGAATGTGTCTGTGTGTACATGTAATAAGGAATATAGATTGTAAGCTCCACTGGGGCAGGGACTGATGTGAATGGGTGAATATTCTCTGTAAAGTGCTGTGGAATATGTGTGCGCTATATAAATAACTGGTAGTAATAATAATAATTTTAGCTGTTTTTATGTTTTGGTTTTTTTTTCAAAAAAATCACCCAGATCAAAGCCAAAACCAAAACCTGAAAGGATGGTTTTGTCAAAACCAATCCAGATCCAAAACAAGAGCATGGAACCAGAACCAAAACCAAAACACGAAAAGTGCCCGCCGCACATCTCTAATTAAATCGAATGTGCTATACTCCTACAGTGCTAATGTGCATATTTACAAATACTGTTTGTAACAATTTTTGATTGTGTAATACATTTTTTAAATACTTATGCGCTCTCTTATATATGTATTTGTGTTTGCTATTATAGTAAGATTTCGGAGTACAAAGTGGGAGCAGCACATGTTATTCTAATTGTACAGTGACCAGTATATCAACCAGTGTGTTTTAGTAAAATTATATAATTTTGCGCCTGAATCTATATATATATATATATATATATATATATATATATATATATATACATATACATATATATATATAATATACACATACATATACACGCGTGTGATGCAGCTTATTTGGACATCGCGTGTGTATGTTTTTGTGTGTGTAATTTTATGGTTACTACAACATTAGTACATGCTGTGCAAAAAGACGCAGGTAAATAGAGAAGTGAAAAAGTAAGAAGAAAAATTATAATTATCACAAAAAATATATGGGGATATTCAATTGCCCCCGATAATTTTTTTGAGGGAATAAAATGGGGGGTTATTGCGATTTTTGCCCGATGTATAGCTTTGGCCAATTTAATAAATCCCCATATTTTTCTTCTGAAAAAATGAAAACATTTCAGGGGAAAACATAAAGGATCTGAAATAAGTTCCCAGACCTATGTGTTTACATGAAAAATTTAGCTGATAGGACTGTTTATGTGGAATTTTTGTCAGAAAAGAATCACTGATGACTGGTACCGTGGCTAATTGTATATCCCCAACAGTATATTTGTCTAGGATGCTAGGCACACTTGTATAAATTAAAGTAATTATGTAGTATTTGCTTGACTGTTCCTTGTTTCCCAAGAGAGATACTGTTCCTTCAGTTCAACATTTTTCATTCAAAGCAAACAAATCATTCATGATAGAGCCTTTCTTTAAAAAACAAGTGATGTTGTCAATCCTTCTCTTTAAAACATTCCAGTAGAGTATAACAAATAATGACAACAAAAAAATAAGCATAAATTGGTTATTTTCAAAGAAATCCAGTATCACTGTTTCAGATATTCACCACTGTTCTCTTCCCTTATCTGACATCCTTCCATAGAAGGCAGATTCAGAAATACATGCAAGTCAATGGCAAGTGCAGCCTCATTGCGTGCACAGATGCAGAAGCAGAGTATGCATCTACAGTATGTGGTCACAGTAAGTGGAGATTCGACTGAGTCGGAATATGGGCAGTCATACTGTATTTCTGCAAGTAAACTAAACAAGGGAGGATGGGGGTTCATGTGATAGAGGCACTCAAATCTGTAAAAATATATTAATAAATATATTCTATTGTTATAACAATGAAAAAAATGGTCTATCAGAATGATCCACTCAAAATAAAATTGTTTTAATTTTGCACTAATATATTTTTTATTTGTTAAAGCGAAATATGTTAAAATAATATAAAGACATTGGGCCTAATTCAGATCTGATCGCAGCAGGAAATTTGTTATCAAATGGGCAAAACCATGGGGGTCATTCCGAGTTGTTCGCTCTGTAATTTTCTTCGCATCGCAGCGTTTTTCCGCTAACTGCGCATGCGCAATGTTCGCACTGCGACTGCGCCAAGTAAATTTGCTATGCAGTTAGATATTTTACTCACGGCATTACGAGGTTTTTTCTTCGTTCTGGTGATCGTAATGTGATTGACAGGAAGTGGGTGTTTCTGGGCGGAAACTGGCCGTTTTATGGGAGTGTGTGAAAAAACGCTACCGTTTCTGGGAAAAACGCAGGAGTGGCTGGAGAAACGGAGGAGTGTCTGGCCGAACGCTGGGTGTGTTTGTGACATCAAACCAGGAACGACAAGCACTGAACTGATCGCACTGGCAGAGTAAGTCTCGAGCTACTCAGAAACTGCTAAGAAGTGTCTATTCGCAATTCTGCTAATCTTTCGTTCGCAATTTTGAGAAGCTAAGATTCACACCCAGTAGGCGGCGGCTTAGCGTGTGCAATGCTGCTAAAAGCAGCTTGCGAGCGAACAACTCGGAATGACCCCCCATGTGCACTGCAGGAGGGGGGGGGCAGATATAACATGTGCAGAGAGAGTAAGATTTGGGTGGGGTGTGTTCAAAACTGATATTTTAATTGCAGTGTAAAAATAAAGCAGCCTGTACTTACCATGCACAGAAACAATATAACTCACCCAACTCTAATGGGCCCTACACACTGGCAGATTTTACTGAACGATATGAATGGTCTCGTTCATTAATGAATGAGAACTCGTTCATATCGTTCAGTGTGGAGGCAGCTACGATGAACGATGCGCGGCCCCATGCTCATTTATCATTGGTGCCCCGTCGCTTATGCATGCAGGCCAATATGGACAATCTCGTCCATATTCGCATGCACTACTATGGAGCCGTCACTCCCCCCCCTCCACGCCACTGGGTCGCACATCGCCATATGTGTAGGGTCCCTAACTCTTTGCAGATGTTATATCTGCCCCGCCCCCACCCCCCCACCCCTGCAGTGCACATGGTTTTACCCATTTGCTAACAAATTTCCTGCTGCGATCAGATCTGAGGCCCATAGCCACCTAAGTGGAAAGTAACGAGTGATTAAAACTAGCTTTGCAGAACCAGAGTAGTATTATTGGAGGTAAATACTATTCAATCATGTTAGAAAAGGAGATTGTATGGGAATTTTTATATAATTCAGTATCAATGAATAACTGTCCCAGAAGCTATATAATGAAAGTGTAGTTCATATGAACAGTCAAAATGGCAGCTGTGTCCTCTGTAGAGCCTATCTATTCCTGCTAGTACTTTGGGCCCGATTCAGACCTGATTCCTGCTGTGCGCTTTCGCACAGCTGGTGATTATCGAACTACTGCCATGCGTATGCACTGCAATGCGCAGGCACATCACCAAACAGCAAAAGGATGGTGTGAAAATTTCGATCACACGGGCGTTTGCAAGTTGATTGACAGGAAGAGGATGTTTGTGGGTGGTAACTGCCCGTTTTCAGGGAGTGTCTGGAAAAATGCAGGAGTTCCCAAATATTTTCAGGGAGGGTGTGTGATGTTAGTTCCGGCCCCAGTCAGCCTGATTTCTTTGCACTGGGGAAGGTAGTATTCTACGCACAGATTGCACACACTGCACAGAATGGAAAAAACATACGATGGTGAGTGTGATGCGAATGGTTTTGCAGCTGTCTGCTGACTGAGGCGAACAGCGTTCACATGCAATCGCAGACATGCATGGGTCAAATTTTCACTCCCCGTGGGCAGCGACTATCTGATCGCAGGACAGTGTAATTTGCAGCACAGCGATCGCCTTTGTGTATTAAATACCCTTTGTGTATTAAAAATGGCCTTGCAGATAATTACCAATATTCAATTCTCTGTAATATGCGGCTGTGACATGTGATGTGTTGAATCTCCAATTTTCTTAGACACCTATATGTGATATGAGACTAAGGTCTATTTACTAAGCCTTGGATGGAGATAAAGTGGATGGAGATAAAGTCACAGCCAATCAGCTCCTAACTGTCATTTTTCAAACACAGCCTGTGACATGGCAGTTAGGAGGTGATTGCCACCCATTTATCAAGCCTTGGAGAGTGATAAATAGCACGGTGATAAAGTACCAACCAACCAGCTCCTAACTATCATTTTCAAACACTGGGGCAGATTTATTAAGCCTGGTGAAGTGATAAAGTGGAAGGTGATAAAGCACCAGCCAGTCATCTCCTAACTGTCAAGTTCCAGGCTGGGTTTGAAAAATGACAGGAGCTGACTGACTGGTGTGTTATCACCTTCCAATTTATCACTTCTCCAGGCTTAATAAATCTGCCCCACTGCCTGTAACATGACAGTTAAGAGCTGGTTGGTTAGTACTTTATCACCGTGCAATTTATCACTCTCCAAGGCTTACTAAATCTGGGCCTAAACTTGTTATATTGGTGGTTGTGAAGGACTGTACCCTCATTCTGACCGCTCTTCTTGACCATTGTTCACAATTGAATCACCCGCTAACTTTGTATGCATAGCCTGGAAAGCACAGTAACATACTGTATAAGAAGGAAGTTAAAAATCTCATATAAAGGAGACACCTTTTCCAAAGATTTACTTACAGTGCCCTTGCAGGATGGTTTCATATGCACCCAAACAGAGTCAGACACTACTTCAAGGATGTTGTTGTTATGAAACAAATAAATATAGCCTACAATCCTGAAAGACGGCAGCATGTCAGGAGTCACTTTAATGCTCATTGCACTGATTGTTTCATGTTTCGTCCTGCTGTGGACCTTTGTATGCAATATGTTTCCTCTACTCAAAACCTAAGGAACAAAAGAAACAATTTGTATGATTATGATTAATCACATTTATTTGTACACTACCAATATTATTTTCAACTCTACATAGTTAGAGTTTGTGTATCCCTTAGAGCAGGCATTCCCAACCTCGGTCCTCAAGGCACACTAAAAAGCCCTACACATTGACCGATCCGCCGCCGAGCTGCCCGGCGGCGGATACAGCCGACGGGCGACCCGGCGGCGGGGGTGGGGTGGCAGTGACGGGAGGAGTGAAGTTTCTTCACTCCCCCCGTCACCCGGCTCCGTAGCAGTGCAGGCAAATATGGACGAGATCATCCATATTGGCCTGCATGCAGAAGCGACGGGGCACCAGCGATGAATGAGCGCGGGGCCGCGCATCGTTCATCGCTGGTGCCTCCACACTCAAAGATATAAACGGTATCTCGTTCATTAATGAACGAGATAGTTCATATCTTTGAGTGATGTCGGCCAGTGTGTAGGGTTTATTACAGTCCTGGTTTTAGTGATATCCAGGCTTAAACACAGGTGACTTAATTGATACCTCAGTTATGTTGATTTAACCATCTGTGCTGAAGCCTGTATATCACTAAAACCTGCACTGTTAGTGTGCCTTGAGGACCGCGGTTGGGAATGCCTGCCTTAGAGTCCTATAGGCCCTACACACTGGCCGACATCACTGCACGATATGAACGATCGTGCAGTGTGGAGGCACCAGCGATGAACGATGCATGGCCCCGCGCTCGTTCATCGCTGGTGCCCCGTCGGTTGTGCATGCAGGCCAATGTGGACGATCACGTCCATATTTGCCTGCAGTTCTATGGAGCCGTGTGACGGGGGGAGTGAAGTAACTTCACTCCCCCCATCACTGCCCCCCCCCCCTGCCGCCAGGACACCCGCCGGCCGTATCCGCCGTCGGGCAGCTCGGCGGCGGATCGGCCAATATGTAGGGCCCATTAGACCTAGTTTCTGCATCAATATGGCATGTTTTTCATTCTGCATTTATACACAAAATAAAGGTTCAGTAGTAAAGGTATTATTTATTTTTATTTCAATAAAATGTCTGTGTTTTTTACATAAACTTATATTACTTTATGCTGCTTCATTTACATTTTACAAGTCCATTATTTTATAGTATGTCTCAATTTTGTATACTTATTTAAATTTGGTGTATTTTATTATTTTTTTTTATTATCATCTTATTAACAATTACTTATTGTATGTAGCATAAGCATATTCTGTTTCACTTTATGACTCGGGAAAAAAGACAGTAATAGAACCAAAATAAAACAAGACTGGAGAATAACATACAGACAAAAGAAATTGTTTACAAAGCTTCTGATCATGTTTATGACCAACATTTAAAAAGGCAATGTTTTTATTAGCTATGTTCTGCTAGTTAAAGCATTTCCCTTTTTAATTTTGGGCTGTTATAGGGGGAATAAAACGGTTGCCGCAAAGCCACGTTGTAATGTTTTCTTATGTGTGTGCCAGCCAGGCTAGGTGGTACAGAGTAATGGGGGTAATTCCAAGTTGATCGCAGCAGGATTTTTTTTTAGCAGTTGGGCAAAACCATGTGCACTGCAGGGGAGGCAGATATAACATGTGCAGAGAGAGTTAGATTTGGGTGTGGTGTGTTCAATCTGCAATCTAATTTGCAGTGTAAAAATAAAGCAGCCAGTATTTACCCTGCACAGAAATAAAATAACCAACCCAAATCTAACTCTATTTGCACATGTTATATCTGCCTCCCCTGCAGTGCACATGGTTTTGCCCAACTGCTAAAAAAAAATCCTGCTGCGATCAACTTGGAATTACCCCCTATGTGTTAACAAGAACCAAAAGAATGTTCCCTTTGTCCCATATTTTGATGTTACAGCTGCATAATCCAACACTATGTGCCTTGTGTGTGGTAGCAAGAAATATAATATTGTAGCAATAGGTTGTCTAAAAGTGTTGCCATCTTTGTGTTCTCGTACACCATAACAATGGCTATATTGTACACAAGCTTATACAACCCCCCCCCCCCCCCTTCACTCCATACCATAACCTAGGGTATAAAAAGGGTTTGCAAGATTATACAAGCATCCTTGCAGAGTAAGGATGTGCAACATGGTCCCTCATCAGCCATATGGAGGGAGTATCGACTCCGTGACCCTCCTCAACTCCACCCCTCTGTATGGGAAAAAGACTCCTGGAGTACACTAGTCTCGAATCATTGACCGCATGTCCTCCACCTGAGAGTCCCAGCCCACTGTACGGGAATGGGGGGGGGGGGGGGCTGATCTCTTAAAGTCTTTGCTTGAACATTTGCTGTGAACCCAGCTAAAGCAAGTAGACATTAATAACATCTAAAGTAAGTGCACTATTTCAGTTTATCTATACTTTTACTTAGCCTTTACAATATTCGTTGTATTACTTATATTAAATATACTGTACTAATCATTTTACTGCGATTCATATTCAATATACAGTACCCAACGGTTTGTAATCATTTTACTTACACCTTTTAATCTTTGTATAATAAATAATTTTAATCTGTCTGAATGGCTAAATTAACTCATTGTATCCAGGACCTTGTTTCGGTTCAACCTGTTATACAGGAAAAACACGATCACAATCGTCGGATTTACAACTCAACGTTTCGCAAATAAACCCAAAGAGGTTTATTCCGGTCTAATTGTCTTTTCTTATATATTGGTTTATTAACTGTCATTTATATAGTGAACACATATGACACAGTGAATTACAGAGAATATTTAGTCAATAACATTAGTCTTGCCCCAGTGGAGCTTACAATCTATGGGGGTCATTCCGACCCGTTCACACGCAGCGGTTCCTCGCTGTGGTGCGAATGGGTCGGAACTGCGGCTGCACGGCGCTCGCAATGCGCACGCACGTTGTTGCTTGGTGACGGCATGGAGATCCGAACGCAGGCATGTCCAGGCGTTTGGAGGGCGGATGTCTGACGTCAATCCCGGGATCTTCGTCGCTGGATCCGTCGCACAGGGTAAGTAGGTGTGACACTGGTCTTGTTTTGCAGGAAACTTTTTTTAACATATCAGGGCTGCACAAGCAATCGCAGCCCTACTATGCTAAAACACACTCCCCCATAGGCGGCGTCTAGTTGATCTCACGAGCAGCAAAAAGTTGCTACGTGCGATCAACTCGGAATGACCACCTGTGTTTCCTACTAAATGTACACAAACACCACAGTAATTTTTCTATATAATTTATTTATTTATTTATTTGTTGCAAGGTCAGTTAACCTGCCACTGTGTTTTTGGATTAGGGAAGAATTCCAGAGTTCCCATAGGAAACTAAGGGGTATATTTACTAAGCCGTCGCTGGAGATAAAGTACCAGCCAATCGGCTCCTAACTGTCATTTTTCATAGCTGTTAGGAGCCGATTGGCTGGTACTTTATCTCCAGTGACTTTATCTCCAGCCAAGGCTTAGTAAATAGACCCCTAAGCCTAGGTAAATAAACACTTGCACTTAGTACTGTACATTATATAGTAATTAATACAATAAACACAAATTAAATGTGCTATTTAGTAATAGAAAAAAAAAGTAAATAAAAAAGACCTTACCAGAATTGTGAAGTATTTAATGTTTTCTTTTATATTATTGTTTTCACTTTTTATATTCAAGTTGGCAATAACAGCATCGTCTGAATGTGCAATAACATCAATATGCAGGAATATTTGAGACCATGTTGGTTGGTACATCTTTGCTTTCATTGTTGCAGTAGCCTGTTGTTCATCTTGCAAGTTTTCAACAGCTGTCTTGACCTATTAAATTAACATTAATCAACTTTTCTAATATCTCCAATATACTAAAAAGAGGGGGGGGGGGAATGATTGAATGATCACAAGGTAGTGAAATGTAGCATTCACAATATAGGCAGAGCAAAGCGTTAATGCAAATATTCAGCGCTGGATCCGAATCCCCAAACTTCCAACCCTTTCTGCTTTCCTGGTATCCCGGTTATTTGTTTTCTGTTCTTATATAATTAGCATTGAGGAAGTTTCTGCCCAACATTTTATTTACACTCATTTTAAATGGACATTTGGAAATGTCACAGGATGCCTTTGCATATTAGAATCGGGAGGCGAGCATGAGACCGCCTGTCAGGATCCCGGCGGTCGCAATGCCGACGCCGGAATCAAGACAGGCTCCACAGGCTTTTCTCCCTCTGTGGGCGTCCACGACACCCATAGAGGGAGTGGCTTTCTAGCGCTCGCCCCACTGCCGGCATACTAGTGGCTGGGATCCCGCTGTCGGGATCATGACAGCCGGGATTCCGTCCACTGGTAAAAGGTATCTATTCCATTAGGATCAGATGTATTCAATGTGCTCATTATACATTCTTCAGATATGATAAATAGAATATTCAGTAATTGGAAATATTGCCATCTAGCTCTGGAGGTCATGAAGGAGTTTTTTAAGGCACCTATTGAACCTGGTGATATCTGCAGATGATACATTTCTTCAAATCAATTTTTTCTCTGACGTCCTAGTGGATGCTGGTACTCCGTAAGGACCATGGGGTATAGACGGGCTCCGCAGGAGACTGGGCACTCTTAAAAGAAAGATTAGGTACTATATCTGGTGTGCACTGGCTCCTCCCTCTATGCCCCTCCTCCAGACCTCAGTTAGTATCTGTGCCCGGCCAGAGCTGGATGCACCCTAGGGGCTCTCCTGAGCTTCCTAGAAAATAAAGTATTTGTTAGGTTTTTTATTTTCAGTGAGATCTGCTGGCAACAGACTCACTGCTACGTGGGACTGAGGGGAGAGAAGCGAACCTACCTGCTTGCAGCTATCTTGGGCTTCTAAGGCTACTGGACACCATTAGCTCCAGAGGGATCGAACACAGGCCCAGTCCTCGGTCGTCCGTTCCCAGAGCCGCGCCGCCGTCCCCCTTGCAGAGCTAGAAGAACGAAGAGAAGTTGAAAATCGGCGGCTGAAGACTCCGGTCTTCATTAAGGTAGCGCACAGCACTGCAGCTGTGCGCCATTGCTCCCTTAGCACACCACACACTCCGGTCACTGATGGGTGCAGGGCGCTGGGGGGGGCGCCCTGGGCAGCAATTAGATTACCTTACTTGGCGAAAAGCACATAATACAGTCTGATAAACTGTATATGTGCATTAACCCCCGCCATTAAAGTACATGAAAGGACAGAAGCCCGCCGCTGAGGGGGCCGGGCCTTCTTCCTCAGCACACCGGCGCCATTTTTTCTTCACAGCTCTGCTGGAAGGAAGCTCCCCAGGCTCTCCCCTGCAGTATCCTGGTACACAAAGGGTAAAAAAGAGAGGGGGGGCACATAAATTTAGGCGCAAAACTGTGTATATAAGCTGCTATAGGGGAAAAATCACTCAGTATAGTGTACATCCCTGTATTATATAGCGCTGTGGTGTGTGCTGGCATACTCTCTCTCTGTCTCTCCAAAGGGCCTGGTGGGGGAACTGTCTTCAAATAGAGCATCCCCTGAGTGTGTGGTGTGTCGGTACGCGTGTGTCGACATGTCTGAGGTAAAAGGCTCCTCTAAGGAGGTGATAGAGCGGATAAGTGTGTGGGAGGGTGTCTCCGTCAACAACGCCGACACCTGTTTAAATATGTGTAAGTGCTGAGGTAAAATTATTGCACAAAAGGTTAGGGAACAGAAAGGAAATCTACCCTGGTCTGTCCCTATGTCACAGAGTCCTTCAGAGTCTCTCTATGCTCACTATCCAAAATAACAAAGTATCGACACAGAGTTTAACTGCACTGTCGACTACGATAATGCAAAGTTACAGCCAAGAGGGCTAAAAGATATTCAATATATGATTATTGGAATAAAAGATGATTTGCATATCACTGATGACTCATCTGTCCCTGACACGAGAGTACACATGTTAAGGGGAAGAATGCTGAGGTAAATTTCCCTCCTCTCATGAGGAAAAAGAGCGGGAATCTCCAGACAAGAGACGGCAGCTTCCCACAAGAGAATTCTCAGGCTGTATCCTTTCCCCACTAGGGCCAGGGTGTGTTGAGAATCTTCCCCTTGGGTGTCCTGTTTGCACTAGCTATTCTCAGGGATCCTGCAGATAGTGTGCACATTCTAGTATACTACCCAGACCGGCGATTGTGTCAGCATGGGATTATAGCGCTGTGGCAGCGTGGACAGGTACCTTATCAGCAGAGATTGAGACCCTAGTATGCATATAAATATTTTAAGATGCTGTCTTAAGTGATAGATATATAATTATAAAGCATGCCCAAAGGGACATGAGTATACTGGGTCCTAGAGACAAAAGCTATGTCGATTTCTGCTTGACGTGTCCTGTAGAATATACATTGGACAGATGATGCCGACTTAAGAGGCATATGGAAGGCTGAGGATTGTGTGGAGAAAGGTTCTCGGGCCTGGTCTCCACAGCTATAGCTGGTAATTCTGTTATTTTGCCTTATATTCCTGCACAGCCTAGGAAAGCACGACATTATTAAATGCAGCTTTTCGAATAAAGAAACAAAAAAGTCTGAGGTGCGTCCTTTCTTGTCAGAGCCGGGGGCAGAGGAAAGAAGCTGTACAACACAGCTAGTCCCCAGGAACAGAAGTCCTCCCCGGCCTCTACAAAAATCCACCGCATGTCGCTGGGGCTCCACAGGCGGAGCTAGGCCCGGTGGGGACACGCCTTCGTAAGTTCAGCCACAAGTGAGTTCACTCCCTGTTAGATCCCTGGGCAATAGAAATTGTATCACAGGGATACAGGCTGGACTGTGAGAAGATGCCCCCCTCACCGAGGACCCGGCGGGCTTCCCCCCAAGAGAGGGAGCCAGTGTTAACTGCAATTCGTAAATTGTATCTTCAACAGGTGGTGGTCAAGGGAACCCTCCTTCAACAAGAGGGTGTTATTATTCGACCATGTTATAATCCCGAAACCAGACGGTTCGGTTCGACCCATGTTGAATTAAAATCCCTGAACATATACCTGAAAAGGTTCAGGTTCAAGATGGAATCGCTAAGAGCGGTCATTGCAAGCCTGAAATGAATCGGGACATAAGGGATGCATACCTTCGTGTCCCCATTTATCCACCTCATCAGGCGTACCTCAGAATTGCGGTACGGGATTGTCATTACCAATTTCACCAAGGTAATGGCGGATATGATGGTGCTCCTGCGGAAGCAAGGTGTCACTATTATCACATACTTGGATGATCTCATAAAAGCGAGATTAAGAGAGCAGTTGCTGGACAGCGTATCACCTTCTCTGGAAGTGAAACGGCAACACGACTGGATTCTATATATTCCGAAGTCGCAGTTGGTTCCTACAGCTCATCTGCCTCGCCTAGGCATGATCCTAGACACAGACTAGAAGAGGGTTTATCTCCCGATAGAGAGAGCTCAGGAGCTCATGACACTGGTCAGGAATCTATTGAAAACCAAAACAGGTGTCAGTGCATCACTGCACTCGAGTCCTGGGAAGGATGATGGCATCATACGAGGCCATCCCCTTCGGCTGGTTCCATGCAAGGACAATGGAACTTACTGGACAAGTGGTCCGGATCACATCTTCAGATGCATCGGTTAATCACCCTATCCCCCAGGGCCAGGGTGTCTCTCCTGTGGTGGCTGCGGAGTGCTCACCTTCTCGAGGGCCGCATATTCTGCATTCAGGACTGGGTCCTGGTGACCACGGATGCAAGCCACCGAGGGTGGGGGGCAGTTACACAGGGAAGAAAATTCCAAGGTTTGTGGTCAAGCCAACAGACTTGCCTTCACATCAATATCCTGGAACTAAGGGCCATATACAACGCCCTAAGTCAAGCGGAGTTCCTGCTTCGCGACCAACCGGTTCTGATCCAGTCAGACCGCAGGGGCTCATGTAAACCGCCAGGGCGGCACAAGGAGCAGGGTGGCGAGGGTAGAAGCCACCAGAATTCTTCGCTGGGAGGAGAATCAAGTAAGCGCACTGTCAGCAGTGTTCATTCCGGGAGTGGACACGACCTCCACCCGGGAAAGTGGTGACTTCATCAGGAAGTCTTCACGCAGTTTTGCAAATTGATGGAAACTGCCTCAGGTGGACTACATGGCGTCCCACCTCAATAAAAAGATAAAAAAGGTTTTACGCTGGGTCAAGGGACTCTCAGGCGATAGCTGTGGTCGCACTAGTAACACCGTGGGTGTTCCAGTCGGTCTATATATTCCCTCCTCTTCCTCTCAGACCCAAGGGCTGAGAATTGTAATAAATGGAGGAGTGTGAACAATATTCTTTGCTCCGGATTGGCCAAGAAGGACTCGGTACCCGGAACTGCAAGAAATGCTCTCAGAGGACCCATGGCCTTTGCCTCTCAGTCAGGACATGTTGCAACAGGGACCCTGTCTGATCCAAGACTTACCGCGGCTGCGTTGGACGGCATGGCGGTTGAACGCCGGATCCTAGCGGAAAAGGGCATTCCGAATGCAGTTATTCCTACGCTGATAAAGGCTAGGAAAGACGTGACAGCAAGACTTTTTCACTGTATATGGCGAAAATAGGTTGCTTGGTGTGTGGCCGGGAAGGCCCTACAGAGGAATTCCAGGGGGGTCGATTCCTGCATTTTCTACAGTCAGGAGTGACTATGGGCCTAAAATTAGGATCCATAAAGGCCAAGATTTCGTCCCTATCCCTTTTTCTCTCAAAAAAGAACTGGCTTCACTGCCTGAAGTTTGGACGTTGTTACAGGGGTGCTGCATATTCAGCCCCTTTTGTGCCTCCAGTGGCACCTTGGGATCTTAACGTGTGTTGGATTCCTAAAATCCCACTGGTTTGAGCCACTTAAGACCGTGGAGCTAAAATATCTCACGTGGAAAGTGGTCATGCTTTTGGCCTTAGCTTGGACTAGGCGTGTGTCAGAATTGGCGGCTTTGTCATGTAAAAGCCCATATCTGATCTTCCATATGGAAAGGGCAGAATGGAGGACTCGTCCCCAATTTCTCCCTAAGGTGGTATCATCGTTTCATTTGAACCAACCTATTGTGGTGCCTGCGGCTACTAGGGACTTGGAGGATTCCAAGTTGCTGGACGTAGTCCGGGCCCTGAAAATCTATGTTTCCAGGATGGCTAGAGTCAGAAAAACTGACTCGCTATTTATCCTGCATGCACCCAACAAGCTGGGTGCTCCTGCTTCAAAGCAGACTATTGCTCGCTGGATCTGTAGCACGATTCAGCTTGCACATTCTGCGGCTAGACTGCCGCATCCTAAATCAGTAAAAGCCCATTCCACGAGGAAGGTGGGCTCTTCTTGGGCGGCTGCCCGAGGGGTCTCGGCTTTACAACTTTGCCGAACTGCTACTTGGTCAGGTTCAAACACTTTTGCAAAATTCTACAAGTTTGATACCCTGGCTGAGGAGGACCTTGAGTTTGCTCATTCGGTGCTGCAGAGTCATCCGCACTCTCCCGCCCGTTTGGGAGCTTTGGTATAATCCCCATGGTCCTTACGGAGTACCCAGCATCCACTAGGACGTCAGAGAAAATAAGAATTTAGTCACCGGTAATTCTATTTCTCGTAGTCCGTAGTGGATGCTGGGAGCCCGTCCCAAGTGCGGACTCTCTGCAATACTTGTATATAGTTATTGCTTAACTAAAGGGTTATTGTAGGAGCCATCTGTTGAGAGAGGCTCAGTTATTGTTCATACTGTTAACTGGGTATAGTTATCACGAGTTGTACGGTGTGATTGGTGTGGCTGGTATGAGTCTTACTCTGGATTCCAAATCCTTTCCTAGTAATGTCAGCTCTTCAGGGCACAGTTTCCCTAACTGAGGTCTGGAGGAGGGGCATAGAGGGAGGAGCCAGTGCACACCAGATATAGTACCTAATCTTTCTTTTAAGAGTGCCCAGTCTCCTGCGGAGCCCGTCTATACCCCATGGTCCTTACGGAGTACCCAGCATCCACTACGGACTACGAGAAATAGAATTACCGGTGACTAAATTCTTATTTTTCAGCAGGTACATTTCACAGCAGAGAGACTGTAGTATGGGCATGCTGAACTCTTGACACTGCTTAAGATGTTCCTAACTTCTCTTATACCCCTTTCACAACAAGCCTATGACCTATGATATTGCCAGGGCAACCCTGGACCTAGCTTAGTGTGAAAGGGTCTACCCAGGTTGTGTATCCTGGCTAGTCTGCAGTGTGAAAGCGCAACCCGGGGTATCCAACTAGGGACACGCTAAGAGTAGGAGAGAGGCAGATCACTGGCATTAGAAGTTAGAAGATGATATCATCTCTAAACCCCGCAAAGGGACGACATGGCAATAACCCAACCCATCTCACAGTGTGAACACAGTTTCAACAAGCAGTGACGCGGCTTGATACCATGTTCAATAACCGAGGTTGGACCCGGGATTTTAGTCTTAGCCAGAGCACAGATTGGAAGTACATCTCATAGGGCATAAAGCAATGACATCTGTCAAGTCAGCCATCCATTACTAGTAAACAGAGTTTAGTGGCAACACAGACTCTGGCCTCCTTGTTGCTGTTTTATTGAAAGAGACCATTTAACTGCATTGAAAACTTACAGAAGAACAATAAAAACATGCCCAATACTTGTGACTACTTGATTACTAAAGTATAACTACTTCTATAATCAAGAGAATGAGTGGACGCATTTTCCAAAATGTGAGGAAATTGTAAAATAAACACTTTCACAGGGACCCTTCCAAAGTTACATACATAAATCAAAGGGGTATATTTGGGGTATATATGTGGTGGGAGACTGGCGACAAGTGCTGTCTCACACACAGAGGAGGGAGAAAGGGAGGAAGGCAGACACTGTCAAATGCTGCCATAGAGGGATAAAGATGGAGAGTGGTACTTATGCAGGTGCACATGTTCACTTGGCCAAATAGTAAGTGGCTTGTATCCTAGAATTGCTGTTGTCATCTTTCTTGGCCAAACCCTATCACTTATGGAGAGGAGCTAGAGGTGGTCACCTGCAAAGGAAGTAGAATAAGGCTGTCAAGTGGACGGAAGGGCATGAGTACTGCAGGAGGGTGCAGGAGGAGCATTGCTCTCTGTATTATATGGCGGTCACTGTAGTGCTCTCTCTATTATTTGGCAGTCAATGTGTTGTTTCTGTATTATTTGGCAGTCACTGCATTGCTCTCTGTATTATGTGGTGGTCACTGCACTGCTTTCTGCATTATATAGTGGGCATTGAGATGCTCCCTGCAATATATGGCAGTCACTGCGATGCACTTTATATAACATTGTGTGCATTACAATGCTCTCTGCCACACCCCTTCAATTAGCTGACCACACCTCTTTAACATTGCGCTGCCTCCCTTCAGTTGGCCACTACCACAGCATTCCCCCTGTGGGTCTTTCATGTCCCAGTCTGACACTGGCTGGAACCTGCAGAGCTGCCATCAGAATTGTGGAGCCTGTGACTGACAAAATAGGGAGCCCCCCAGACTGTGATAACCCCCAACCCCCTCCCTAGAGGCAAAGTAGACTGTTGTGCCACACCTAACCCCCCTCCCTCAGAGAAGAAATAGACTGTGGTGCCCCCATCCCCTCTCTCCTGACAACACATGTGCAATAGCACAGCTGGTGATGGTGGTGGGGGGATGGCACCAAAGAAGTTATTAATGTGGCAGTAAACTTGCCAGTTGAGAAAAATCTCCAGCCACTTCACCACAGTTTCCTCAGCCTCACCCCACTGTTTCTGCAACTCCAGTCCCTCAGGGGCTCTCCAGCTTCAGCCATCCCTCTTCTGTCTCTCCATACCCCCAGTGTTTCTTCAACTACGCCCCCTTCTGTCTCTCCAGCCTCCTTTTGTCTCTCCAGCCCTCCCGTTTCTTCAGAGTTCCAACCAGCCTATTCTCTCTTTCTAGCGAGCCCTCTTCTGTGTCTGCAGCCTTCCCCCCTTCTACAGATGCAGCCATGGTCATCATGGCTGAGTCTGGGCATGAGTGCAACTCATTTGCCATGATTCGAGTGCGACCATGGACATTACATTAAGCACAAAGAATTGCAGCCCACCATAGTAAGGTGTGGATGCAACTAGGCACACCGAGAGTGCCTGTGCAGCTTCTTCACAGCAACAATGAGCCCTTCTGTGTCTGCAGCCAGCCTCCCCTTCTGTGCATGCAGCCAGCCCCCCTTCTGTGTCTGCAGCCAGATCTCCTTCTGTTCATCCAGCCAACCCCCTTCTGCATTTGCAGCCAGCCCCTCTTCTGTGGATCCAGCCAACCCCTCTTATGTGCATCCAGCCAGCCCCCCTTCTGTGCATCCAGCCAGCCCCATTCTGTGCATCCTGCCAATGCCCCTTCTGTGTATCCATTCAGGCCTCCTTCTGTGTGACTAGCCAGGTTCCTTTCTCTGCCTGCAGCCCTCCCCCTTCTGTGCAATCCTCCTTTCTGTGCTTCCAGCCAGGCCCTACAGCCCATAGACCAGATGTTCCCAAACTGTGTGCCGTGGCTCCATGGAGTGCCTCGGGACACTTGCAGGGGGGCCCTGGGTTGGTGGTCCAGGACCAATTCAAATTATACATGGTCAATATAATAGGCAAAACCAGTGCTGGTGGCTGCCAGTCATAAAATGTGTCCGAACAGAAGCAAATCTTGTCCCTCACCACACAATTGACCCTAAGGATGACATATAAGCGCGATCTACTTAATGTAATATTTATTTCTAGATTTCTCAATAAGAAATTTTTGGCCTAGGGGTGCCGTGAAAAAAATTCTGATATTCTAGGGCGCCGTGATTCAAAAAAGTTTGGAAACCACTACCATAGACACTTACATTCTCCTATGTTTCTCCTGGCTGCAACTGTCCTCCTGCTGTGGCTGGCACCTCTGTGTAAGTATTATATTTACAAAGTGAACATTACATTTTGTTAAAGTATTCACCAGAGGAGTCTATGCAAAGTTGCATGAGTTCAAACCACTTGGCGAAGCAGCTGGACCAGTCCGAGGCAGGTATGTCTTCTACATTCTGGATGAAAGCCTCCACTTCAGTTTCTAGTTACTCAAAACAAATCCCAAGCATCTTGCGCTTGATTTGTGGGAATACAAAGAAGTCGCAGGAGGCCGGGTCTGGACTGTACAGCAGACAACCAAGCTTTAGGATGCATTCATGGGCCAGAAAATCCATGCTTTCCTGGACTTGTGGGCAGGTGAATTGTCGTGATAAAAAAGGGAACCATGAGCACGAGTTCTTGGAAAGCACTTGCAGCAGGCATTGGTTGGCGTATTAGTCCCCAGTGATTGTGCACTGCTGCAAGAGTGGTACAGTAGCTACAAGACCAGTCTTGGCCACAAAAAACAGCCACCAGCTGCTTGGCCACACTGAGCTCAAGTTGGAACTTCCATGGTGGCGCACTTCTAACTAGGGACACTGGGCCAACTGTTGTTTGGTCTTGGGGTCGAAAAAGTATATCCAAGATTCATCATAACTGATAATCTCCTAGGCAGAATTTGAGTGATTGCCATCAAACCTGGCCAGCATGTTGCAGCACCAAGTCACCTGAGCTTCGTTCTGCTCTCGTCAGCTGATGGGGCCTCCAGCATGCAGAAATCTTGCTCCGGACAGGCATTTTGTGGAGTATCAAGCAGGTGGAACCCGATGAGATGCCTATCTCCTTCTCTAACTGGCCCAGTACCCCCTGTGCTGTGTGTTAGTAATTGCCCCCTGTGATATGCATAACCCTGTGCTACTCTGTGCTATGCATTACCCTGTGCCAGGGGCGGATCCAGAAGAAAATGATAGGGGGGCACCATGGAAGGGGCAAGTACATTTGCGTGCGGCTTCGGTGCATGTGAGGTGCAGGGTGCAGTGTGCAGGGGGCAGCGTTTGAGGGGCAGGGGTCAGTGTGTGAGGGTCAGGGTGCAGGGGGCAGTGTGTGAGGTGCTGGGTACAGGGGGCAGCGTGTGAGGGGCAGGGTATAGGGGGCAGCGTGTGAGGAGCAGGGTGTAAGGGGCAGGGGGCAGCATGTGAGGTGCAGGGGGCAGGAGGCAGCGTGTGAGGGACTGGGTGTGAGAGGCAGGGTGCAGTGTGTGAGGGGCAGGGGGCTGTGTGTGTCAGTGTGTGACTGTGGGGTTGAAGAGAACTCTAATATGTGGGCTGCAGCCAGGGAAGTGAGTCATGAATTGGTCACAGGGGCTGCCTCTCAGCAGCAAAGCTAGCCAGCCCCCCTCCTGCTTACCTAAGCCTGCTTCCTGGCACCAGTGTCCAGGCTCAGCAGCTGAGGTCGGAAGCTGTTTCTCAGCCATCATACCCGCTGCACTCCGCAGCAACTCCGGTCTTCAATGTGAGGCGCTCCGTGGTAGGTTGGACTAGTACCAGCAGGATGCCGCCCACTATGCAAATACTCCAGCCGCAGCAGCGCAGTGAGAGGCTGCCAGCCTGGATATGTGGGATGCCCGACCCCTCACTGCTCTGGCTGCGGCTGGAGTACTTGCATAGTGGGCGGGCGCCAGTGCTTAAAGTGGTCCTAGAGAGGTGGTGGAACTCACACCCCTCCCCACGGCGCCCAAGTAATAAAGGTATTGCGCGCGTGCCGCAAAAAGGGGTGTGGTCTCCAAAAGAATGGGGCGTGGTCACACAATAGTAATAATGCCCACAGTAGTAGCACCCCGTAATACACATAATGCCCACCACAGTAGCGCTTCTTATACAATGCCCACAGTTGTAGTGCTCATTATGCAGTGTCCACTGTACTGGTAGTGCCCCGTATATAGACCCCATAGTAGTGGTGCCCCTTATGCAATGCCCGTATTGCCCCCAGTAGTAATGTTGCCTGTAGTAATGCCCCCAGTCGTTTAGCGCCCTAGTAGTTAATTATGCCTCCAGTGGTAATGCCCCTGCAGTTATGACCCCAGTAGTTTACCCCCCCTTTAGTTTAGCCTCCCAGTGGTAATGCCCCCAGTAGTTTGCCTGCTTGTAGTTTAGCCACCAGTAGTAATGCCCTCCTGTAGTTTGCCCCATTGTAGTTTAGCCCCTGTAGTTATGCCTCCAGTAGTTTAGCCCCAATAGTTATGCCCCCCTTGTAGTTTAGCCCCCAGTAGTAATGCCCCCAGTAGTTTGGCCCCTGTAGTTATGCTCCCAGTAGTATAGCCCCCAAGTAGTAATGCCCCTGTAGTTACGCCGCCAGTAGTAATGCCCTCCTGTAGTTTGCCCCCAGTAGTTAGCTCCTTTGTAGTTTGCCCCCTTGTAGCTTACCCCCAGTAGTTTGCCCCCAGTAGTTTGCCCCCAGTAATAATGTCCCCCAGTAGTTTGCCCCCAGTAGATGCCCCCCAGTAATAATGTCCCCCAGTAGTTTGCCCCCAGTAGTAATGCCCCCCAGGAGTTTGCCCCCAATAGATGACCCCCTCAGTAGTAATGCCCCCAGTAGATGCCCCCCAGTAATAATGCCCCCAGTAGATGCCACCAGTAATAATGTCCCCCAGTAGATGCCCCCCAGTAAAAATGTCCCCCAGTAGATACCCCCAGAAATAATGCCCCCCAGGAGTTTGCCCCCAATAGATGACCCCCATTAGTAATGCCCCCAGTAATAATGCCCCCAGTTGTAAAACCCCGAATAGATGCCACCAGTAATAATGTCCCCCAGTAGTTTGCCCCAGTAGATGCCCCCCAGTAAAAATGTCCCCCAGTAGCTGCCCCCAGTAATAATGCCCCCAGTAGTAATGCCCCCCAGTACTAATGCCCCTTGTTGATGCCCCCCCAGTAGTAATGTCCCCCGTAGTTTGCCCCCAGTAGATGCCCCCGCTGCACTAAGGAAGAAAAAAAACATCATACTTACCGAGCCCCGTTCCCGCTTCCAGACCGCTGCAGTCCTCCTCTCTTGGCGTCTGCTCCTCAGCACTATGAGAGAGACGTCTCTCCCATAGCGCACGCCGCACAGTGACAGCGCTGGAACCGGAGCTCAGTACTGAGCTCCTGCCTCCGGCTTTCGGTGAGGAGAGACGGGCGCCCGCTGGTAACACAATCTCAGCGGGCGCCCGTCATCTCCCTGTGCGGCGCCGGGGGACACATAGTGTTAGGGGGGGGACTGACGGGGGACGGAGGGAGAACTGCCACAAATGACAGGGGGGGTACGGGCCCGAGTGACCCCCCCCCCGGATCCGCCACTGCCCTGTGCTATGCATGAGATGCCTATCTCCTTCTCTAACTGGCCCAGTACCCCCTGTGCTGTGTGTTAGCCTGTGCCCCCCTGTGGCATGCGTTACGCTGTGCTATGCTGTGCCATGTATTACCCTGTGGCATTCTGTGCTATGCAATACCCTGTGCACCCTCCCCCCCGTGCTATGTGTTACCATGCCCCTTTATGCTATGTTTTATCCTGTGCCCCCTGTGCTATGTACTACCCTTTGCCATGTGTTGTACCACTGTGCCGTGTGTTACCCTGTGCCCTCCCTGTCTGCTATGTATTACCCTGTGGCATCTTGTGGAGGCAGTGTGATCTATGAGGAATGGGGCTGTGAGTAGGGGGTCTTTGTGGATGCAGTGTGAACTGAGGGGGACTGTGTGGAGGCAGTGTGATCTGTGAGGAGGGGGTTTGTGTGGAGACAGCATAAGCAGTGAGGAGTCATGTAATGTCATCTCAGGACTGTCCACCTATAAGCTGTCATTACTACCCATTATTGTATTGTATGGAGTAATTCTGGCTCTGATACAAGCTAGTGCCTCCCCAGCCATTGACCTCATGTCATTTGTCTGTAGAGACATGCAGCTATCTGCTGACTATACAGGATTACTGCAGTGATGAGGACTGGAAGTTTCTTTGGATATTGCACTATGCTGTAAACTTTAAGGCCAGTTACAACTTACTAGTAGCTTATTTGATCAGACAGCTGGAAGTGTAGTAATAAAGGGTAGAGCTGTGAATGTGTTTGATTACAGACCTATCTGGTCGTCTTCTCCAGGTCTCTTTAAATGAGAGTCTCTCCCTTAGGAGAATCACCTCCCACATAATTTTTTTATGTGACGTATGGAAGTTCTGTCTGATTGTCTAAATTAAAAACCGTATTGCATGAGATCTCCACATATTCTTGTTTTTTATATGATGACTATGAGTGACATCGCAAGGGAAAAAGGGATCTGCATGAGAAGCACCTAAAGTTGGAATTCCATGCAAAGGAAAAAGCCTATGATAGGAACGTATATAATTAATGCATTATATCTGTTTATGCCTGAATAAGTTTGCCCTATTGATCTGTATTATTGATGCAACATTGTTGGTGTATGTTAGAAGGAAGCAACTATGCAGCTGCTTACCTCCATTGTCACCTCACTGGCAGCATGTCGCAGAACTCAGACACTGGCGGAGACGAGGTGGGGGGGCGGAGAACACGTGGCAGGCAGCTTCAGCACTGCCCGTGCTGTATTAGCAGCAGTGTGTCAAACACCGCTGCTATTACTTTACACAGTGTGTAGCCAGGGCCGGCCAGAGCCAATTTTTTTTTTAGTAAGCAAATAAAATTTTCGGCGCCTTTTTATGGGATAAACTTCTTAAAGGAACAGCGCGCACGCCACACAAAGGGGTGTGGTCTCACAAGAAAGGGGCGTGGTCAGACACTTTTACCCCAATCTGCAGTGCCAGATACACATATGTCCCCATAGTTCCTGATACACATGTCCCCATAGTTCCTGATACACATATGCCCCACAGTCCCAGATATGCATATGCCCCCACAGTGCCAGATATGCATATGCCCCCACAGTGCCAGATATGCATATGCCCCCCAGTGCCAGATGCGCTTATGCCCCCCAGTGCCAGATGTGCATATCCCCCACAGTGCCAGATACGCATATGCCCCCCAGTGCCAGTTACGCATATGCCCCCCAGTGCCAGTTACGCATATGCCCCCCAGTGCCAGTTACGCATATGCCGCCCAGTGCCAGATGTGCATATCCCCCACAGTGCCAGATGCGCTTATGCCCCCAGTGCCAGATGTGCATGTCCCCCACAGTGCCAGATACGCATATGCCCCCCAAGTGCCAGTTACGCATATGCCCCCCAAAGCCAGATGCGCATATGCCCCCCAGTGCCAGATGTGCATATCCCCCACAGTGCCAGATACGCATATGCCCCCCCAGTGCCAGTTACGCATATGCCCCCCAGTGCCAGATACGCATATGCCCCCAAAGCCAGATGCGCACATGCCTCCCAGTGCCAGATACGCATATGCCCCCCAGTGCCAGATACGCATATGCCCCCCAGTGCCAGTTACGCATATGCCCCCCAAAGCCAGATGCGCATATGCCCCCCAGTGCCAGATGTGCATATACCCCACAGTGCCAGTTACGCATATGCCCCCCAGTGCCAGTTACGCATATGCCCCCCAAAGCCAGATGCGCATATGCCCCCCAAAGCCAGATGTGCATATCCCCCCCAGTGCCAGATACGCATATGCCCCCCCAGTGCCAGTTACGCATATGCCCCCCCAAAGCCAGATGCGCATATGCCCCCCAGTGCCAGATGTGCAGATCCCCCACAGTGCCAGATACGCATATGCCCCCCCAGTGCCAGTTACGCATATGCCCCCCCAGTGCCAGATACGCATATGCCCCCCCAGTACCAGATGCGCATATGCCCCCCAGTGCCAGATGCGCATATGCCCCCCAGTGCCAGATGTGCATATCCCCCACAGTGCAAGGTACGCATATGCCCCCCAGTGCCAGATGAGCACATGCACCCCCACAATGTTAGATACATATATGCTCCCAGTGTAAGATACGCGTATACCCCCAGTATCAGATATACAATACATACCCCCACAGGATAGCGGGTGGGCGGGCGTGCAGGAGCGGGCGGCCCCCGCATTTTCAAACAAGATTTCAAGTCCCGCTGTGACGTCCGGCCCCAGCACAGTTTGTGCATATGTAATGAACGGCGTGACGTCATGACGTTCCGCCGCTCATTGCATATGCATGATTGATACGGCCCAACACGGGAGGGGAGGGGGAGCACAGGCTCGTCCGCAGCAGCAGTACCACTACCACTGACTGTCACTGTCAATGACAGTGACAGTCAGTGAATCACGGTATGCGGCTGGAGCGCCCTCAGCCGTGTACTGTGACTCATGTATGTACGGGGTCGGCACTGGGTGTAGCGGCGGCGGCGGGCAATCGCGGGACCGGGTGGCTGGCGCCTCTCTCATGTTTGGGGGGAGCGAGCTGTCCCCTTGCCCCCCCCCCCCCCCCATTCCGACGCCTCTGCTCACATGGGACCCAGAAGGGGTGGGCACACCTAAGGTCTGGGATAGCACCATACTTGCCTACTTTTAAAAAAGAATTTCAGGGAGATTGTGAAAGTAACACCTACAGGCTTGGACTGGCCCACAGGGGTACAGGGGAAACCACCGGTGGGCCCCACTGCCTGGGGGCCCACCTCCTCCTCTAAGGGCCAGGTTCCAAACTGTGCACTTGAATTATACATTATACATATGTTACCTTATACTGCACAGGACTATGGTGTATTTTCTACAGTGCACTGCTGTTATTAATCTGGTACATTATCATGCATGCAGCAGCTGAATTGACTGTATATATTTATGAAGGGGCCCAGACCTTGCACTCTCTAATGGTTAGTCAAACCAATGTGGTGGCAGGCCACACCCCCTCTGCAGACTGGTCACACCCCTAAACAGGGGGCCCTACCACTGCATTCCTCCGGTGGGCCCTACATGCCCCAGTCCGACACTGAAAACCTATCAGCACAGGCGCGTACTGCTACATCTGAGAGGCGTATCATGAAAATTACTTACATCCAAATGTAAATGAGCCCCAAAGTTAGTAAGATCTACTTGTTGAAGAAAAGACACTGATATTTTGCAGGATTTGTTCGTGTATTGGTTTTTCAAGATCTTCCATATATTGTAAATGGCCATAGGGATCATTGTGCTTTATAACCAATGCAGGGAAATGGCACTGATGATCCCATTTGAATGTATGTATCGCTGATTTACCGTATATACTCGAGTATAAGTCGACCCGAATATAAGCCGAGGCACCTAATTTTACCACAAAAAACTGGGAAAAATTACTGACTCGAGTATAAGCCTAGGGTGGGAAATGCACGGTGCCAGGGGTTTTCATGCTCAGAGTGTCATGCTCGTTGCCAGGGGTTTCATGCGGTAGGTGTTATGCTTGTTGCCAGGGGGTAATGCTTGTTGCTAGGGTTGTGCCCCCAGTGCCACATATACCCCCAGTGACAGATATCCCCCCCACAGTGCCAGATAAAAACATGCCCCCGTTGCTTTGCCCCCAGTAGTTATGCCCCTTCTTTGCCCCCAGTAGTTGTGCCCCCTCTTTCATTGCCCCCAGTAGTTATGCCCTCTCTTTCTTTGCCCCCAGTAGTTGTGCCCCCTCTTTCATTGCCCCCAGTAGTTATAACCCCTCTTTCTTTGCCCCCAGTAGTTGTGCCCCCTCTTTCTTTGCCCCCTGTTGCTGTGCCCCCATCGCCGCTTACAAACACACACAAAAACAATACTTACCACTGCCCCGCTCCTGCTTCCCGACTGCTTCTTCTGCTGCTGCGCTGCTCCGCTCCGTCTGTCCGCCCGCTCCGGCGCCCGCTTCCCGGCACCCGATCATCTCTATGGGAGAGACGTCATGACGTCTCTCCCATAGCAACGCCGCACAGACACTAGAGGTCAATAATGACCTCTAGTGTCTGTCCCTGGAGCCGGCTGCAGCGGACGCCCACACAGCCCACGGCGTCTGCTGCAGCCGTTGACTCGAGTATAAGCCGAGGGGGGCTTTTCAGCATAGAAAAATGTACTGAAAAAGTCGGCTTATACTCGAGTATATACGGTATTTTCCCCCCAAGAATGTAATAGCTGCATAATGGAGGTAAGGTGCAATCAGGGAGATTGCTGGTCTATTCAGGGAGTGATGGAGATTGCTGCTATTTCAAGGAGTCTCCTGCAGAAGGAGGGAGGGTAGGCGACTATGGATAGCACATAACTACAGTATATGCAGATTTGGTAATATTACACACGTATTAATTATTTATTATTAGTTACTTATATATAAAATGCACACAGATTTCCGCAGTGCTTTACGAAGAGTATTGGGCCATTCACATTAGTCCCTGCCACAGTGGCTTTTTTCACTACCACATGTACACTAGGGTTAGTTTTTGTGAGGAGCCAGTTAACCTCTTCATATAAATGCAAACAGATGCATAGTGTATTGGAACAGAGATACAAAGTATACACCTGTCTAAGAAAGTGGTATGTTTTCTGTAAGGGGGCCAGACAGTTATGGGTGTGGATTAGATCTACACTAAAAAGGTCTACAGTCAATATGTAGACCACTAATGGTCGACATGCATTAGGTCGACAGGGCCAAAAGGTTGATATGGAATTGGTAGACAGTAAAAAGAAATTGACAGTGTCAAAAGCTTGACATGGAAATTGTCAACACAAAAAAGGTAGACACAATTTTTTTGTTGTTTTTTGGGTGTTTTGTCACTTTTCTGCCACAAATAAGCCCCATTAGTGTACTGCATCCCCTCGCATGGCTACTATTCCCAATCGTAGTCCACATGGATGGTAAAGTACGAAAAAGTGTAAAAATTTGTTTAAATATGGTGTCAACCATTTTCATGTCGGCCTTTTGAACCCTATTGACCTTTTGAACCTGTCGACCTTTTGCACTGTCTACCTTTTACATGTCAACCTTTTGACCTTGTTGACCTAATGCATGTTGACCATTAGTGGTCGACCTATTGACTGTAGACCTTTTTAGTGTAGATCTATAGACCGGATACCGAGAGTTATAAATGACTCATGAAACTTGTGAAGTGCTAGTCAATGCCTTACCCATTCATTTTATAGCCAAGACTGGTAAATCTTACTGTTAATGTTAGCTCTTTCTGACTGCCTTCTGTATTGATGATTAGGTCTGCCAGCCCATCTTCTGATGTGCGTCCTTGCATGCCGTCACACTTTACTGGAACTCTTGCTGCAGGAGTCATGTCAGGATTTGTAACGGAAACCTTTCAGATAAAAATAAAGGTATATTTAATTTGAAAAACAGAATCTTTTTTTGTTATAATTAACTCACAGGTTGATTTGTTAGAAGATGAGCATAGTTCAATCAGTGACAGGGTTGGGTTTTAGAATATACTGTATGTGGGAGATGTACGCTGTTGTGTGCTGGACTGGGGAAGGTGCGCGGAGGCTCTGCTCACTCACTGCATGATGTGCTGCACACCGGCACTGTGCCCCGCTGTTATGGTAGTGGCAGATTTCCCACTAGGCATGTGAGTCACGTGCCTAGGGGCGGCACTTGCTTGAGGGGCCGCACACCAAGCTGGTAAGGGCCAGCTGTTTTTTTGGTTTTTTTTTTTCCGTCTTTACGACTTGTTTTTTTTTATAATTTACTTTGCAAATGACGGGGGTGGGACAATGGGAAGCAAATTGTGGTCCATGAGTTGGTAGTAGAGAGGCTGGGGCTGCTTTTGTGGTCTTGAGGCATCCGGACTGGCACCCAAAATGAAGGATGCAATGACGTGATTGGGGGGGAGCGGGTGGCAGCTAATAATGTGCCTAGGTGCGGCCTGACCCTTACAACCGTCCCCGGCTACAGGTAGAAAAGTGTACTTTTTTCAAACTATTATATGTTATGTGGGCCATACACCAGACCAACTTTTCTCCAATCACCCAAGTGACCAACCGCTGAACTTGTCTGTCCAACTAAAACACTGCCCCACACACCTAACCAACGTTGTCACCAGACCAGCCAACCTGCCAACTTTTTCAGCACACCAGGCAACTTCCCTCCAACTTGTGATGTCACAGAAGTAGATGGACATGTACTGCATATTTCTGCCTGTTTAGAATAAATAAATATTTGGGCTTTTAAAGAAAAAATTTCTTTTACATGTCTATTTATTATTTTAATATGTATCCTTTGGATTACTTCTGGACCGCAAGAAAGGTAACAAGGTAAGTATGAAATAAATGAAGAACTAAAGTAATGCATGCACAGAATCAAAACCAGGAAGCAGTGTAATAGCATAAGCTATCACACTGCTTCAGCGCTTCATGGGACGGGCTCTTATCAGACACAGTTTGCCGGCAAGAGCAGAATGGTAAATTCAAGTGAAAATATCTTCATGTTGCAAATTTACGTGAAAAATATTTATCACATCCGCATTAAAAATGCATATTGTGATAAAGACTGGGTATGGTGCTGGATGCCTGTGCTCAACTGGAGAGCTAGAAAGATCAGGAGGAGGTGGGTGAGGGTAGGGCACAGAGTCCTTGAGTCCTGTTGGAGAAAGAGTGCTATAAAACACCCAGACTCTCTGCTTATAGTACTGGGTGACTTCAACAGAACTAACCTGAGCAAGGAGCTACCTAAGTACAAACAACAAGTCACGTGTCCCACTAGGGAAGGGCGCACCCTTGATCACTGCTACACTACCCTCAAGTCTGCCTTCCGGTCTATCCCGCGTGCTGCACTCGGCCTATCTGACCACTGCCTCGTCCACCTACTCCCTACCTATACACGGAAGCTGAGAGCAGTTAAGCCTGTCGTTAAGACTGTCAAGAAATGGACCAATGAGGCCAAGATGAAGCTCCAGGCCTGCTTTGACTGCACGGAATGGGGGGTCTTTGAAGCCTCGGCAACCGACCTGAATGACTTGACAGACACTGTCACATCCTACATCAGCTACTGTGAGGACATGTGTGTACCTACCAATACTTACCGCATTTACAACAACAACAAGCCCTGGTTCAATGCCCAGCTCAGGCAACTTCGTCGAGCCAAAGAGGAGGCCTATAGCAGCGGTGACAGAGCACTATACAACCGTACTAGGAACTCTCTGACTAAAGGAATCAGGCTAGCAAAAAAGCGGTTCTCGGACAAGCTGACAAACGATCTCTCTACCAATGACCCCGTATCTGTATGGAAAGGAATGCAATCCATAACCAACTATAGGAAAACATCAAAGTCCACCGCCATGCACCAAGACCTTGCAGATGAACTGAACCACTTTTATTGCAGGTTCGCAAAAGAAGTCCCCTGCAACCCAAACAATCACCTCTACGATGCCCCGAACACCGACGGCCAACCCCAGGCACTGCAAGTCACCCAAGAAGAGGTGGAGGCATTGTTCAAAAGGACCAAAACCAGGAAAGCTCCGGGTCCTGACGGAGTGTCACCATCTGCCCTAAGAGCATGTGCGGGTCAGCTCGCCCCCATATTCACCAAGATCTTCAATAAATCGCTGGAGCTACAGAAAGTCCCTTCCTGCCTCAAAAGGTCTACTATAGTCCCGGTCCCCAAGAAACCCACTATCACGAACCTGAACGACTACAGGCCGATAGCACTGACGTCTGTGGTCATGAAAACGTTCGAGCGTCTGGTTTTGAATCACCTGAAAACTGTGACTGGCCCGCAACTGGACCCCCTGCAGTTCGCCTATCGCTCGAATCGGTGTGTCGAGGATGCAGTCAACCTGGGCCTGCACTACATTCTACAGCACCTAGACATTCCCGGTACCTACGCGAGGGTCCTGTTTGTCGATTTCAGCTCGGCCTTCAATACAATCGTCCCCAGCATCCTCCACCCCAAATTACTTTGCCTAGGGGTCCCAGAAGCTACCTGTTCCTGGATAATAGACTTCCTGACAGATAGGACACAGGTGGTGAAAGCGGGGGAATTCACCTCTCAAGCGCGGTCCATCAGTACAGGGGCCCCTCAGGGCTGTGTCCTCTCACCCCTGCTCTTCTCCCTGTACAGAAATGACTGTACCTCAGAGGCGCAATCAGTAAGGATCATCAAATTCGCCGATGACACCACCGTCATCGGCCTCATCAAGGATGGGGACGAATCGGCCTATAGACGGGAAGTAGACCGGCTGGCCCAGTGGTGCATCCACAACAACCTTGACCTCAACCCCCTCAAAACTGTCGAGATGATAGTGGACTTCAGGAAGAAGTCATCTAGTGCACCTCCGCTAACGATTGCTGACAGTGTGGTATCGCTAGTGGACTCCTTCAAGTTTCTAGGGACCACAATCTCCAGGGACCTTAAATGGGGGTCCAACACTGACGCCACTGTTGGGAAAGCGCAGCAGAGGTTGTTCTTCCTCAGGCAACTAAGGAAGTTCAACATCCCACAGAAGCTCCTGCTCCTCTTCTACTCCGCGATTGTGGAGTCGGTACTGTGCTCCTCGATACTCGTATGGTACAGCTCCGCCAGCGCGAGGGACAGATGCAGGCTCCAAAAGGTGGTCAGAACCGCAGAGAAGATCATCGGGGCCGACCTTCCCTCAGTCCAGGACCTGTACTTGTCCAGAGCTAAAAAGCGGGCAATGAAGATAGTAAAAGACCAGCTACACCCCGGCCACAGCATGTTTAACTTGCTTCCTTCAGGCAGGCGTTACAGGGCTGTCCCCGCCAGATCCACCAGAAGCCTCAAAAGTTTCTTTCCCCAAGCTGTCCGCCTGCTGAACTCCTGAACATTGACTGACTAGACGTACATGTAACTCACTTGTGTCCCTACGGTATACCTATCTGTGTAACTTTACTTGCCCCCACACACACACACACACACACACACACACACACACACACACACACACACACACACACTCACACCTGCTTACCTGTTACCTACTTGGCTGTTGTATAGCAAACCGAAGACAAATTCCTAGTATACGTAAGTATACCTGGCCAATAAAGCTGATTCTGATTCTGATATAAATAAACTTATTATTCTTATTATTAATAAAGAGAAAAGTCAGGAGGAGGTGTCTGGGTTTAGGGTACAGCCAGAGAGAGACAGGTCAAGAGATGGTAGGTGAGGTTAAGGCACAGAGAGAGAGAGAGAGAGGTCAGGAGGAGGTGGGTGAGGTTAGTACACAGAGATAGAGGTCAAGAGGAGGTGTCTGAGGTTAGGGCGCAAAGATAGAGAGGTCAGGAAAAGATGGGTGAAGTTAGATCACAGAGATAGAGAGGTCTGGAGGATGTGAGTGAGGTTAGGGCACAGAGAGAGAGAGAAGTCAGGACGAGGTGGGTTAGGTTAGGGCACAAAAAGAGAGAGGTCAGGAGGAGGTGTCTGAGGTTAGGGTGCAAAGATAGAAAGGACAAGAGGAGATGGGTGAGGTTAGGGCACAGAGATAACGAGGTCAGGAGGAGATGGGTGAGGTTACGGCACAGAGATAAGGAGGTCAGGAGGTTATTGGTAAGGTTAGGGCACAAAGAGAGGGAGAGAGGTCAGGAGGAGGTGGGTGAGGTTAGGGCAGAGAGAGAGAGGTAGGTCAGGAGGAGGTGGGTGCAGGGCCGGCGCTACCATTAGGCAGCTTTAGGCAGCTGCCTATGGGCGCCAGCACTTGAAGGGCGGCGCTGAGTGGAACAAAAAAATGAAGGAAGTGACTGTTGACTGTGCAGTGCGCTCGCCGTGAGGGGGACCTATTCCCTGTGCACCCAGTGTCAGATCTGCCGTTAGAGCCATATGTCCAGGGTTATTCCCACCAGCACCTCCAGCGTTGCTCGCTCACTCCCCCACCCCCGCCTGGGACCACAAACTGTGTAAGTGGTGACGGAGCTGCTGGAGCCCGAGGAGGAGGCCGGGTGCCGGTGGCATTTAGTATATTACTTATCATGCAGCCTGGGACCCGCCAGCAGGAGCCAGAGGTGGAACTTTACTATGAGGATGACGGCTCAGGGTGCCATTGACTTCCTATAAGCCGGCGCCAGAGCACATCGCTGGGGCCAGCTAAGCTTACCATGTACTTGCAGGTGGCTTGCTGACCCCTTCCCAGGGACAAGTGGCCGCCTCTCTACAAAAGCTCCTCCGGCTCAGACACCTATCATCTGGTTGGTGCGGAAGTCAGTGATTCCGCCCTTCACAGGATCAGCCACGGGGAGTGAACATTCCAGGAGCCCCATCAATGGACACAGGAGGCCGGGGGCACCGAGACTGGCACTGCTGCTGCTACTACTTCAGGTCAGTCATTGTCACTGTCTCTACTTGCCTGATGTACAGTACACCCAGAGCAGCTTCTCTAGTACAGCCCCATGCCCTACATTATGCTGCACATCTGACGGCTCCCTATGCCCCTGACTGCTCCCTATTGCCCTGATACACCCTGACTGCTCCCTATGTGTCCCTGATGCACCCCGACTGCTCCCTATGTGTCCGTGATGCACCCCGACTGCTCCCTATGTGTCCCTGATGCACCCCGACTGCTTCCTATGTGTCCGTGATGCACCCCGACTGCTCCCTATGTGTCCCTGATGCACCCCAACTGCTCCCTATGTGTCCCTGATGCACCCCGACTGCTCTCTATGTGTCCCCGATACACCCCGACTGCTCCCTATGTGTCCGTGATGCACCCCGACTGCTCCCTATGTGTCCCTGATGCACCCCAACTGCTCCCTATGTGTCCCTGATACACCCCGACTGCTCCCTATGTGTCCCTGATGCACCCCAACTGCTCCCTATGTGTCCCTGATACACCCCGACTGCTCCCTATGTGTCCCTGATGCACCCCGACTGCTTCCTATGTGTCCGTGATGCACCCCGACTGCTCCCTATGTGTCCCTGATGCACCCCAACTGCTCCCTATGTGTCCCTGATGCACCCCGACTGCTCTCTATGTGTCCCTGATACACCCCGACTGCTCCCTATGTGTCCGTGATGCACCCCGACTGCTCCCTATGTGTCCCTGATACACCCCGACTGCTCCCTATGTGTCCCTGATACACCCTGACTGCTCCCTATGTGTCCCTGATGCACCCCAACTGCTCCCTATGTGTCCCTGATGCACCCCGACTGCTCCCTATGTGTCCCTGATACACCCTGACTGCTCCCTATGTGTCCCTGATGCACCCCAACTGCTCCCTATGTGTCCCTGATGCACCCCGACTGCTCCCTATGTGTCCCTGATGCACCCCGACTGCTCCCTATGTGTTCCTGATACACCCCGACTGCTCCCTATGTGTCCCTGATACACCCAGACTGCTCCCTATGTGTCCCTGATACACCCTGACTGCTCCCTATGTGTCCCTGATACACCCTGACTGCTCCCTATGTGTCCCTGATACACCCAGACTGCTCCCTATGTGTCCCTGATACACCCCGACTGCTCCCTATGTGTCCCTGATACACCCCGACTGCTCCCTATGTGTTCCTGATACACCCTGACTGCTCCCTATGTGTCCCTGATGCACCCCGACTGCTCCCTATGTGTCCCTGATGCACCCTGACTGCTCCCTATGTGTCCCTGATACACCCCGACTGCTGTCTATGTGTCCCTGATACACCCCGACTGCTCCCTATGTGTCCCTGATACACCCTGACTGCTCCCTATGTGTCCCTGATACACCCTGACTGTTCCCTATGTGTCCCTGATGCACCCTGACTGCTCCCTATGTCCCTGATACACCCCTGATTGCTCCCTATTCCACTGATTGCTCCCTATGTCCCTGATACACCCCGACTGCTCCCTATGTGTCCCTGATACACCCTGACTGCTCCCTATGTGTCCCTGATACACCCTGACTGCTCCCTATGTGTCCCTGATACACCCCGACTGCTCCCTATGTGTCCCTGATACACCCTGACTGCTCCCTATGTGTCCCTGATGCACCCCTGATTGCTCCCTATTCCACTGATTGCTCCCTATGTCCCTGATACACTCCTCACTGCTCCCTTAAGGACCCATTTATCCATGATCGTATTTGCAATGCAACCTGAGTCTGAGGTACATGATTCTGGCACAGTGAGATAGCGATCTAGTGAGGCAGCGATCTCTCTATGCTGGCATCAGTCATCTTACCCTAACTTTCCCGCTGTCAGGAGCTGATGGAGCTCGATGAGGAGGACGGGGGTGGCACCTTCTCCCAGGCAGGGAAGGGCTTCCCCAACTACTGGCTGAGCTGTACCCCCTCACAGCCAGCCCTTGACCAGCGGCGGCGACAGGGAGTCAAAACCCGGAAAAACTACGAGTGGGTCTTCAAGGGCGACTTCCCTCAACCGTAGCCACAGCATCAGTCAGAACAGAACGGCAACCACGGTCAGTACCTCAGCCAGCCGTCAGTCATGTGACCGGCAGGAGGTTCTGCAGCAGCTGCGACTCTCTAGTGCCTGAGAGGTGTCAGCTGCCTGCAGATGACCATAATACCATGCCAAAATATTAATGTGTGGGTGTGTCTATTCATATATATATATATATATATATATATATATGTGTTGAAAGTGATGGATAAGATCTGAGCGACCAATGGTGGCAAAAAATTAAAAGGACTGCTAGTTTTCTTAAAAGAAGGGGGTTTATTAAGGAACAGAAAGATGTTTTATATAAAAAAAAAGCTTATAAAAACACACAACTGGCCAAACGGGGTTGCAACATCCAAGGTGCTAGATATTAGCACGATGGAACCCTAGGCACATAAAAAATTAAAAAACATCAAAATTATTCTAGCAAGAAAACAATTAAAAATTTATACGGGGCACGTAAAAAGTTTGAAAACAAATTGGAAAGCATGGGGTTATTAAAAAATACAATTCAAATGTTAAAATCTAAAAACATGGAATTGATGAGGGATAAATGAAAGTTGGAATGCAATTAAAATAATGGAGATGGATATGAGTAGCTTAACTGAGGATTCATTAGTATCAGGATTCACCCAACGCGTTTCGTCTGGTCTGACTTCATCAAGGGGCACCCGGCGCATCATTGGAGTTTGCTGATGGGAGAGCCGGTACTCTCTATTTGTATATATATATATATGTATGTATATATATATATATATATATATATATATATATAATATTTCCATATGCACAGTGGGAACCAATGTAGCGGTGTAGGATGGGTCCAAATTACAATATATTTATATATACCTGTATATATGCCGTGTCTGCACATTTTCACCTCAGGGGCTCTGTATTTTGCTGAGTGGGGTGGGGGGGTGGAGGTGTTTGCTGTTTATTTGCCTAGGGTGCTTAGAAACCTTGCACCGGCCCTGGGTGGGTGAGGTTAGGGCACAAAGAGACAGAAGTCAGGAGGAGGTGTCTGAGGTTAGGGCGCAAAGATAGAGAGGACAGGAGGAGATGGGTGAGGTTTGGGAACAGAGATAAGGAGGTCAGGAGGAGATGGCTGAGGTTAGGGCACAGAGATAAGGAGGATAGGAGGAGATTGGTGAGGTTAGGGCACAAAGGGAAGGAGAGCATCGGCCTTGGCAGACAACGTTGATGGCATTTCATCGTCTATGTCATTAATAGTGGCAGCAGCTTCAGCACTAGCAGGAAGTGGTTCTTGATCTTTCCCTATTTGATCCTTTAAATTTTTTCTTCTCCATTATTTTTCTGGAGTTTTATAACACAATGGCTCTCATTCCGAGTTGCTCGCTCACTAGCTGCTTTTAGCAGCCGTGCAAACGCTAAGCCACCGCCCTCTGGGAGTGTATCTTAGCTTAGCAGAAGTGCCAACGAAAGGATCGCAGCGCGACTACAAAAAAAGATTGTGCAGTTTCTGAGCAGCTCCAGACCTACTCCTAGCTTGCGAACACTTCAGACTATTTAGTTCCTGTTTTGACGTCACAAACACGCCCTGCGTTCGGCCAGCCACGCTTGCGTTTCCCCACGCACACCTGCATTTGTATCTGTCATGCCTGCGTTTTTCCACACACTCCCCGAAAACGGCCAGTTACCTCCCAGAAACACCCACTTCCTATCAATCTCTCTGCGACCAGCAGTGCGACTGAAAATCGTCGCTAGACCTTGTGTGAAACTACTTCAGCTTTTGTGAAAGTACATCGCGCATGCGCATTGCGCCGCATACGCATTCGCAGAATGGACGCTTTTATGCATAAACGCTGTGCTGCGACCGAAAACAGCTAGCGAACAACTCGGAATGACCCCCAACATGCGGCACAGGACAGCGTATCCCTACACCACACAGGGCAAACCCTGTAAAAATTATTTGTATTAAATATTAATAACCCCTTTAAATGGAGTAAATAATATACAGCACAGGACAGTAACACTGGACTTATATGGCAGTACCACTGGACTGGATTTATACGGCAGTATCACTGGACTTATACGCCAGTACCACTGGAATTATATGGCAGTATCACTGGAATTATACGACGGTACCACTGGATTTATACGGCAGTATCACTGGACTTATACGGCAGTACCACTGGACTTATATGGCAGTATCACTGTAATTATATGGCAGTACCACTGGACGTATACGGCAGTACCACTGAACTGGATTTATACGGCAGCACCACTGAACTTATATGCCAGTACCACTGGTATTATACTGCAGTATCACTGGAATTATACGGCAGTATCACTGAAATTATACTGCAGTACAACTGGAATTATATGGCAGTACCACTGGACTGGATATATATGGCAGTACCACTGGATTTATACGACAGTATCACTGCACTTATACGGCAGTATCACTGGACTGGATTTATACACCAGTACCACTGGATTTATACTGCAGTAACACTGGACATATACGGCAGTATCACTGGACATATACGGCAGTATCACTGGATTTACACGGCAGTACCACTGGACATATACGGCAGTATCACTGGACTGGAATTATATGTCAGTACCACTGGATTTATACAGCAGTACCACTGGACTTATACGGAAGTATCACTGGACTGGATTTATACACCAGTACCACTGGATTTATACGGCAGTAACACTGGACATATATACGGCAGTAACACTGGACATATATACGGCAGTACCACTGGACTTATACAGCAGTACCACTGGACTGGATTTATGCGGCAGTATCACTGGACTTAAACACCAGTACCACTGGATTTACACGGCAGTATCACTGGACATATACGGCAGTATCACTGGACATATACAGCAGTACTACTGGACTTATTCAGCAGCACAGGGACACCACCACTGGATTGATGCAGGACAACACAGCACAGCTGCAATGGACTGGACTTATACAGCAGCACTGGACATATGACAGCAGAGGACACCACCACTGTGACTGGACTGATGCAGCACAATACACCACCACTGAACTGATGCAGCACAACACAGCAACCACTGGATTGGACTTATACAGCAGCACTGAACATATGGTAGCAGAGGACACCACCACCACTGTGACTGGACTGATGCAGCACAAGATACTACCACTGTACTGATGCAGGACAACACAGCACCACTGCACTGGACTTATACAGCAGCACTGGACATATGGCAGCAGAGGACACCACCACTGTGACTGGACTGATGCAGCATAAGACACTACATTAGACTGAGCAGCACAAGACAGCACTGGAATCGCCACCCTACTTTCCCTCCCGCACAGACACTGAGGACGGAGACACGTCCTCTCGCTACACTCTCCAATGCCAGAGTGAAAATGGCGGCGCGCGGCTCCTTATATGGAATCCAAAACCCACAAGAATCCGACAGTGAGATGATGACGTTTTGCCTTGTTCTGGTTTCCAAGTCAGGCGGGTAAAACCAGAGCCGGGCTCGGGTAGTGAAGTTCGGGGGGGTTCGGATCACCCGCTCATCTCTAGTATAAGGTAAAAAATTAAGTACAGGAATTCCGCAGCTGCTTTTTACATAGATTTGTGACTTACTGTAGTCACACTCAGAAGTACACATACTGCCAGCACCAGTGAGCAGTGTACACTTGTAATGCATTGTTGTATTGATTCAGTAGTGTGAATAAGATGCAAGGTGCTTGGTGTAGCTCAGTTGCAAAGTCCATGGTGTGCCAAAATTTGGCTATTTGGCACATATAGGGCAAAATTGTATGAAGGCACATCTGTGCCTAAGCGGATTGGCCTTGGCTTCTGTCTAATTAAATGTCACAATTAAAACATACATCTAATCGGGTTCAGTATGATTTGCTGATGGCTGAGATGGCGGCTGTCAGTATACTGACAGCGGCATACCGTCCATCATAATCCCGCAGGCCACCAGGAAGCCCCCTTACCTTCCTATTCCCCCTACCCTAACCCTCCCTTGTGGGTGCCTAACCCTAAACCTCCCCAGTGGTGTCTAACCCTCCCGGGTGGTGCCTAACCCTAACCCTCCCTTACCCGCTGCCTAAACCAAACCCTCCTCACTTGATGCCATACCATAACCACCCTTCTATGTTCCTAACACTAACCCACTTTCCCCAGTCCCTAAACTTCCCGGCCCTGCACTCTAACCCTAACCACACTTCTCCTACCTAAACCTAATCCCAGAGCCATCTTAACAGCAGTGTAGGCCCCTGGGCACAGCAATGCACTGGGGCCCCTACCCACCCATCAGTGGTAGGGGCAGGGGGTTGCTGTCTGCGGCAGCATTGATGTCCCGCGTGGGGTATGGGGGTTCTATCTTTCACTCAGCATGTAGGACCTGGAGAAATAATTTCTGCTAATTACTCCTTGCACAAATGCACAAATTACTACTGCACAAATGGGGCGGGAAGGAGAACACTAAACTGTAGAAGGGGACATTGTGCTGAATGAAGGGGCCTTGGTACATGACTTCCAGGGTGGTAGGGGGTGTTTAATACACAGGGGAGGGGTGGATAGTGGAGTGGGCTTAATATTCATCATTTTCCGAGGGTCAGGGCAGCTTGCTTTACTGCAGATATCTCCAGTTTCTGGAAATATATTTCTTATCTTTAATGAGATTAAAAAAACTAGAGAGTCCCACCTTTCAGGAGATACTGGGGACTTGGGGATCAGAGTTCAGGAGTCAGAGCAATCCACCAACAAAAATATAAAACTGCATATTAGGCATGTGGAGCTGTAGCAGGGACCAGCTGCTTGAAGGCTGATATCTCTGGTTCTGGGCATAGTAGAGACAAGCTGCTAGTGTTCACTGAAAGGGGAGAGTCCCAGCTTTTGTAGTATATACTCAGAAACACTGTAAGTCAGACAGAACCCGAGATATCTGTCTGGGAAGAACAATTAACAGGCTTGGATGGGGACCACTGCTTTGAAGTCGGATATCTCCGGTTCCCCAGGGCCGATTTAAAAAAATCTGGTACCCTTGGAAAGAGGAGACCCTCAGCTATCAGCCTAGGTCCCTTTTACTCCTGGAGCCCTTGGGCAAGAGCCCATTGAGCCCATACGAAAAGACGGCCCTGCCTAATCCCCCCTCGCTCGGTTGTGAGGACGATAGGGATGCCGGCTGTCGGTAATGTGATGCCGGCATCCCGAGTGGCGTCAGTATCTAGATGCCGGCATTGCGTCCTACTTCAGAATCCCAGCTTAGGTATATTGGCCACCGGGATCCAGTCTGTTGGGAAGCTAACTGCTTCCCGTCTAATCCTTCATAACTCATTTCATGGGACTGATTTATTTTGCAGCAGAAAAACTGGATGCAGCCCAATTGTATAGAGGATATTATAGTTAACTGGAAGCATGGTTGGGTGGATAAATTAATGAAATGATGATTTGGAAAGGGGCATGGGTTGTGACCTACAATATGTGTCCGGACTTTTAAATCATGACTGTTGGGAATTCCATTTATTTATAGCAAACAGAACTCCTGCACTGATAACAAAGCATATCATTTGTGTCATTTATGCACAAGGTAAAGCTGTTTAAAGTCCTTACTGTTAATTTAAAAGGCATGCCGGGTTTAAAATAAGTTGGAGTCTTAGTGAACACAATATTATAAGGTGAGGAGACGATCTTGATGTTGGTCTTGTGTACCTGGACATAGTCTCCATCTGAAATGAAACAATCACAACTGAAAAAAACAAAGATTTACATATTTTATTCACATAGTTTACTTATTTGTTTTTCATTTACAGTATGTACTAACAAGGAAGACCAGGTCAGTGGAGAGTCTAATTGGGTTGTCCAGTTTCAGTAATAAATAAGTGGTGCAGTGTGTTTGTTCATGCAGAATTCAAATTGGGAGGGACAATCATACCTATTGTTAAGTAAACTCCAAAAAATGAACACCCAGTAGTTTCATTATTGTCAGCGTGGAAATCTACTGGGGCTGCACTACAAAGTGAAAAGTGAAATATATAGGGGGGTGGCCATATAGGAGCGATTGAACAACGGGTGTGAAAAATAGGAGTTTCCGCGATTTTTCCCGTTGTTTCACCAAGGGTCCGAGTGCTCCCATCCCTGGATCCAACACTGCAAATTTGCATATTGAACTATGCACAAATTGGCTTGATTTGAGTTTAAACTGATAGTTTCATGCTAATTCTAATGAAAAAATATATATATTTGCATAAACTTCCGACAGTATGGGGGGAATTCAATTAGCCCGTTAATGCAATGGGGGTTAAAAAGGGTGGCAGTCTTGGGCTTTAACACCCAGAGCTATTCAATTAGAGACCTTTTTCTCACCCTTTAAATTAATCTGTTTTCAGATACAGTAAGTTCCTGGACTATATGTTAACACTGTCATGGCACCCAAAAATGCAACATCTATTGGGGATCTATTGTTGGGTCTGTCCAGACCCAAAAAATAAATCCCTGTTAAGTGCAGCCTATGGGCTGCCTTTGGGGACTAATTCAATAGCCCCGGGGGATCAATTAGCCTGTGGTAAATTTCTCCCAAACTATCCCTCCAGTCATGGAATTGCTTTTTATGTGTCTGTACACTACTAGTGTAAAGCTAGCAACCTAAGAGTACACTGCAGTAAACTAAATTAATATGTATAGACAAACACTCCAATTGGTTTGAGCGAGCTTCTGGTTTATTAAACAATAACTTTCTATTTAACTAGTCATGTTGCCGACTCACTCACTTCTAGTCATATATGAACGGCATGCATCAACAGTGCAATGGGTTGAGCTACTTTGTGAGAAGTTTCTCATAGTGAAGAAAAGCGCACATAGGGGGTTATTCCGACCACAATAACCCTGTTCCTGGTGCGAATGCCGCATTGGCTGCGAACGCCTCTACCTGATTGACAGGCAGAGGTGTTCACGGGGTGGGCGGGGGCGGCCAAGGAGGATTGCGGAGGTAGCGCGGGCAAAATGGATGCGGGTTGGTGGCATTTTTTGGGTCGCTGCGTGACATCACACGCAACCACTCCAATCAAGAAAATGGTGGTGGACCGCCTACATACGCACCCTGCGATGGGCAGCCATCAGCATGCGATAGAAAGGATTGCAGATTGTACTTTTTTAGCAGAATCTGCAATATATACTGAATAACCTCCATTATCAACAAAGAAAATGTATTCACCTGTTGAGAAAACTGTTACATTCACATAAATGGAAAGACCAAGCATCTCATCTTCATTGCTGACGCCTTCCAAGAGTTGTGTCCTGTTAAGTTTTACATGTCCTTCTCCATTAACTATCTGCAAGTAAAAGACAGATGACATTGTTTATGTCCATTAGGTGTATAACATATATTATTCACATAATGGAACTTAATTTGATGAGTAAAAATTGCTTTTATTGGTAAAACATTTAAAGAATTTAAAGGAAAGCAATTGTCAGTGTAAAAGAAATAGATTATATTGTTTCCTATCATGAAAGATTATAATACAGGTTTAGTATCCCTTATCCAAAATTCTTGGGACCAGAAGTATTTTGGAATAATTGCATACCATAATGAGATATCATGGCGATGGGACCTAAGTCTAAGCACAGAATGCATTTATGTTTCATATACACCTTATACACACAGCCTGAAGGTAATTTTAGCTAATATTTTTAATAACTTTGTACATTAAACAAAGTGTGTGTACATTCACACAATTCATTTGTTTCATATACACCCCATACACATATAGCCTGAAAGTCATTTAATACAACATTTTTAATAACTGTGTATTAAACAAAGTTTGTGTACATTGAGCCATCAGAAAACAAAGGTTTCACTATATCACTCTCACTCAAAAAATTCCGTATTTCAGAATATTACGTATTTCGGAATATTTGGATATGGGATACTCAACCTGTATATCCTTCATTATACATTATGGGGCCAATTCAGTAAGGATTGTAAAAATTACAAATTTGCAAAAATTGCGAGCAATCGTAAAATTGCGAAAGCACGCCCAAACGGAAAAACTGCAACACTAATTTAATGTTACAAAAAGAAGGTGGGCTTGTGAAATGTGCAAATATTGCGAAAACCTAAAAAAATACGCATTATTTGCATATAAATTTACAATTTTACGCATTTTTTGCTTACATGTTTCTGATGTTGCAATTTTTGCAAACAACTGTGTTTTAACTTCAAATATTGCACTACCTACTTTCCAGGCCCCCCCAAAAATAAAAAAATGGTGTTGCTGTTCTTGGACGTGTGTGTGTGTGTGTGTGTGTGTGTGTGTGTGTGTGTGTGTGTGTGTGTGTGTGTGTGTGTGTGTGTGTGTGTGTGTGTGTGTGTGTGTGTGTGTGTGTGTGTGTGTGTGTTGATATATTAAAAGAAAAAAAAAAGTAACCAAATGTATGTTTTGTTAACAAAAAAGTGTCGGTTGCTTAAAAAGCATTAAAAAACTGTTAGGAAACTAAAAGATCCCACAAAACAAAATGCTTGGAAATGTTCATTAACGTTTGCTTTTAAAAATTAGTGTGGTTGTCAAACCTCGATTGTTAGTAAGTGTTAAAACAATTAGGTTACTAACATATATTTTATAAAGAAATGTGTTACAGAGTTTAAAGCTCCCTTATATGTGTAGAAGTTTCAATGCAGCTGAATGAAGTGATTTGTGGTCTGAGGTGTGAGCTGCTTTAGCTGGGTGTAATGAAGCAATGATTGCAGTATACATTGAACAGTCTACAACTGAGGTCAGCTTGTGCAGATTCTAAGGTAGACCTGTAGTCACTCAGAAAGTGCACACCATAAATGTGCGATCAGTTGTAAAAATTGCGTATGCACCGCCCACCGAACATCAGCATACGCCCACAACGCACCCCACAATATGCCGCTGATCATAGTTATTGCAAATCCAGCCCTTTAGTACGCCCCCTACATGCCTACTTTTCGTAGTACATACGCAGTTTTTGCTTTGTCTCAGAAGTTGCTTTTTTTCTCAGTTTTTGTGGTATATGATGCAGATTTTGTGATTTTCCGAATTTTCGGAGATTTTTGCTGCTTTGCGATCCTTGCTGAATTAGGCCCTATATCCCTTTGCCACTATTGTAATTTAATTTTTTTTTAAAAGGAAGGCTAAGGCGGTATACAATTACCCACAGTCGCTTATCGTGGGTAATTGCATCATCGGGGGCAATACAATTATCCCCGATAAGCCAACTTGCCTAAAGCAGGCAAAACCAAAGCCCCGTTGCTGCAGACGGCAAAACACAGTCACTGAACCTGTGTGTTTTGGTGAGGAAATTTATATATATATATATATACAGCATACAGACGTGGCACTCCCGGTGAAATAAATAAAGTTACACATCTCACATCAAGAGTTTGACAGCAACGTTTCAGTGGTCTGCGCCACTGTCGTCAGGCTTTATTAACAAGAAAACACACAGCACATACCTTTATACCCCTCATGTGCATTCCCCACCCCCCTTCCTTCAGGTGTCTCATATCTGATAGGTTAATTAAAAACATTTAGCACACAATGAGCTGAAGCAACTAACAGCCAGCATTCTGACAGCATAAGAGCTACATGTTAGTTGCTTCAGCTCATTGTGTGCTAAATGTTTTTAATTAACCTATCAGATATGAGACACCTGAAGGAAGGGGGGTGGGGAATGCACATGAGGGGTATAAAGGTATGTGCTGTGTGTTTTCTTGTTAATAAAGCCTGACGACAGTGGCGCAGACCACTGAAACGTTGCTGTCAAACTCTTGATGTGAGTTGTGTAACTTTATTTATTTCACCGGGAGTGCCATGTCTGTATGCTGTGGATTGTCTTTGTTCACGGAGGCATCGGTGGTTTGACTGACTATTTATGGAGAGTGCCGTACCTGCTGCTGTATATATATATATATATATATATATATATATATAATAAGAATTTACTTACCGATAATTCTATTTCTCGTAGTCCGTAGTGGATGCTGGGGACTCCGTCAGGACCATGGGGAATAGCGGCTCCGCAGGAGACAGGGCACAAAAAGTAAGCTTTTAGGATCACATGGTGTGTACTGGCTCCTCCCCCTATGACCCTCCTCCAAGCCTCAGTTAGGTACTGTGCCCGGACGAGCGTACACAATAAGGAAGGATATTGAACCCCGGGTAAGACTCATACCAGCCACACCAATCACACCGTATAACTTGTGATCTGAACCCAGTTAACAGTATGACAAACGTAGGAGCCTCTGAACAGACGGCTCACAACAAATAACAACAACCCGATTTTTTTGTAACAATAACTATGTACAAGTATTGCAGACAATCCGCACTTGGGATGGGCGCCCAGCATCCACTACGGACTACGAGAAATAGAATTATCGGTAAGTAAATTCTTATTTTCTCTAACGTCCTAAGTGGATGCTGGGGACTCCGTCAGGACCATGGGGATTATACCAAAGCTCCCAAACGGGCGGGAGAGTGCGGATGACTCTGCAGCACCGAATGAGAGAACTCAAGGTCCTCCTCAGCCAGGGTATCAAATTTGTAGAATTTTGCAAACGTGTTTGCCCCTGACCAAGTAGCAGCTCGGCAGAGTTGTAATGCCGAGACACCCCGGGCAGCCGCCCAGGATGAGCCCACTTTCCTTGTGGAATGGGCCTTGACAGATTTAGGTTGTGGCAAGCCTGCCACAGAATGTGCAAGTTGAATTGTGCTACAAATCCAACGAGCAATCGTCTGCTTAGAAGCAGGAGCACCCATCTTGTTGGGTGCATACAATATAAGCAGTGAGTCAGACTTTCTGACTCCAGCCGTTCTTGAAATATATATTTTCAATGCCCGGACCACGTCCAACAACTTGGAATCCTCCAACTCGTTAGTAGCCGCAGGCACCACAATAGGCTGGTTCAGGTGAAACGCTGACACCACCTTAGGCAGAAAATGAGGACGCGTCCGCAGTTCTGCCCTGTCCGTATGGAAAATCAGATATGGGCTCTTATATGATAAAGCCGCCAATTCTGATACTCTCCTGGCTGAAGCCAGGGCCAGTAGCATGGTTACTTTCCATGTAAGATACTTCATCTCCACCGATTTGAGCGGCTCAAACCAATGGGATTTTAGAAAATCCAAGACTACATTAAGATCCCACGGTGCCACTGGGGGCACAACCGGGGGCTGTATATGTAGTACTCCTTTTACAAAAGTCTGGACTTCAGGAACTGAAGCCAATTCTTTCTGGAAGAAAATCGACAGGGCCGAAATTTGAACCTTAATGGACCCCAATTTGAGGCCCATAGACAATCCTGTTTGCAGGAAATGTAGGAATCGACCCAGTTGAAATTCCTCCGTGGGGGCCTTCCTTGCCTCACACCACGCAACATATTTCCTCCAAATGCGGTGATAATGTTGTGCAGTCACCTCCTTCCTGGCCTTTACCAGTGTAGGAATGACCTCTTCCGGAATGCCTTTTTCCTTTAGAATTCGGCGTTCAACCGCCATGCCGTCAAACGCAGCCGCGGTAAGTCTTGGAATAGACACGGTCCCTGCTGAAGCAGGTCCCGTCTTAGAGGTAGAAGCCACGGATCCTCCGTGAGCATCTCTTGAAGTTACGGGTACCAAGTTCTTCTTGGCCAATCCGGAGCCACTAGTATCGTTCTTACTCCCTTTTGCCGTATAATTCTCAGTACTTTTGGTATGAGAGGCAGAGGAGGGAACACATACACTGACTGGAACACCCACGGTGTTACCAGAGCGTCCACAGCTATTGCCTGAGGATCTCTTGACCTGGCGCAATACCTGTCCAGTTTTTTGTTGAGGCGGGACGCCATCATATCCACCATTGGTTTTTCCCAACGGTTCACAATCATGTGGAAGACTTCTGGATGAAGTCCCCACTCTCCCGGGTGTAGATCGTGTCTGCTGAGGAAGTCTGCTTCCCAGTTGTCCACTCCCGGAATGAATACTGCTGACAGTGCTATCACATGATCTTCCGCCCAGCGAAGAATCCTTGCAGCTTCTGCCATTGCTGTCCTGCTTCTTGTGCCGCCCTGTCTGTTTACGTGGGCGACTGCCGTGATGTTGTCCGACTGGATCAACACCGGCTGACCCTGAAGCAGGGGTTTTGCCAGACTTAGAGCATTGCAAATCGCTCTTAGCTCCAGTATATTTATGTGAAGAGACATCTCCAGGCTTGACCATACTCCCTGGAAGTTTCTTCCTTGTGTGACCGCTCCCCAGCCTCTCAGACTGGCATCCGTGGTCACCAGGACCCAGTCCTGTATGCCGAATCTGCGGCCCTCTAACAGATGAGCACTCTGCAACCACCACAGAAGAGACACCCTTGTCCGTGGCGATAAGGTTATCCGCTGATGCATCTGCAGATGCGATCCGGACCATTTGTCCAGCAGATCCCACTGAAAAGTTCGTGCGTGGAATCTGCCGAATGGAATCGCTTCGTAAGAAGCCACCATCTTTTCCAGGACTCTTGTGCATTGATGCACAGACACTATCCCTGGTTTTAGGAGGTTCCTGACAAGTTCGGATAACTCCCTGGCTTTCTCCTCCGGAAGAAACACCTTTTTCTGAACCGTGTCCAGAATCATTCCCAGGAACAGCAGACGTGTCGTCGGGGTCAACTGAGATTTTGGAAAATTCAGAATCCACCCGTGTTGTTGCAGCACTAGTTGGGTTAGTGCTACTCCGTCTTCCAGCTGTTCTCTGGATCTTGCCCTTATCAGGAGATCGTCCAAGTAAGGGATAATTAATACGCCTCTTCTTCGTAGAAGGATCATCATTTCGGCCATTACCTTGGTAAAGACCCGAGGTGCCGTGGACAATCCAAACGGCAGCGTCTGAAACTGATAATGACAGTTTTGCACCACGAACCTGAGGTACCCTTGATGTGAAGGGCAAATTGGGACATGCAGGTAAGCGTCCTTTATGTCCAGGGACACCATAAAGTCCCCTTCTTCCAGATTCGCTATCACTGCTCTGAGTGACTCCATCTTGAACTTGAATTTTTGTATGTACAGGTTCAAAGATTTGAGATTTAGAATAGGTCTTACCGAGCCGTCCGGCTTCGGTACCACAAATAGCGTGTAGTAATACCCCTTTCCCTGTTGTAGGAGGGGTACCTTGACTATCACCTGCTGAGCAAACAGCTTGCAAATGGCTTCCAATACCGTCGCCCTGTCCGAGGGAGACGTTGGCAAAGCAGACTTTAGGAACCGGCGAGGGGGAGACTTCTCGAATTCCAACCTGTAACCCTGAGATACTACCTGTAGAATCCAGGGGTCCACCTGTGAGCAAGCCCACTGTGCGCTGAAATTCTTGAGTCGACCCCCCACCGTTCCTGAGTCCGCTTGTAAGGCCCCAGCGTCATGCTGAGGGCTTTGCAGAACCCTGGGAGGGCTTCTGTTCCTGGGCAGGGGCTGCTTGCTGCCCTCTCTTACCCCTTCCTCTGCCCCGAGGCAGATATGACTGTCCTTTTGTCCGCTTGTTCTTATAGGAACGAAAGGACTGCGGCTGAAAAGACGGTGTCTTTTTCTGTTGGGAGGGGGTCTGAGGTAAAAAAGTGGATTTTCCGGCAGTTGCCGTAGCCACCAGATCCGATAGACCGACGCCAAATAATTCCTCCCCTTTATACGGCAATACTTCCATATGTCGTTTGGAATCCGCATCACCTGACCACTGTCGCGTCCATAAACTCCTTCTGGCAGATATGGACATCGCATTTACTCTCGATGCCAGAGTGCAAATATCTCTCTGCGCATCTCGCATATAAAGGAAAGCATCCTTTAATTGCTCTATAGTCAATAAAATACTGTCCCTATCCAGGGTATCAATATTTTCAGTCAGGGAATCCAACCAGACGACCCCAGCACTGCACATCCAGGCTGAGGCGATGGCTGGTCGCAGTATAACACCAGTATGAGTGTATATACTTTTCAGGGTAGTTTCCAGCCTCCTATCAGCTGGATCCTTGAGGGCGGCCGTATCAGGAGACGGTAACGCCACTTGTTTTGATAAGCGTGTGAGCGCCTTATCCACCCTAGGGGGTGTTTCCCAGCGCGCCCTAACCTCTGGCGGGAAAGGGTATAATGCTAATAACTTTTTTGAAATTAGCATTTTTCTATCTGGGTTAACCCACGCTTCATCACATACATCATTTAATTCCTCTGATTCAGGAAAAACTACAGGTAGTTTTTTCACCCCCCACATAATACCCCTTTTTGTGGTACTTGTAGTATCAGAGATATGCAAAGCCTCCTTCATTGCCGTGATCATATAACGTGTGGCCCTACTTGAAAATACGTTTGTTTCATCACCGTCGACACTAGATTCAGTGTCTGTGTCTGGGTCTGTGTCGACCGACTGAGGTAAAGGGCGCTTTACAGCCCCTGACGGTGTCTGAGACGCCTGGGCAGGTACTAACTGGTTTGCCGGCCGTCTCATGTCGTCAACTGATTTTTGTAATGTGCTGACATTATCACGTAATTCCATAAACAAAGCCATCCATTCCGGTGTCGACTCCCTGGGGGGTGACATCACCATTATCGGCAATTGCTCTGCCTCCACGCCAACATCGTCCTCATACATGTCGACACACACGTACCGACACACAGCAGACACACAGGGAATGCTCTTATCGAAGACAGGACCCCACTAGCCCTTTGGGGAGACAGAGGGAGAGTTTGCCAGCACACACCCAAGCGCTATAATATATATGGGAACAACCCTATATAAGTGTTGTTCCTTATAGCCGCTTAAATATATAAAAATATCGCCAAAATATGCCCCCCCTCTCTGTTTTACCCTGTTTCTGTAGTGCAGTGCAGGGGAGAGTCCTGGGAGCCTTCCTCACAGCGGAGCAGAGCAGGAAAATGGCGCTGTGTGCTGAGGAGAATAAGCCCCGCCCCCTATTCCGGCGGGCTTTTCTCCCGGATTTTTAGACATTTGGCATGGGTTAAATACATACATATAGCCTTAATGGCTATATGTGATGTATTCTTTTGCCATAAAAGGTATTATATATTGCTGCCCAGGGCGCCCCCAGCAGCGCCCTGCACCCTCCGTGACCGTCTGGTGTGAAGTGTGTGACAACAATGGCGCACAGCTGCAGTGCTGTGCGCTACCTTCATGAAGACTGAAGAGCCTTCTGCCGCCTGTTTCCGGACCTTCAATCTTCAGCATCTGTAAGGGGGGTCGGCGGCGCGGCTCCGGGACGAACCCCAGGGTGAGACCTGTGTTCCGACTCCCTCTGGAGCTAATGGTGTCCAGTAGCCTAAGAATCCAATCCATCCTGCACGCAGGTGAGTTGAAATTCTCTCCCCTAAGTCCCTCGATGCAGTGAGCCTGTTGCCAGCAGGACTCACTGAAAATAAAAAACCTAAAAAACTTTTTCTAAGCAGCTCTTTAGGAGAGCCACCTAGATTGCACCCTGCTCGGACGGGCACAAAAACCTAACAGAGGCTTGGAGTAGGGTCATAGGGGGAGGAGCCAGTACACACCATGTGATCCTAAAAGCTTACTTTTTGTGCCCTGTCTCCTGCGGAGCCGCTATTCCCCATGGTCCTGACGGAGTCCCCAGCATCCACTTAGGACGTTAGAGAAATATATATATGTTTGTGTGTGTGAGTGTGACAGGGACGTGTGGTGAGGTCATTTGTCAGGGGGCACTGGCTAGTGCAAGAGCCAGATTTACACACAATATATAAGCCAATGGGTACATGTGGGCATATACAAGGTGCCTCAGTATATATATATGGTGAGTTTTGATCGGAGATGTGCAGAATAGATAGGCAGGGGAGGCACTGCCTAACCTGTGATAGACTTTATACCCCAGAGCTTTGACTATAAAAATAATTAGAATAACACAAAGAAGATATTTATAATATATTCTTTGTATTTTTCATACACTTTATATAGTAAAAACTCTGCTTATACATTAGTATGACAGGAAAGGCTCTGCCTCACCTGCCACATCTCACCGCACATCACTGATGTGTGATACCCCACAGTCAGCAGGCATCACTTTCTTTTGTCTGAGGGCCGCACTGCTGCAGGAGAATAGAGCCCCCACAATCCTCTGGGGTGCAAAACAGTGTCAGCTGAAGAGAGGACAGATAAGTTGCAGTAACTGCTGAAGGGACAGCAGTCAAAGCCAGAGGAGCAAGAGGACTGTTAGAAGGGGCGGCGCCATCTGTGTTTAGAGTAGAGATGAGCGGGTTCGGTTTCTCTGAATCCGAACCCGCCAGAACTTCATGTTTTTTTTCACGGGTCCGAGCGACTCGGATCTTCCCGCCTTGCTCGGTTAACCCGAGCGCGCCCGAACGTCATCATGACGCTGTCGGATTTTTGCGAGGCTCGGATTCTATCGCGAGACTCGGATTCTATATAAGGAGCCGCGCGTCGCCGCCATTTTCACACGTGCATTGAGATTGATAGGGAGAGGACGTGGCTGGCGTCCTCTCCATTTAGATTATAAGAGACTGAGAGAGATTTACTGGAGCTGACTAGGAGGAGTACTGTTACTGTAGAAGTGTAGAGACTGAGTGGAGAGAGTTTACTAGTGAGGACAGTGCAGTTTACTTTATAATCCGTTCTCTGCCTGAAAAAAGCGATACACAGCACACAGTGACTCAGTCACATACCATATCTGTGTGCACTGCTCAGGCTCAGGCCAGTGTGCTGCATCATCTATTATCTATATATAATATTATATATATATCTGTCTGACTGCTCAGCTCACACAGCTTATAATTGTGGGGGAGACTGGGGAGCACTACTGCAGTGCCAGTTATAGGTTATAGCAGGAGCCAGGAGTACATAATATATTATATAGTGAGTGACCACCAGACACACAGTGCAGTTTATTTAATATATCCGTTCTCTGCCTGAAAAAAGCGATACACACAGTGACTCAGTCAGTCACATACCATATCTGTGTGCACTGCTCAGGCTCAGGCCAGTGTGCTGCATCATCTATTATCTATATATAATATTATATATATCTGTCTGACTGCTCAGCTCACACAGCTTATAATTGTGGGGGAGACTGGGGAGCACTACTGCAGTGCCAGTTATAGGTTACAGCAGGAGCCAGGAGTACATAATATATTATATAGTGAGTGACCACCAGACACACAGTGCAGTTTATTTAATATATCCGTTCTCTGCCTGAAAAAAGCGATACACACAGTGACTCAGTCAGTCACATACCATATCTGTGTGCACTGCTCAGGCTCAGGCCAGTGTGCTGCATCATCTATTATCTATATATAATATTATATATATCTGTCTGACTGCTCAGCTCACACAGCTTATAATTGTGGGGGAGACTGGGGAGCACTACTGCAGTGCCAGTTATAGGTTATAGCAGGAGCCAGGAGTACATAATATATTATATAGTGAGTGACCACCAGACACACAGTGCAGTTTATTTAATATATCCGTTCTCTGCCTGAAAAAAGCGATACACACAGTGACTCAGTCAGTCACATACCATATCTGTGTGCACTGCTCAGGCTCAGGCCAGTGTGCTGCATCATCTATTATCTATATATAATATTATATATATCTGTCTGACTGCTCAGCTCACACAGCTTATAATTGTGGGGGAGACTGGGGAGCACTACTGCAGTGCCAGTTATAGGTTATAGCAGGAGCCAGGAGTACATAATATATTATATAGTGAGTGACCACCAGACACACAGTGCAGTTTATTTAATATATCCGTTCTCTGCCTGAAAAAAGCGATACACACAGTGACTCAGTCAGTCACATACCATATCTGTGTGCACTGCTCAGGCTCAGGCCAGTGTGCTGCATCATCTATATATATTATATATCTGTCTGACTGCTCAGCTCACACAGCTTATAATTGTGGGGAAGACTGGGGAGCACTACTGCAGTGCCAGTTATAGGTTATAGCAGGAGCCAGGAGTACATATTATATTAAAATTAAACAGTGCACACTTTTGCTGCAGGAGTGCCACTGCCAGTGTGACTGACCAGTGACCTGACCACACTGACCACCAGTATAGTTAGTAGTATACTTATATTGTGATTGCCTGAAAAAGTTAAACACTCGTCGTGTGACTTCACTTGTGTGTTTTTTTTTTTTTTATTCTATAAAAATAAAACTCATTCTGCTGACAGACAGTGTCCAGCAGGTCCGTCATTATATAATATATAATATATACCTGTCCGGCTGCAGTAGTGATATATATATATTTTTTATATCATTTATCATCCAGTCGCAGCAGACACAGTACGGTAGTTCACGGCTGTGGCTACCTCTGTGTCTCTGCACTCGGCAGGCAGTCCGTCCATAATTGTAATACCACCTAACCGTGGATTTTTTTCATTCTTCTTTATACATACATAGTTACATAGACATCTTCTCTTTATCAACCAGTCTATATTAGCTGCAGACACAGTACAGTACGGTAGTTCACGGCTGTGGCTACCTCTGTGTCTGCACTCGGCAGGCAGTCCGTCCATAATTGTATACCACCTAACCGTGGTTTTTTTTCATTCTTCTTTATACATACATAGTTACATAGACATCTTCTCTTTATCAACCAGTCTATATTAGCTGCAGACACAGTACAGTACGGTAGTTCACGGCTGTGGCTACCTCTGTGTCTGCACTCGGCAGGCAGTCCGTCCATAATTGTATACCACCTAACCGTGGATTTTTTTCAGTCTTCTTTATACATACATAGTTACATAGACATCTTCTCTTTATCAACCAGTCTATATTAGCTGCAGACACAGTACAGTACGGTAGTTCACGGCTGTGGCTACCTCTGTGTCTGCAGTCGGCAGGCAGTCCATAATTGTATACTAATATCCATCTCCATTGTTTACCTGAGGTGCCTTTTAGTTGTGCCTATTAAAATATGGAGAACAAAAATGTTGAGGTTCCAAAATTAGGGAAAGATCAAGATCCACTTCCACCTCATGCTGAAGCTGCTGCCACTAGTCATGGCCGAGACGATGAAATACCAGCAACGTCGTCTGCCAAGGCCGATGCCCAATGTCATAGTACAGAGCATGTCAAATCCAAAACACCAAATATCAGAAAAAAAAGGACTCCAAAACCTAAAATAAAATTGTCGGAGGAGAAGCCTAAACTTGCCAATATGCCATTTACCACACGGAGTGGCAAGGAACGGCTGAGGCCCTGGCCTATGTTCATGGCTAGTGGTTCAGCTTCACATGAGGATGGAAGCACTCAGCCTCTCGCTAGAAAAATGAAAAGACTCAAGCTGGCAAAAGCAGCACAGCAAAGAACTGTGCATTCTTCGAAATCCCAAATCCACAAGGAGAGTCCAATTGTGTCGGTTGCGATGCCTGACCTTCCCAACACTGGACGTGAAGAGCATGCGCCTTCCACCATTTGCATGCCCCCTGCAAGTGCTGGAAGGAGCACCCGCAGTCCAGTTCCTGATAGTCAGATTGAAGATGTCAGTGTTGAAGTACACCAGGATGAGGAGGATATGGGTGTTGCTGGCGCTGGGGAGGAAATTGACCAGGAGGATTCTGATGGTGAGGTGGTTTGTTTAAGTCAGGCACCCGGGGAGACACCTGTTGTCCGTGGGAGAAATATGGCCGTTGACATGCCAGGTGAAAATACCAAAAAAATCAGCTCTTCGGTGTGGAGGTATTTCACCAGAAATGCGGACAACAGGTGTCAAGCCGTGTGTTCCCTTTGTCAAGCTGTAATAAGTAGGGGTAAGGACGTTAACCACCTCGGAACATCCTCCCTTATACGTCACCTGCAGCGCATTCATAATAAGTCAGTGACAAGTTCAAAAACTTTGGGTGACAGCGGAAGCAGTCCACTGACCAGTAAATCCCTTCCTCTTGTAACCAAGCTCACGCAAACCACCCCACCAACTCCCTCAGTGTCAATTTCCTCCTTCCCCAGGAATGCCAATAGTCCTGCAGGCCATGTCACTGGCAATTCTGACGAGTCCTCTCCTGCCTGGGATTCCTCCGATGCATCCTTGCGTGTAACGCCTACTGCTGCTGGCGCTGCTGTTGTTGCCGCTGGGAGTCGATGGTCATCCCAGAGGGGAAGTCGTAAGCCCACTTGTACTACTTCCAGTAAGCAATTGACTGTTCAACAGTCCTTTGCGAGGAAGATGAAATATCACAGCAGTCATCCTACTGCAAAGCGGATAACTGAGGCCTTGACAACTATGTTGGTGTTAGACGTGCGTCCGGTATCCGCCGTTAGTTCACAGGGAACTAGACAATTTATTGAGGCAGTGTGCCCCCGTTACCAAATACCATCTAGGTTCCACTTCTCTAGGCAGGCGATACCGAGAATGTACACGGACCTCAGAAAAAGACTCACCAGTGTCCTAAAAAATGCAGTTGTACCCAATGTCCACTTAACCACGGACATGTGGACAAGTGGAGCAGGGCAGGGTCAGGACTATATGACTGTGACAGCCCACTGGGTAGATGTATGGACTCCCGCCGCAAGAACAGCAGCGGCGGCACCAGTAGCAGCATCTCGCAAACGCCAACTCTTTCCTAGGCAGGCTACGCTTTGTATCACCGCTTTCCAGAATACGCACACAGCTGAAAACCTCTTACGGCAACTGAGGAAGATCATCGCGGAATGGCTTACCCCAATTGGACTCTCCTGTGGATTTGTGGCATCGGACAACGCCAGCAATATTGTGTGTGCATTAAATATGGGCAAATTCCAGCACGTCCCATGTTTTGCACATACCTTGAATTTGGTGGTGCAGAATTTTTTAAAAAACGACAGGGGCGTGCAAGAGATGCTGTCGGTGGCCAGAAGAATTGCGGGACACTTTCGGCGTACAGGCACCACGTACAGAAGACTGGAGCACCACCAAAAACTACTGAACCTGCCCTGCCATCATCTGAAGCAAGAAGTGGTAACGAGGTGGAATTCAACCCTCTATATGCTTCAGAGGTTGGAGGAGCAGCAAAAGGCCATTCAAGCCTATACAATTGAGCACGATATAGGAGGTGGAATGCACCTGTCTCAAGTGCAGTGGAGAATGATTTCAACGTTGTGCAAGGTTCTGATGCCCTTTGAACTTGCCACACGTGAAGTCAGTTCAGACACTGCCAGCCTGAGTCAGGTCATTCCCCTCATCAGGCTTTTGCAGAAGAAGCTGGAGGCATTGAAGAAGGAGCTAAAAGGGAGCGATTCCGCTAGGCATGTGGGACTTGTGGATGCAGCCCTTAATTCGCTTAACAAGGATTCACGGGTGGTCAATCTGTTGAAATCAGAGCACTACATTTTGGCCACCGTGCTCGATCCTAGATTTAAAGCCTACCTTGGATCTCTCTTTCCGGCAGACACAAGTCTGCTGGGGTTGAAAGACCTGCTGGTGACAAAATTGTCAAGTCAAGCGGAACGCGACCTGTCAACATCTCCTCCTTCACATTCTCCCGCAACTGGGGGTGCGAGGAAAAGGCTCAGAATTCCGAGCCCACCCGCTGGCGGTGATGCAGGGCAGTCTGGAGCGACTGCTGATGCTGACATCTGGTCCGGACTGAAGGACCTGACAACGATTACGGACATGTCGTCTACTGTCACTGCATATGATTCTCTCAACATTGATAGAATGGTGGAGGATTATATGAGTGACCGCATCCAAGTAGGCACGTCACACAGTCCGTACTTATACTGGCAGGAAAAAGAGGCAATTTGGAGGCCCTTGCACAAACTGGCTTTATTCTACCTAAGTTGCCCTCCCACAAGTGTGTACTCCGAAAGAGTGTTTAGTGCCGCCGCTCACCTTGTCAGCAATCGGCGTACGAGGTTACATCCAGAAAATGTGGAGAAGATGATGTTCATTAAAATGAATTATAATCAATTCCTCCGCGGAGACATTGACCAGCAGCAATTGCCTCCACAAAGTACACAGGGAGCTGAGATGGTGGATTCCAGTGGGGACGAATTGATAATCTGTGAGGAGGGGGATGTACACGGTGATATATCGGAGGGTGAAGATGAGGTGGACATCTTGCCTCTGTAGAGCCAGTTTGTGCAAGGAGAGATTAATTGCTTCTTTTTTGGGGGGGGTCCAAACCAACCCGTCATATCAGTCACAGTCGTGTGGCAGACCCTGTCACTGAAATGATGGGTTGGTTAAAGTGTGCATGTCCTGTTTTGTTTATACAACATAAGGGTGGGTGGGAGGGCCCAAGGACAATTCCATCTTGCACCTCTTTTTTCTTTTCTTTTTCTTTGCATCATGTGCTGATTGGGGAGGGTTTTTTGGAAGGGACATCCTGCGTGACACTGCAGTGCCACTCCTAGATGGGCCCGGTGTTTGTGTCGGCCACTAGGGTCGCTAATCTTACTCACACAGTCAGCTACCTCATTGCGCCTCTTTTTTTCTTTGCGTCATGTGCTGTTTGGGGAGGGTTTTTTGGAAGGGACATCCTGCGTGACACTGCAGTGCCACTCCTAGATGGGCCCGGTGTTTGTGTCGGCCACTAGGGTCGCTAATCTTACTCACACAGTCAGCTACCTCATTGCGCCTCTTTTTTTCTTTGCGTCATGTGCTGTTTGGGGAGGGTTTTTTGGAAGGGACATCCTGCGTGACACTGCAGTGCCACTCCTAGATGGGCCCGGTGTTTGTGTCGGCCACTAGGGTCGCTAATCTTACTCACACAGCTACCTCATTGCGCCTCTTTTTTTCTTTGCGTCATGTGCTGTTTGGGGAGGGTTTTTTGGAAGGTCCATCCTGCGTGACACTGCAGTGCCACTCCTAGATGGGCCCGGTGTTTGTGTCGGCCACTAGGGTCGCTAATCTTACTCACACAGCTACCTCATTGCGCCTCTTTTTTTCTTTGCGTCATGTGCTGTTTGGGGAGGGTTTTTTGGAAGGGACATCCTGCGTGACACTGCAGTGCCACTCCTAGATGGGCCCGGTGTTTGTGTCGGCCACTAGGGTCGCTTATCTTACTCACACAGCGACCTCGGTGCAAATTTTAGGACTAAAAATAATATTGTGAGGTGTGAGGTATTCAGAATAGACTGAAAATGAGTGGAAATTATGGTTTTTGAGGTTAATAATACTTTGGGATCAAAATGACCCCCAAATTCTATGATTTAAGCTGTTTTTTAGTGTTTTTTGAAAAAAACACCCGAATCCAAAACACACCCGAATCCGACAAAAAAAATTCGGTGAGGTTTTGCCAAAACGCGTTCGAACCCAAAACACGGCCGCGGAACCGAACCCAAAACCAAAACACAAAACCCGAAAAATTTCAGGCGCTCATCTCTAGTTTAGAGCTGAGGTGAATAGAAACACAGCTGCAGAGAGGGAGGAGACATGTTACTCAAGTAGCACTGACAACTATGACTGCTCCATAACATGAGAACTCCATACTAAAATGGAAGTTAGTGTTGAATCCACTGTGAACAAGAAATAAGCATGTTCGGTTCCCTGAGAACTGAACCCTATCGGACTTAACTACCCGAGACCGGATCCGAGCCCGGCTCGGGTTATCCCGCCTGACCCGGAAACCAGTACGAGGTAAGACGCCATCATCCCGCTGTCGGATTCTCACAGGTTTTGGATTCCATATATGGAGCCGCGTGTCACCGCCATTTTCACTCCGGAATTGGAGTGTGTAGCGAGAGGACGTGTCTCCGTCCTCAGTGTCTGTGCGGGAGGGAAAGTGGGATGGTGATTCCATTGCTGTCTTGTGCTGCTGAGTCCAGTGTAGTGTCTTATGCTGCATCAGTCCAGTCACAGCTGTGGAGTTCTCTGCTGCCATATGTCCAGTGTAGCTGTATAAGTCCAGTGCAGTAGTGGTGTGTTGTGCTGCATCAGTCCAGTGGTGGTGTCTTGTGCTGTATCAGTCCAGTCACAGTGGTGGTGTCCTCTGCTGCCATATGTCCAGTGCTGGTGTATAAGTTCAGTCCATTGCAGTGGTGCTGTGTTGTCCGGTATCCGGACTCCAGGTCGACAGCACAAAGGTCGACACACCTTAGGTCGACGCCAATTGGTCGACACACCTTAGGTCGACATGGACAAAAGGTCGACAGGAACAAGGTCGACATGGAAAAAGGTCGACATGGGTTTTTCACGATTTTTCCTTTTTTTTAACCTTTTCATACTTAACGATTCACGTGGACTACGATTGGAACAGTAAAGTGTGCCGAGCGAAGCGGTAGCGGAGCGAAGGCACCATGCCCGAAGCATGGCGAGCGAAGCGAGCCATGCGAGGGGACGCGGTGCACTAATTGGGGTTCCCGGTCACTCTACGAAGAAAACGACACCAAAAAAACATAAAAAACTCATGTCGACCTTTTTCCATGTCGACCTTGTTCCTGTCGACCTTTTGTCCATGTCGACCTTTTGTCCATGTCGACCTACGGTGTGTCTATCTCTCTCTGCACATGTTATATCTGCCTCCCCTGCAGTGCACATGGTTTTTCCCAACTGCTAACAAAGTTCCTGCTGCGATCAACTCAGAATTACCCCCATGGTTTTGTCCAACTGCTAACAAAGTTCCTGCTGCGATCAACTTGGAATTACCCCCACTGTCCACTTAACCATGAACATGTGGACAAGTGGAACAGGGCAGACTAAGGACTATATGACCATGACAGCCCACTGAGTAGGTGTATTGCCTCCCGCAGCAACATCAGCAGTGGCACCAGTAGCAGCATCTTGCAAATTCCAACTCATTCCTAGGCAGGCTACGCTGTGTATTACCGGTTTCCGTAAGAGGCACACTGCTGGCAACCTCTTGTGGAAACTGAGGGACATCATCACAGAATGGCTTACCCCACTTAGACTCTACTGGGGATTTGTGATATTTGACAAAGCCACCAATATTGTGCGTGCATTACATCTGGGCAAATTCCAGCATGTCCCATGTTTTGCACACACAATTATTTTGGTGGTGCAGAATTTTTAGAAAAATGACAGGGGCGTGCAGGAGATGCTGTCGGTGGCACGAAAAATTGCGGGCCACTTTCGACATTCAGCCACTGCACACCGAAGACTGGAGCACCAGCAAACACTCCTGAACCTGCCCTACCATCACCTGAAGCATGAGGTGGTAACGAGGTGGAATTCAACACTCTATATGCTTCAGAGGATGGAGGAGCAGCAAAAGCCATTCAAGCCTATACATCCACCTACAATATAGGCAAAGGAGGGGGAAAGCGCCTGACTCAAGCACAGTGGAGAATGATTTCCATCTTGTGCAAGGTTCTCCAATCCTTCGAACTTTCCACACATGAAGTTAGTTCAGACACTGTCAGCTTGAGTCAGGTCATTCCCCTCATAAGGCTTTTGCAGAAGAAGCTAGAGAAATTTAAGGCGGAGCTAAGATGGAGCGATTCCACGAAGTATGTGGGACTTGTGTATGGAGCACTTAATTCGCTTTGCTAGGATTCAAGGGTGGTCAATCTGTTGAAATCAGAGCACTACATTTTGGCCACCGTGCTCGATCCTAAGTTTAAAGTCTACTTTGTATCTCTCTTTCTGGCAGACACAAGTCTGCAGAGGTTCAAAGACCTGCTGGTGAGAAAATTGTCAACTCAAGCGGAACGTGACCCGTCAACAGCTCCTCCTTCATTTTCTCCCGCAACTGGGGCTGCGAGGAAAAGGATAAGATTTCCTAGCCCACCCGCTGGCGGTGATGTAGGGCAGTCAGGAGCGAGTGCTGACATCTGGTCTGGACTGAAGGACCTGCCAACGATTACTGACATGACTACTGTCACTGCATATGATTCTGTCACCTTTGAAAGAATGGTGGAGGATTATATGAGTGACAGCATCCAAGTAGGCATGTCAGACAGTCTGTATGTATACTGGCAGGAAAAATAGGCAATTTGGAGGCCCCTGCACAAACTGGCTTTATTTTAACTAAGTTGCCCCCCCTCCAGTGTGTACTCTGAAAGAGTGTTTAGTGCAGCCAGTAACCTTGTCAGCGATCGGTGTAGGAGGTTACTTCCACAAAATGTGGAGAAGATGATGTTCATCAAAATGAATTATAAATTCCTCCAGGAAGACCTTGACCAGCAATTGCCTCCAGAAATTACACAGGAACCTGTGATGGTCGATTCCAGTGGGGACGAATTAATTCTCTGTGAGGAGGAGGATGTACACACTGAAAGGGGTGAGGAATCGGAGGATGAGGATGAGGTCGACATCTTGCCTCCATAGAGCCAGTTTATGCAAGAAGAGATTGATTGCTTCTTTTTTGGTGGGGGCCCAAACAAACCAGTCATTTCAGACCCTGTCGCTGAAATGATTGGTTTGTTAAAGTGTGCATGTCCTGTTTATACAACATAAGGGTGGGTGGGCCCAAGGACAATTCCATCTTGCACCTTTTTCTTCTTTGCATCATGTGCTGTTTGGGAACTAGTTTTTTAAAGTGCCATCCTGTCTGACACTGCTGTACAAGTCCAGGGGTACTGCCATATAAGCCAAGTCCAGTGGTGCTGTCTTGTGCTTCATGAGACCAGTGGTGGTGTCTTGTGCTGCCATAAGTCCAGTGGTGGTGTCCTGTGCTGTATATTATTTACTCCAAATAAAAGGGTTATATACATTACTTATATTATTATCCAAATATTTTTTCCGTGTTTGCCCTGTGTGGTGTAGTGGTACGCTCGCCTGTGCTGCATATTATTATAATAGCTCCAAATAAAAGTGTTATTATATGCAAATTAATTTTACAGGCTTTGCCTTGTGTGTGTGGTTTAGAAGTACATTCTCCTGTGCCACCAATATTGTGCGTGTATTACATCTGGGCAAATTCCAGCATGTCCAACGTTGTTTGTGTCACACACTTGTGTCACTTAGCTTAGTCATACAGCTACCTCATTGCACCTCTTTTACATCTTTGCATCATGTGCTGTTTGTGGCCTTTTTTTATCTGCCTTCCTGTCTGACACTGCAGTGCCACTCCTAGATGGGCCAGGTGTTTGTGCCGCACACTTGTGTCGCTTAGCTTAGTCATAGAGCGACCTTGGTGCACCTCTTGTTTTCTTTGCATCATGTGCTGTTTGGGGACTAGTTTTTTTAAGTGCATCCTGTCCGCCAGTGCATTACCATTCCTAGATGAGCCAGGTGTTTGTGCTGCACACTTGTGTCGCTTAGCTTAGTCATACAGCGACCTTGGTGCACCTCTTGTTTTCTTTGCATCATGTGCTGTTTGGGGACTAGTTTTTTAAGTGCATCCTGTCCGCCAGTGCATTACCATTCCTAGATGAGCCAGGTGTTTGTGCTGCACACTTGTGTCGCTTAGCTTAGTCATACAGCGACCTTGGTGCACCTCTTTTTTCTTTGCATTATGTGCCTAGTTTTTGAATAGTGCCATCCTGTCTGACACTGCAGTGCCACTCCTAGATGGCCCAGATGTTTGTGTCGCCCACTTGGGTCGCTTAGCTTAGCCATCCAGCTACCTCATTGCACTTCTTTTTCTTCTTTGCATCATGTGCTGTTTGGGGCATATTTTTTTAAATCACTCATCCTGTCTGACACTGCAGTGCCACTCCTAGATGGGCCAGGTGTTTGTGCTGCACACTTGTGTCACTTAGCTTAGTCACACAGCCACCTCGGTGCAACCTTTTGGCCTAAAAACAATATTGTGAGGTGTTCAGTGTTCAGAATAGACTGGAAATGAGTGGAAATTAATGTTATTGAGGTTAATAATACCGTAGGATCTAAATTACCCCCAAATCCTGTGATTTTAGCTGTTTTTATGGGGGGAGGGGGTCCAGAAATCATCCAGATCTAAAATCAAAACCACAACCTGAAAGGGTGGATTTGGCAAAACCAATCCAGATCCAAAACACGAGCAGGGATCCAGAACCAAAACACACAAACACGAAAAGTGCCCGCCGCACATCTCTACTATGAACCTTATTGTATTTCATACAGCGTTGCAACTGTCCTTGTTACTTTGCAGAACTTTAAGCTTTATTCTCACTGTTATGCTAGCCAACTTTTACTGTGCACTAACTGGCTGCAACGAGTACTCTAATGTTTTATATTATACAGAGTATTTCTTGCATAATTGATTTTTTTGTACGATTTTATTGTAATTTAATTTACAAAGTGTAGGAAATAACTTTTCTTATTTATATTGTGATTAGATTAGGCTTTATACCAGAGTTTTGCATCATATCTGTGTCCATATGTCTGATGAGCTGGTGGAAATCCTTTCCTCTCAGCAACGGCAGTGTGCAGCAGTAATGCTTTTTCAAGAGTCCCATACATCAAGGTACATCCCCTCTGTATTTATTACACCCAGGGTCACCAGGGATGATAGTTTGACATTTTATCATATTGACATCTCATGAGCGTCTACATGACCATGTCAACACTCTCCTGTCTACGTTATGACTGTTGACATAGCACAATAACGCCAGTCTCCTCCTGGCTAAAAGCTGTGCATATGGTAAATAATACTATAGGCACATTTTATTTACTAGAAGTGCAATACCTGTACTTTTGTCATAGATCCATGTAGACTCTTCAGAAAATCCTTGTACAAACCAAATATGGCAACAGCGTATCCATTTACATCCTGACCAAACAGGTACCTAAAACAGGTGGAAGGTGTAATGTTGATTAATGATTGCTAGTTTGGACATATATGTAGCAAATATTAAACCCACAGATTTCCAGAGCATGTATTTTAAAACAAATACACAAAATACCCGATATTATGGTGCACGATGCAGAAAAATGAAGGACACCATGCATATTGTAGGGAATTTCTTCCACACAGTTGTAGACATACATTATTATTACAGCATAGACAGTACCATGTATAAACAATTAGGTATTGTCTTATTATCCTAGCTAACATGGCTACAAGAGGAGAGCACGGTGACTTTTCAAAGACAAGTGATATATTTGGGAGGGATCGTATTAGGCAGGTTCTTCAGTGACCAAGACAGCTCAGGCTCACTTTGCTAATGTTACTGTACATAAACAAGTAGCCTAAGGTGATATATCACCTTCAAACATATGGAAAAAAATCATAATCAGCAAAGATTGCAGTGGATAATAGTAGTGGGGACCAAAGCCCTATCACCTGACTTTATATTGGGAAACATTTAGAAACAAATTAATTACAGTCAACTAAAATAAAAAAATATATATATAATTTGACATGTAAACTGTAGAGGGGTTTGAAAGCTATTTTTACACTGGATGCGGTCACATGACCAGCAGTCAGTATCCCGGAGGTCAGGATCTCGACACCGGGATCCCGATCGCTAGCAATTCGGATGGTCGGCATGCCGACACACAGGGACTATTCCCACTCGTGGGTTCCCACTACGTGGCAAGTGCAGCGAGCCCACAAGGGACTCCATTCTCTAACTATACAGAAGTTGTTAACTGATGATGATGATGATGATTTATCTTTTAGACTGTCCATACCACATGGATGCATATGTAAAATGCCATGTTTGCAGCAATATATGCTAAAGCATAATTAATTTTACATTTGTAAATATACCAACAATTTACAAAATAAACATAAAAGAAAATAACATTTCATATCATAGAATATGGAGCCTAATTCTGAGTTGATTGCAGCAGCAAATTTGTTAGCAGTTGGGCAAAACCATGTGCACTTCAGGTGGGGCAGATATAACATGTGCAGAGAGAGTTAGATTTGGGTGGGGTGTGTTCAAACTGAAATCTAAATTGCAGTGTAAAAATAAAGCAGCCAGTATTTACCCTGCACAGAAACAAAATAACCCACCCAAATCTAACTCTCTCTGCAAATGTTATATCTGCCCCACCTGCAGTGCAGATGGTTTTGTCCAACTGCTAACACATTTGCTGCTGCAATCAACTCTGAATTAGGGCCCTCATTCCGAGTTGTTCGCTCGGTCATTTTCTTCGCATCGCAGTGATTTTCCGCTAATTGCGCATGCGCAATGTTCGCACTGCGACTGCGCCAAGTAAATTTGCTATGCAGTTAGGAATTTTACTCACGGCATTACGAGGTTTTTTCTTCGTTCTGGTGATCGTAATGTGATTGACAGGAAGTGGGTGTTTCTGGGCGGAAACTAGCCGTTTTATGGGGGTGTGTGAAAAAACGCGGGAGTGTCTGAAGAAACGGGGGAGTGACTGGGCGAACGCTGGGAGTGTTTGTGACGTCAAACCAGGAACGAAACTGACTGAACTGATCGCAGTTGCAAAGTAAGTCTGGAGCTACTCAGAAACTGCTAAGAAGTGTCTATTCGCAATTCTGCTAATCTTTCATTCGCAATTTTACTATGCTAAGATTCACTCCCAGTAGGCGGCGGCTAGGCGTGTGCAAAGCTGCTAAAAGCAGCTTGCGAGCGAACAACTCGGAATGACCACCAAGGCCCATAATGCTTTTTATGTCAATGTCACAATATACTACATATAATCCCCACCTTTAGGAGGGATTAATATTTATTTACATTGGATATATTGGGACTGTGTGTTCTGTTGTACATAAACTTGACCCAAAGTTCAATTCTCCCTGGAACACTAATGTGAGCCACAAACTTATGTATGGTGGCTATGACAATAATCCACCATACTGGGTTTATTAATCACATATTCATATTTTACTATATTGCATATCACCGTTCGTTTTTGCCATTTTCTGAATCCACTTTTGGCTATATTTATCAATTTTATCCTATTAGGATAGCTCTATGAAAAAACTCTATCCCAATGAACATTTTTCAATGAAGGTTAGTAGTGTGTGCGTGTGTCAAGCCACATGTACTACCACATATGCCACCGAGCCGCACCGGGTGTCACCATCTTCACTCTAGCTCCTTGATGGAAGACAGCATGGCCAGCCGCTACAGCTTTTAGTATTGCTGGAAACATAGCAGTATTTAATTATTTATCTTATTATTATTTTTCTACTGCAGACTAATAATGGGAGGAGCTACAGATGCACCATGGGCGAAAGCAGGACGAGATCACTCTTTCTTCTCAGTAAATTGAAAAAGAGCTCAGTCCCTAATTCTTGTTCTGGGGGTGGCACAGTTGTTCAAAGATAAACAAAACAGAGGAGAAATCAGTGGTTTAGGGGTTTCATACATTAAAATGTCACTATGGGGTCTATTTACTAAGCCTTGGATGGAGATAAAGCCGCTGGAGATAAAGTACCAGCCATCGGCTCCTAACTGCTATGCCACAGGCTGGGTTTGAAAAATGTCAGTTAGGAGCCGATTAGCTGGTACTTTATCTCCAGCGACTATCTCCATCCAAGGCTTAGTAAATAGCCCCTTATGTCACTGTTCAAGTTTCATTTTCTTAATCATATAAGTAAAGTGGATTTATTTTGGAATTCAAGGGAAACTGATTAACACAAAATATTCCTGTAAAATCAAAAACAACTCAAAACATTGTCTTAGTTAATGGCAAATTACTGTAAATCTAACAATAACCGATTACACAGTCTAGCTGGAAAGTCTCCACCAGCTTTGCCATTTTTGCCCATTTTTCTTTGCTATGTTGCTTGCGTTCCATTATGTTGAAAGGAGACAACTAGTGATCACCAATTTTACCATTATTTCCATGGATTACCAATGGGATTGAGGTCTGAGCTTTGACTGGGTAACTCTGGGAAATCTTTTCTTCTATACGTAAAGTACTCCTGTAGGAACTCTTCATTTTCACATCCTCTTATTATCTTACTAATACAGTATTTTAAATTTGCTCTTTTTCTTTTAAGAGCCTAATTCTGTAGAGTCTTCTGAAAAGAGAGATTGTCTCATAACCAAATAATTTCAGATATCAAACTAATGCAGGTACTGCATCTTAATTATAATTGCATGGTACCTAAAGTCCTCACATTGTTTATCTGTTTTCATTCTTGTTCCTATATATATTAAGCTATGAGCTTTTGCGGATATGATGTTGTCGTGTGACTCTACTGGCTAAAGTCATAACTGTTTTGCCTTATTTTAGTTTATATGGTGTGTAATAGAGACTGAGTTATTGTGTTAAAAATCAGTGATCTCAGAATAATCCTCAGAACAAATCAATCACAGGTAGAGTTATTTATATCAACTACTTCAAAATCCTTACCATTACTGCAACCTGACTGTCTCCCTCTCTAACACAGCTGCTCTTGCAGCTCTTTATGCATTTCTTGTCTTCACTCTCACCCCTTGAACCAGAGACAGATAAGGAGGATGAAATACCTACTTCCTACTATCCGCTGGACTTCTGTGTCATCCCCTGGAACCTTCTAGATGTCCATACTACTTTGTTGCAATTATTTTTGTTCCCCAAGTCAAATTTTCCAATTCTTCAACAACCTCCTTGCTTTCTTTCTTACTGTTTACCTACCTTAATTCTAGAGGAATTCTCCATTCCCTTACCCTCACATACTTTCACATGTCTGCAAAAGCACCATTTGCCGCCTTTCAAATTTGTTCTTCATACCATCTTTTCCTACCTCACCTTGCCTCCTGCAGTCCCGATTGCACAAAAAATATTTGTACACACAACATCTAAATGGCCTTGGCTCCTTCATATTCTAAGGCAATTTCTACCCACTCCTATTCTGTCCTGCCCTAATTATGCTTCCTCAGTTTCACTACACTCTCCACAACACTAGATGAGGCAGCTTTAGCATCTCAACTACCTCCCAATATCAACTCCTAACACTGGTACAATAAAAAGACCTGCCACCTGCACAAGTGCTCCTGTATGATCAAGCACTAATTGAGAAAATATTGCTCCACTTTGCGCTGCTTCACCTGGCATGTGTGCCCAAGGGGTAAAAGAATTCAATTACTCAGGTGGGTGCCCATTAAGCTTAGGCACCCACAAAATATTTGAATTCCCCCCTAACACTCTCCAGCAATAGATCAAATTTAGTATTTGCCCTCTGCTTTCAAATTACTTGAGCATCCTGTCAATAACTGACTGATCCACTTTGCTACCACTCAGTCTTTTCTCAACCCTCTGCAATAAGTTTGTTCTCTATACACGGACAATTCCCTCACTAAAGTGACAATGATCTGCTCAGCGTCGAGACAAACGGTCATATCTCTCGGCTCATTCTCATTGACCTCTGCCACTTTCCATACAGTCAGACAACCCTCTTCTTGTCCAAAACCTTCTTTCCTTGGCTACTGAAGCACTGTTCTCACCTTGCTTGCTTTCATTTATGATGCGTCTTCAATGTCTCCTCTACTAAAACATTATCTATTCCACTGCCTCTATCTTTTTAAGTTCCTCATGGCTCCCTTACACTTCTGTTTTCTCTCTTTATACTATTCTCTTGGCTAACACTAATTTGGCCTACCCTATTATTTCTATACTGATTACACATAAATCTACTTCTATTCTTCCTTTTACTTCATGTATCTGACTCTACCTTCTCCACAATGATATCCCAATGCTACCTAAAGTCAAAACAGAGCTCATCACCAGCTCTCTTAGAGTTACAACTCCTCCTGTAGTCTCCCTAGCAATTGACAATATCAAGATCTCCCCTTCTTCCCAAGCCAAAAGCTTTCATGGCATCCTTGATCTGCCCTTGGCTTCACTCTATGCATTCAGTCCTTTTCTACTATCTTGTTGTCTTAGTCTTGAAAACATTGTGATAATACTCTACTTTCTCACTCAGGATGTTCTGCATAAAAACCATATTCATTCTCACATTTTTCTCGCAACATGAATATTGTAACCTTCTATGGTCTGGCCCTCCCCTATTGGTCTAGCCATTCTACAGTCCATTCTGAATGCTGTAGCAAAATTGATATTCCATTTTCCTCACTCTATATCCGCTGTGCCACTCAGCAAATACTCTCAGTAGCTTCATACTCCCTAAAGATTTAGGTTTTTCACCGTCTCACTCAGTCATGACCAGTTTTTCCTCTTCATACATCTCATGCCACAAGATACACACCATCTCTGTGATCTGCCACTGACCTACACCTCTGCTCCTCCCAGGTATCCAACTTTCATTTACTTTTTCTTTGTATATGCAACTGTGTTTAATATGAATTAAGTCACTGTCTGGGAATGCTGAGTTGTGTGGTGCTTTAAAAATAAACGATGATGATCTGTTGTCTTATCAGAACTCATGTGCAGAATGTAACCTATTAGTATGTACTACCAAATAACTCAAGGAAGTAAAGGTTTTACACATGATATTTACTCCTTTGGTCCCCATGGAACTCTTTATTATGGTAATATTTTTGTTGTTTTGAAAAACCAACAAACAAGCCCCAGTAACTTTATAAAACGTCTCTGGTGATATCTAATTTTAATATTGAGAAAATAATCACACGCATTTATTTACCTGGCTTTAATATTCACAATCAATTCTTCATCCTTATAATTAAAAAACTTCTTCTCTGTATCCAGCTCAACACTGAAAGTTGGAAGTACTGACAAAAACAGTCGTTAAGTGGTCATTTAAACGGGAACTCAATCATACTGTAGCAAAAACATGTTTCCCTTCAATACTAGGGTTACATGCTGTGTAGGATTCAGTTTCAATAACAAAGTAAATGTCCTCTTCCCATTTCATGTATGTTGCCCTGTAGTACTCTAATCATACAATTATCCACAGGAAATTTTAGTCAATAGGTAGAATCTTAAGGGGGGTACTCACGGAGCGATCGTTGCTTAAAATCTAAGCAATCTGACTAGATTGCTTAGATTTTAAGCAGTGATCACTCCGTGTGTACCCCTCACAGCGATAGCACACATCTCTCCCCAAATTGGCCCGTGAATACGGCCCTTTAACCATAATATTATAGTTCCAGCTATCTGATACTGTAATGGGGCATATCAAGCTCCAAGTCTAAACACTTTCATCTTTAGCATCTTGAATCTTCTTACACCTATGCATGATATTTATTGTGGCTTACAGGGTTTTACATAAGTGGAGATCTTTTCTTGATCCTTTTGATAAGAATATCACATATTTATGATAATCCCATTAAGTGAAAATAGTAAGCTGTTAGACACAGGATCACATGAAGAGTCCAGGGGTGACCACATTAAGTTGGGAAATTTGAGCATATTCATTGATGATACAAACACAGAAAGGCAGATGTGTGAAACCTTGGAGAGAGACAAAGTGGAGCAGACCAACCAATCAGCTTCTGTCATTTATCTGGCATAGTCTTTGAAAAGACAGAAGCTAAATGATTGGTTGTTTTGGGCAACCATTCTATTTAATGTTTTTCCAAAGCTTGATACATCACCCATTGAGGGTGCTTCTTTCCAACAAAAGTGTAAAGGTATATACACATGGTGCGACCCGTGCTGCGTCCAGATACTGACTATATTGACGGCGGGGGTATGGGCCTCTGATATAGAAAGTATTGGTCCTGCCTGCACCCACTATATTTCATTGCGATGCCGATCCTGCAGGACTGTGCATCGGAATCGCAAGGTGCATATACATGGTGCGATGTGCACTATATTTATAGTCCATATCGGAGGTAAAATCTCACCGTGTGTATGCACCTTAAACACCAACAAATAAGAGTGTTTTTCATTCTCACCAATATTTTAGACTCTGATTAGTAGGCAGTATATGTGGTGCTGTGCTGTGGTGGCTGCACCATGTTATAGGTGTGGCTGCAATTCTTTGGCACTACTAGGCCCCAGTATTTTTTACCAACCTCTTTCCATGGGTGCCCCTAAACTTGCCTATAACAGTGGTTACCAAACTTTTTTGAATCACAGTGCCCTAAAGTATCAGAATTTTTTTCATGGCACCCCTAGGCCAAACGTTTCTTATTAAAAGATTCAGAAAAAAATATAAAATTAAGTAGCTTGTGTTTATGTCATCCTTAAGTTCAGTTATAGGTTGAGGGACAAGGTTTGCTGTTATCTGTCCACATATTATATGATTGGCAGCCACCTAGTTTTGCATTTGATCTTGACCATAAATATATTTGAATTGGTCCTGGACCACCAACTCAGGGCACCCTTGCAAGTGCCCTGAGGCACCTCAGGGTGCCACAGCACTAAGGGGGTCTATTCATAAAGCAGTGAAAAGTTTGGAGAAGTGAGCCTGTGGAGAAGTTGCCCATGGCATCCAATCAGCATTAAAGTATCATTTGTAATTTGCATACTATACAAGTGTACAGAGCAGCTGATTGGTTGCCATGGCAACTTCTCCACAGGCTGACTTCTCCACTCTTTTCACTGCTTCATGACTAGACCCCTCAGTTTGGGAAACAATGCCCTATAGATCGGCTTTTTTGCTCACTTTCATCTGATAGATATTCAATCATACTTGAATTTACCATTCATTAGCTGATTTTTCCAACACACTATAGCCTAGGTCTGTTTTGAGTGCTTATCATAAGAGCCTTTTCCATACAATGTTGTTAATCAATGTTGTTGCAAGGCAGTGTCACAGTGCACCACCGAGCTCCAAGGCATTGAGGAGGAGTCAGCATTTTTGTGTCACTCAGAGGGTGACATCAGGGTACAATCTACACCTTCTAGCGATGCCACTGGTCTACATATGATTTATTGTACATAATAACCCACTGAAACTCATATTTTTTTGTTTTTTTAAATGAAATAGAAGCAATCTGCACAGCAAACTTTTTAACAGTCTATATTAGAGATGAGCGGGTTCGGTTCCCTTAGAACCGAACCCTCCCCCCGAACTTCACTACCCGAGCCTGGATCCGAGTCAGGCTCAGGTTTTCCCGCCTGACTACGAAACCAGAACGAGGCAAAACATCATCATGCTGCTGTCGGATTCTCGCGGGGTTTGGATTCCATATAAGGAGCTGTGCGTCGCCGCCATTTTCACTCCGGCATTGGAGAGTGTACAGAGAGGACGTGTCTCTGTCCTCAGTGTCCTGCATCAGTACAGTGGTAGTGTCTTGTGCTGTATCAGTCCAGTCACAGTGGTTGTGTCCTCTGCTGCCATATGTCCAGTGCTGCTGTATAAGTCCAGACCAGTGCTGCTGTATAAGTCCAGTCCATTGCAGTGGTGCTGTGTTATCCTGCATCAGTCCAGTGGTGGTGTCCCTGTGCTGCCGTATATGTCCAGCGGTACTGGAGTATAAATCCAGTCCATTGATACTGCTGTATATGTCCAGTGATACTGCCGTATATGCCCAGTCGTACTGCCGTATAATTGCAGTGTTACTGCCGTATAAGTCCAGTGGTACTGGCGTATAAATCCAGCGGTACTGGCTTTTAAATCCGGTCCAGTGATACTGCCGCATATGTCCAGTGGTACTGCCATATAATTCCAGCGGTACTGGAGTATAATTCCAGCGGTACTGGAGTATAATTACAGCGGTACTGGAGTTTAATTCCAGTGGTACTGGCATATAAATCCAGTCCAGTGATACTGCCGTATATGTCCAATGGTACTGCCATATAATTCCAGTGATAATGCTGTATATTTCCAGTGGTCATGCCATATAAATCCAGTGGTACTGGCGTATAAATCCAGTCCAGTGATACTGCCATATATGTCCAGTGGTACTGACGTATAAATCCAGTGATACTGCTGTATTTGTCCAGTGGTACTGCTGTATAAATCCAGTGGCACTGCCGCATAATTCCAGTGATACTTCCGTATAATTTCAGTGGTACTGGCGTATAAATCCAGTCCAGTGATACTGCCGTATATGTCCAGTGGTACTGCCACATAATTCCAGTGATACTGCTGTATATGTCCAGTGGTACTGCCGTATATATGTCCAGTGGTACTGGCGTATAAATCCAGTCCAGTGAAACTGCCGTATATGTCCAGCGGTACTGCCATACAAATTCAGCGATACGGCCGTATATGTCCAGTGATACTGCCGTATATGTCCACTAGTACTGCTGTATAAATCCAGTGGTACTGGCGTATAAATCCAGTCCAGTGATACTGCCGTATATGTCCAGTGGCACTGCCGTATAAATCCAGTGATATTGCCGTATATGTCCAGTGGCACTGCCATATAACTCCAGCGATACTGCCGTATATGTCCAGTGATAATGCCATATAATTCCAGTGATACTGCTGTATAATTCCAGTGATACTGCCATATAAATCCAGTCCAGTGGTACTGCCGTATAATTCCAGTGGTACTGCCGTATAATTCCAGTGGTACTGCCGTATAATTCCAGTGGTACTGCCGTATAATTCCTGTGATACTGCCGTATAATTCCAGTGATACTGCTATATAATTCAAGTGGTACTGCCGTATAAATCCAGTCCAGTAGTGCTGCCATATAAATTCAGTGGTGCTGTCCTGTGCTGTATATTATTTATTCCAAATAAAGGGGTTATTAATATTTAATCCAAATAATTTTCACTGGGTTTGCCCTGTGTGGTGTAGAGGTACGCTCTCCTGTACCGCATATTGTGTTATATAACTCCAGAAAAATAATGGAGAACAAAAATTTGGAGGATAAAATAGGGAAAGATCAAGAATCGCTTCCTCCTAGTGCTGAAGATGCTGCCAATAGTCATGACATAGACGATGAAATGCCATCAACATCGTCTGCCAAGGCCAATGCCCAATGTCATAATAGAAGGCATGTAAAATCCAAAAGCCAAAGTTCAGTTAAAAGACCCAAAAAAATAAATTGAAATGGTCTGAGGATAAATGTAAACTTGCCAATATGCTATCTACGACACGGAGTGGCAAGGAGCGGCTAAGGCCCTGGCCTATGTTCATGACTAGTGGTTCAGCTTCACATGACGATGGAAGCCCTCATCATCCCACTAGAAAAATTATAAGAGTTAAGCTGGCAAAAGCACAGCAAAGAACTGTGCGTTCTAAAATGGTATCACAAATCCCCAAGGAGAGTCCAAGTGTGTCGGAGGTTGCGAAGCCTGACCTTCCCAACACTGGACGGGAATAGGTGGCTCCTTCTACCATTTGCACGCCCTCTGCAAGTGCTGGAAGTAACACCCACAGTCCAGTTTCTGGTATTCAAATTGAAGATGTCACTGTTGAAGTACACCAGGATAAGGATATGGGTGTTGCTTGCACTGAAGAGGAAGTTGACGATGAGGATTCTGATGGGGATGTGGTTTGTTTAAATCAGGCACCGGGGGAGGCACCTGTTGTCTGTGGGATGAAAAAGCCTATTGGGATGCCAGGGCAAAATACCAAAAAAGCCACCTCTTCGTTGTGGAATTATTTCTCCACAAATCCGGACAACAGGTGTCAAGCCGTGTGTTGCCTCTGTCAATCTATCATAAGTAGGTTACGGCTGTTATCCACCTAGGAACATCATCCCTTACACGTCACCTGCTGCACATTCATCAGAAGTCAGTGTCAAGTTGTGAAACTTTGGGTAAGAGCGTAAGCAGTCCACTGACACCTAAATCCCTTCTTCCTCTTGTACCCAAGCTCCTGCAAGCCACACCACCAACTCCCTCTACGTCAACTTCCTCCTCAGTCAGGAACGTCAGTAGTACTGCAGGCCATGTCACTGGAAAGACTGAGGAGTCCTCTCCTAACCGGGATTCCTCCTCCGGAGGTTCCTTGAGTGGTACGCCTACTGCTGCTGTTGCTGCCGCTGCTGTTGTTGCTGCTGGGAGTCGATCATCATCCCAGAGGGGAAGTTGGAAGACCACTCATACTACTTCCAGTAAGCAATTGACTGTCCAACAGTCCTTTGTGAGGAAGATGAAATATGACAGCAGTCATCCTGTTGCAAAGCAGATTACTGAGGCCTTGACAGCTATGTTGGTGTTAGACGTGCGTCCGGTATCCGCCATTAGTTCAGTGGGAGGTAGAGTCCCCCGGTACCAAATCCCATCTAGGTTCCACTTCACTAGGCAGGCGATACCGAGAATGTACAGAGACGTCAGAAAAAGTGTCCTCAGTGTCCTAAAAAATGCAGTTGTACTCACTGTCCACTTAACCATGGACATGTGGAACAGGACAGACTAAGCACTATATGACTGTGACAGCCCACTGGGTAGATGTATTGCCTCCTGCAGCAACAACAGCAGTGGCACTAGTAGCAGCATCTCGCAAACGCCAACTCGCTCCTAGGCAGGCTACGCTATGTATCACCGCTTTCCGTAAGAGGCACACCACTGACTACCTCTTACGGAAACTAAGGGACATCATCGTACAATAGCTTACCCCAATTAGACTCTCCTGGGGGTTTGTGATATCAGTCAATGCCACCAATATTGTGCGTGCATTACATCTGGGCAAATTCCAGCACGTCCCGTGTTTTGCAAGTACAATTAATTTGGTGGTGCACATTTTTTTTTTTTAAATGACAGGAGCGTGCAGGAGATGCTGTCGGTGGCCCGAAAAATTGTGGGCCACTTTCGACATTCAGCCACCGCGTGCTGAAGACTGGAGCACCAGCAAACACTCCTGAACCTGCCCTGCCATCACCTGAAGCAAGAGGTGGTAACGAGGTGGAATTCAACCCTCTATATTCTTCAGAGGATGGAGGAGCAGCAAAAGGCCATTCAAGCCTATACATCCACCTACGATATAGGCAAAGGAGGGGGAATGCACCTGACTCAAGCGCAGTGGAGAATGATTTCCGTCTTGTGCAAGGTTCTCCAACCCTTCGAACTTGCCACATGTGAAGTTAGTTCAGACACTGCCAACTTGAGTCAGGTCATTCCCCTCATCAGGCTTTTGCAGGAGCAGCTGGAGAAATTGAAGGAGGAGCTAAGACGGAGCGATTCCACAAAGTATGTGGGACTTGTGGATGGAGCACTTCATTTGCTTTGACAGGATTCAAGGGTGGTCAATCTGTTGAAATCAGAGCACTACATTTTGGCCACCGTGCTCGATCCTAGGTTTAAAGCCTACGTTGTATCTCTCTTTCTAGCAGACATAAGTCTGCAGAGGTTCAAAGACCTGCTGGTGAGAAAATTGTCAACTCAAGCGGAACGTGACCCATCAACAGCTCCTCCTTCATTTTCTCCCGCAACTGGGACTGTGAGGAAAAGGATAATATTTCCAAGCCCACCCACTGGCGGTGATGCAGGGCAGTCAGGAGCGAGTGCTGACACTTCGTCCGGACTGAAGGACCTGCCAATGATTACTGACATGTCTACTGTCACTGCATATGATTCTGTCACCATTGAGATAATGGTGGAGGATTATATGAGTGACAGCATCCAAGTAGGCATGTCAGACAGTCCGTATGTATACTGGCAGGAAAAAAGAGGCAATTTGGATGCTGTAATTAAAAAAAATGTGGCTTATACTGATATGAAAAAAGCTCACCATATTCTCGCACTTCAAACTGGGTATAATATTCATCCTGCTGTGCATCTTGAAACTTTGCAACAATTTTCCATATGCCAAAGCTATAAAAAGACAAGCATAATAATAAACAAAAAATTATACATGTCATTCACAGCTCATGCAAAACGTATGTAATAGTACAAGAGAAACCAATAAACAGGCAAGCAGTGTAGTGAGCAAAGAGTACCACTGCAAAAGAAACTTACCTTACTAGCTCTGGGATTTTCAAAGAGAAGGGTGCTAAGCCATTCAATATTTTTACTTCCTCCTTTTTAACATTTATACCATCGGGATTCTGTGAATGTAAAAGTAGACATTTATACTATATATGTGTACTGTATATATCCTACCTCCCAACTTTTGATTTTGCTAAAGAGGGACATACGCACGGCAAAGCCGCGCATGCTCCCGAAAAAGGGGCGTGGCCCGTGGAGGTCCCGCGATCGTGAGCCACACCCCCGTTTTCATCACTGAGGGGGCATGCCCAGCGCTCTGTGAGTCCAAACGTGCCTGCACCATCCAGACCTCACCAGTAAAACGAAGCATCAACACCCACAAAACGTGGCGTTGATGCCCCATTCCTGCCCACCCTCCATGTCTTAAATTGCGTTTTGAAGAGAACGCAGTTTAGGACCTTGCACATGCACGTACCGGTGTATGCGCATGCACAGATGTGCAAAAATCGCTTCATAGCGATTTTTGCACATCAGCGTCAGGGTCTGTAATGGCCCCTAGGCCCCCAATTCAGTACAGGGGAGGGGAGCGCTAAAACATACCCTTGCTCCGGGCACCATGGCGCCTAGCTACACCTCTGCATAACAGTAATGCCTGCGACAGGTGCCATATAGTGGCCGCCGGCATGCAAAACACTTGAATACCCCCAAAGAGGTGAGGAGCATCATTAGCCTTTTATTATATAGGAAATGTCTAGATTAAAATATAAAGAAAAATTAGCAAATTACAATTTGTCACAAATGTCTGTTTGTGTATGAGTTTATATGTGTTTATATCTGACTACCAGTAAGCCCTGATAAAGTATAGCTGAATAAATGCTTTTAGCAAATGATTAGTATCTGTCCTGCTGTTTTTTTCCTGGATACAGATGTGGAAGCAGGACAGGGACAGGGATGTTAAGGAATTATTTGCTACTGTGCATATGCAAATTATTCTAAAATCTCTTATGACGCATCCGTTACCCTGAATGTACGCACAAATGTGCTGTTGCGTATGGGGGCACTGGTATCAGAAATGGTAAGGCAATACCATGGGTGGTCCTGGGCGGTGATTGGGACGTGGTCTGAGGTGAACGCAAAAAAATATGTCACATGGGCGTGACAGTAAAAGCAGCTGCATTCTCAGACACATTGCAAATGCCATAGTGCTGGTGCAAGTGTCAATGGTGCACATGATGGTGTGCCAAAGGTGGTGTGTCCAGAACCACAGTCGGAGATACACTGTGCACTGGCAATGAAATAGGTGTTGGGCTTGCCATGTTAGTGCTCGCTAGTATATCAGGGGAGGGCAGAAACTAGCATTTGCATATTATCACAGCTGCGGCCACGACAACAAACTTTACATAAGGCCCACATTATAAAGTTCACTTTTTCAAAATGAGATATTACACAGGCAAGCTCATAATTACGTGTTACAATTGCATAATGCTCTTATACACACCTCAATAGGGCTGTGTAACCCTGTGATCAATTTAACATAAAAATTGTAAATCACACTCATATCATTGTCAAACAGAAAAGTTCTACTCAGTAAAAAAAAGGTCTCTGTGGTTTGACATTAAACATTTTGAGAAGAAGTAAGAGACAAATCACACGTTATATACAGTACCTGTAACAAGACAATGACTATTCTTTCAGCAGGATCCAAGTTTTGATCAGTTGAGAAAATCCTGTAGTTGACTGAAATAAGATATTAGTCAAATATCCTAGATTACAGATGTATGCATAATTGCATATGAAAAATATTTAAGAAGTTGGATGTATCAAAAAACAGTAACCTAAGAATTGGTGCTTTCTTAATTGTCAAATCCATATTTATAAAATATATTTAAATACACTAGTGAAGAAAATACCCATAGGGTGTTTATCACCCACTATCCCCCACTGTCCATATGTAATTATTGCAATATTACTCTCCCTCCCCCCACAGTGGCAATTGAGTCCCAAGTGTCATTACCCCCCACCCTCCTATTTGTAACAGATCCCCCAGAGGCATTACCCCCACCTTTACAGGTCAGAGGTCCCCATTGAAGAATAACTGACCCAGTGGCAGTAAACTTCCTGTGGCAATATAATCCCTCACCACCCAGTGGGAATATTTTTTGTGTGTATTTTACCTCCTACTCCCAAGTGTCCACAGCTCACCCTTAGCATTCATAGATCCCCTATTTATTTAACCCTTTGCCTACCTAATGAAGAGTTCAGTTGTTCAGGCACAGAAGGTCTGATCATCAGTCCCACTGCTGATATCTGCACTTTGAGTGCAGAGATCATCAACAGGATCTTAAATTGACTTTCTGGTGCAGCTTACTCAGTATTTGGGGGGGGTGCAAATTTGATGCCCTGAGACTGGTATATCAGTGCCAGGGGAAGAGGCAAGGAAAATGAGGTGAAGAATGGAGTTTCTCTAAAATTGATGGGGAACAGAGGAGCAGGACATGGTTGCATGGGAAGCGACTGTATTAGTGAAAGTGCAGCTGGCCATGTAAGTTGTTAAAGGTGTTCCATGAAAAAGAGAGTCATCCATGTGAAATAGAAATTAGCAGAATCAGTCTACTACATTATCAAGAGATGCTGACAATGTAGGTAGGTAAATAAAGTTAAAGCAGCCTTGAAACTACAAGGATTTCTTAATAAAGAGAACCTCATGCATTGGTTGAAGGACTATTTATTTGAAAGTATCGTTTCTTCTCCAGAGCAATTACTGCTAAGTAAATAGCCATTTTTGTTTACAAAATGTTGGTACTGTAATGGGCATCAGATTAGTTCCTAGTAATGCTAATCTACAGTATTTATGACTTTCTGTTAAAATTGTCAGTATGGGAAGTTAATGCCTTTGGAGCAAACTCATTGACATTCTGCTCATCTGAAGGAGGAAAAGGAATGCTTTGTACTATTTCTGCACCTTCCTGAGCAACAACACTAGGGGGAGATGTATCTAGCCTTTGACAGAGATAAATAGCAGAAGTTGACAAAAGTAATTTATCCAGGAATATTGAATTAATTTATGAAAACAGCCAATTGTCAATTAATCTTATTAGACCTAAACATTTATATAAACTAGTTCAAATGCATTTACAGTTTAATAGAGTCTATGAGTAAATGGTCTTATCTTGTGGGGGTAGTGACTTGTCAATTACTGTGATCTATGTAGTTAAAACTGTATGCATAGTTACTTAATCTCCCAGAATGTTCTGGTTGAGTATATATGTCTGACTGTATGTGACATTTAGAGTCATTTTTGGAGTATTGCAATGGAAGAAAACAAATCCTAGACTGAGAGTTTGAAGCAAGGTAACAACAGCAAATGAGGGTAGGGAAAGATTATGTTGTAAAATGCACTTTTGTATAAAACAATAGTTTAGATGATTATATTGTTGTAAAAGGATGCCAGGTTACAGTACACAACCCACATTTGAATTAGTTTTGCAATATATTTATGATTAAATCAATGTGTGATCCCATCCGACAACACACAAAGGTGCATGTTATTGAATTGCCATACATCATTTGGAATAACATTTTAGGATCAGAAATTCCATTACCATTTTGGTTTGGTGTGTAGATAGTTTTGTCTGTCTGGATGAAAATGTACCCTGTGTGAGGGGAAAGAAGAATAACCTTTTGCAAATCAATGTCTTTTGACTTGGCTCGAACAACAACATACTGCTTCTCATTGCTGTCAGAAGATAGGTAACTGGAGGGAATCTGAAGACAAAAAAAACAATGATTTTTGTATACTTTCTATGATTCATACATCTTGCACTATACTGGTACAAGAGTATATATACAGATTGATTTGCGTTATTCTTATTACTGTTAAATGTGTACATAATTAGTTTGAAATTGTACTGTTTACCTGGTATTTCACAGTACATTATTAAAATGTTAAATACAAATTGTCCTCTAAGGTTCATTTACAAAAGCAAAAAATGACAATCACCAGAAAGCAATCTCCTAATATTGAGGGTTTTTTCTCAGTACAAGTGTAATGTGTTGTCAGCTTGGAAACTGTTGGGTGTGGATCAAAAGATCGACAATAAGTCGACAGTCAATAGGTCGACACCATATGGTCGACATGTATTAGGTCAAAAGGGGAAAAAGATCAACATGGTTAAAAGGTTGACATAGAAAAGGGAGACAATACAAAAGGCCGGCAGTACAAAAGGTTCAAAAGGTTGACATAGAAATGGTCAACGCAAGTTTTTTGTAGTTGTTTGTGTCATTTTGTTTATTTAGCTATATCTAAACCAAATTAGAGGAAACATGTACCCTCGTGGGCTCGCTTCTCTCGCCATGCTTCGAGCAAGGGGCCTCACTCCACTACCGCTGTGCTTGGCATAGGTTACTATTCCCAATCATAGTTCACATGGATGGTAATGATGAAAAAGTTGAGCAAAATGTAAAAAAAAAAACAGAAAAACTTGAACCTATTGGCCTGTAGTACCTGTCGGTCTTTAGCACTGTCGACCTTTCATCTGGCAACCTTTTGTACCTAAACAAGTCATAGGCTTATGTATCATAATCTCCATTGTACATTTGTACAAAAATACACATTTATGTAACATCTTTACTGTTTGAATACTGTTTTAAACAAAATCAGTTTTTAATATTTACAGTAGTTACTGACTATAGTAAGACTATAGTTAGATGCCTCGGGAATTCAGCAGATGTCATACAAGATAACTTTCTCTAACTAAGAGTATTAAACTCCATTTATATTATGAGGGTTTCCATAATAATAATAATAATAATAATAATCAGGTAGACTAGCTTATTTATTATCCATTTTATAGGTATTCCCACATATGTAAATCCAGGCTTCAAAAATGATGTATTGGAGGTACTTGAGTATGGAAAAGATTACTATAGACCTAATTATTAGAGCACATTTGTCATACTTTGATATCTCCAGAAGCCAGAAAGTTGTTGGATGAATTGAGATAAACAACTGTATTGTCGAGCCTCATATTTTCATTAGGAAATGTAAAAACATCGATGTCTACTTTCTGATTAGTAACACATTCATGGCCTTGGATGACAATCGTCTCATAATTCCCAGTATGCAGGACATTGGAAGCCATCAGGACAAAGCTGAGAAAAAAGGATGGAACCAATTGTAATAATTTGCAAATTCGATATTAATACATGCAACTGTTGAACATTATATATAATATTCAAATAAACCAGGAATTGAATATATAAAGTTGTCCCAAATTAAGACATAAGGCATTATGGGTGACTTCAACAATCCTACTGATAGCCGACATTCTCCTAATGCCAGCAAACTAATCTCTCTAACCTCCTTTTTTAGCCTCTCTCTGTGGACTCTCTCCTCTACTCATCAGAATGCACACCGTCTTGATCTTGATCACACACACACACAAACACACACACACACAAGTTGAAATACTTACTTTACACACTTTCAAGCACAACTTATTGTACCCACTTCAGTCAGGCTGTCATTCCCACCACTCCACAGAGACAGCACTGACTAAGATGGTGAATTAATTAATCACTGCTAAGTCTAAAGGCCATTACCCACTTATTATTCTCCTGAATCTCTCTGCTGCATTTGACAGTGTTAACTACTTTCTTCTCACGCAAACTACAATCCATAGGTCTTAGGACACAGGAGGTCATTCCGAGTTCATCGCACGGAGCAACTTTTTGCTGCTCGTGCGATCCCCCCTATTGGGGAATGTATTTTAGCATAGCAGGGCTGCGATCGCTTTTGCAGCCCTGCTATGCTAAAAAAGTTTTGTGCAGAAGTAGACTAGCCCAGCAGTTACTTACCCTGTGTGATCGATCCAGTGATGAAGGTCCCGGATTTGACGTTAGACATCTGCCCTCCAAACGCCTTGACACGCCTGCATTTAGATCTCCATGCCCGGAAAACGGTGAGTAGACGCCCCGGAATGCCTCCCCGCTGTCAATCTTCTTGCGATCACTTTCTTTTTTATTCTGGCCGGCGCGCATGTGCAATGCAGCCGTCGCGCATGCGCAGTTCCGACCGTTCGCACCGCAGCGAAGAACTGCTGCGTGCGAACGGGTCGTAATGACCCCCATTGTCCTGTCCTGGTTCTCATCCTACTTGTTTGTATTGCTGGATCCACCTCCTCTTCTCTTCCTCTATATGCTGGAGTACCATGAGGCTCAGTCCTCTGCTTTACTCTATCTATACTATGCCTCTTGGCAAACTTATCAGCTCTTTGGGTTTTCAGTATTTCTGTATGCGGCTGATTCTCAAATCTACCTATCTTCCCCATATTTCTCACCATCTGTGTTGACATGCCCTTTCACACCGAGCATCACTTTTTCCTAGTTTCTAAACAATCAAGGATTTTTGAAACTTACATGTTAAGGCTGCTTATTAAATAACAGTACCACCTGTAACCTTCATAAACTATTCTTCTAATTTCCTTCCTTCTACACACGACTACACACATATATTTTCTCTTTCTACACTCACCCATTCCACCAACCATAGGCAAGCATTTCTGTATGACTGGATCATATAATCCACAAGAACATCTGCATTCTGCTGTACCAATAGTCAGTATGTAGCACTTTTCATTGTGTATCAAATGATTATTTCTTTTACGTCCTAGAGGATACTGGGGATCCATTTAGTACAGTGGGGTATAGACGGATCCACTAGGAACCATGGGCACTTTAAGAATTTGATAGTGTGGACTTCCGGTGGGAGGGCCGATCTGACTGGCCGCTTATTAACTGAGCTCTCCGTCCAGGCTGCTCCCAACGCCACATACCGTCGCCCCCCTCTGGACTGGGACCCCGGATTCTACAGTAACGGGGTCCAGAGATAGTTAGGGGCAAAGTGGAGCTGCTTCCCGGCTCGCCCATGCATTGTACTCATCGCCGGAGTCAGCACACGCTGTGTGCACTATTTGACGGCGGCCGTCCTGGATCCCGGCCACTTCTGGGCTCCAGCTGCCTGAGGGAGTGCTGACGGTGTACTGTGCCCTGCCGTGGCTGCTTGCAGGTTTACAGACTCCCTGTCCTCCCACCACAGTCTCCATATCGGTGATCCTCCAGAGGGGCACCCATGCTGTGTGAGACACGTGGAGGCGGCCGCCTTCATTCCCGGCCACATCTGCTGCTCCCTCCTCAGGGACCCGCCACACTAGCAGGTACCGTGCTGGCCGCTGCCTGCTGAGACCGAGGGCTGTGACAGGGGTGGAGGGCTCTCACCCCCCCCCCCCTCTCCTCTCTGCAAAATACAGGTGCTCTCATCTGCTCCAGTTAGAGGCTGCATCAGGAGACACAGAATTCTCCCCTCCTCCCTCACATATAAGGGAACCACACTACACCTTGTTAATCCCCTATACCTCATCACAGCTGCCTTCATATAGTCTGACTGTAATAGGGGTGAGAGGATTCCTCCTTACCTTCCCTTCTACTGTGCAAGTTCCTACCTGCTCTTAAGTACCACAGTGCTTTCTCCAGGGCTGCATCCCAGCTAATAACAGTGGATCACTCCTTCTCCACCATAGTCTTGCCTACGAAGTTACTTCCTTACCCTGCATTGTGTCATATTTAAATTACAACTTCAGCCATGGACCGATATGTGGCCAAAACGTCACAAGCTTCCAAAAACTCCCAAAATAAAAATAAAACGACATCTAAAGACAAAGATATTTGCTCTGATCATTCCATGTCCCCCATCTCGCCCGGCTGGGGAGATTCCACAGACACAGATACGCGGGCTACTTATGACAGATTCTGTCCGTCTTCTGTCCAAAGGGCTAAAGAAATCTCGGACATTATATCACCTCTTTTGGATGCGAAGTTAGCTCCGTTGATGGAGGCCATCAATTCAGCTGCTGCTCAAATAACGCAACATACTCAACGCCTCGTGGAAGGAGAGGATCATATTTCTACCTTGGAGAATGATCAGCTTGAGGCCAAGTCATTACTGCAAACACATAACGCCAATCTTGCCGCCCTGACCGATAAAATTGAAGATTTGGAAAATCGCAATCGGCTGAATAATTTGCGCCTTATTGGCCTTCCGGAATCGGTTCGACCCAAAGATTTATTGGACTTGGTCTCTCGCTGGCTCCCTACTACTCTGGGCCTCCCCTCCTCGCCCATGTCCTTCATGGTGGAAAGAGCACACCATATTGGCCCTGACAGACTAGCCTCACAAAACTGCCCTAGACCAGTGATCTTTAAGCTATTGAATTATCTGGACAAGGTGAAAATTATGGAGGCTTATCATAAAACCTCCAGCCTCAGCTATGAGGACTCCAAACTACTTCTTTTTCAAGATTTTTTGTTTCAAGTTTCTTCAAGACCACGGGAATTCTCTCCAATCTGCAAGGAATTCTTCTCCAAAAACGTTCGATTTGCGCTCCTGTATCCTGCGAAATTGAGGATCTTCCATGCTGGCAAACCGCATTACTTTGACACCCCCGATGTTGCTCGGAACTTTCTTAAATCTCTATTCTTGCCCTCATCTGACTCACGTCTGGATGATGCCGATTGACTGTCCATGGTTTGATAAGTATAGTTGCAATACATCCTTTTTCTTTCCCTAATGAGTGATCCATTGTTTCTATTTTTGTGTTTTTTGATTGTAATCTTGTTATGGATGCAAAAGATTTCCCTTTTTACACTGCATACAACAGGTTGGAGGGATACCGCTTGCCTAGTTTCTATGCCTGTTATCTTGTTTTTTTCTTTTTCTATTCATATTAATGTTTTTGTTATATTCCGATGGTTTTTCAAATCGTCCCACTGGGTTCAACAATATTCAAAATCCTTTGACAGGAGACACTTATTTTATGTTATTGTATTTTTTACATGTATCATGGTACAATTTGTTTCTTTTGATTGTAAACCGTACCGTTTTTTGGTGCATATTACTAGTTCCTCCCCTGCTCGCTGGGACAGGTGGTTGGACACTTTATTTTGGCTTCTCTTTCCATGTTCCATCAGAATAGGTATCGATTAATGTCTAGACCTGTTGTTACTGACGTTTCCATAGACAGTTCTAAGACTTCTCTCAAGCTGGTCTCTTGGAACGTGGAAGGTTTGAATACTCCAGTTAAGAGGAAAAACATTTTGAGCCACCTTAAAAAGTTTTGCCCAGATGTGGTATTTTTACAGGAGACGCACTGGCGAATTACTGATCCTAACAGAATAAGGGATACTTGGATTGATTACTTTAGATGTGCCTCTTACGCCACAAAAACACGGGGAGTGTTACTTTTATTTAGTAAATCATTACACTACGAGATCAAGGACGAATGGATAGATCCCAAGGGGCAGTTTCTATTTCTGAAGGTAGATATTGAACGGGAACGGTTCACTTTGGTGTGCATTTATGCCCCTACAAGACCAACTGTACAATTTTTCTCAGATCTTTTCGTTAATCTCCAGGGTTGGATGGAAGGTTCCTTAATTTTGGGGGGCATCTTAAATGTAGTTTTTGATCCTTCACTGGACATGTTGGGTGGCCCCAGACAGTCGGGTTTAAGTAAATTCGCTCCATCCACTTTATCACCATTGCTAAATTCTCTACAAATACTGGATCCCTGGCAGTTCCTATATCCAGTCTCTAGAGAATATTCCTTTTTCTCTCATCCTCATAAGTGGTTTTCCAGGTTAGACTATTTGTTGATATCGGATTCATTAATCCATAGGGTAGAGAACTCAAATATAGCTAACATTCTCCTATCTGATCATGCCCCTATTACCCTGACACTTACCTTGACAGCACCCCACACATACTCCCATAATTGCCATTTTCCAGATTACTTAACCTCCTCTGATGATTTTAAACTTTACCTGACACATTCTTTCTCTAACTATGCCCATGACAATAGTATTCATTCTGACGACATTAACCTCTTTTGGCAGGCCTCAAAGCCGGTCCTCCGAGGCCATATAATCTCATATATTGCCACTAGGAAAAAGCAATTTCAGGAGAGATTATCTCATGCGACACGTACGGTCGCCTCATCTTATTCTCGACTATTAGCAGATCCTTTCGAAGCTTATAGGTTGTTATATAAGGATGCTAAATCAGTACATGATACTCTCTGTGCTGAGCAGGCTAAATTATTCCTATCATTTCAATCTAATAAATATTTTCGTTGGAGCAACCACCTTGGAAAGTTACTAGCGAACTTGGTGAAAGCCTCAACTGCCCCTAAATACATTTCATCTATCAGAACTACTCAGGGTACGCAGACACTAACTCAGGATAACATTAGTGAAACTTTTCTTACATTTTTTGAAAATTTATACACTGCACCCACTGAGCAACCCACTGCAGGTATGGAGTTTTTGCTACAGGCAGACCTTCCCAACCTCACTGAATATGACAGAGAAGCCCTTACTGCTCCCATTACAGATGCGGAGTTAGAAGCAGTCATTTAAACCCTTCCCAATGGGAAAACCCCGGGACTGGATGGCCTATCTGCCGCATATTATAAACTACTATCCCCACACCTACGAGAACATCTGTGTAAACTTTATAATTCTATTCTTACTGGTCACTCGGCTCCTTTTGATTTCAACACAGCTAGAGTCATAGTCTTACCCAAACCAAATAAGGACCCTACTTTAGTCTCCTCTTATAGACCAATTTCCCTCCTGAACCAGGACTTCAAGATTTTTATAAAAATTATCGCTTCCCGCCTTCACTTGGTTTTGCCCAAATTGTTACATCCTGCACAGACAGGTTTCCTCTGTAACAGACATTCCGTCCACAACGTCCGCTCTTTATTAGCGGCCATGATTAAAACTCATAATTCACTGGAGACAGGAAACATAGTTCTAAGTTGTGACGCCGATAAGGCCTTTGATAGGGTCTCCTGGACACATATTGATAGGATCCTTCAACTCCAGAACTTTGGCCCTGCTTTTTTGCATGTATTCTACACTCTTTATCTACACCCTCTAGCATGTTTGATGATTAATGCCCATAACACCCGCTATTTTACATTACATCGAGGTACTAGACAGGGTTGCCTCTTATCTCCACTTCTCTTTAACCTGGCATTAGACCCCTCTTTCATCATTTTTTGAAGGAAGATAGATGGCATGGCATTAAATTGGCCCATTTGGAACTAAAATTTTCAGCATTCGCCGATGACATTTTGCTCTACTTTAGTAACCCCCGTGAAGCGTTACCACATCTACTCTCCATCTTGAACTCTTTTGAATTGGTGTCAGGTTTTAAAATTAATCATTCGAAGACAGAAGCCTTAGCCTTCTTCTCCTCTGCTGAGTCAGGATGGGGTACCTCCTTTCCATTCCACTGGGCAAATGATGATTGTATCACCTACCTGGGTATCAAAATTCCTAATCATCCTTCCAAACTGTACTCCTTAAATTTCTCCCCACTCCTTACTAGAACTTATACGGATTTCTCTAAATGGGCTCATCTTCCTTTGACGTACACAGGTCGATGTCACTTATTTAAAATGATTCGTTTCCCATGTTTCTTACATGTGTTGCAAATGCTTCCGTTGATCCCACCCAAGAGTACGTTTGTCCAATTGGACAAAGCATTGACCAAATTTGTTTGGGCAGGCAAACATCCACGGTTTTCATTATTCAAATTGCGCCAACCAAGGACCCTGGGTGGCCTTAATCTACCATGTCTGCGTACTTACGCAATGGCTGCTAACTACAGGATTGCCTTGGATTGGATCAACGGATGCAACATCTATGCCAATTTACAACTAGAACAAACCTTTGCACCTACCTGGAACCTAGTATCCCTATTGCACACTTCATCGCACTCTCTACCCAAATTTATAAAAGATAACGTCTTATTGTCGTCTCCATGTATAGCGTGGAGGACAATACGTGCTAAATTAAAAATATCACAACAGACCTCTTTATTTTTGCCTCTATGGGGCAATCCCAACTTTGAACCACATACCACTCTCACAAATATTCCATATATGGCATAAAGGGGGCCTTAAATATGTTCACCATTTCTTAAACAAGGAGGACTTTGTCCTACTCACGCACTCCCAGATCATGGCACACTTCCCATCTTTAGTGATCCCCTTATTCCCCTTCCTACAAGCCAGTAGTTATGTACAGAGGGTTTTGTCCACTTTGACCTTGACTGACAAGACTAACACTTTAGACGGAACGTTCCACCATGACCCGGGTGGCCATTTCTCAACTGCTTTCATACACACCCACTCACGAACCTTACTTTATCTGGATTCTGGTACAGTAGGTTTATTGCAATGGAAACTTGAATTTCCAGACCTCACTTTGAAGTCCATTCTGGATGCTAATCTATCTAGATAAAACATTAGTGTCAACTTCATATACAGAGATGCATCAGAAAATATTACATAGGGCCTATGTCACATCTAAATTGAGATTCCTTATTGGAGCTGCTCCTAGATCTAATTGTTTTAAATGTGGTTCACCAGAAGAGGTCCTTGTTGATTGCTTGTGGTCTTGCCCGAAAGTGCAGACCCTCTGGCATGCACTTCAGATATATATTACTAATGATCTGAAAGTACCATTTATTATTGAGAAAACCTGGGCGTTCTGGGGCATATACCCCAAACCTCCCCCCACCAGATTGTCTAAAGGGAACCGTATCCTACTAGTCAAATTGGCTGCTGCTGCAAAAAAAACGATACTCTCCCAATGGATTTCTGCAGACCCAGTTTCTATTTCATTGTTACACCCCAGAATTTCACAATTGTTCCACCTAGATTGGACCAACACCACATTACAAATAGAAAAGTTGAAGGAGAAACTTTTTTATATATGGCTTCCATATGTTCATACTCTTTCCCCGTTAATTAAAGAGGCTTTACGGAAATGTTTCCACTCTACTAGGTGGTACAATATGGAAATCCTTGACTCTGGTGTACCCTTCTGAATCGCCCCTGACCAGGGATATATTTTTCGCTCTCCAAAGTAATGTTTTCTTTACACTGTATCTGTGATTTTTGATTGCATATTGCTCTGTATGTGTTTGTTATAACTAGCATGATTATTGTTTTCCTCTTGACTGCTATACGTTACTGCTGGACCATTTTACTTTTCTTCTGTTCGTTTGTACCACATACATATACTGCCTGTTATTGATTTCTCCTGTCAATAAAACTTTTTTGAAAAAAAAAAAAGAATTTGATAGTGTGCGCTGGCTCCTCCCTCTATGCCCCTCCTACCAAACTCAGTTTAGAAAATATGCCCGGAGGAGCCGGTCATGCTTGTGGAAGCTCCTAAAGAGTTTTCTGCATTTATTTTTGTTTGTTATTTTCAGGCAGGACTGGATGGCACCAGACTTCCTGTTTCTTGGGACTTACGGGGGGAACGGACTAACCTCTTGAAGGGTTAATGGTCCCGTTCTCCGCTGACAGGACACTAGCTCCTAAGGGAACTATTCGCAAGCCCCACCACGGCGAGCGTACATTCCCGCAGCACGCCACCACCCCTAACAGAACCAGAAGAGGGAAGAGTGTTGAGTACTAAGCCAGTGTCCCAGTTAGCGGGGCGCTGGCCATTATGGCGGCATGAGGGTATGGAGATGCACGGCTACTGACCGGGGCGGATTGCGTCTCCAGACTCAGTACACAACTGCGTCTCAGTACACTGTACACAGTACCCACACTGGCAAATAAAGCCTTAAAACAGATCTGTCTCTATTTTAAGCACAAATTACCTCAGCCAGTATGAAAAAAGCAGGAAGATTGCGCGCCATTGAGGGGGCGGAGCTTCACTATGAGCGGATCCAGCAGCTCACCAGCGCCATTTTCCCTCTGCAGTGGACACAGATGCTGACTGAAAGGAATGCGCAGGTCCTCCGGTGTGACTCCAGATTACCTCAGTGGTACCACGGGGTCATAGCAGGGGGAGACCGATTATTATTGTACTAAGGGGGTAATTCTGACCCGATTGCATGCTGCACTTTTTCACAGCCATGTGATCGGGTCAGAACTGTGCATGCGCTTCGGCTGCAATGCGCAGGCGCGTCATTGCCCAGCGTCGCCCATCGCCGGGCAGCGACGCTTCCAATGAAGAAAGTGGTCGCAGCGACGACCACAAGAAGATTGACAGCAGGAATACAGATCCGGGCGTCAACTGACCGTTTTTGGGGAGTGGTGAGTCCAACGCAGGCATGTCGAGGCGTTTGGAGTGCGGATGTCTGACGTCAATTCCGGGACTTGACACGCTGAAGTGATCACAGCAGGTAAGTACATCTGACACTACTCCTATCCTGCACAAAACTTTTTTGCATAGCAGGGCTGCACAAGCGATCGCAGCCTTGCTATGCAAAAATCCACTCCCCCATAGGCGGCATCTACCTGATCGCATGGACATCAAAAAGTTGCTGCGTATGATCAGGTCAGAATGAGGGCCTAAATCCCCAATCTGGGTACTTAGTCTGCGACCCGGCTAAGCTTGGCATTAGCAATAATAGCGATGTGTGCTTGCTCCAAAATATCTCTGTCTCACCCTGGAAGGGCTCTTTGTGGGTTAACTGTGCTTTTAACCTTTTCCTGTATGTGTGTGCTGTCACATTTACAATATGTCAGGCAAAGAGTGTGTTTCATGTACGGTAGAGTGTTCCTCTTCCCCAGGGAGCTCACTACTATGTGCCCAGTGTAGTGCACCTTCCCAGGCTAGCGGGGCTGAACCAGCGTGGCTGGATTCCATTAAAAGAATGTATTGCACAAAGAAAAAGAATTGTGCAATATAATCCATTGGAATTAGGTGTGTTCCTTGTCTGAATAACAAGTTAAAGAGACTCCCGCACCAGATTATAAATAAATGATCCTTTGTAGGGAATATTTATAATATAGAATATTGTGTTGACCAAACAAATATTTCAACACAAGTGTAATGAAGTGGTGCTGCTTGTTGATATAAATATATAGATTTGAAGAAGAAAAGCAAATCAACTTTTAGTAGCAGCACTTATTCCCTAAATTCTTTTTTAATTAAAAATATAATCCATTCAGATATTTTATTAATAATAATGTAAACTACGAAAAAGATTCTCAATACCCACATGTGATATAAGTGCCTTTATTATTACCACATATGATGTATTATATGTCCCCTTATTATAAAGGGGACATGTAGAGTGAAATATTAAAACAATAGAGACAGAATAACGTGTAAGAAAAAATAAAATAAATTTATGTGTTTAAAGATGTATTTAAAAGAAAATGCTAGTACGCTGTCTTGATTTATGAGTCAATAAATATTTATGAGTCAATAAATACTCATAATGTCCAACATTATATAATGTCCTTATACTATAAGCCCTGACGAAGCTTAATAAAGTGAAATGCGCATCGGCATTGCTTTGCGCTGTCAGTACAAATATTACCATGTATTAATATCCTGTGTATATTTGAATTCATTAGTAAGGGTTATTACTTAGAATAAAAGACACACGCTGGTATAGTGTACATAAAAGATAGGAGGGTTACCTCCAAGTGTTAGCCACCTGTTGGACATTATGTATATGAGAGACATATTGAACATGATGGCTCTCTTGTCAGTAAGGAGAGCAATTTGAGGCTGTGAATAAACCAAGCTTGTTTGTTACAAATTTCATAATATATACCAAAGTGTTAACCGTTAACGTGTGCCTGTGCTGCATGGCAATACCAGCCAGATATTTAGGCAGCAACAGGAGCTTGAATTGTTACACCCGTATATGAGAGATTCAAATAAGCTATCTACACCTCCGAAAATTTTTGACATGCTTGATTTATTGTGAGCACACATCACTGGGATGATAACAAACAGTGGTTGTGTAAGGATGTAATTACCAATCTGGGAATTATATGTGTCTGGATTAGCTGTTTATTCAAGACAGCATTATCTATAGTAGCATCAATATGCATATATAAATCCTATGTCTCCTTCTTATATAATCCAACAAAGAGGTGCTAAAGCAGGTTCACTTTTAAGATAGTACTGTGCGAATTTGCAGTTTTATCAAGGATACTGCTGTGATTGCAGGACATCAATTAAGAAGGTTTTGAATAAATCAAGCTTGTTTGTAAAAAGCTTTTACAATATACACCAAAGTGTTAATTATCAATGTGTGCCTGTGCTGCATTGTAATACTAGCCTGATATTGAGGCAGCAATAGGTCCTGGAATTGTTACATCAATATATGAGAGATCAAAATAAGCCATGTATACCTCTAAAAAATTTGGCATGCTCTATTTATTGTGAGCACACATCACTGGGATCATAATAAACAGTGGTTATGAAAGGATGGGATTACCAACTCGTGAATCATATGTGTCTGGATTAGCTGTATATTTAAGACAGCATTATCTGCAGTAGTATCAATATGCATATATAGATTCTATGTCTCCTTCTTATATAATCTAATAAAGAGGTGCTTAAACAGGCTTATTTTTAAGCTAGTACTGTGCGAATTTGCAAGTTTCATCAAGGATATTGCTGTAATAGCAGGATATCAATTAAGGAGTATTGGCTAGTGAGCATACATTCCAACAGGGGCAACTCATAATACCCAATATCAAAGAACTATTTGTCAGCGTGTAATCATATACTCGCATTATTGAAGGCAATAAGAGCCTTATGTTTATAAATAAACAGACAGATAAACTATCATCTGGATATTTGCAGTGTTGTTCCTAACATTCTTATCACATTACTATATAGCAACAAATGTTGCATTGTGATCTACAGAATTGAGAATTCATCAGGAATGTTACAACACTGATACATTCTGTAACCCTGTACAGGTTGAGTATCCCTTATCCAAAATGCTTGGGACCAGAGGTATTTTGGATATTGGATTTTTCCGTATTTTGGAATAATTCCATACCATAATGAGATATCATGGTGATGGGACCTAAATCTAAGCACAGAATTAATTCATGTTTCATATACACCTTATACACACAGCCTAAAAGTAATTTTAGCCAATATTTTTTATAACTTTGTGTATTAAATAAAGTGTGTGTACAGTCACACAATTCATTTATGTTTCATATACACCTTATACACACAGCCTGAAGGTCATTTAATACAATATTTTTAATAACTGTGTATTAAACAAAGTTTGTGTACATTGAGCCATCAAAAAAACAAAGGTTTTATTATTTCACTCTCACTCAAAGTCCGTATTTCGGAATATTCCGTATTTCGGAATATTTGGATATGGGATACTCAACCTGTATAAACATCACTGGCTAAAGGAGTCAGTGGTTGTTTCAAAAAATTAAATAAATTATTTAATAATTCCTTGAATCACAGGTATTTATTGACTCATAAATCAAGACAGCGTACTAGCATTTTCTTTTAAATACATCTTTATACACATAAATTTAATTTATTTTTTCTTACACATTATTCTGTCTCTATTGTTTTAATATTTCATTCTACATGTCCCATTTATAATAAGGGGACATATAATACATCATATGTGGTAATAATAAAGGCACTTATATCACATGTGGGTATTGAGAATCTTTTTCGTAGTTTACATCATTATTAATAAAATATCTGAATGGATTATATTTCTAATTAAAAAAGAATTTAGGGAATGAGTGCTGCTACTAAAAGTTGATTTGCTTTTCTTCTTCTTCAAACCTTGTCTGAATAAACCAGCTGCTTAATAAGGTGGGGAAAAAAGCGCACGGTTTAGTACACATATTGTTACCATTAAAGGAATGATTTCCAATATCTCTAATAAATTGTCCCGCAATGAGAAAGAGACGCAATACTTAAGACAGTCTATGGGTGAGATTATAAACCGAGACTCATTCCCCAAACAAGCGTCTCAGTCCCCTGCCATTTGTCCACAAAAATGAACTGTGGCCCATATCCTGCAATCTGACTCTGATGCTGAGGGGTCAGACATGGAGGAGGGGGAGGTGGATTCAGAAGGGGGGGGGGGGGGGGGCACTGCTCTGTCACAGGGAATAGAGGCTCTTATAGAAGCTATCAGAGACGTTCTGCAAATTCCTGATAAGGTGACAGAGGAGTGTGAGGAATCTTAGTTTAATGTAAAAAAGAAGTCCTCAGTCACTTTTCCTGTGTCAAAGGAATTGAATACCCTGTTTGAAGAACCATGGGATAATCCTGATAAGAAATTAAAAAATCCCTAAAAGGTTACTCTCATCCTTTCCTTTTCCTCCTGAGGATAGGAAAAATGGGAAAGTCCACTGATAGTGGATGCATCTGTGTCCAGGTTGTCACGGAAGATTGTGTTACCTGTCCCTGGTGCAGCCTGTCTGAAAGACACGGCTGATCATAAGATTGAGACTACACTCAAATCCTTGTGCTCAGAGACCCACTATAGCATGTGCGTGGATTACTAAAGCCATTGCTAAATGGTCGGGTAACCTCATTGAAGGGTTGGATTCCTTATCTAGGGGGGAGATTGTGTTACTCCTGCAACATATACAGGACTCTGCAGACTTTATGGTGGAAGCCATAAAAGAAGTAGGTTTGCTTAATGCACGCACCGCTTCTATGGCAGTGTCGACACGCAGGGGTTTATGGTTACGCCAGTTGACTGTAGACGCAGACTCCAGGAAAGGCGTGGAAGATCTACTCTTCACAGGAGAGGCCAGATTTGGAGATGAACTAGACAAATGGATCTCCAAAGCTACTGCGGGTAAGTCCACATATCTTCCTTCTGCAGCTCCCCCAAACAGGAAGACCTACTCAGGACCTACTCTACAGTCCTTTCGGACTGCCAAGTTTAATGGCAAAGCCAGAGGATCTTCTACAGCCAACAGAGGCACTAGAGGTAAACCATGCAAACTAGCAACTGCCAGTCCTCAGGAACAGAGCTCCAGTTCTGCTTCCTCAAAGCCTTCTGCATGACGGTTGACTGCGATGCCTGGAAGACTGGCAGGTGGAAACCCGACTAAAAAATTTCAGTCACATCTGGACAACATCATGCCAGTATCCCTGGGTCATAGATCTTATTTCCCAGGGCTACAGACTGGAGTTTCAGGAGCTCCCACCTCACAGATTCTTCAAATCAGGCTTACCAGTTTCACAAGAGGCAAGTATAACCTTACAGGATGCCATTCAAAAACTGGTACAGACTCAGGTCTTTGTTCCAGTTCCACCTCATCTACAAAACAAGGCATATTATTCCAACTTATTTGTGGTACCGAAACCGAATGGTTCGGTAAGGCCGATTTTGAATCTAAAATCGTTGAACCCATACATACGAGTGTTCAAATTCAAGATGGAGTCTCTGAGAGCAGAGATCTCAGGTCTGGAGGAGAGGGAATTCCTAGTGTCTCTGGATATCAAGGATGCGTACCTCCACATTCCGATCTGGCCGCCTCACCAGGCTTATCTACGCTTTGCACTACCGGACTATCACTACCAGTTCCAAGCCCTGCCCTTTGGTCTCTCCACGGCACCGAGGATGTTCACCAAGGTGATGGCAGAGATGATGTTTCTCCTTCGAAAGCAGGGAGTGAACATAATTCCGTACCTGGACGATCTTCTGATAAAGGCACCGTCCAGGGAGAGGTTGTTGAACAGCATTGGCCTCACAACCAAACTACTCCTGGATCACGGGTGGATTCTAAATCTTCCGAAATCACACTTAGAACCAACTCGGAGGCTCCCATTTCTGGGAATGATACTGGACACACAGTCGCAGAAAGTTTTTCTTCCGTTGGAAAAGGCATCGGTAATCCAGTCGATGGTTCGGGATGTCCTGGCTGAAGTCAACCCGGATATCGGTGCATCTATGCATTCGCCTTCTGGGGGAAATGGCGGCCTCTTACGAGGATCTTCAGTACGGAAGGTTTCATGCAAGACCCTTCCAGCTCGATCTGTTGGACAAATGGTCTGGCTCACATCTTCACATGCACCAGAGGATCCGTCTGTCACCAAAGGCCAGGATCTCCCTTCTGTGGTGGCTACAGACTTCTCACCTACTCGGGGGCCGACGGTTCGGGATTCAGAAATGGATTCTGCTAACCACAGACGCAAGCCTCAGAGGTTGTGGAGCAGTCACCCAGGGGATGCAGTTTCAAGGAAGAGGGTCAAGTCAGGAAGTCTTCCTCCTAATCAAAATTCTTGAGCTAAGGGCTATATACAATGCCCTTCTGCAGGCCTCATATCTTCTTCAAGATCTGGCCATTCAGGTCCAGTCGGACAATGTGATGGATGTGACGTACATAAGCTGGCAGGGCAGAACGAAGAGCAGAGCAGCAATGTCAGAGGTGTCAAGAATTCTCTGGGCACAAAAACAAGCTGCGGCATTGTCAGCGGTCTTCATTCTGGGAGTAGACAACTGGGAAGCAGACTTCCTCAGCAGACACGATCTACACCCGGGGGAGTGGGGCCTTCACCCGGAGGTGTTCAGGTGCTTGACACTTCGATGGGGATGTCCACAAATCAAATTGATGGCCTCTCGTCTCAACAAGAAGCTCAAGCGGTATTGTTCCAGGTTGGCGAGACCCACAGGCAGTGGCAGTAGATGCTCTGATGACTCCATGGGTCTGTCAGATGGTGTACATGTTTCCTCCACTTCCCTTGATCCCAAGATTTCTGAACAGAATAAGAAGGGAAAAGGTTCAAGCAATTCTCATTGCTCTGGACTGGCCAAGATGGGCCTGGTATGCAGACTTCTGGAGATACTCCTTGAAGATCCATGGCCTCTACCTCTTCGCGAGGATCTTCTGCAACAGGGCCCGTGTGTCTATCAAGACTTACCATGGCTACGTTTGACGGCATGGAAGTTGAACAGCTGATTCTAGCCAGGAGAGGCATCCCTGACAGGGTCATCCTGACTATAATCCAAGCCAGGAAGGGGGTAACGTCTAAAGATTACCACGGTATTTGAAGAAATACATCTCTTGGTGTGAGAGCAGAAAATATTCTGCAGTGGAATTTCATCTGGGATGTTTCCTGCTTTTTCTGCAGTCGGGTGTGGATGTAGGCTTACGTCTGTGCTCCATAAAAGTCCAGATTTCGGCCTTGTCTATTTTCTTTCAGAAACAATTGGCTTCTCTCCCTGAGGTCCAGACATTCTTGAAAGGTGTTATGCACATCCAACCTCCCTTTGTGACTCCCACGGCACCTTGGGATCTCAATTTGTTGCTGCAGTTCCTCCAATTGGACTGGTTTGAACCGTTATAGGAGGTAGACGTTAAATATCTTACATGGAAGACCGTCACACCTTTGGCCTTGGCTTCAGCAAGATGTGTGTCGGAGCTAGGGGCGTTGTCTTACAAGTGCGCCTATTTAATTTTCCATGAGGACAGAGCTGAACTCAGGACCCATCAGCAATTTCTTCCTAAGGTGGTGTCTACGTTTCACATCATCCAACCTATTGTGGTTCCGGTTGTTACAGACACCTCTGTTGCTTCAAAGTCTTTGGATGTTGTGAGGGCTTTGAAGGTCTATGTGAAGAGAACAGCTCGTCACAGGAAGTCTGACTCGCTGTTTGTTCTTTATGATCCCAATAAGATTGGGTGTCCTGCTTCAAAGCAGTCGATTGCGCTCTGGATCAGGCTCACTATCCAGCAGGCTTATTCCACGGCAGGATTGCCGGTTCCTAAATCTGTACAGGCCCACTTGACTAGGTCAGTGGGTTCTTCTTGGGCAGCTGCCCGCGGTGTTTCGGACTTACAGCTCTGCCGAGCAGCTACTTGGTCGAGTTCGAACACGTTTGCAAAGTTTTACAAGTTTGATACTTTGGCCTCTGAGGATCTTCAGTTTGGTCAATCAGTTCTGCAGAAACCTCAGTATTCTCCTACCCAGTTTGGGAGCTTTGGTACATCCCCATGGTACTAAATGGATCCCCAGTATCCTCTAGGATTTAAGAGAAAATAGGATTTTAATTACCTACCAGTAAATCCTTTTCTCGTAGTCCGTAGAGGATACTGGGCACCTGCTCGGTGCTTCGTTCTTCCTGCACTGTTACTTGGTTAAGTATTGTTGGTTCAGCAGTTGCTGTTCCTGGTTTTATGTTTGGTTAGCATGACTTTCCTCTAGTTTGTGGGTGCTGGTTCGGAATCTCACCACTATCCTTTTATATCCTTCTCTCAAAGTATGTCTGTCTCCTCAGGCACAGTTTCCTAGACTGAGTCTGCTAGGAGGGGCATAGAGGGAGGAGCCAGCCCACACTATCAAATTCTTATAGTGCCCATGGCTCCTAGTGGACTCGTCTATTCCCCATGGTACTAAATGGACCCTCAGTATCCTCTATGGACTACAAGAAAAGGATTTACCGGTAGGTAATTAAAATCCTATTTTCCCTATAGGTTATAAACTTGCAAGCAGGACCCTCGTACCTGTCTGTCTGTTATATAACCCAGTTATGTTTCATTACTTCTCTTTTACTGTTTTGGTCTCAGTTGTAAAGTGAAACTGAATATGCTGGTAAATTTTAATAACAAATAATAATTAAATAAGCCAGTGGTACCTCGCTGTAGATTATTTAGTGACCCTAGTTCATTCTGACAGAGATTTTGTATTTGGGACATTTGTATATTCTATGCCGACGACACTTATATATTTGCTCAGTTGGTGGTCTAATCTAGTCATCGTGCTTTGGTGCTTTGGAAAATGGCGACTTGTGACCAGTTAGTAACTTTTGATCTGCATGATAAACATTAATTTGCGATTGAATTAAGACACACTTGAACTCCAGTAAATAGGGGTTGATTAGATTAAACATCGATGTTTGAACATTACATACATTGATGTTTCAATAAAGGACAAAAAGTACCTTTATGTGCCTTTCAATTTGTGCAAGTATTGTTCTTACCTACAACCATAAATAAGACACATTTGAACCTAACTGCATAGGGGTCCTTTTTTCATTTCTTTTTTATGTTGATGTTTGAACTAGACATGTACCGATGTTTGAATAATTGGAAAATGGTGACAAAAATGAATATAACCAGTTAGAGACTTGTCATTTGCACGAAAAAAAATTCATTTGCGACTGTACTAAGACACACTTTAACTCCAGTGCATAGGGGCTGATTGGATTACACATTAATGTTTTCCACACATTGATGTTTCAATAAAGGACAAATATAATCCTTATGTACCTTTTTGTTTGTGCATGTATCACCTGTGATCATAAACAAGACAAATTTGAACCTCAATCCATATGGGGCCTTTTTAACATACATCGTTGTTTGAACGAAACAAGTACCGATGTTTGAAGGACCATTTAAAACAAATGCCAGTTAATCTTAACTTGTGTTCTGCATGCTTTACATTCATTTACACAGTGATATACATACTGAGACAGGCTCTCAGACCCTTTTGGCATATCTGTGTATTTACTAGAGATGAGCGGGTTCGGTTTCTCTGAATCCGAACCCGCCAGAACTTCATGTTTTTTTTCACGGGTCCGAGCGACTCGGATCTTCCCGCCTTGCTCGGTTAACCCGAGCGCGCCCGAACGTCATCATGACACTGTCGGATTCTCGCGAGGCTCGGATTCTATCGCGAGACTCGGATTCTATATAAGGAGCCGCGCGTCGCCGCCATTTTCACACGTGCATTGAGATTGATAGGGAGAGGACGTGGCTGGCGTCCTCTCCGTTTAGAATAGATTAGAGAGACACTTGATTTACTAATTTTGGGGAGCATTAGGAGTACTCAGTACAGTGCAGAGTTTTGCTGATAGTGACCACCAGTTTTATTTATAATCCGTTCTCTGCCTGAAAAAAGCGATACACAGCACACAGTGACTCAGTCACATACCATATCTGTGTGCACTGCTCAGGCTCAGGCCATTGTGCTGCATCATCTATTATCTATATATAATATTATATATATCTGTCTGACTGCTCAGCTCACACAGCTTATAATTGTGGGGGAGACTGGGGAGCACTACTGCAGTGCCAGTTATAGGTTATAGCAGGAGCCAGGAGTACATAATATATTATATAGTGAGTAACCACCAGACACACAGTGCAGTTTATTTAATATATCCGTTCTCTGCCTGAAAAAAGCGATACACACAGTGACTCAGTCAGTCACATACCATATCTGTGTGCACTGCTCAGGCTCAGGCCAGTGTGCTGCATCATCTATATATATTATATATCTGTCTGACTGCTCAGCTCACACAGCTTATAATTGTGGGGGAGACTGGGGAGCACTACTGCAGTGCCAGTTATAGGTTATAGCAGGAGCCAGGAGTACATAATATTATATTAAAATTAAACAGTGCACACTTTTGCTGCAGGAGTGCCACTGCCAGTGTGACTAGTGACCAGTGACCTGACCACCAGTATATATAATATTAGTAGTATACTATCTCTTTATCAACCAGTCTATATTAGCAGCAGACACAGTACAGTGCGGTAGTTCACGGCTGTGGCTACCTCTGTGTCGGCACTCGGCAGCCCGTCCATAATTGTATATACCACCTAACCGTGGTTTTTTTTTCTTTCTTTATACATACATACTAGTTACGAGTATACTATCTCTTTATCAACCAGTCTATATTAGCAGCAGACACAGTACAGTGCGGTAGTTCACGGCTGTGGCTACCTCTGTGTCGGCACTCGGCAGCCCGTCCATAATTGTATATACCACCTAACCGTGGTTTTTTTTTCTTTCTTTATACATACATACTACTTACGAGTATACTATCTCTTTATCAACCAGTCTATATATTAGCAGCAGACACAGTACAGTGCGGTAGTTCACGGCTGTGGCTACCTCTGTGTCGGCACTCGGCAGCCCGTCCATAATTGTATATACCACCTAACCGTGGTTTTTTTTTCTTTCTTTATACATACATACTAGTTACGAGTATACTATCTCTTTATCAACCAGTCTATATATTAGCAGCAGACACAGTACAGTGCGGTAGTTCACGGCTGTGGCTACCTCTGTGTCGGCACTCGGCAGCCCGTCCATAATTGTATACTAGTATCCAATCCATCCATCTCCATTGTTTACCTGAGGTGCCTTTTAGTTGTGCCTATTAAAATATGGAGAACAAAAATGTTGAGGTTCCAAAATTAGGGAAAGATCAAGATCCACTTCCACCTCGTGCTGAAGCTGCTGCCACTAGTCATGGCCGAGACGATGAAATGCCAGCAACGTCGTCTGCCAAGGCCGATGCCCAATGTCATAGTACAGAGCATGTCAAATCCAAAACACCAAATATCAGTAAAAAAAGGACTCCAAAACCTAAAATAAAATTGTCGGAGGAGAAGCGTAAACTTGCCAATATGCCATTTACCACACGGAGTGGCAAGGAACGGCTGAGGCCCTGGCCTATGTTCATGGCTAGTGGTTCAGCTTCACATGAGGATGGAAGCACTCAGCCTCTCGCTAGAAAAATGAAAAGACTCAAGCTGGCAAAAGCAGCACAGCAAAGAACTGTGCATTCTTCGAAATCCCAAATCCACAAGGAGAGTCCAATTGTGTCGGTTGCGATGCCTGACCTTCCCAACACTGGACGTGAAGAGCATGCGCCTTCCACCATTTGCACGCCCCCTGCAAGTGCTGGAAGGAGCACCCGCAGTCCAGTTCCTGATAGTCAGATTGAAGATGTCAGTGTTGAAGTACACCAGGATGAGGAGGATATGGGTGTTGCTGGCGCTGGGGAGGAAATTGACCAGGAGGATTCTGATGGTGAGGTGGTTTGTTTAAGTCAGGCACCCGGGGAGACACCTGTTGTCCGTGGGAGGAATATGGCCGTTGACATGCCAGGTGAAAATACCAAAAAAATCAGCTCTTCGGTGTGGAGGTATTTCACCAGAAATGCGGACAACAGGTGTCAAGCCGTGTGTACCCTTTGTCAAGCTGTAATAAGTAGGGGTAAGGACGTTAACCACCTCGGAACATCCTCCCTTATACGTCACCTGCAGCGCATTCATAATAAGTCAGTGACAAGTTCAAAAACTTTGGGTGACAGCGGAAGCAGTCCACTGACCAGTAAATCCCTTCCTCTTGTAACCAAGCTCACGCAAACCACCCCACCAACTCCCTCAGTGTCAATTTCCTCCTTCCCCAGGAATGCCAATAGTCCTGCAGGCCATGTCACTGGCAATTCTGACGAGTCCTCTCCTGCCTGGGATTCCTCCGATGCATCCTTGCGTGTAACGCCTACTGCTGCTGGCGCTGCTGTTGTTGCCGCTGGGAGTCGATGGTCATCCCAGAGGGGAAGTCGTAAGCCCACTTGTACTACTTCCAGTAAGCAATTGACTGTTCAACAGTCCTTTGCGAGGAAGATGAAATATCACAGCAGTCATCCTACTGCAAAGCGGATAACTGAGTCCTTGACAACTATGTTGGTGTTAGACGTGCGTCCGGTATCCGCCGTTAGTTCACAGGGAACTAGACAATTTATTGAGGCAGTGTGCCCCCGTTACCAAATACCATCTAGGTTCCACTTCTCTAGGCAGGCGATACCGAGAATGTACACGGACGTCAGAAAAAGACTCACCAGTGTCCTAAAAAATGCAGTTGTACCCAATGTCCACTTAACCACGGACATGTGGACAAGTGGAGCAGGGCAGGGTCAGGACTATATGACTGTGACAGCCCACTGGGTAGATGTATGGACTCCCGCCGCAAGAACAGCAGCGGCGGCACCAGTAGCAGCATCTCGCAAATGCCAACTCTTTCCTAGGCAGGCTACGCTTTGTATCACCGCTTTCCAGAATACGCACACAGCTGAAAACCTCTTACGGCAACTGAGGAAGATCATCGCGGAATGGCTTACCCCAATTAGACTCTCCTGTGGATTTGTGGCATCGGACAACGCCAGCAATATTGTGTGTGCATTAAATATGGGCAAATTCCAGCACGTCCCATGTTTTGCACATACCTTGAATTTGGTGGTGCAGAATTTTTTAAAAAACGACAGGGGCGTGCAAGAGATGCTGTCGGTGGCCAGAAAAATTGCGGGACACTTTCGGCGTACAGGCACCACGTACAGAAGACTGGAGCACCACCAAAAACTACTGAACCTGCCCTGCCATCATCTGAAGCAAGAAGTGGTAACGAGGTGGAATTCAACCCTCTATATGCTTCAGAGGTTGGAGGAGCAGCAAAAGGCCATTCAAGCCTATACAATTGAGCACGATATAGTAGGTGGAATGCACCTGTCTCAAGTGCAGTGGAGAATGATTTCAACGTTGTGCAAGGTTCTGATGCCCTTTGAACTTGCCACACGTGAAGTCAGTTCAGACACTGCCAGCCTGAGTCAGGTCATTCCCCTCATCAGGCTTTTGCAGAAGAAGCTGGAGGCATTGAAGAAGGAGCTAAAAGGGAGCGATTCCGCTAGGCATGTGGGACTTGTGGATGCAGCCCTTAATTCGCTTAACAAGGATTCACGGGTGGTCAATCTGTTGAAATCAGAGCACTACATTTTGGCCACCGTGCTCGATCCTAGATTTAAAGCCTACCTTGGATCTCTCTTTCCGGCAGACACAGGTCTGCTGGGGTTGAAAGACCTGCTGGTGACAAAATTGTCAAGTCAAGCGGAACGCGACCTGTCAACATCTCCTCCTTCACATTCTCCCGCAACTGGGGGTGCGAGGAAAAGGCTCAGAATTCCGAGCCCACCCGCTGGCGGTGATGCAGGGCAGTCTGGAGCGACTGCTGATGCTGACATCTGGTCCGGACTGAAGGACCTGACAACGATTACGGACATGTCGTCTACTGTCACTGCATATGATTCTCTCAACATTGATAGAATGGTGGAGGATTATATGAGTGACCGCATCCAAGTAGGCACGTCACACAGTCCGTACTTATACTGGCAGGAAAAAGAGGCAATTTGGAGGCCCTTGCACAAACTGGCTTTATTCTACCTAAGTTGCCCTCCCACAAGTGTGTACTCCGAAAGAGTGTTTAGTGCCGCCGCTCACCTTGTCAGCAATCGGCGTACGAGGTTACATCCAGAAAATGTGGAGAAGATGATGTTCATTAAAATGAATTATAATCAATTCCTCCGCGGAGACATTGACCAGCAGCAATTGCCTCCACAAAGTACACAGGGAGCTGAGATGGTGGATTCCAGTGGGGACGAATTGATAATCTGTGAGGAGGGGGATGTACACGGTGATATATCGGAGGGTGAAGATGAGGTGGACATCTTGCCTCTGTAGAGCCAGTTTGTGCAAGGAGAGATTAATTGCTTCTTTTTTTGGGGGGGTCCAAACCAACCCGTCATATCAGTCACAGTCGTGTGGCAGACCCTGTCACTGAAATGATGGGTTGGTTAAAGTGTGCATGTCCTGTTTTGTTTATACAACATAAGGGTGGGTGGGAGGGCCCAAGGACAATTCCATCTTGCACCTCTTTTTTCTTTTCTTTTTCTTTGCATCATGTGCTGATTGGGGAGGGTTTTTTGGAAGGGACATCCTGCGTGACACTGCAGTGCCACTCCTAGATGGGCCCGGTGTTTGTGTCGGCCACTAGGGTCGCTAATCTTACTCACACAGTCAGCTACCTCATTGCGCCTCTTTTTTTCTTTGCGTCATGTGCTGTTTGGGGAGGGTTTTTTGGAAGGGACATCCTGCGTGACACTGCAGTGCCACTCCTAGATGGGCCCGGTGTTTGTGTCGGCCACTAGGGTCGCTAATCTTACTCACACAGCTACCTCATTGCGCCTCTTTTTTTCTTTGCGTCATGTGCTGTTTGGGGAGGGTTTTTTGGAAGGGACATCCTGCGTGACACTGCAGTGCCACTCCTAGATGGGCCCGGTGTTTGTGTCGGCCACTAGGGTCGCTTATCTTACTCACACAGCGACCTCGGTGCAAATTTTAGGACTAAAAATAATATTGTGAGGTGTGAGGTATTCAGAATAGACTGAAAATGAGTGTAAATTATGGTTTTTGAGGTTAATAATACTTTGGGATCAAAATGACCCCCAAATTCTATGATTTCAGCTGTTTTTTAGTGTTTTTTTAAAAAAACACCCGAATCCAAAACACACCCGAATCCGACAAAAAAAATTCGGTGAGGTTTTGCCAAAACGCGTTCGAACCCAAAACACGGCCGCGGAACCGAACCCAAAACCAAAACACAAAACCCGAAAAATTTCAGGCGCTCATCTCTAGTATTTACCATATTTGAACTGAACCTTTAAGGACCTCTAACTGTTTAAACAGGAGTTTTCACAGTAATAGATAGGACCCATATGCTTGTAGTTTCTACATAGCAGATAGCGGTGCCATGTTGGACCAAAAAGCTTTATGTTTTTTGTGTTGTACTACTGCTCATTAATTATCTACTGTGCAGAATTATGAATCCCTGAATTAGAGATTTGCCTACTTATGGAGGATT